>NC_064906.1:1894000-2525333 GCF_929443795.1 Astur gentilis | reverse complement strand
AACCAGTGCTATCAAAGCAAGAACTCCCCAAGCCAACTAAAAGTCAGAAGGAGGAGTGATGCAAAGACAGGCAGTTCATGGCTGATGTCCTCATCTCAGTTCTGTTGGTCCCTAAGTGTCTTTCACTGAAACCGTCTGGATCACCTCACATATCCACCAACACAAACAAAATTAGATTCTGCCCCAGGATATCCTTCCACTTGAGTTTGGTTCTTCTGTCACATTGATACATACTATATGGCCTTAATCAGTGGACCAAGGAACAGCCTCCTTCAGAAAGCCGTGCAGGTGTGCACTCTTCTCACCTTTGGTTCTCAGTCTCCGTACACAAATTTGAGAATATGCTTACTCTTTTTAGAGTAAGATCTACGGACCTCTAGAGGGAAACTAAACACCAGCTGCTTGACCTAATATTGTATTTATCTAGAAAGACAAAAAAAATTGTTGTAACTAAATTATTTAATTATCTCCAGGAATCTGTTTAGGCTCAAGCACCTGCAGCCCAGCTGACTAATGCCATGCCATTCCCCCAGAAACTCATGATGGGATGGCACTGCCCACAGCGAGCTCTGCAGCTTTAACCTCAGCCCCTGCACCAGCGGCTGTCACACCCACACTTTGTCCTCTGCTGCCAAGGAACACAAATGCTGCCTGAAACAAGCCCCTTCGCATACATAAAATTAATAGTGCATCTCTTCAAACGCATCCGCTGCCTTTTCCATTTTGTATGCAGTATGGAGAAAGATTTTCCTGATGCCAGAGTCTGCCACCCTCACTTAAACTGAGCAATAAAATGACTCGTGAGTAATCTACAGATGGCAGTAGGGTTATCTGAAGAATAAGGAACAGATTTTAGGGGGAATTTCACTGGGAGAGAGGTCTTTTAGTGACTTCGGAAGCACAAGCCTAGGGTAGTACACAATGTGCATGACGGTATCACAGTTTGGCTGCAATGGCTGAATAAAAATAAAATTGAACATTTTACACCAGACAAAAGTCTCTGCTATTAGCAAACAAGCAGTTTGAGCTGGTGGGACACAACAGCAGATGCACTCCCAGATCTCCAGTCTGTAGGTTTGCCTGCTAGGGCTGTCTTCCAAAACACACAATGTAGTTGCCCAAACCCTCGCATTACATCTCTTAACTACAACTAAATACAGCATGTATGGTTCTCACAGTGGTAACAGTAAAAACCCTGCTTTTTTTTTTTTTTGGACACTCTGAATCAACCCAAAGGCAGTACCTGAGCTCCGTTTTTGAGTGACATTACTGAGGGCACTAAGCAAGTTAATAATTTTACAGTCAAGAAGTTAAGATGAGTCTCATTAATATCCCAGTTTGTACATAAATCTCACTGTACTGAGCGTCCAGAAAAAAAACCAAACCACCACCCCAAAACCCCAACTCAAAACCAGGACTCAGACCCTGCTGTTTCAGAGAGCTTCAAACTAACTACAAACACAGCAGGCTGCAGACTTCTTTGGGAAAGGTCAGGGAGTATGTTATTTTTATAAAAGGCAGCACTGAAGGGAGGAACAGCAGCAGGATGAGAGAAATGGATGGTATCCTGTTGCTAATGGCTGAGAAAAGGGGATAGACATGCTGGCATGCTGAAGAGATCTGATGCATACAGCGTGCCTGCCTACCAGAGGCCCCAAAATGTAGGGAGTGGACATTTGAAAAGAAGTGGAGAAAGAGGTGGGATTCAAAGTAAAGGAGTGAGAAGATGATTTTGACTGTGCTCCAAGCACTAATTGGATGTCCCACTAATCTTAGTCATGCATTATATCCAGAAGAGAAATTAAGACCTACTTACTCAAGGATAAATAGGGAGTAGTAGTCATCCAGGACTGTGATCCTATCACCTGAAGGCAGGGGCTCAGTGCTCGTTTGGTGTATATCTGCAGTCAGTAAGTTTAATTGCTTCAGTGAGTTTCACCACAGTAATACAGGGTATGGCTGCACAACTCTATGGATAGTGACTGGCGATAATTGACTCTTCCTGTGCCTTTCCCAGTAAGAGGCAGAACCAGTCTGCTGCTTTTCTTCACAAGTAGCATGAACCCTACGGCTGCCTGAAAGACAAAACTGAAAAGCACAGAAATTGGTGCTTGCTCCATCATCAGACATCAGCTCCTCCAGCAGCTTCCGAACCCCAAACTTGCCCTTTGTCCCTATTCCAAGTGCTGACATTTTCCAGCATTGTCTCTGCACTCAGCTGTCATCTGCTGAGCACCTAAATTGCTGAGGCCAGGCACTTGACCAAACTACAGGAAATATGAACATCAACTGGGCTGATCGAGAGGTGGGTGGCTTTTATGGCAGTTACAGATAGTTTTGCTTTGGCTGCCTCGGTGTCTAGCACATAGGTGTAACTCTTGAAAAGCGAAGTCAATGAGTACTTGTGGTCCTCAGTTTATTAGCAGTCTTCTGGGAGAATATTAATAAGAAAGTCCAAGGATAAGGTTTTCAAGGACCTGAATTATTTTACAACTATCCTTTCTTAAAGTTTAAGTCTTCAATTACATATGATTTTTGTGCATTACTTTGGAACAGACAATTTTTTGGTTTTGTTTCAATGGGATCCAATGAGGAACATTGCAGGAATGTCAGAATCAGTTCAACAAATTAGACTTTGTTCCAGAAAAATTATCTGCTTACCCAAGAAAAACAGCAAAGAGGAAACAGAAGCAGTATAGGATTGGTCAACCTAATATGAGTGTTAAAATCTTCATTTCTGCAGATGGTGTTTTGGACTGGACTGGCTCTTGCAGTTTTCTGGAATCGTATCCTTAGAGACAAACTGATCTGTTTACACTCATGTGACCCAGCTGGAAGCAGATAAGAAAACTCAGCCTAAACTAAAACCAGAAAGGTATAAAATATTCAAACTGTGCTAAGCATGGCTGTAGCAAATAAGCACCTTGATCCATTCAGTAAGGGTAATTACATCCTAGGATCCATTAACATGTCCTCGTGCTGGACACATGGGTTTGGAAATCCCTCACTTAGGTGACGCCACAGCCAGGTACTTTACCATCATCAGCAGCCATTCCCAGCTTCCCATGCAGCATCCAGCCACCTCCCAGACCCTTACCTCCATCGTGCCACAGAGCTGGCCCTAACCACCTGCTCCTGGGCCAGGACCCCCTGTTCAGCTCTATTTCAGCATCGCAAGCCAAAGTGGCATTGGAGCGCAACGGTTGCTCATCTGCATGCAGGTCAGGGGCAGCTTTTGCGCAGAGTGAGGCACCCACGCATCCACCACGATTCTCACCCTGGGGCAGGGAAGGTGCTGGGGTCTGCCACACAGGATGGAGCTCCCCACACACTGATGTGTGTGCACGTAGACCTCAGCATGAAGTCAATATAGACTTCTTAAAATAAAACCTAAACTTGATTGAAAAAAATGAAGTTCTGGCATGTAATTCTTAAAAACTTTGTAGTGAACCCAGTAAAAAGCCAAATCTTCCATCATTTAAATTCCAAGTACAGGAAGTACTATACTATTGATAGTTAGCATTAAGTTACAGTACATTTAAAAGGCTCAGAGGCACGATATAGGCATACATTACAATAGAGTTTATCTAGCAAGTTCCAGCCTTGATAAGCTAATAATATGCTGAAAAAGCTAGCCATGTCCTGCCAACAGTATACTTTTAAGGCACTTCTCTAAAACACAGAGCCACAATAGAAAAATACTTTAAAAGGAAACAAACTATTCCTACCATATGAAAATGTGCCATCCCAAAAGAGAACTTCATTCGTGTGAGCCTTTTTAAAAGGGTATATGAAGAAGGATAGCACACACAAACTGCATCTCTCTCCTAGAGTTTACACCCATAAATCCACAGATGAAATAGTGGGAAAAGGAAATGATCTAGAGCTCACTATTTAAACTCATGATTAGGAGTTTAAATGGTCGAGTTATATGCCTATTTTTTATAGATATCCTATCTTTATGTGTATGAACTGTTCTTTCTTCAGCTAAACTTTCCCACATGTGAAGTCTTTTGGATCAACAGCTATTTCAATAACTATGTTTTCTTTGAAATACCCTGAGCAAATTTCATGTTGGGGCTTCTCTGCAGACACTGTATTTTTAATGATATCAAGTTTTTGTAGATATCCCATTGTAAAAAAATTGTGACATCCACTCAAAATGCAAATTATCAACAAAAATTTGAAATTTAAGCCAACTGACACCCAGGTAGCTGAACTGTTGATGAAAACACCAAAAACATTACAATGAATGTATATTTTACACAGAAGAAACCTAAGGGGTGGGATCACCACCTGCTGCTGTGATTCTCTTTATTTTCATGGGCTACTCATAACCCCCAGTGATAGGCCTGGCTTACATGGATATCCATCCACAAGGCTGCCAATCCCAGGATTATGTATGTATTTATAGGGTCAGGTATAGGTAATCTATCCTCATATGTCCCTACTACTTACCTAAGTTTTAAGGACATGATGCTCTACAAAGTCATCCTGTCAGGAGAACCCTTAAGCACATGAAGACAGGATAATTCAGAGTGTCTTTAATAAAGAGGGGCCAGATCTTACAGAGCCAGTCGGGATTCCCATAGTCAAAGACACGGCCAGCACATGGGATAAACCAGGCTCATCTACACCCATACCTGGGTCCCCAAGCTAGATCCAGGCTGGGGAGGTGGGTGTGAGCTCCACACAGAGACTTTGGACTGGAAGAAGTAGTACCTTGCTGACATAGGTAGGGCCCATTAAGTAGCTCAGGCACAGGGCTGGTTTATGGTTTTTTGGTAGGGATTTTTAAAGGCCTGCTAAACAGCTGTGCATCCCAGCCAAGGCAGGGTGGGGTGGTGTGGTGGTGGTGTCAGCGCTGAGTAAGGCTCCGTGGATGGGAAGAGAGCAGGAAATTCTTAAGATGGTATTTTCACCAAAAGGTAGACATACATGGAGACATTCCCCAGTGCGGGTTTCACACAACCTGGAGCAAGACCCCACCTCCTCTGCTATTGAGAATTTATTCCTATCCCTCCTATGTACTGTTATTCCCACCTTTACAGCACAGACTGTATTGCTACAAGTATCTTGGTTTAGAGGGTGGCCCCACAATGCAATCCAGATTTTTAAGGAAAGTTCCCCTACTGAGCAAGGGGCTGGCAAACCTCAGAATGGGTTGGAAACTCTTTTTTGTCCTCTCACCCTCAAAGCAATAGTTCTCACCCCATTCTTAATCTGATGTTCCTGCTTCTAATTTTCAGCTGAAGATGATCTTGGATGACCCCAAAAGCTTGTCTATTTTATTAGCTTCTCCCCTTCCAGTTCTCTCCATTGTTCTAATGGAGAAGAAAAAAAAAAAAAAAAGCCTCCCTCCAAACTGCAGCTCGCTTAAAGGTCTTTGAAGGGATTTAAGGTGGTGTTGTGCACCACTAACCAGTAGACACTGGTAGTGAAAATTATCAGTAGTGACCCTTTACTGAATGATAGAGGAGACTGCCTGGAAAGTTTGCTGTTGTAAGTTCTCAGTCCCACTTCCCCCTCACCCCTACCAATGGTGCTTGCTAGGCACAGATATTCAGACGTATTTTGTAATTTACATTAATGGAATACTAACCGCTTACAATGTTTATCCAGGCCGATAATTTGGAATACAGCTGCCTGCAGCACTAGAGTAACTTTGGACATAAAATACCAGTGTCACCACATATTCACAGTGTGAATGTTGCCAAAATTTTGTAGTGATAGATCTTCAAACCCACTTGCTTGCGAGTAAGCATTGCTTCCTCCAGTGAGCTGTTGATGCACAGATTTTAACAGAGTATCTGCTGTCAAGTAGCAATGCTTCAATAACGACATGAATAGTTTTCTATGTCTTACACCATTTTGTGATAGTCCATTGCAGATAGTACAGACTCCTCCCTAGGCTACACTCATTGCAGTGAGGAACCTCTGCAGAAAGAGGTAGCTGGTTACCTGCTCCCAGCCTTGTATTGTAAACAAAATGCAGAAGTCTATATTAATCTCCTACTGCAGAACAAACAGTGAAAGCCCCAACACATCTGCTGTAGTTTCTGGTAGGCTTATTCTGTGCACAGCATCCTTGCAGATTGGCTGCCTGGCCTTAACATACTTTATGTGTTTGCTCTTCTGTTGCCTGGAGCACATACTTAACTCTTATCTCCCTTGGATGCTCTAGGGACAAGGCCTGGAACAGCTCCTAAAGTTGGTGCGTCATCACTAATATCATGTATTTTCTTTTCATAGGTGTGGAGACAGCCACAGGGGATCCATAAGTCTGTGTCTGACTCTAGTATTGTCTCTTTTGCCTTTGTAACTTCTGTTGCCAAAAACAATGGCAAGAGACCAATCTCACTCCAATACCAGCCAACACACAGATAGTTTCACACTGACTGCCAGCCCTGACTGACCAGAAGTATTTTCAAGTCCTCCTAGCTCTGTCAGAAATGGTTTTAAACATGAGGAAAAGCCTCAGTGACTGCATGGGAAAACTGCTACTTCAAGTTGAAGTAATTAGATTGACTCATTTGTACCTACTTCATTTTAGGAAAGTCCAGCTCATTAAAAGTGTTTCTCACAGGGGCCAGTTTTCAAGAACTAAGTTTTGACAGGCATTAAAGGTGAGCTCTGGCTAACCAAGGGCTGAGGGGTAGCTTCTACCAACCACACACATATTGGAAAGCATTTACTGTCTTGAGAACTCCTAAACTAAAAAATACTACCAGAAACCACAACATTTATCTACAGGGATTTCACTAAAATTCAAAGGTAGCAACCACATGTGACACCTTGATCTTGGGCAGGAAAGCAAGATCTCTCTCAGCGAGCCCTGCAGTCTGACTAAAGTTAATAGCTTCTTCAACACAAAGAAGAGCCTTACTTAGGTGCAAGGTGCACTGCCATACAACTGCATGGCCTTACATTTCAAACTGCATCTCAAGCCACACTGAGAGCCAGCATTAACCAAAGAATACCCACTACTTGCTTTCCCAAGAAAGGGACCTTCCCCCTCCCCCCCGTAGCAAACACCATTGCTATTCATTTTAAGATTATAACAGTGCAGCCTTAGAGGAATACACACAAGCTCAGCAATCTACATATATGCTCTTAAGCAGCAAAGTTCACGTATATAAGGAGCTAAAGAAGGAAAACTTCCAGCCATAGGGGGAGTGCCTAGCCCCCCCTTCCAAAAAGCAGCATTAACTACATGCAACATCTATCTATACAGCTGGATTAAGACTTACTCTTTTTAATCACATTCCACAGGGGCTCTCATCAGCTTGCACTAACAGCACTTTCCTCCCCAAGCCCATCTCCTCCACCGTCCTTTCTTCCCTACTTTACTTACAAGCCTTTTAACTAATGAGCTGGTTATCTATCAATTTATCACCTGCTAGCAATCTCTCACCTGGCACCACCCTCAGCTCATCAGCATATACATAATGAAGCCCAAAAGGCGGTGGGCAGGGCAAGGTAGGGTGACAATGTGGGGCTGTGAATCTCTTTGAAGGGGCAGTCCTCTGGATGAGAGGCTTCCTGAAACAAATAGCTTTTTGAAGGGACAGCTGGAGTCTGTTGAATGAAAAACAATTTTCAACTCGCAGCACTTTGGAAAAATCACAATCCCAGGAAGTGTTTTATTCATGCACAGTATTATCTTCCAAAATCAACAGATATTTGTGATGACATCTCTTTAGAATTTGCAGTCCAGAAGTATCAGCCCTGTTTGCTACCTGTCTTTGTACATAACCCTTGTGGCACCTTTGCCTCTGCTAAGAGAATAAATCTGTAGCTGTATCCAGTATGGAAAATACACTGGGACTACAGCTGAAAGAGGTTTGCAAGAGATCTTTTACCTGTCTGGAAAAAAGAAAATTCATCAAGCCTAAAAAAAGTCAGTGCTGATTCATAGGCCATACACAGTGTGTATGAGCCTGGGTGCATGTCACTGCTGCAAAAGGCTCATGACAAACCCTCAGAAAGTTTGTAAAGTGAGATTGCAGTTTCTGTGCAGCCTTAAGAGGGACACAGCCCTCGCAGCGGGCATGCCGCTTGCTCCCGCGCTGCCCAGCTCCTGGCTTTGTGGGCCAGCCTTTACCTGCTCCACGTGCCTTCTCCTGCCTCTCCACCCGCAGCGTGGCCCTTGGACGGTGGCTGCGTGAGGGCTGCGGGACAGCCTGCCCCTCGTGCAAACTTCCAGCATGTTGTCCAAAACAGCTACTGAGCATGAGAAGTAGCTTCCTCATCCTTCCTTTGCATATTTTATGGCCCTCTAGCTAAATTGCCCAGCCCCACAGATTATTCCAGCTAAAACTCGTGTTCCACCTTCTCCCCTGCCAGCTTCTCTCCCTTCCTTTAGGCTTGAAAATTAAGTATAACCATACCAGACCTGTAGCCTAGCTTCTTGATTATAACGGTGATGAAACCAGCTAATTATTAGCAGCTCTCCTTTGCTGAAAGGAGGTAATCGAGATGCAATGCCAGGCTAAGAAATGGTTGCCCAAGGAAGATTTCTGTGTCTATCTTGGCACCCGCATTGCCCTGCTTGGGTCCAAGTTAAGGACTTGTAAAAAGTCTTTGAAGTAGACTCAGCATGTCATCTGCATATGTTTGCAGCTGGTTTACTGTTAGCATGGCCAGAGCAGATAAATGATTATGTGTATCTGACCTATATTTGTTGATATTAGTCTTCCTTCTTGGAAGCTCTCTTTGTACACTGTCCAACCCTTGTCTGGCTGCTCATACCATCACTTCTTGCATATTCCTAAAAAGTGCCACGCCACAAATTTGCAGAGGACTTCCAAAAGTACTTCTAAGAAAACACTTTCTTCAGAGAGCTGATGGGACAGCTAGCACAAATTATCTGGTCAGCTGTAATTCCCAGCCATCCTAGAAAGTCAGCATCAATTTCAGGTGAGCATGGGCTCCTGCACGGGGAGGAGGACGGCCCTCATGCAGGCAGAGACAATTCCTTCGGTATGTCCGCCTTCAGCATAGCCACAAAACGCCCGCTGCAGCCACTCAGCCGTCACACTGTTCCTGCAGGTCACTTTGATTCCCTGCCATATCTCACTGCTCACCAGGCCCAAATCCACAAAGGCATTTCTGTGCCTAATTTTAACTGCAGTGAAGGGGAGGTAGATGTCTAAATACTGCTAGCTCTTAGTCACTTGACAAACCTTACCTCCCCCAGGGAAGCCTTGTTCAAGGACAGCACGAAATAGCATTCAGGGTAGTAGGTAAGGTAAGACACTGTCAGCTCATCTTTTTTAAAAGCTCCTTAAAAATATTCAGAGTATCCAGCCACCCACGCTGGCTCAAACTTTGAGTTTCTCCCACGCTGTGTAGCCTTCAAATGTGTTTAAATAGAGCTCCTTTTACCTGAGGATACTGTTGCTTCTCATTCTCTAGATAAAAAGCACTGATGTCTGAGCTTTGCAAGCACAGCAAAGACCGTGGCAGGTAAAGGTCTGGCCAGGTTAAAGAGAGAAAGTAAAAAAGGTCTTAGATCTGACTCTAGCCTTCCACCAACTCTTTATCAATGGCATTTAGACAGGTTCACTGGCATTACTCCAGGTTTATGACACTCTAAGACCCAGAAGCATTAGTATCTAGAGATTTTTTTATTATTTTCCATATCTAATTATCAAATAGCATCTGACATTTCTAAAATTCAAAGGTAATTAAAGTACAATTTTAAGATTTGTCCCTGTTTCTCAGGGAAGCTGGTGAAAGCAGATTTCTCACTTCTGCATTTTACAGTAACCCATTTCCTACCAGTTTCATATCTGGGATCAAATACAGTAGCCTTTGTGTTATTAAGATACTGGTTATTCATTTAAACAGTTACACCCAGTCAAATTTAGAAAAGGAAAGTAGACTGGGACTATTTCTGCTAAACTTGGCTTTTACTAAGTCTGTCCCTATGAAATTTAAATTCTGGATCAAATTTGACTTTATGTCTTGAATGCCACAACCTCTTGTAAAAGGCAGAACCAAAACACAGACTTATAATAAAAAAAATACAAGTATTTCACTTTAATTAATATGTATATAACATTCAGCAATATCTGTTTGTTTTGGAAAGCTGTGCTGTAATGATTAACACATCCACAGAAGCACCCACAGAATGCAGGCAGGGTACACTGCTCCACCAGTGCCAAGGTCTGTCACACTGCATATTAGAAGTCTGGATGAGAAAGAATGTTCTGAGTAATTCAAGTGTTGTGTAAATGAAGTTAGCAGTTTAGATACATTTACAAAAACAAAGGCTGGTAATTACAAAGCTAGAATGAACTTGGACTGTGCTTACATCTGCTTCCTGGAAGGTAAAATGTAATCAGAGGAAGCAAAAATTAGCTTTCAAGATTTTCTTTTTTGTTGTTGGGGCCTCGTCAGTGGTCATTGTTTTCTTGTGGCAGGACAATATGGAAGATTTCTGCGCTCTTATTCTGTGGTGTGATTTGATGAGACAGCTGGTGGTACCCCATGCTGGAACAACAGCTGGGAATGGTCATGTAATGTTTCTGGAGAGTACGACACAAGCCAGGAATCTGTGTCTATCAGCTATCAGCCACCTTCCTTTCAATTAGTTTCAAATGCAGCGTCTAAATACGTAGTGAAATGTCAGCAGTCCCACACTCTGAAATAAGGCTTCCTCAGACCCCAGGTAGAGCTTGATTGGTTTTGCTGCTACAGTCTACTGACCTTTGACGAGAGAAATTCCCAGTCATGCTCAAGGAGCTTTTTTCAGAGCACACATCTAACAAATGTTAGCCTTAACATAGTGTGTGTTTAAAACCTTCCAGTAAAAGGACTTGAACCTACTGCTAAAACCTGCTTTAATCAGGATCAGTCTCACTGAAGTAAGATTAACTAAAGTTATAAAGTAATCACCTAACCCTAGGCAGCTGTCCAGACCCTGTGGGAAATCAGAAATAGAAGGTGGTTGGACATGGTATTCACCCATCCTCTTGGATACCTATCTTGGGGTGGGCAATGTGCCCTCTGTGCCACTGATTACTGGGGGAGCTAAGTGACTAGAGCCTTTGGTTTCTGATGGTTAAAGTCAAGTGAGGCAAACCCTACCCTCAGTTTCTACAGCTTTACAGACTTTTCACTGCAGTGAAGGTCAGAAGAAAATCTGTAAAATGTCAGATTGAAGGTCCTTCTAGCCCATACCCTGCTTCCCACCATGGCTGAGAGCGGATGCCTAGTTAACAGGCATATATGAAAACTCCCTGTAACTAATTCTCCCAGTTTCCAGCCATTTTCAGGACAGGAACTTCCTGATGAGGCTGTGTTTTTTATATATTTAGTACTCTCAGGGGATTACTCTTCCATTAAATTCTCCAGTCTGTCCATGAACCCATATAAAACTTTAGCACCCACACCATCCTTTGGCAAGGAGATCCACAGGTCAGCTGCCTGAGAAGACGTTCGGTTTGCAGCCTTACTGTTTTATTAGCTTCATCTGATGCCTCCCACCTCTTGTACTGGAAAAGAGTAAAAAATCAGTCTACTCATTCTCTCCATGCCACTCAAGATTTTTTGTAAATCCATCACCTCCTCCTCCATTATGTCCTTTCCAAACGAAAAAATCCTAGCTTAGTCATCCTTCATACAGAGCCTTTCTGTACCTTTGATCATCATTGTTGCCCATCGCTGAACTTTTTCCAGTTGCGCTGTAAATTTCTTGTGATGAAGGGATCAGGACCTTCTAAGCTCACTGGAACAGGCAAGCTCACATCCCGAATTTGTTGCAGTTCCACTTAGGATCAAAATGCCTGTCAGCGCAGTGATAAGCAGGCTGCAGGCAGCAGTGGAAAAGCCTGAGCAATGTTACAGAGTCTGCATCCTCTGAAATAACTGGAGCAGACTCGGTCAGGTCTTCCCATCTCATCCTCTTCCACTGCACACACGAGAGGTGGCAAGTCCCACCTCACCATGGCAGAGTCGTCACAGGTCGAGGAACTGCCTTGCAGGCACTGCCAGGGAGACAGCCTGAGCGTGGACCTTCCCGAGACAGAGCAGGCATGGCTCTTGTTGCCTTCCTTGCCTCTCTCCTGGATCCTTTCGGTGCCTTAACCCCAGCATTAGGAGACTGCAGAAGGGGCCAAGTTTCCCAGTTCTGTCAAAAGGCAACCCTCAATTGCCAAGCAGCAGAAATGAAAACACAAAGAACATTTTCCCTAGGATCCATGCCTATACACTTTCATGCAGAGAGGGCAATTGTACCCAAAAAGTTTCTTTCACCACCTAACACTGGAAGCAAGCATGTCTTGTAAACAGTTAACATGCAGAGCTTGTGGGGAGGCCATTCAGGCAGTATTTGCCTTTGATTTAATGGCAGACATGAATATGAGGGGTCTGGAGGACCTGTGCAAGTCGGGAGCTCTCTCAGTATGCTGGAGTCCCTGCACGTGTGATATGAGGTTGGTCTGTATGTTCCTGCCTGCAGACCAGGAGCTGAAGAAGTGGGAAAATAGGCTGTCACTCAAGTAAAACAGTGGGCAGCTTTAATGCAGACATCCTCAGCAGCTCTGTTCAAAGTCATGGGGGTTGAAGCAACCCAAAAAGCTTTAAATAATAGCCTTGAGAGAAGCGGTCTGGAGGCTTTGCTTTGTCCTTTTCTGCGCACTTCACTGATATGCTTACTTTGTGACTATTTTTTTCAGCAGTGAACAGATGGTCCCTTGCTGCTCACCACAAATGTATTATTATTACCTCAACCAAAACCTCCTTTGAAAGAAAGCAAGTCAGTGTTTGTTTTGCTTCCAGACAGATAACCTTGAAAAACAAAAACCCACAGTAATACAGGGGGAAAGGAAGACACACAAAAGAAAAAAAGAAGGAAAAAAGCAGAAAGAATAAATAAGAAAAAATAAAAGAAAGAGAAAAAAGCTTGAAAAGATAAAACAGAACAGAGAAAAGAAAAAAAAGAAAAGACCAAAAAGACAGTGACCCAACACATTCAAAGCCACTGAATACACACCTTCAGGTATCTGCTTGAAAAACATGCCAGAGTTATAAAGCTATGGTACCTTCACTGCATTGCAAAGTAAAACAGCTCATCTTGAATCATTTGCATTCTTGATAGCCAGGTGATTATCTGTTAAAAGGTGCTAACACCCTATCTGCCCATTGTGTAATGGTCAAATAGGTGGGCTGAAGAAAACAAGACTAGTCATCTACCAATAAAGCCAAAGAATTCTGGATTGCATTGGCTGAGAATTCATTTTCCTTTGGATTATAGCTTTTCCTCAGTTTTAAGGGTAAAACAAACCTTTTCAAACAATAGCAGACTCAATTAAAAGTATGTGATATACAGTGTTCAGACTCCAAGGTTAGAAAAACACATTTTAAAAGCACAGCATTATTATTTACTATTATAGAGTATCAGCCAAGGAAAATATTTTTGTCTTCAGAAAAATCTGGAATTCCCAGTAGGTTGGGATGCAGCTGACATTCCTAGTGGTTTGCTGTCTTGTTTGAAGCACCATGTGGTTCAGAGCTAAAGGGCAGAGATGCTTGCTACTGAAGAATTGCAGTCACCTCAGAGAAATGCATGGCCTAGAGCATTTCATAGTTTACCTGGAACAGAAATGCAAAGGCAAACAAAGGAAGAGAGAAGAGGTAATTTACTTTGGATTATTGCTATTTTTGTGATGCCATTATTATTTGTTAAGCTCACTTTGTACTGAAGCCTTCGCACAACATTGGTAACAATGCAGTATTAAATATGGCAAGGCAGCTGTGCCGTTCTTTTATGTCAAAGAACCAAAATAATGGGACTTGCATTAACACCTATGGTGTCACATTTCTGCAATAAAAACTACTTTTTACTGCTCCAAAGCCAGGAAGACTTTATTTTTGATCTTTCAGGAAAACTACAGTGATAAGCAAGTGCCTGTACGAGGAAGGGAAAATAGAGCTGATTGCATAAAGCTTTCACCCTTTTCGTCATACGCATGTGGTCCTTCTTTCCTTGGAGCCTGGTGGGCTGTCAGGAACCATGAAATCTCTGAGCCTGGATGCAGGAGAATCAATGAATCATGAGGAAACAACTCAGAAAGGAAGCTACAGTGATTATTGTGGAAGTTAAGAAAGATACAAACATGGACTTTCCAACAGGTCCCTTTCCTCCTGCATTGCTAGCCATGCACTCCATCACGCAGAGGCCTGACCTTTTGAAATTTGGTCCCTCATAGCTCTTGAATCTGTTGCCACTTTCACATCTTGGAGGCAATCATGAAGCAAACACAAGGCCAGAGATTCATCAAGTGCATGAAGTCCAGTAATGTGATCCTCTTCAGTAATGTGATTTGGCTCTTTTATAATGAGCAGATTTTGTACCTTCACCCCACCCTGCAAAAGGTATGAATGACAGCCTGTTGTCAAGGTCTTGGTTTCTAGGAACCTGTTATCAAATGTAATGCAGCTGTAGACTTGATTTCAAGGCCACACAGTAGGCTGTGCAAAAAATAGCTGTCTGACATCTCTAAAATGCTAAACAAAGAAACACCATCCAATGCTGCAGGGTTTTTTTGGCTACGATTATACTGGTGGAACTAGGATGTTAATAATCAACTGTCAAAATTACCCCATATGCTTTCCCTCTGTTGAGAAAAATATATAGTAATCCATAAGACCATTGTTTAATCAGTAAAAATCACAAACAAATGAGGCGCTTTTTGCTGTTCAAGTAACATGAAAGAAAGAGTCAAGGGTTTTCTCCCTTTTCTCATGTGCATGAAGTGAGTATTCAGTGAATCAACTCATAGTCTGAAGAGTCCAAAGCACCTTCTCTAAGGAACTCAGAATCTTCATCTTTAAAAGTCTTTGGTGAGGCATTGAGGTATCCTCTGTTTCTGTTGAAGTCTATGGGAAATTTGCAATTGACTTCAAACTGAAGCAGAAGTTGATCCTCAGTATATAATTCACAGAAATTTGGAGAAGACTAAGAAGTAATGGGTTAAGAGTGTGAGCATTAAGAAAACAAACTAAGAGAATTAGTAGTTTATTTTTAGCTCTTTTTTTATTACGAGTCCATTAAGCAAGCAAAGTAAAATGTTGGATACGGGAGCCAGAGCAAAGACAACCAATAAAAGCACATGACATTTTAAACTTTTGATAGGTCAGATGATAAATATTGAAAATCACCCTATTTCCAGGTTGATTCTGTATCTGAACACAGAAAGGCAAAGTGCACAACTGATTGTCACTTGTCCCCTGCAAGGCTAGCCGTTCAAGGTGGATGGAGAAACATAATATTCTCAGTGCCACAATGACAAAACAACCTTTTCCTTTCTCAGATTAGGCCCATACAACACAGCTAATTGATGTTATGTGCTGCCTCATAGAGAGCTTGGCAATGGCTCAGCTTCATGCAGTTTGTGAAGTAAGCAGCACCATCAACATTTCACAGAAAGGGAAATGGAGGCAAAGACAGCAAGTGCCTGGTCCTACATCACTCAGCGTGTCAGTGTCAAGTGCATGATCAGGGACATGGTAACGACCCCCCAAGGCCTGAGCCGGCCTCACGCTGCTCTCCCAGGAATCCCCTTTCCACACAAGCCAGCTGGCTGAGAGACCGAGCAGCAGAGCTGCAAATAATAAACAAACCAGGAGGGATGGGACTAAGCTCCCAATGGCAAATACCTCAAAGATTTCAGCTCCTGTCAGCAAAGCGTATATCCCAACACAGGCATTACTGTCACCAATAATATAATAGTACTGTCTCTGTCTCCCACTGGAAAGAAGAGCATATAGGAGAAATCAGTTAATGGATGGTGATGGTTAACTTTTTCATGCCTGATTCCCCTCCTCTGCATGGGCCCGTGCTACCTTCTCCCGTTGCTCCCTGGATAATATTCATAGTTCATGTGGCAGCAACAGTGGGGGAGAGAGGAAGAGCTCAGGCCCTGACATGTTGTTACCCAGCACCTGTGAGCCAGAGGGTTGCAATCACTGTTACTGTCTCTGTGCTAACAAGATGTAATTTAATAGATCATAGCTGGGAGAGCTGAAAATAAAAATAGAGGAAGTTACTTAACTTTAACCTCTCTAACTTACCATTGCATTTTTTTATGTCCTGAAAATGTACAATACAAAGTTTTAACCCTGAGCTGAAAAGTAATGGCTTGGCCCTGGGGTCATTAAGGTAGTTCCTTGGTTTGCATGGGATACTTTTACTTACAGAGCTTTTTTGGTTGGTTGGTTGGTTGGTTTTTGTGTTGGTTTTTGGTTTTTTTTTTTTACAATAATGGTCAAGGTGCCTGAGCCCTGCTAGAACACTTACTCTGACTTCTTACCAGCCAGTGATGCTGTCAGGCTGTACCATCCTTATACAAAGTACACAAATGATGAGTCAAACAGCTGAATTTAAATCCATTATCATTAAAATCTGGGGTTCAGAGAAGCAGGAATCAGACCTTCTATTTATTTTTTTTTACTTCATTTGATGCACAAGAACCCATACACAGGGCTTGCATAGATATGAAGTAGTTAAGAACAATAATTCAATTCTACCTCCTTCCAAAAAGTGACCTAATTTACCTCTCTTTCCTCCTTTAATAGGAAAACAATCAATCCAACCTGGAAAAGCAGTTCAACAAATACTGACTCCACATGGAAAGACTAACCTGCATTCTCCTACCCAAGGGCCAGGGAAAGCTTCACATCCTGGAGGCTGAGAAACTTCAGACAAAGGGAAAAAGCCACAGGTTTGGCTCCATTCCCAGCCAAACAGTGCCACCTCTCCAGAGCCAGGACATTTCTGGTTTGAGATCATTCCTGGCCACACTGGATAAAAGAGAGAGGTCAGGCTCTCAGAAATGTTTCCTAAGCCATGTTCACCTTGGGGGAAAAATCAGTGCCTAACATTGTCTTGGGTGGCTTGAGGCAAAGCTTTTTGAAGTCAGTGGAAAGATTCCTGCTGACCTTAATGCTCTTTGGGCTGCTACTCCATGTAAAACATGGAGCACTTTGGCTATGGTTGTTGCTTGGGAAGTGGGATGCGGTATTTTGCATCAACTTCTGGTTTAGGCTACACCCCACACAGAACATATTGCAATAGTTAGCTAATATTTACTGGGGGTGGATCACAGCAGTTAGTGTTGCATTGGAAAGAACATGCAAAGATGTAAACCAGTTCTTCTATTACACAAGTGTCCCATAGCAATGAGGAGTCCAGTAAGACACGAAAAAAAGACACTGGCAATCATAAAGGCCAGGTATAACTTTGCATCAGTCATCTGCACCTCTTTCTCCTCCTTGCTAGCTGATGGAGTAGGCCTGGTCACCAGAAGTCTGGACTTCCAGCATCCACCTATACATCATTATACCCCAACCGCACTCAAACCCATAGTATCCTCCATAAAAAAAGATACATGATCAGCCACCCAAATAGCTGAATAATCTTGCCCCTCCAAATATCAGACAAACCTGATAGTGCCATTTCCAAGTGTACCTCATATGGGTGGCACCTTTCTCTTTATGTGCATTGTATTGTCCTTACCATTCATGATCCAGTGGTATTAGGTCTCTTAAAAGCCCATTTCTACCTCCATCACTACAGACCAATAACTTCCTCAGGCAAACAGTTCTGTGGCAGCAATAGACTCTGCAGGTCTGCACAGCTGCATAAATATTTGGATGTTCAAACCCTTCTGCTGTAAATCGCTTGGGGTTGATATGTTAAGATTTATTCCAACCCCACCAATGTGTTCAGAAATTATGCCATCTGAATTAATGCCTTCACATTAAAGCAGTGGTGACATGACAGCAAATTCAGGTCTCTGACTCTTTCAAAGTATCTATGATACTTTATGTCCATGTGCAATGTAACTAAAATGAAGAGATAAAATCCATAGGAGCAATGAAGTAAGTTTCATAGAACTATTTCCTCCTTTACATCCTTGAAAATCATTGTGTGTCATTACTGGAGTTGTTCAACTAAGGCTCGCGCAAATGTTGGTGGAAAGTGTATTAAGAAACAGAAGTCATAGATTTCAACTAGCTGTCTCCTGAAGGAACAAAAAACCCCTAAGTTGCAACATAAGCAAAAATGGGGAATAGGCCTGAGGTTTTGCAGGAAGAAAAGCAGTCTGGAAGAGAAGGAGGGAGAACAAGTCTTGCCTGCTAGCGATAACAGTTTTAAAAGAGGTGCAGTGCTAGATCTTCTGGGGAACCTCTTGGCCGCCTTATTTTATTACTAATTGTGTTTTGAAACAGCCATTTATAGAAGAGATCCACATTGCGCATTGTCAATTACTAACATATGTCCCACACTTGGCAAACAAGAAAACTTGGGAATGACATTTTGTGAATAATCAACACCACCACCAAAAAGCGCCTGCATCTTTGCTTTGGGCTTAATAATACATTTTTCCCCAAACAAGAAAGCTTTCTCATGATGGTGCCAAATGGAACATATTAAGCTTTAACGATGGCTGAGAACATCATGCGCCAGAGAGGCAGGGAAGGGGCTGTGGGATCATGTCTTGGACCTTAGGACAAACAGCTGCATGTGTACCAGCCACAGACACTGCTCTGCACAAAGGGGCCTCCGGGCACTGCTACAGTACAAATAATGCACTAAACGGGCAAGCTTTGGCAAACTGAGTCTGAGATTTTGCAGAGATCTGGGAATCACAAAACACTCAGCAAGACACAATCCTCAGAGCAAGCAGCAAAAACTGCAGACAACAAGAGTAAGATAGGATGTGGAAATGGCCAGCTTATTGCAGTAATATGTATGGTCCATTGAAGAACCCCAAACAGACAGTCAGTTGTTGCAGACATGCATTGTATGTGTCTGAGGCAGGAAAGAAGCGAGGAAACACATTCGAAATATCTGCCTAGCTTTTCCTTCAACATATACCTGCTAATGGGGACCACACTGACAGAGGCAGGACATGGGCTGTGCAGCCCAGAAGGGCACAGCAGTGCGGCAGGCAGTGCCAATGCAGGATACACTCTGGCCGCTAGCTTCTGCCCACCTATTCCCAGCAAAGCCACCCTCAAGCCCTTGGTACTTGGATGGGACAATTCCAATAGCCAAGGGGTGCAGACAGACCTCTCATCTATATAACTCTCGTTGGTGCAAAGAAGAACGCAAGTGTGAAAAATGTGGCCCAGCCATAATCGAACCATGGATTTTGGGGTGAGCTGGTGAAGAGTCTGGGACAACTGCTCTGGAGCAGGAACCACTGCGCTGACTTTAAGTGATTCCCTTTGGCCTTATCAGGCATTTCACTGATATTTCATTCATCAAAGCCCAACAGGACAGCCGAGTATCTGCCATACCGTGAAGCCTCACTGTGAGAAAGCACGTAGCTTGGAGGTGGGGTTAGGACCGTGGGAGCAGCATGCAGGCGAGTTGAGTACTGTCACTCATGGCGAGGGGAAGCACAGATTTCAAGTGTTTGGGCAACAGTGAATACAGGGATAATAGTGAACATTTACCTGAAGTGCTAAGGATTATGGTTGAGCTTTGCCTCATTTAACTTTAAGCTTCCAAAAGTTTGTATTTTAGTCCACATTAATTGTTCAGGCTCTCTCTGTAGAAACTCCTAAAGAGCAGTTCAGCTTCGACAAGCTAAGACTGCCCAGCTCTCTCCAGGGATTCTAAGGAAACTCAGACAGACGCATTTGGGTGCTGTTTCACAGCTCATGCCTGTGGAAAAAGGCAGGTCTCATCAGTCTTTCCCTTCTCTTATATTCTTCCATCCTTTCAGGGAACCTCCTGGTACTGCCCAGACCACCCTTGGGGCACCTCCATGCTTGTCAGAAACATCCCTGAACCAGTTTTAGTCTTTTGATGGGTTAGTCACCTGCTGAATTTTTGAATTAAATTGCCTGAAGTAGGATTCCTTCCATGAGTTTGCGCAAGGTAAGCAGCAGGAGCTGACGGCTAGGAGACAGCAAGGAAGTGGGAGATAATAAGGTGGGGTGGGGGGAAGGGAAAGACCCATATTCAAAATTAAGTCAGGACACTTTTGTCCTCTCTTTACTCCTATAATTATCATACAGTGCACACTTGCCATGAGGATATAAGCAGGTGATTGTACTGATAAAATACAAGGGCGCCCGGTCCCTCAGCAGTCACTGCCATGGAGAGGAGCAGACACTCAGAAGCAACCCTACATGTCAGAAGGGAAGCCTCGCCCCCAGCCATCACACGTACCACCGCCCTTTTCAGCCTTTTAACAAGTTGACTCATTCTCTCTCTCACACCCTTCTTGCTGCTTCAGGGACACCTCTTTTAGGCTGAGTTTTTTTTTTAGATGTATATTAGCAATCCTTTCGCTGAGATGAGAGCTGACTGATAAGTCCTCACTCAGTGAGAGTGATGTCATGAAGAATGGCTGAGCAGGTCCTAGTGCTGAACCAGTGGCTTACTCTGGTTGAAAAGAAACAGTCTTGGCTCTTAAAAAGTAACTGATTCCTGCCAGACTGCATCCTGTGATTAATGGTGAGCTCCAGGCATACACACTCCCTCCTGCTGGGGATGGGGATCCTGGGGTGACTTTCCCACACAGCCCTTGAGCCCATGGGCTTCGCTTCTGTAGAGCAAGGTGAACGGCACATGTTTTTGTCAATGCAGGTGCTCTTCCTTGAAATCCACTGAGTACAAATTTCTGCTGTCCTTAACTTAAGTCTCATGATTCAGACATGCTGCAGACTGGATGTGGTGGCTGCTGCACAGCCGGGCTGGTTTTACAACTTATGTCAGGAAGGTGCCCTGTTACCCCAATCCACCACAAAGTGCAGAAAGACAGGGATTATCTGTAGGTCACTCCTAGGGTATTATTAGCTTTGTCTGGTAGTGGTTTGTTGGGTTTTGGTTTGTTTTCTTTAAATGTATTGATTCTTAAGCCTTAAAATTAATCACTCTCACTGAAAATATCTACTAGCTCTTCAGTGCATGTGTATCATCCACATTTCGCTTTCCCTTATTTTCAGTCAATTCCTAAACCCTGTGTGAGAACCCTTAGCAGCCTTAAAAGCTTGGGTCTGACAAGAGGTGAAAAGCAATTTAAAACTGTGCCTTACATATCAGCCTAATGGACTGCAAGCTCACAATTTTTCACTGTGTTTTATTTCTCCCAAAATAATTTTCAAAGAGAAAAAGTATATTCCCCTGAAACGTTCAGGATTTGCAAATTGCCTCAATTCCCACACATTTAAATAAAAACAACACTCCCTCTTTTAAAGCTTCTCAGATTAGGGCTCCATTTTGTATGAAATGAGGGCCCTCTGCCCTTGCTCATGTGAGGACTGCCAGTAGCTTAAAAGGTGTTGCTCTGGTGGGAAGAAGATGGGGCCACGATCAAAGGACCACAGATTGAAGCACTGCTGTCATCTACTTAGCTAAAATACGTTGAGATTGTTTCCCCCAACCACCCCTTCAAATCACTTGCTTTCCTATTCTATCAAGATTCTCAGTAGTTCAAAACCAGAAAGATCCCTGTAGACATTCAACTTATTCTGCACTGTTTTCAGCTCTTTTCTCTCCATTTTCTGCTCTGTGCCTCCTCCTTTGAGGTTTTATTTCTCCTCTCTGGAAGCACACTGTTTCCACCACTGGTGTAGGCATAGCTCTTCATTTTCAAATCTATTCTCTTCATTATACCACATAAAAATTGCAGATGAACTGCAGAAAAAACAGAGGGGTGGAAAACCTGGTACCGTGCATGGCCTCAAAGTGCCAGGCTGCAGCGAAGAACAAAGCTCAAAGCATAATCACTAATAATTCACCTGTGACCATTTTCTAAATTCTTATACACTCTAGTGTGAAATGACTGTATTTTATTGTTACACTTAACAGTTCAACTGTGGCCTTTGGTATTAATGGGAATGTCCTTCAACTATAGCTGCTTTTTGCTGCTTGTCTTTGATTCATTAGTCGTTTACTGCAGGCTATTAACAACCCTAGAACAAGCTTTAATCCACAGCCAGAGTCTTTAAATATAATACATCATCAACAGGTAATTATTCACTTTGAAGTCTTTCCTCCTTTTTTCTTAGCCGAGTGAGGTGATATCTGGGTCTTTAAAGTATGGTAACAGAGTATTTCCATCAAAGCACCAAAATTAGTAATGCAAATGTCAAGAAGTTCATTCGGTACTTTAAACACAAGGATGGCCAATCTTCCTTTTCTTTCTCTCTTCTTTTCTTTTTCTTCCTTCCTTTCCTTCCTTCATTCCTTCCTTTCTTTCTCTTTCACTTTTGTCTCCTGCTACAGCTTTGGAAAGCTTTTGATACTTTTGCAGCAGTGGTAATTTGTCAGTTTATACTTCAGAATTGGGTAACTGTACTATAAATGCCCAGTACTACAAATTCAGTAGGAGCCTTGCCCTTTTTATTGAGCTCAGTAGGATTTTATTTCAGTAGTCCAACTAGAAGTCAGCTCAGAAATCCAAAGCTGTACATTGGAATTCTAGGCTAGCACCTCTAACCCTACATTTGCATAAGCATGAGTTTGTGATGTTGCATTGATTCCAGAGGTCTTTGACTCAGGTTCTTTGGCTTCATTTCAGGAAGATCCTTAAGACCATGATGAAGTGCTTCTGTACTTAAGGTTTTCCTGAGTGCTATCTGATACTGGTATATGTTTCCACACTTGCAGAAATGCCTGGGCCAATCCCAGATGCACTGAGAAAGACATGAGAGTAGTGCATATATGACAACTCGCCTCCACAGACTCACAGAAGATCATTCTGTGGTCACTGCAGTATAGTGTGCCTTCGTCTGAAGCACTTTTCAGTGTTGCAAAGTCAAATACATAGTATCATGGTGAACACCGGAGATGAGATAATTTTTCTTTTGGTCACCATCTTCCTTTTTAACCTTTTCTGCAGCACCTTTTATAACTAAAGTATAAAATAACTTTAGTCTGTAAACATCCTTGGAAATAATTTCTGAGGAACAGCTGACCCATAAATGCAAGACAGTTCCATCTATTGAGATAGAGTGTGCAACCTCCTTTGGTTATCCACATGTCTTGCATTATGTGCTTTTGGGGTGCTCTGACACACGGCTTCTAGCGAAGGTGGCACTGGGCGTGTGGCTTTTTTATTATTATTATTTCTTTGCACATTTGCATTTCTTTCAGGTCTTACACAGGCAGCAGTAATCACACATGCAACACGTAACAGGCAGACTGCTGGTCTCCCAGCTCCCAGTTACCAGTAGAATGAGTGGTGTGACTGAGGCAGTCAGCGTGTGGACCTAGATGCTTTGATCATGATAGCATCCCTAGAAAGCACTGAAAGCAAAGACTGTCTTTTCCACTTACAGATGAAGAAGCTAAGAGCCAAGTTTCAGCCTCATTTCAATGAGGCTTCCATTGTTAAGGCAATAAGAAATTCATGGAAGAAATGTTACGCCCCACAGGTCGGGCCACTGATACCACCGCTGGCTGGCTTACCACAAGAGGAATAAGCTAGCACATGAATTTGGAGCGCTGGGGCACTCTGCGCAGCCAAAACTGCAGGAAGGCAAGTGCGAGCATGCTCCATCTTCTCCTGCTAATTAATCCACAGCATGACAAGAGAAAATGCATGCACACTGAGGAGTTAAAATGGTGAAAATTAAGCATACAATGAACAACATCCTTGCTTTTGGGGAAGATCTAAAAGCTTCTCCAAAGGGAAAAGTAACAGCTAAAAAAGCTTTATCTTTGCAAGCATCATAAAAAAGGTCGTAAGCTGTATACACTACAAAGGCACTGCCTTCGATCTCTGTGATTTCTTTAGATTGAAGAAACCTGTTGGCTTGAGTTCTAAAACCCCAGTTAAAAGCTTTGATTTGTTAATTAAATTTTTACTGCTATCTGCATTTGATATCTCAGTCAAATTGTATCCGCTTGCAACAACTGAAAAAGTCACTTCAAAGGAGAGCTCCACCTCCATGACCTGTAATTACTGCATTTACTGCTGGGTGACACTGGCTGGAAGATGCACCTGCCAGGCAGACCCAGCGTACTATCTATACCTAAGACAAAGCTGTTTCATTTAACTGAGGGGAGCCAGCACATGCCAAACAAAAGGGCTATGTTTTGTCAGGAGCCAGCCTAGCGTATTTCTTGTCCTGAGACAGACAGGAGCTTCTGAAAACAAGGGATTTATTTCTGTGTTACCACACTAAATTGGGGATAAGGGTGAACTCTCACAAAGGCAGGAAGAACTAGGAGAAAAAGGAAGAGAAATGGGGATGGGAAGGTAAAGGTAATTAAAAAGAAAAGGAAGAAAAAGGAAAGAAAATTAAAATCCATCCTAGTGGAAAAAAAAAAGAAAAAAGATACTCATAAACAAAACACTGACAAAATATTAGGAAACATAGGGAAGGAGAACGATAGAGTAGCAGAGAAAAAATAGAGAGGAAAACAAACTAGAAATCATGCATATATACTAGTATCTCTACTGGAATCAAACTTCAGCATGCAGAGTATTCACCCCTTTAAACACCCACGCAGGTAATGCAGAAATCCCCAATTTGTATCAATGCATTCTTTGGCCCTCAGTTGTTTTCCACTGTATTTTGAAACAAGCAGAAATGTATCATGACAGAGACTCACAACATAGTCTTTATTAAATTTGGGAGCCTCCCTGGGAGACCCAAAAGTTGTTATTAGTGTTTATGTTTGGGAAACAAAACACAAAGAAGGAAAATAACGTAGTGCACTGAATAGGCTTGCTGGATAGGAATTTTTCCTGGAGTGATTAATGTACACAAAATATCCATATTACAGAACAGGCATTTTCAACCAGAGAATAATAATTTTGTTGAAAAAATCAAATTTTCTGATGGGAAAGCCCATATGGCAAATCCCTGCCTATCTACCCAGAAGGCTTTTGTTAATACTGCTTTGGTGACACAGGGGCTTCCAGGCTGGCAGTCAAAAAAAATATTATTTGGTTCTCACATGGATTACTGCCCAAGACAACCTTTCCTGCAAAAATAAATGACTAATAAAAAAATTTATTTCCATGCACATATTGCTTATTTCATCCTGATTATTGATTTAAATTTTTTCCAAACTTTTGGGTTTTTTTAAAACAAAAGAGGCTCTGATTTTCTGACCAGAGTTCTTTTTTGTTTTAATGAGAGTGAAAGAAACAGAGAAACTGAAATCACTTTCTTTCACTTACTTCAGTGTGTGCCTGGCCTCACTGTAACCAGGGAAAAGTTTGCTGTTGACTTCAGTGGGACCAAGATTTTACACCTTGTGTCCCTTTGGCCTCCGTGAATACTGACTAAACAACATTGCTGAGACGTATGGGGTGAGGTGTACGGTGGGCTAAAGGATCTGTAGACATCAAAGGCTTTCTCTGTTTTCATTGGAACTTCAAAACACTGCTGAAATATTTACTAAACCCAACTGATGTGATGTCTCGGAAAGCTCGGAGGAAAAGCACCCGCTACAGCAACCTGAGCTTTCAAACCTGGAGTACTCCCAGGGCACCCCTTACAACAGCTGTGCCCCAAAATTGGGTATCACCCTTTTCCCCCCTAGTCTGTCCCTATGTTGTGCTATTGGAGCCATCTTCGGCAGTGCTTGCACGGACGCGGTGTGCCTTTCCTCGGTTGGCGATAGCAGGAGCGCGCTCCCAGCTGAGGACAGGTCTTGCTCAGATTCCACCATCAGCCTCGGTCTTTTTAATGCTGCCTCGGTAATGACAGCCCCCGCCAGCCCAGGCTGTAGCCTCTCTGGTTTCATCCACTACCTAGTGAAACAAGGAGTAACTTCGGAAAACCGTCTGGAATAAGAGGGGAAACGGGCACATGCCGGGGTTTTGGTCTCCCAGCATCACAGAACAGGTTGGGGCTAAGCTGGGGCTAGAAACTAGCCCTGACTCCTGGTCCCAGTTCACCAGCCAGCGTTATTTCAGGTGTTGCTCAATACCGTGATTTAACCCTGGGAGGACGGGGAGGCCGGTTACAGGCAGAGGTCCAGTCTCACCAGCCCTGGCCTGACTGCATTAAAGTCCTTCCTGGCTACATGGCCTCCAGCTTCCTCCAGCCCAGAGGAAAGCTGCCCCCAGAGCTATTTCCCCCTCCTGCAAGCAGAGAGGGTTTCTGGAAGAATAGGGGGGTGGGGGGGGGGTGTGTGCAGCCAGCAGCTTTCAGAAGCAACCAGGCTGGCTTTGCTCCTGCCAGTCCCTTCCCATGGAAAAGGAGGTCCGCCTGGTCCCCGTTTCCTCCCCCCCTGCCCCTTGCCCTCCCTCCAGCGCAGTCCTTCGGGCCTAAGGTTTGGGCTTTGGCTGGATGACGGTCAAAACTTACTGGTTTGGGAGGAAGGTGAGTACAAAACTCAGAACAAACCCCAGAGAGTGCAAGAGCAATGTTAAAGTGAGACCAAAAGCAGAGGATGACCTCAGCTCTCAGCATACAGCTCTTGTGTCCCAAATTGCTCGGTGACACCAAATACACGGGCAGTAAGCAGCACAATACCCCGCTGCCGTGGATTCCTGCTGCTGGCAGCCTTCACACCCTGAGTGAGGGAGCCTTGAAGCCAGGAGGATTGACGCTGCCTGGGTCCTGCGAATTTCCCCAAAGCAGAAGGATTTGCACATGGGTGAGAACTGACCTGGTATTCAAGCTGCCCATTTACCATGACAATGAAGGCTCTGGGGCTGGACAGAGGGGCTGCTGCCCCGACACAGCAGAGAGCCCAGGTGGGTTTGGGGGACAAAAGCAGGTGAGATGCCCCCGGGGGAGGAAGGGGATCGAGCCACACGGGAGGACAGTGGTGCTCTTCTGGTAGGAATGGGCAGGTGTGAGATTAGGGATGTGGTGAAACTGTCAAGGTAGTTTGTTTTCAGGTGAAGCTGGAAGCACTCATGACGCCTTTTGTAGAAATAAGTATGCATTTGCCTTAGCTGGATTCAGCCTGAGGTCTTGAAGTGGGAGCAAAATTATCTTGATCGGTAAGATTAAGGGCCCTGGAAATAGGCAAGTGGGCTCACAAAACTCCCACAGAATATTACCAAAGTGCATCTGAAGTGTGTCATTTTGCAAGAGCAGTAAAACATTTTTCATTTCCCCAAAGGAGCAGAAACACAAACATTGACTTTCCAAATATCGCGAGTAACATCAAAGGGCAGTCAATAACAGAGAGCATTAAAAGGCACTTTACCCAAAGTGTGCATAGGGTTCTAGATCACACTGAAATGGACAGGTAAGAGCTGGTCTTTCATTTCTAGAAGAGGTCACTGCGTGGCAACCCCCACTGGTGTCTTGGGCTCTTGTGTGGAGGTGAAACAACAGAGACCATGTCTCTGCTCTCTTCATAAACCGTGCTCAAGTACAGATTTACTTTTGCTCGATGTGTGGGTCAAGCTGGTTACAACCAAGTTGTCCATAAGGGGCAGAGCCTGAGTCCGTACTGGACTCCTGCTATCCGTCTGGGTTTCCATGCCAGGCAAGCCAATCTCCTTGCATCTGGAGCAAGCCAACACGTGGGCAGCATTGATGGCTGAGCACTTCAGAGTGATGCTGAGATCATAGCTAACAGAGCAGAGCCAGGCAGCAACACCAGAAACTGGAGTAAAATACATTCACAGAGAGAGAGAAACTCCACAGCTGCTACCTTGACAAGGAAAAGAGCTGTATCTCTTCTGATTGCCTGAATCAAAGCGAGGGAAAAGTGACCTGAGACTACTTCCCAGAGCTGTCAATAGCCACACAACATTTTAAAAGCCTTGTCTAAAAGAAATGAAAAGCAGTGAGAGCAATTACACACTTTTAAATTCATGTATCCACAGTCTATTTGCCTAAAACCGGAGTGCTGTGATCCTTGTTTACCAAGTAAAACAAACACCCCGTACACAGGGGGAAATGACCCAAGGATGCAAGTCTTTACAAGCCTCCTCAATGCATTGAGATCAGAATGTGCCATGTGTGCCTATCATTTTCTCAGGGCTTTTTCTTCTCCTCTTCCTGCTTTCTGTCAATGCTCCTGACTTCCCGTCTGCTTTCTATTCACAGCTGTTAAAGGGAGGGACAAAACCACACACCATTAGTTTGGAGAGGGACAGAAACAGGGATTAAAGTGCAAATAAAAATTAACCCGATGAATGATTCTTTCCAATGCATAAGTTTGCATGAAAAGAGGGAAAAGCATGTACAGTTACATAGGTACATCAGTTGCATAGAGTTTTGAAGTAAAAAACTACCATAGACCATAAGTCCAGCATATGGGCACTATACTCCCTTGGTTCTCTGTGCAAAGAAGCTAAAAAAGTTGATACAGGGCACAGTTTTGGAATATTTTCCTCTCATCACAGAAAACATGCTTTTTTTCAGTTGTGCCAACTCTGTGCCTTCACATTCAGGACACTTGTGCCAGTCCAAGTGAGGTTCTTGGTTTGTAACTTTCCTCTCTCAGAAGTCTTCATCAACAATGCTGCTCAAAACCTCCCAGCAACTTCTCCTTTGCATCAATGGTCTCCTCCTTCCCACTAGTACATCAGTCACCATGTGGGTACCTCTCAGGTGTTGAACTATGCCACCGGTGAGAGCCCAGACCATTTACTCCTCTCTACCAGAGGTCTGTGCACTGTTTGAGCTTCCCTGATGTGCTCTTCCCTCAGCTGAGATGCTCCTTGTCATTGATTTCTGACACTTATTAACCCTTCCTGAACCTGTAGGATATTGCCAGCTCCCTTGACTGCACAGACACTCACTGAGCACCACAATATGTGCCCCTGCAAAGAGGCAGCACCCTCAGGTTTTTTCCATGGTAGAGCCTTAGCCTCATTTCCAACCTGTCTGCTAAAATTTAGTGCCCCATCCGGCATCATCACACACCCAGTCCCTGTCTCCGCTGATGCAGCTGCTGTTTTCCACTGGCTGCATCCTCCCCAGGCTCAGGGCAGGTTCATTCCCCCAACCCCTGCATCGACAGCGCTATTCCTCCCTCGAAACCCTCTTGCCCCAAGACCTCGAATGCTGGCTTGGCATCTGCGTGCACCTTCACCGTGGCAGCCATCAGGCACTGCAGCTCTCCCCACTGTGCATCCTCTCCCTCCCTGAATGCTCACTAGCCTTCAGCCTCACACCACCCCCCCAAGTGCTCCCTCTTACCCACTTCAAATCTCCCCTGGTCACAACAGTAGGCTCCTCATTTCACCTACTCTGTGGCACACTGTGATGAATAAAGCTCCGCTCGGGGATTTGAGAAAATAGATGTGAATAAACAGCTGAGATTTTCTGTCCAGCCCCCGTTCTACTATTTTAGCTTTAGGAAAAAAGCAACAGTTGGTACTAAAATAGTAATTTGGCATATGTGCTTCACTGCTTATCAGCTCATTCACTCAACAACAAAGACAGGAAAATGCTGCAGGGGTCATTTTACCAGGAGAAGGCTCAGAAAACCTGGAAGTCTGTGATGAAAATAATTTAAATGGCATAGTCAATGGTTAGAATGAGTGTCTGTGGCGGTAAATGGGAACATATTAAAATGTCATGGGAAGTTTAATCTGTGACTGATCTCCCAACAATTACCCTGCTTTCTAAATCTCTCCATATCATTTAATGAGGTGATTTCAATGTTCTAATAAAATGTGGCAGGGAAATGTTTCCAGATGTCCAGTGTGTAGGGAAGTAAATGCTTCTCTGAAACCATAATCTGTGTATTAAACCAACCGACATCATCTTCTGATTGAATTACTCTGCTGTCCCAACTACAGAAAAAGGAGTCACTGAAAAGTCATGAGGTTTTAAAAAAAACTTTCAAATCATGTCAGTTTTATACAAAACAGAAATCCTCCCTCTCTATTGATTTCTTGGTATAAAACACCACCATTTCACAAGTGCTGAAATACCTGGTTTTACAACATTTCTCTAAAATTGGTTGCTTATTCCTCCATCAGAAATGGAAAACATTGCTACTTGTGCCCCATGATTGAGTTCTTTATCTCTGATCACTGCAAAAATGAGACCCCCAGGTATAAGCCCCGCTCTCAAACTACACTTTGAAAAGGAAAAAGTTGTGATGAAAAGTTCAGGACATCGAGTATCGCACTGGATCAGTCCGCTTGTCAAACACGCCTTGCAGCTGACACTGGGAGGTCACCAGGGTTCCCAGCCCGCTGTGCAGCACTGCTTCAGCATGAAGATTGATTTATTTTTTTTTTTTAATTATTTTTCCCATTTACAAGGGTGCCTACTGCAACTGCTGGTCTGGTTTCCGTACTTCAAAGAGCTCATACTGAATTGTTCACATGACACATCACCAGACCCCTGCCCGCCGTTGCTCATGTGTAATACATACAGCAACCATTGCACCACACCAGAGGATGACTGTGAGCAGCCCTGGCCTCTCCCAGACTCCCTGGGTAACCATGTGGGGTGACCCACGGCTGCAGCATTTGCCCCAGGTTTGCCAGACCTGCCCCCCACAAACCCATTCTTCAGCTGAACACTTAGGGTCAACTTCACGTTCTTTAAAGTGTTTTGATGCCAAATATCTCAGAGGAGTTTTGGTGTGTGAACCTATCTGTCTTGTACAAAGCAACTCAATGCCTTAAAAGTCGAGGGCAAAACTACACACACACACACACACACCCCCCCCATTGCCTCTCTCCTCACCACCTGCGATTTTGGGCAGTGACATATAACTACTACAGTGCGCTGGACCCCTGTCTGTATTTTCCATCCACTTGAGACTAGATGGTTTATCTTTGTCTGTATTCACCCATCAAAACCAAATAAAAACTCAACTAATCCCTGACAGCTGAGGTCACACCATGTGATTTCAGTGAGTGCAAACACAGCCCTCTTAGCACAAAGAAAAGGGTAAAAGAGTGGCACACTTAACCCCCTCTGCTCTGTAAATAGTCTTGTTAGCTCTCAGCTATCACAAAAGCATATCCCACATTGCATATGGCAAATATTAACCAGATATTGACTGCAGCTCTATTCACATGACAGTAACGCCTTTGGTCATCCAGGTTAGCTGTGTTTGGATGTGAAGGTCTATAATGACCTTTGAAACATTACGGGGGAGGAAGGGAATACTTTCAATGGTCTATATTTTACAATGTGCAGTTAGGTGAGTGCTTAGTGCCACAGCTAAGAGCAGCAGCCCAAGGCAGGTATTTTGTCCCATGCCTTTGAACATTTTATCAGTTCAACAAGCTGAAATATGCAATTGAGTTTATTTTAGAAATGGTAAAAAAGGATGCTGAAAGCAAACCTTGTGCATGAAGCGTCTGTCATATCCAGGGAGCTTGAAACTATGGAAGATACTTATACAGATTGTTCACTTTAATATGTTGCCAAGGGTGTGAAGGCCAAGTTGTAGATTAAATTTCCCTTTCCCCTCTCTGCATATGATATAGTGATATGACCCTTCTTCACAAAGAAAAATGGGCTGGGTTTGCCTACCCTCAGGGTTCATTTGGTTAACTTTCTGATTATTAATTCCAGTAATTAGTGAGTGCTCAATAAATAGGGATGTTGTGAAATCTGATCTTCTGAAACTGAGGTCCCAGTGTTCTCTTTCAATGTGCAATAGGACTGCAGTCCTGTCTGGCCTTCACAATTAGCAGCCACTTATACTGCGGTCTTTGCATTTTGTTGCCAGAAAGCACAGAACTGGATATTCCTGGTCATTGCACATGCTTGTTGGGATTTATGTATTCCCTAAAAAAAAACCCCAGAGATATGTCATTTCTTCATAGACCTTTTCTGGTATACAGCAGTCCTGTATAGCTATTGCTCCTGGGCAATATGAGAGCTGTACCCATTTTCTGTTAATTAACGTGGGCTAAGTAATTCATAATGAGTATTTGTCTCTAGCCAGGAGGGAGGGGGAAGAATGATTAAGGGCTAAGAAAGGTTATATCAATACATTTTGTTTCTCACCCAAGAAAAGGTGGAGTGTGACACTCTTCCTTGCAACACTACCTTCATTTCTAGAGCCAGCCTTGGTGACCCTGGATATTTCTACTTGGACATCCACACTGGCATCCATACCTAAGGATGGGGACACAACCTTATTCCTGTGAGCAGCTAAACTTCTCACTGAGCTTCCTCAATAACATTTAGCAGAAGAAACTCCATAAGCACCATATTTTCATGGGCATAACCCCAGGTTGTGTGCAACTCTCACTCCCACAAGTGTACCATATGCCTTCCAGTAGTCCTAATTCTTACCATCCCTTTTAAATCTGTGAGGGCTCTCTGAAGATGTACACCATTTACAGTTTTATTCAAAAAAAAAAAAAAAAAAGAAGACTTTTAAAAAGGCTGAAGTTATTTCAGACCAGGCCATAAGTTTGGAAAAATGGCAGTCCTGTTTGCTGAAGCACGCTCTTCTTCCACTTGCTATGCAAAGACCTCAAACCTACCTCTTCATCTGATCTGGTGGGTAGCACAGCAGGCCCCATTTCTCCAGTCCTAGATACAATATCTATTCATGAGCTTGCCTAGGCACCAGCTTATTCCATTACTGCTATAGCTGCCTGCTGTAACAACAGGCAGGCAGATATGTAAGGACAGCAATGTATCTTAGGAAGCAAGAGGAAATGAAGAGACAAGAGGACAAAAATATATTAATTAAAGCAGGAATTCAAAACAGCTTTGAAAAAACAAATGGTAAAGATGGCTCGGCTTAAAGAAACTGTTTATCTTAATTTGTAGATAATTCAAAGTGACAATACAAAATCAGATAACTGTAAAGTACATGTGGAAGACATTTAATGTTCAGGGCACAAAACAAGAAATGCTGCTGTCAGAAATAAGGCAAAACAAGAGACTGGAATCAATCAATCTGAAATTATTCATAAGTTTACAGAGCAGTGTATAGCTGATACGTTGGACAGTTTTCTCAACATTTCAGTCACAAGGGAGTACACATTTCAAGCTTGCCACTTCAGAAGGAGACAATGACTACATGGAATAGCCTAGCAGAAACCTTGATGTAAGAGGAAAAGTTTTATTAACATGAAACTGTCCAGAGTCCTCTCCTTATCATAACAAGTACAATTAAAGGTTCTTCCACTAATGAATAAAATACTTCTTTCATTTACAAAACAACCTACCATAAGGGAAACTGTGCACTGAGTATACGTTCATCCTCAAGGATTTGCTTTATTAAAAGCTCAACATGAAAAGCTCTAAAGAATTTCAACAAAACAGTTTGGAAATCTTCAGGGATATCTTATGCCATGCCTCAAACAAGACCCCAGGGCAAAAAAAATCAGAAAACATTAAGACTGATGAGATAAGACTGATCCTGCAATTACACAACACCTCAGGAGCGGTGCACCTTTCACAGAGCACAGTTGCAAGATCTATCATTGGCATCAAAGAGAACTACATATAATAGCAAGTGCAGAGAACTCCAAACAAAGCTGAGAGCCATACAGGAAAAGTGGTAGTGTGATAAAGCAGAGGAAATCCAGCTGTATGCTGATAAGCATGAAAGGGGATTGTGAGTCAACATGAAGAGGCCCCAGTCTGGTGACTCCAGTCTAATAATGAGCAAATTGCTTGCAACCTTCAGTCCTACGTAGGACACCTTGAAGAAAAGACTGGAAGACTCTTGTTTGCCACAGCCTGTGTTTGCACTGCCCACACACAGCCAAGTTGCTAAATATTCACCTCACAGTCTCTAACCTATTGCAGAGGGTTGTAAGAATTTTGATATTACTATTTGTTTCAACAAGATGAAAGTCATGTCCTGGGCTGCCCCTGCTAAACTGCAAGAGCCTCTGGCATTACTGTTGATGGATAATCATAATGTGCAATACAGAAAGCCAAACAAACACAATGTTTCAGGGAGCCACCATCTTCAGAGAAATGGCATTTCTCCCTTCAGCTCAAACATTCGCTGCGGGTACAAGGTGTGGAGATTTGACAACCAGTTTTCCTAGTATTAAGAGAGATACATCGATTATTCACTCTTTGTCTTTTGAGCTATTTTATCTCTGTCACGTATGCAAATTGTGATGAGTCTTAGGACTTCAAGCTAGCAGCAAAGTGCATTAACATTCAATGGCTAGAACATAAATCTAAAATTCAAAGTGGAAATAAATGGAGTCAATTATGTCTTGGAATAAGACATTAAGGGAAGTGGTAAATTTGTCATACCTTTAAGTCTTTAAATCATTATTTAATGTCTTCCTAAGAGAGGTGGTATAATTTAACAAAAATTTGTTGGATTCAGTAATGGAATTATGTGACAGTGTTCCTTGGTCTGTAAAAGCTTAAAAGAAAATAATTCATTGGTTAGTAAAATTGTTTCCAAACTGAAATTTAAATGTTTCCAGTGAGTGAAACTTGCTGCCCACCCACATCCCATGGAGGTACTCAAAACCGCTTCGAAGTGAAGCTTAAATTGTGCATAGGCCTTCTGCTGGCCCTCTGTGGTAGGGAGAAATGTATCCTAGTCAATCAGAGAACTTAGAGGTCAGGACTTCCAGCTACTAATCACAAGCATACATGTATCTAGCATCTCTTTAATGTGTGCACATGGAAGTCTGCTTTATTCTGTCACTCACTGGAAGCCCAAAAGGGATATTCCTTTGACTCTGAGTCACCAGAGCAAGCAAAATCTCAACTTTATAAAACAATGACTTTTCAGTACAAGGGAATACTTTCCATATGCTGTAGGATTAAAAATACAGCATCATATAACAGAGAGTCATTTGGATAGATACATTCTGAGGAAAGCCTTTCTATTAAGAGCTGTATAAGAAAAGGAAATGAGAGAGAGAGAGAGTTTTGCATATAGAGTTAACCATTAATACCCTGAAATAAAAGCTCAACTTCTTTTGGCAACTTCAGATTGTTCTGATCAGTGATGGGGAAAAGTGCTGACTTCTTAAGGAATACTCATACTTTTACAACTGACACCAGAAAGAATCATTATGATCATTTCATTTAAGCATCTACTGACCAACAAAAGCCCCCCACATAATATCATGGAGTAATGCCTTTACAGGGGCTAAAAAATTTTGGTTGAATGACAATCCATGTCTTAAGATGATATTTTTTCTTTGTTTAGAAATGTAAAGCTGGTAAAACTGCTACCTACTGTTAACACTTTGGATTCCTCTGCATCATCCTTTGGCTCCTGAATGCTGTGCCATTGTCACTTAAGTTAAAAAGCCCATGGTTATTGAATGCATACTCCATATGCAAATACTTACAGACTGTAACCACAGTATTTCTTAAATTCTCAACTTCTTCTCATAAATAAACTATAAAATCTGGATTCCTTAAATCTTTCATTTTAGAACTTAAATTGAAGACTCAAAAAAAAAATCTTTTTTAAAAATTTGCCAATATGCTTTTGAAAAAAGAAAGATGAAGGTGGAACATGCTAGTTTGGTGGAGCTATTGTGAATACTTGTAACATCCCACCCCGATGGATACCTCAGGATCATAACAGTTCCTTTTAGCCACTACATCATACCCAGAACTTTTTTCAGTATCACTGTTCTCTAGTTTGTATCTCACATCATACAAAAATGACCTAATTTCTCTCCTGCTAGACATAAAACTTTTAACTTAATCACATAAAAGCACTTGCAAAGCATCAGACTCTGATATTCCAGATCTGCAGTAGGAATATTAAGTAGTATTCATCAAAGAGCAGATTCCTGCAAGACCTTCTTGCTCATTGAAACCTCCTTGGTCATTAAGAATTCTTTGTTTTCCATTTGGTTATGTATTTACTGATTCAAATTCAGTGTTTGTCCCATGTCCTGCTTGCCTTACTGCTTCATTAGCTTTGCTTTGGAAGAGTTCTGCCTTTCCAAAATCTCAGGACACCAGGAACAGGCAAATATCATCAAACACGTTTTACAGCTCAATAAACTAAAACTCAGCTGCTTGCTAGAAGTGTTACACATAAGAAGATGAAAATGAGAGTTAAGGCAGAAAGAGATCCCAGTCATAAAAATGCAAACACAATGCAGAGGAACCAACTCCTGTTTCTAGATTCCTGTCCTCCAGGCCAGTGCAAAATATCCTGGATACAACAGCTGAGGCTAAACTGAACTCAGTTTGCATTCAGATTCAAATGTCACTCAAAAACCAGAGTATTTCAGACTTACATCACAGAAGTGTTAGACTGACATAATTTCTCTACGTGGACTAAAATGACCCTGTCTTCAAGGAGGGAAGGGCTTCTCTGGTCCTGTCTGTTGTTCAATAAGATGCCATGTTTTGAAAAATTATTCTCCTTCAAGTTTTTCTTAAATAAAGAAAAAAAATTTAAAACAAGTATATTTAAAGTAAAAAACTGACAAAAACTGAGGAGGGAGTACATGTTTGTGCAGAAAGAAGCTCATCCTTCTCAACTGATTTTTGTTAATATTGGTCATGGTGCTTACAAATTTGCTTACAGCTTGAAAATAAAATGATAAAATATTCTACATCTCCTAAAACTCTTCAAAAGCATTATAAGACATGAGGAAGCAGGAGGTTAAGAAGACTTTAGTAAGAAGGTGGGAAGAAGAACTAGAGGCAGCATCAGTAAGACAATATTTATTGCTTTCTCAGTCTCCTCTCCCTCATGGCTGGCGCATGGTGGAGGCTTTGGTTATAGAGTGTATGAAGTAAATATCTTATTTGATTCACCTCCTATAGGCTTCACAGAAACAGTGGGAAAGGAAACTTGAACAAGCAGAGCTCCAAGTGAAGCGGGAAACATTATAGGCAGCCCTGAGGTGGCTGCAGTACTCCAAGTGGCCCATGACATGCATGATTAATTTAAGTGGAGAAATGAAAAGCTAAAGCTGTTTATTCAAAAGGACAATAAATTAGAGACTTCCTGACTTCTGAAGGGCCCTAATCCACTCCTGTACTGTACCTTCAGGACCAGTCATTAGGCAGCCCTGGAAGAATGTGTCCCGTCATTCCCACTAGTGTACAGCACATGGAGGGTCCGTATCTCCCCTGCAAGAGAGGGCATGTGCAGCATGCTGAGGAAATCAAAGCGATAGGAGGTAGAAGTGAAAAGAGGAGATGGCATGTGAACTTTTGAGGACAGTTGTTTGCACGCTTTACACATTCTGAGAATACATTTCGTAACTTAAAAGCAGTTTGTGCACAAGTTTTCCTCATCAGCATACCCCATGAGCATGCCAGTGCATCCAGAAATGTCACCCCCATGTCAGTGTTTTTATTAGAAGCATGTGTTCACTAGCGCAGACCTGCTTGTATGCTTATAAACCTCATGCAACTCCAAGACTGGTTTTAGACTGAAGATAATGCCCAACTAATGCACCGGCGCCAAACAGCCTTGAACTTTGGCTAAGTTTCAGTTCAGCTCTGAACACTAGTTTTATGACTGGAACCTTTTCTACCTCAGTTGCTAAATCCATATTCTCATTGGAAACTCTCAGAACTTTCACAGTTGTTTGGTGGCCCTATAGTTGGCATAATTTCAGTGGCTACTGAAAATACAATGAAGGTAGTAAGAAACGCTACTGCCTAAAGACCACACAGCTAATACCAACCCATACATGCAGGTGGACTGTGCAACACAACAGCATCATCTCAGAGCAGAGAACAGAAACTTATAGAATCATAGAACAGTTTGGGTTGGAAGGGACCTTAAATATCATCTAGTTCCAACCCCCCTGCCATAGGCAGGGATGCCTTCCACTAGACCAGGTTGTTCAAAGCCCCATCCAAACCAATCCTTCCAGGGAGGAGGCATTTCAGCCTTTAGGCCTGTGAATTGAGAGGAACTGTGATAGGTATATATACACCAGCCTCTGGGCTTTCAGTGCAAAGCCCACAGACAGGCAAAGTATCAGCCAGCAGCACTGAGCACTTCTGTCTGCAGGTCTCTGAGCTTCCTACTTTGAGTGCTTCATCCTGCCCCAGCTTGCCAATCCCCACAGTTCAGCCCAAAAAGCAGATGCTGGAGTCCCACTGGAAAACCAGGGTTATGAAATAGTTCTGATTAAAAATAACTCTCTCTCTCAAAACAAACAAACAAAAAAAGAAAGAAGAAGAGCAGGTGAATACTTCTAATACAAATCCTGCAAGCAATCAGGTTGACTGGGCAGCATCTTACAGATTTGTAACAGTACAACCAAAGGGGCAGCAAACTGTGGTGGAGATGGGAACAAGTTGTTAAAACTTCCTCTACCAGCTCTGTCAGCAAAGCCAACACAGTCCTAAATTCAAACCTTGTCTTCTAGGGCATGATCTGACTGACACATAGGAAAGCTGGTTAATGCTTAAGTGCCTGAATGAAAGTGACCTTAATCTCTCTCTCTCTTTTAGTCCTGACTTGGAGTAATGAAAACATTTTAGACAGAAGCATGATTGTTATGTTGATGATGTCCCTTCAACTATTTACAGAAGTAGTGCCAAGATACCACAAGAAAGGCTGAGCATAAAGTATTTCCAGCACATCAAAAAGCAGGAAGTATGGGAAATCTTCCCACTAGAAAAGCCTGATCTCATGAGATTTACAGCTCAGTTGCTTAACTCTTGCTGTCCCAGCAGCTCGGAGAGTGAACTACATCAATTTACCTCAATTCCATAATCTCAGTGATCCATAGCAAGCTAACAGAGAAGCAGTGGAAATCACAGCCATGTCATCGAGTGAAAGTTTAAGTGAGGCTCTTCAACTGGTTGAGCCTGAGGAAAGCTGAAGGTACAGCTGTTTAATTCAACTGCCAATTTGGCCCGCTCTCCCCCAGACTAGGGCTTGTGGCAACGAAGTCTTCAGAGCCCAGCAAGAGCTTGCATTTTGCTGTGCTCTGCTGGACTGTGTGCCAGGGGAAGGGGGCAGTGCAGGCCTGGATGACAAGCAAAGGAATCTACATATAACGCATCTGTGTTTTGTCCAGCAAGCAGCAGCATCTAAGAACCCCTTTCATATCTGCTCCTGGAGCTTCTAGGAAGACTGTCAGTGCTGTAGTGCCATCCGCACAGGGCACAGCAGCCCACAGAGCTGCCCACAATGAGCCCTGCAGTAAGGTGCAAGGAAAGGGATGGAGGGCAGCGATTTCCCCTTTACAGGATTTGCATCAAGGAGCCTTGAATCTTCCTTTTAAACGGGATTTAATAATCTATAGTTTGTCTATGGAAACAGTAAGTGGACTGCTGTGAGGAATGACACCTCTTAGCAGCTTAGCTGACAGGCTGGTATGTCAGCTACAAGCTCCTGACAGCTCTGGAGCATCCAGGTCCCCATGGGATCTTGTCTCCCCTGACCTCCACCTACCTTGTACCCAATGGGGGAAGCCTGCAGCACCCCCCTGCTCGCCCATGTGCCTTGCAGTAAACAGAGACTGCTTCAACCAGTCCAAGAAGTCTCCAAACCCAGCAAATTCCCTCCAGAATCTGGAGCGGCAATGCAAAGGATAACAGCCTTTCTCCTGCAAAACACTGTGTATCAAAACAAAGGCATTTCAGAGAAAATGAAGCAACGAAACAACTTTTCTAGTTCAACAGCTGAGTGCTTGTCTTCTACAGAGGCTTCCTAAAGGCTCTTCCACACTCTAATCTTCAATTACAAAGTGACCAAACCCCACATGTCATTTATCTCCTTGCTTCAGGAGGAGCTTCCTTTGAAAGCTGCCTGTAATTTCTGATCTCTAAGTTCTCAGCATGGTAAAATGAAGACGGGTATTTGCACTGTGTGACATAGGTAAATAAGTAATTTGTCTTGGGAAATGAGGCTCCTACACAGCAGGTCTTTAAGTTCAGCTGGTCTCTTTAGGGCTGGCTTAAAGGAAGAGTCACTTCCACTACTGTCATGTCCCTCTTCTTCACCTCTTCCTCACTGCAGTGGGCTAAGCAACAGCGTGGGGAGCAGAAAGAGGGGCACAGCAGCTAGAGCTATTGAGCATCTCAAATATAGGTATCTCCATCAGCAAAGAAATTAACGAAATCTTGGACCACGAATATGTGGGCACAGTTTACAAAAGTGTTCCTAGCATAAGGTACCAAGAGGTGATAAACGTATGATCGGAACAAGTTAAGATTTTCTTTTCTGAGTGACCTGGGCTAACGTGCACAGAGAAAGTAAAACTTACGCTTGCGTATACCTCCCCCATTTCTGAACTGCCTGTAAGGGGGATGGATGCCCCTTATCCCCATGACAAAGGTACCTGTCTGTTTTCGTTTCTCTAACTTGTTCCTACTCTCTTTGCTTTGTAGTGCAGTTGAACTGTCCTTGGTATGGTGACCAATCTGAAGCACTCAGATATATAGTCAGGCTTGTATTGTTTTCCTCAGCGCTTGTTACCCATAAATCTGCTCACCAGTCCTCAGGCATCTCATGAAGCCTTAGGTTTTTATAAGCCCTTAGCTCACATCAGCTTCTTGCCTTTGACAAAAACTAAATGTAATAGGTGGACTTGCATCAGCACGGAAAGGAAAAAATATTGTATCAATGAAGAAAAAAATGCATAAACAGAGGTTTCAGCTGGCATTTCAGTCTATTCTGGTTATTGCTTCAGCTGTCAAAATAATCCCTGGATAAGCAAAGTCCTGACACCAAGATATTAGTTGCTTAGACATGGTAAGAAAGTAACCTTACTACCTGGGCTTGACACCTTAATAAAGCTGCATCTATTGGAATTAAGGTCTGAGCTAGATAATCCATCAATGTCTGCATGAAACAGCGTCTAAGAGGTTTACAGCAAGGAGTTAGTACAAGTTACAGGCTCCAGCTGCTGATCATCTGAGGTGGAGGGCGAAGCCATCTCCAGATCACATCATTTTACAGAACCCATTTCAGAGCAACAAGAGAACCAGTTACACAGGCTGCAAGGTGAGGGGATGGACAGCAATGGAGATGGCTACAGGAACACAGGGAACAGTTCTCTCTTAACCTGGACCACAGCAAAGGCATATTGCTCTGCCTTTAGACGCACAGTCTTCTTACCGCTCTCTTTCCCTTCAAGAGGCAGGCTGGTGTAACTATCAAAACGCATTTGCGTACTGCAGAGCAAAGGCAGGCCTGATCCTCTTCCAGCTTGACTCAGCCTCCCTGCAGACTCAGCCACTGAAAGACAGCTTATTGAACGGCTGTGATGTGACTGAGTATCTCAGCCCCGAGGCTGAAGGGGTTTAAAATAAACTGAAGCAAGCTGCTCCTAAATTGAACTAAGTGTCCCTGCCACATTAAAATTTCTTTGAAGTGTGTCAGAAAAGACCCATGTTTTCAGCAAATGAAGAAGCCTATAAAAATACTGTAGATTTTTGTCATGCTTTGAGTAGTATGTTACTCAAGACTTGGGGCTTATTGTGCTAATGCTGATATGCATGTACAAAGGCTTGGTACTAACGTTTTTATGTATTTGATAGTTGTCTTAATTTTTGCCTTGCTGAGGATTATTTTAATTAATATGGAGACTGACTTTCAGCGGAATTTTTCAAGCCATTTAAGAAAAGGTTTTGCTGAGAAACTGAGAGCACAACACGAACCATTATTAGGTCTTGTTGAATACTAATGCACTTTTCCAAGAATAAGAAGTGACCAAAAAGTCTGGCGACAAAGTATTGGTGGTGACAACATACAGCACAAAAATGCCTTTGAAGTGAGGGACAGAAGGTTAAATCTGTCTCAGAGCAGTTAGAGAAGGAATAACAGGTAACAAACAGATGTGGGGAAAGTAGAAATCTTAAGAAATCAACAAACCACAAGAGTGGGAATTCTTATTTGATTCTTTCAAGAAGCATCAGGATCTTTTTGGGCTTCTGAAGCAGCATAAAGGAAAAGGAAGATCAGAAAGCTTGCTGATGTCTGCAATTAAATGAGGACTATATCATACTCAGAAACAAAAGCATTTTTCATCCTTTTAAAGGTGAGCTGAACACCAGCTGAACAGCAACAGAGCCATCTGGTTAACGACAAAATCCTGTGATAAAAAATCCCTTGATACTTTATATATATAAAATAGACCCTGTACGTGTGTGCATGCATGCATACATGTGTCTGTGTGTGCATGTGTGCGTGTTATGGAGACGAGGAGGTTTACCGGGGTTTTCCAGGCATATACAGCAAAAGAAAGGAAATGGTGAAACTGTCTCCTGGGAAGGAAACAGCTACGTTCAGTGCAGACAGTAAGGGTTACCAAGAGATTTCATTACTCATGCTCATCCATACCAGAAGATTATTTTAAGTATATGGACAATATCTAAAGACAATTTGAGTCTGAAGAGTCTTTCTTGTTGTTTCGGTTCTACACAGTGCTCCTTTGTAATAAAATAATGGTGGATAAATGTGTAAATATAAGCAACAGGTTTTCCATTCCTATCTTTATGATCACCTATTTATTCTAATGAAAATATTCCTATCCTATTGTAGCTCTTTCCTGTTTGAGCAGCAGTTCTTGTTATTTGACATTAACAGGACAGAACCTTCTGACTCTCAATTAAGCTGTCAGAATAGTTAAGCTATGAATTTTCTACATCTAGCAATACTATGCAATCCACAGAAGTGTTCCCCCCAGCAAAAGATAAGGGGGGAAAAGTGCTTCAAATATATGGCTGGCATGTCAGCAGCTTTTATGAAGGCATCAGAGAGCGCAAAGATGCAATTTGCTCTGCCAATATGCTATTTCACAGCCAGAGAAATGCAGGAGTTGATTTAGAGCACACAAAGAGGTTCGAGAGAAGTTCTTGAAAGGAATCAGACCTCTGGATGTCAGGTTCACAGGCCAGAAAATGGGGCCGGCTTCTTGTTTACAGAGGGCACACAGCTGCAGAGGAGGGAGCAAAGCAGTTGTCTGTGCTTTTTAGACAGGCCAGGGCTACTCAGACTTGGACAGCATGTCAGATTCAACGGCTCTTTCCCTTGAGCTCAGAAATAATAATGGTCTGTTTTCCCTTTTTTTATGTCCTTTCAACCATACTGCTATTTTTACGCTTCAGTTGCTGGCACATGGATCAATCACTGTAGGACCTGATTTACAACCTGTATTCCAGACATTGCTTCTAGCAAGGCGAGGAATAGGGACAAGTGTGTTTAAACACCCGTTGTGCAGTGTCTCGATTTGGCTCCAAGTGATATTTGGAAATATGAGGCCAAGGAAAGAGGCTGGTTCCTCTATCATTTATACCAATTAACTTCTGAGCAGAGAATCAGTCTGACTGTTTCCATAGAGTGAACCCAAGACTTTCAGCGCTTGTCGGTGAGTCCCTCTTTAAAGGGCCATTTTGTTTTCCCAAGACATATAGCACAATCCTGCAACTCATTATGGATGGCTTTTCTAGATTAAAAGGAAAAAGGATTGTTTCCAAACAATCTAACAAATCTGACATCCCACACCATGTATTGACCCCATCTGAGAAGCAGGTTTGCTGGCAGGACTTGTGACCCCATGGGGGGACCGATGCTGGAGCAGTCTATGCCTGAAGGACTGCACCCCATAGAAGGGACTCACACTAGAGCAGTTAATGAAGAACTGCAGCCCGTGGAAAGGACTCACGTTGGAGAGGTTCATGAAGGACTGTCGCCTGCGGGAGGGACCCCCCGGTGGAGCAGGGACCGAGTGCGGAGTCCTCCTCCCCCCGAGGAGGAAGGAGCGGCAGAGACCAGGTGTGGGGAGCTGACCCCAACCCCCATCCCCTGAGCTGACCCCAACCCCCATCCCCTGTTCCCCTGCGCCGCCGGGGGGAGGAGGTGGAGAGAACCGGGAGTGGGGTTGAGGGCTGGGGGGAAGGTGTTCTAAGGTTTGGTTTTACTTCTTATTACCCTACTCTGATTTGACTGGTAATAAATTAATTTTCCCGAAGTGAAGTCTGTTTTGCCTATGACAGTAATTGCGGAGTGACCTCCCCCTGTCTTTATCTCAACCCATGAACCTTTGTCGTGGTTTAACCCCAGCCAGCAACTAAGCACCACGCAGCCGCTCACTCACTCCCCCCCCATCCAGTGGGATGGGGGAGAAAATTGGGAAATTAAGTAAAACTCGTGGGTTGAGATAAGAACAGTTTAATAGAACAGAAAAGAAGGAACTAATAATGATAACACTAATACAATGACAACAGTAGTAATAAAAGGATTGGAATGTACAAATGATGCGCAGGGCAATCGCTCACCACCCGCCGACCGACACCCAGTTAGTCCCCGAGCGGCGATTCCCCGCCCCCACTCCCAGTTCCTATATCTAGTCCCATGGTATGGAATACCCCTTTGGCCAGTTTGGGTCAGCTGCCCTGGCTGTGTCCTGTGCCAACTTCTCGTGCCCCTCCAGCTTTCTTGCTGGCTGGGCATGAGAAGCTGAAAAATCCTTGACTTTAGACTAAACATTACTTAGCAACAACTGAAAACATCAGTGTGTTATCAACATTCTTCTCATTCTGAACCCAAAACATAGCACTGTACCAGCTACTAGGAAGACAGTTAACCCTATCCGAGCAGAAACCAGGACAACCTTTCATTATATTTTCTCTCCCCTGTCCAGCTGAGGAGGGGAGTCATAGAGCAGCTTTGGTGGGCACCTGGCCTCCAGCCAGGGTCAACCCACCACACTAACCTAAAGCTCATTTACATACATGGGAGTTTTTAGGTTCTCTTCAGCCCATTTTGGCCTGGATTAATAAAACAGTGATGGACAATGCAACCAACTGACTGCACACAGCTGATGTAATGTACACCATCCTTCTAGTCTCCAGAAATCAGGAGAACTATCAGCCATTACACAGATACACCAATCCCAGCACATATATACATAGAAGGCACTATACTTTCCAGTAGAGTTAACAATAACCTTGTTATTGTCAGGACTTTTATCTACAGAAACGGAGATAGAGACTGTAATCCTAAACAATCTTAAGCAATTCAAATTAAACCATACTAACCCTTTTTTAAGGGTTATTTCTGGTTCATCAGGTTTTGCAGTAACATTCAAAGTTAAACACAAGTTGACAACCATTGCTTTGCACCTTATTCCATAGGACCTTGAGCTTTTTTTGCCACTGAATCATGGCAGTAAAGGCCAGATCTGCAAGGGGCCTTCAGACACCTGGTTCCTACTCAGCGGGAGTTTAGCAGGGCTTTTGTGGATGTGATAATCACCATGTTAGTGTTAGGAAAACACCTTTTTACACATTAGCCAAATGGGCATTTGACTGGGCAAATTCTAAACCTGGATTTATAAGCTCCTGCTAGAAAGTCGCCTCAAGCTAAAACAGCAAGAGCTAGCTTCAGTGAGATTTAGTTTGGGTCTAGTCCTTGCTGGAACAGAGAAAGTAAGCAAAGGATCTCCTCTCTGAGAGAAACACAAATCAGATGCCTTCCTATTGGGGAAACAGGTACTCCAGAGGAGGCATAGGAGTGATGGAGCTGCATTGCCACTTCACCCCATACCCACACAAAAGTTGGTTAGATGAAGCAACACCTCCCTGAACACTGAGCTATGTTATAGACATGTGAGAGACTTTTGGGGTACTGGAAGCAGGATGACTACAAAGCAGAGTGACTTGACCATTTTTACTGCTGTGATTAGACGAATTCCAGTAACAAATCTGCCCTCACACACTGCTACATTGTGCTACTGTGGTCTGTACATATCCTTGCCAAAATGCTGAGGCTACTGCTGGGCACTCTAAGAGGAATTTTGCTTCTTATGTTCTTGTCTTGATGAGCTCCTTGGAAAATAACATGGTTGCAAGCTGTTTTCAGTACTGACCTGTATCTAGCAAGTGGTCTTCAGCCCTGAGCATTTGCAACTCCTAAAAAGAGGTTTAGAAAAAAGTCTTGGCCGATGCCAACATTTCTGGAACAGAAAAGTAGCATTAGACATACTGGCAAAAGATTGAGATGTTCTCCTGAGACACAGGTTTCATCCAATGAGGTCAGATCTGGAGATGGATTGTTTCAGATTTGAGGGTGAAGTCAGTTTTTAATCTGGAAAGCAAAGGAGGAAGCAAGGAAACTGGAAGAGCAAAATCTGGGAAAAAGGAAAGGTATCAGTTGCTCCCAAATTTCTGTGAATTCATGTTTCTAGATCTCCGATAAAAATCAGGAGGAAAAACTTTATATTTCTGGAAACAGAAACTGGGTTTGTACCCATACAGTTCTCTCCGTAGTCCTTCCCATTCGGCGTTCCTTCTGCAGCACCACCAGTCCACAGAGCCACAGGAGTCCAAGCAGGGGACCCAGCCACCACGGCCACCAGCCTGCCTCTGCCCCACCTACCCACACCAATCGCTGCCCAAAGTGGAGCTGAGCTTAGAGCAAGAGAGAAATTTGGCTCTCAGAGGGGAGAATCCATCCAGGAGCAGCCCCAGCAAGGGCCCAGGCACTCTGCTGCCTAGGGAGAGAAGTCCTCTCCCCACCACAGAGACTGTGGGTCCACTGTCAGACCACAGAAAGTCTCTGGCGGCACATTCAGAAGGGGGAACATTTTCACTGAAGTACGATTCTGGCCACAATTATTTCACTCTTGAGTGAGGCTGTTGTTATTTTTTATTATTGTTTTAGGAGGCTCCATTTCATTAGGAGTGGGAAGTCTCTGTGTATACCAACACTCAGATAGTAGAAAAATCAATAAACAGCCTTCTCTATTATAACAATAAAAACAATGAAAAAAGACTATTGAAATCTTGGGCTGTAAGAACAAGAATAAATAGTGCTCTAGTGAGCGAGTTCCTGTTTCCAATTAGACCTGGACAATGTCCCTCATTGGGCAATGGGGCCATTGTCTTCTCAGAGGTAGGAACGCCATGTTTCTCAGGCGGTTGTAAGCTAATGCAGCAGCGATAAGGTTGAAATGGAGGGGGGTGTGTACCCAGCATTGCTGCCTGAAGGCAGGAACTTTCTTCATAACACACTTGCCCAGAAATGGCCTTGCAAATTTCACAGCTATTGAGTACAAAATGAAATATGCTTTTTTTGTTTGTTTTTTTTTTCTGCTCAAGCTCTTTGGTGGTTGCCAGGAAGTTATGGGACTCTGGTCAATAAAGATTCCGGTCATCAAAGTGGCAATTAGAGCTGGTCTTGAGATTTCTGATGACATGTCATTTCACTGGAAAACACCGATTCGTCAGAGCCAGAAAGGTTCATATTAAAACATATCTGTTTCAATGAACCAACATCAAACCACAGGTAGTTTTCCACTGGAAAGCTGCTTGGCTTCCTACCAGCTACCCTGGTGGGCTGCTTGGGACACAGGGATCGCAGGCACACTGCCATCAAACTGGGAGCCTGGTAATGCTGGGAGACCTGGCTGAAGTCGGCAGTCCCAAAGTGTAAGCTCCCAGCCTTGGCTTGACGTGCTGCTCCGTAAGAGGCAGCAGCGAGGCTGGAAAGAAGCACGTCCTGGGAAGCATATTTTATTTTGGAAATACCATGCGTCATTGTTTCCTATTCCTATTTTTTCCTTATAAACTTCTCTTTTGTGGGTAATTTCAAAATAACTGGTTTCATTCCAAATCAGAGCAAAACCAAATGTCAGAATTTCCCACGAACCAGGAATTTGATAATTTGGCCAGTCTTTCTGGTAATACTCCAGCAAATTTTCAATTAAATTAGATGTGCTGCTTGATGGCAATGAGCGGTTTGATTTTCTACACAACTTTGAGTGCTTACTTTCCAAATAGAAGTAAACTGTCATTTTGCTTCCAGCTGCCAGTAGGTGAAGGCATAAGCAGTACCTGGACCAGAACTCTTCTCCCAGGGGAGTGTCCCCACTACTTAGTGAGGCTACCACAGCATGACCTGGTGAGTCCTTAGAGAAAGGGGACTGCCCTGCTCTCAAAACACAACAAGGGAGTGGGGGAGATGACACGTGCCAGACTCCCAGTCTGTATCGTATTAAGCAATATTATAAAATAACAAGCTCTCAGAATAAGATGGGCCAGTGCACAGCACAGATTCACCTGATGAGAAATATTGCAATTTGCATGAAGTATCTTCCACTTACCTCTTTATTACTCATCTTATGAAGTGACGGAGAGTTGGCTTGGGAGGGAGAATACAAATCACCATCAGTTTAACCCACAACCGCTGAGAAACCAGGATGGCAGTGTCTCCTTCCCTATTGACATTTATATCAACAAAGCACATTTCAAAACCCATCCTGAGTAGGCCTAATATCTCCAATGCTTTTTACATCCACACAGCACAGGGCAAGGTGCTATGATGGGGATCTGAGCATGGCCCAAAGCTCCCAGACCAGAGGAAGGGCCAGACTCCAGGTCTGGAATCAGTCCTTCAGAGAGCTTGTGATTTCCTAAGCCACCACCACCACCAAGGGCTCTATCCTGCCCTGCCCAGCCTGGCCAAGATCCAGATGACAGCAGTAGGGATGCTACACTGACAACATGCATGCACATACTCTCAAAGCTGCTAATGGAGATTTCTCTGCAAAAGAGAGAGGCTCAGTCCTGGCTGAACTTGATGATTCCCAAAGAGCTCCACCATGGCCTACACAGGGGAGGTCAGTAGCTGAAGTGAAACAGCTTCATGTTGATGCCTGAAACTGAGATCCCTGGACTCTTTTAGGTGCCAAACAACCTAATCTAGATTATTTTTTGGATGCAAGAATTTTGTGGTCATTATTTACTCACACGTGTTTAGGTTGGAGTATTCCAGTATTTCAGCACTTGCCAGCACTAGCAACCTAGAAATGATACCAATTTAAGAGGTGAGAGAAAAAGAACAAGAGACAAGTACCAGGAGAGAGCATCCATCAATATCTTTCCAACAAGGTAACATGTCTTTAAATGAATGTAGGCCTCAGTTAAAGGAAAAATAGATTCAAAAAATTTTATCCAGATTTTGCTTACAACCACTTTACTCCAGCAACCAGTGAGGGCTACACAGAATTTCTGCTTCAGAGGCAACTGAATCTAGCTGAGTTGATATTTAAACTTGCTTTTGTAGACAGCCTGCAAGTACGAGCAATTATTGGTATGTATCCAAAACTCACTGCCATCAAACTTGAAGCATGGAGAAAGCATTAAAACCTCCGTGTGACTATGCTGTAGCAATCACTAAGGCCTTCTGTATGTTTGCTTCAAAATAGTTTGGGGCTTACCATGGATACTCCAACAGAAGCTCACCTGCAACACCGCTTTATTTCATTCCCAGAGAAGCTGCTGTGAAGTAGCACGACCATCCCACAGAGCACTGTGCTCCTGGGGTTGGACTCCAAGATTCGCTCTCTAGAGCAAGGATGGCAGGGCAGAAAGTTCCTAAAGTCCTGTTTTTTCAGAGGCAGGAGGTCGGAGAGGAGACCTGCCGTTTCCTCTCTGCCCTTGGGAGACAGGGAGATGCATGGGTCTAAGCTCCTTATCACATGCTCCCTGGGAATCAGAAAGGAAAGCAAACTCTGCTTCACAGCTCTACCTTTCCTGAGATCCAAATAAAAGAAAGGTGCTCTGTTTCTGAGAAAAACCTCTGAAAAGTTACCCTCCCATGATCTGGAAGGCAAAAGTGGACCCAGTCATCCTTCCTAGCCTATTAACCTCTAAACTCTGGTTTGAATCCCAGCTCATGGCTGGGATCCTGTAAGTCACAGGCAGGCAGCATGAAGAGAGGTCAGTGTTTGTGTGTCTCTGCCTTCTCTGTCTCTCTCTTGTCTCAGCACATTCTGAGCGTTGTTTGAGTTTGGGGAGTTTATAACACGTTCATTGCTACTTCTCAAACAGTGAGCAAGATTTTCTGCCAGCTGGTAAATGCACTGGCAAAAAAGAAATCAGAAGAAAGGCAGCTACCAGATAAATTACACATATCATAGAGTCATAGAATGGTTTGGGTTGGAAGGGACCTTAAAGATCATTTAGTTACAACCCCCCTGCCAGGGGCAGGGACACCTTCCACTAGACCAGGTTGCTCAAAGCCCCATCCAACCTGGCCTTGAACACTGACAGGGATGGGGCATCCACAGCCTCTCTGGGCAACCTGTGCCAGCGCCTCACCACCCTCACTGTGAAGAGCTTCTTCCTTACATCTAATCTAAATCTACCTTCTTTCAGGTTAAAGCCATTACCCCTTGTCCTATCACTATATGCCCTTGTAAAAATTCCCTCCTCATGCTTCCTGTAGGCCCCCTTTAGGTACTGGAAGGCTGCTATAAGGTGTCCCTGGATCCTTCTCTTCTCCAGGCTCAACAACCCCAAGCTCTCTGAACCTGTCCTCATAAGGGAGGTGCTCCAACCCTCTGATCATCTTTGTGGGTCTCCTCTGGACTCACTCCAACAGGTCCATGTCCTTCTTATGTTGGAGGCCCCAGATACAGGAAAACATTAGCTACCAATTTCCAGTTTTAAACCTGGAAATCAAAAAGGTATCTTCTGATCACTGCCAGAAAGTCCCAGGCATGCAGTGCAAGAGCAAATGGCTGTGAGGTACGTACTTGGTAACAGCCTGGCAGTAAATTTGCCTGAGTGTAGCCATCTGCATTGGTGGTGTACACAAGGCTTGTTTTCCACTCTCTTCTGTTAATCAGTAGAACCATGTGCTGTGCTTATGTGTGACACACTGGGCACATTTAATGCACTGCAGAATCCAACAGCCCATGCTTTAGAAGAGTTTAGAAGAACAAAAGATGTTCACAAAGGTAACTTTCCTGAGGCAAACAAAAAATAAGCTAAGGCCAGCAAATCAACTGAAGTTCCTCCATTTTTCTGCTCATGTCCTCAAGCTGGACATGAACCTTGGACTACAAGATATCAAACATTCACCTTTATCATTGATGTAGCTGATTGGTGTCAGATGATGGCATTGGTTTCATCGAAGAAACAACCATGGAGCCTGTAACACGTTACTGCTAATTGGAAAGGCTGCAAAGAGGAGAGATCAAAAAGACAATGGAAAAACACAGAGAAAGAAAAAAGGATAAAAGAGCATCAAAAATTTCAGCTCTCCTCTCAAGGGAACTCCTCGCATAGTTCTGACACAATGAACAAACAAGAAAGAGGTACAATACAGTTTAGTAAGTAAACAGCCTCCACAATTCAGCCTTGCTATTTGTATAAACCTTTCATTCACATCTTGAGCTTCTGATAGAAAAAAGGGCATAAATGAGTCCTCAATATACATCAGAATCTACCAAGCCACAATTTGAACTGTAATTTGGTCGTCTCCACAGACTAAGTTGGACTAGAGTTTCTATGCAGAGTTTCTTCCAGCAAGAGAGTTTCTATATTGTGCATATGACTTTCTGTTGCTGTGCCAGAGTAATCTCTGAAGCAGATCATCTGTAATTTCAGATACATTCCCAGAAATCTATATTCCTTATTTTCAATAGTTGCTGCTGTTGATGGCAGTGATCTTTTGTTCCTCCAAAATGTGTGTCACGCTCTTTCATGATGCACAAGCTCATCTTTTCAAAGGCTTGATGATTTCACATTAAAAAGATTTCATCAGATCAATGTGAGTGCCAGCAGCGGTACGTAATTTTTCTTACAACCACAGCTGTGGATGGTTATTTCACAGGTCATTTGGCAAAAGCGAAGCAATTTTATGGGTTTTCAAAAACATTTTCAAGGGAAAGAAAAAGCGGAGACCTTTTCTGGAGGTGTCTTTCCAATAATCTTTGACCTCCCAGTTTCTACCTCTGAGCTGCCACAGACATAATGACTCTTCATGGGTGAAGTTATTACGTCTAAAAGGGTACAGCATTCCAGTGCTACCATGTGCAACAAGTTGATTACAACCTATGGGATCCATAAATCAAAATGCCAAGGGTTGGTGTTTGATGACTGGTTGCCCTAATGTCAATTCCAATCTCTTGAAAGAGAAAAGCAAGAAAGTAATTCCTTATTAATGAATTGTATGATTTTATATGATGTACCCAAACAGAGAAATACATTAGACAAACCTCCAAGAGAAGGAAGCAAGGAGTGAAGAAACAACGTTGGAATCAGAAAATGTAACATTGACTACTAAGACCTAAGTAACTTTGAATCAACTTGCTGTGAGAAGGGAGGAATCCATGCTACTTGTCAGATAATTGAATTGACTAGTACTTCTTATTTTAAGGTATTAAGGTTTAAACAAATTTAGAAATAGGATTTTGCAGAATCAAGGCATGGGAGATACAACACTAACTGCAAACATTTTGTAAATATACAGCTAGCAGAGTTTCCCATTATCTTTTTAATTCACTACTTTCATGGAAAATAGTAAAAGCAAGCAGCTGAACTTAAATTATTCCCTTCAACTCCTTCAGTACAGCCCATCCAATTGCACAAATTACGATACTTTAGAGATACGATTCTTTACTTTTTCATTCTTTTTCTTTTTTACAGACAGAACTTCCATTGTTGAGATCTCTGCCCAAAACAGTAGCCATAACCTACATCAAGAAGCTTCCTGTAGTTCACAGAGCTTGTGATATTTTTTCTTGTTGAAAAGGGTAGTTTTTCATTTCTAACATCAAAACATATTATGCCATTTATGTGAGCGTCTATCCTGAAATGGTTATGGAGGGCTGATATTTTGAGATTCTTTGGGAGGGGACTTCACAGTCTCAACAATGCTGAGTCCAGAGTGGTTCTCAGTTCAGGGAAGTCACATTAGAGGGAAAGGAGTTTCTGGGTCATTTACTCTAAGTTTTGGCTTAAGCAGTCTGAGAAGTATCAGAACTGAAGCCTGTGCCCACGGGTAAGCACTAGACTAATCTACAAGGGAAACCTCCACTTTATAAAGAGCCTTGGCTTTATTGTCTTCCCAAAAGCAACACCATCAGGTGAAACATTAGACCACGACAAGCAGCGGAAAGCAACTATTGTAAATCTTGTCTGAAAACACCCATTCAAACACGGTGTGTTTCTTTTATGTTTCTGGACATATATTACTAAACTTCTGGGAAATATTCCAGTGGACAAGTTTGCAGTCAGCAATAATTTTTTGAAGAAGGGTATTTTAAGGAGTCACCTCAGTTACTGATGTGAGCATTCCCACTTACAAACTCATCTGTGGGAGTTACACCCCTCCTATCAAGAAATACTAGGCAATCTGTAAGTTTAAGAAAATCTGCCCAGCATAGTTTGAAAATCAAACAACAAATGAGGAGATGCTTATGAATAAAACTGCTTGGAGGAATATTATTTCCTGAATCTTTTAACAAAAAACCCCAACAAGCCAACCCCCCCAAAAAAATCCAAATGTATTTGAGCATATGGATGGATCACATAAAGGCAGCTGAGGCTTTTCTTATTAGACCCTCATCAGTTCTATCCTTTTATTCCCAGCCTGCAAATTTTACCCTCAGACTTTGCAGTGCTTTAAGTTCAACCTGTTGTTTTATTGCTTCTGCATTCAGGTGTGAGCAGGGAGGGAATGGCCCAGCTACTAAAATGTCCTGAATATCAATGACAAAAAAGATAATTCAATTAATGAAAGTTATGCCCCTCTTGCCACAATAATGATTCAGGCTCACAGCCCTGATCCTTTCATGCTGTCAAAAGCATGCAGTACCAATATCAGCAAGACCTTGGCAACACAAGTTTCTTCTGATTGTTGTAGCAACAAGTTAGACCTCAATTAAATAACAGCTATATCATTTTGGACATGCGGTTTCCCTGGTCTTTCAAAACAAACTTCTCTAAATCTGAAAATGATTAATTCAGTCAGATACATCAAATCCACTATAATGTTCTCATAAAAACTGTAGAATAAAAATTCTAGCCTTAAAACTACATGGGTTTAGGCTTAATTTGCATGAATTGAGGAAAAAATCAGTAAGGGGAGTTCACAAGCCAGAGCTAGTCCCAAAGTGATGGATTCAACCTTCCCAAAGGCTTTCTTCATAAAGAATAAAACAAAGACACTTTGTCTTCCATCCCTGGAGGATTCACTCGGAAGAGCCCAGAGTTATGTTGACTCAGACATGGGTCTCCAAGGCAGATTTTCTAGCGCTGTTCTGGTCTGATACCCTGTTGAAAATTATGCCAATGCCCCATAACCATTAATAGGTGTTAACGCTAAAGACATACTCAGAGGGCTAAAGAGGAGATGCAAGGCATTTATAGTCTAGGGGAAATGGCCAAGAGGCATATTTTCCCCCTTGGATATGGTGTCTCACTTAATCACGATAGGGGGGATATTTGAATCTTTTTATGCTGAGTTCACTTTGGCTCCTTGCAATGCAAGTTCACAGGAGGTGCTAAGAAGCAAAGGTTTCTTCAGGAAGTTCAGGGTAGGCAGAATTGTTTTTCTTCTGCATCTGAATGAAAATCTGCCAGAAATGTGCAAGCACTGGAATATTCTCTTTATTTTCATAGCACAGTCATTATTTTCCTTACAACATGGTTCCAAAAGCCTTTAGGGTCTTTTAGCCCCTCCAGTCATCAGCTAATGGCTACCAAGGTTTAGACTGATATTTGCTTATTCTCCATGCTGTCTCTCAAAAAACTTCCCATCAGAGGAGGCTGTTGCTATGACCTCACCTTGACCATCCTCAGCTGCAGTTAAAAAAATGACTGCAAAGGAACAGCAGAAGTCTGATGTACTACCTCCCACTAGTCCCTATTACTAAAACAGTGAGTCCCCCTGCAGGGATGAACAGAGTTGGAAGCACCTCGGAGGGGTTAGCTGTGGGGCACGGCCGCTCTGGGGAGCTTGAGAAGTGGGAAGGGCTTGTCTTCTGTAGCTGTGGCCTCTCAGCCACTTCCCATGGGAGACAGAAGTACATGGCCTGCACTTAGAGGTCAGCAGCAATATCCCGTGTTAAAAAGTGTAAGTTTTGCTCTCCCTGGGGCCTGGATGGCTGTCTACACACTGTAATTTCAGTGACTTTTGCAAGGAGAAAGTGTCATGCAAAGCAGCCTCGGCTGGGTGCAGCACTCCCAAATCACTGGATGGCACCACTGATCAACCAAGAGGTTCAGAGGGACAGGGTGAGGAAAAAAGATACTAGCTATACAAAGACACAGTAGGGTCAGTGCCTTATATTAACCATGGTCACAGTCCTTTCCAATGGTTACTCAGAGGTAGCTCTATAAAAAACTGGACTGAGACATGCCTGCTTTAATAAGCTCATGACAAATGAAGGTGTGCTTATAGGTGTCCCTAAAAGAAAAATATGAATATGTAAATGGATGTTGCAGTTCAGGCACCATTGGCAAGTCCAGTTCCCCTGCTTGGGGGTCTGTGCTGAGAGGGGAATAAAAAAAAAAAAAAAAAAAAAAAAAAGACAGAAAGAACTGGAGAACTTAACTGCAAAGAAAAGCAGGTCCCAGCTGGAGATACGGCCCTTAATGTTTTGGGGTGTCAGTTCTGACGAGAAATTCTTATGTCAAAAGGATTTCTAGTCTGTTAAAAATCAATTATTATATTCCCTTACAAGCACAACCACTTCCAGCAAAAATCGTATGCATACTTGGGTAATTCATTTAATACATGGAAATGCAGCTCTCCTTTTATTTGTGTATGTTGACACCTTAGAGGACTGTGGTCATGGTGGGAAAGAACCATCAGCATCCCTGCTCTGACCAGGGCTCCCACATGTTGGCTGAAGGGTAACTGCTCCTCTGTGCATCCCATCCTCCCAGGGTTTCTTTATTCCTAAATAACCCAACAGGCTGAGCAACACAGTGATGAGCAATATCACAAATTCCAGAACAAAAAAGCTGGGTTTCCCTCTGGTTTGGAATCTCCAAGTGACTCTTCTGACATTTAAAAAGGTGCAAGTGAAGGTCAAGTTTTTCCCTTCAACTGAGCTGTTCTTTCAGTCTCTCTCTGGAGGAGATATTCCCCCGAACTGATATAACCTGAAAGGGGGAGTAAGGTTGTGCTGATGCCTCTTTCCTCAGTGATGATCTCCTTAGCCAGACACCCACACGTACGGAATTGAAAGTCAATCGCTTTGATCTGGTTCATAACTGTTTTGAAATTGGCCAGTGGATCCAAAATTTGCAGGGAGGAATAGAGAGGAGTGCCTTACACACAGATACACACTCCAAGTATACAAGGGTAAAGTTTTATCTGTTATTATGTATAAAGCCTAATGGTCAATTTTTAAACTCTAGCCTTTTCTCTTGTACAAATTTTTCTCTCTGTGTAGATAGCTAGAACTAACAATTGCGCACACAAGTGACTGAATTTCCATAAACAAAAAAACATTTGTTTGAATGACATTTTTGTCTGTGAAAAGTTTAGCCCCTACAGGCAGATGCAATAGGACTATTGTCTACAGAAATAGCACTGGAACTGGGCCTGTCTCACCAGGAGAAGGCATGCAGTAGTTAGTAAACATATTCAGTCCCAGCTGGAAAATCACATTTTCTTTCATCAAGAAAAATCTTGCCCTCTTACAAATAACATCTAGATTTAAACCTGGTGCTTGAAAAACAGCAGAAGTCCTATGCAACTTTTGGGTCATTTGTCTAAGCCATGCCTGCAAGTTTCTAAATCCTGCCCATAATAACACAACTTCATTATTCATGCCCAATCCATTGATAATGCTATTTAAATAAAATCATCTACTAATGAAAATACCAGTATAAAAAAATTCAAGAGGGTAACCATCAGTTTATCACTAACCAGTGGGTTATCTTACTGATTTTATCTGGGTATATTGAGCGGCTGTTATTGAAGTTTATACCATATACACATATTGTATCATTTGCCAATGAGCATCTTACAGTTGTGTCAAGTAATTCAGATTCATATCTTGCATAGTTTCTAGAAAATATGTTGGTCTGAAAACTGCTTCTAAGAAACTATCTGAAAGAGAGAAATAAAAAAATGTTTGTATGTTTGTTGGTTCACTCACACTAAAGAGCTTCTGAAAAACATTACATGGGCGTGAACAGAACAATACAGCTTTTAAGGCGGCAGATTTCTAGAAATCTGCCAATGAACCTACCTCTAGAAATGATAAATGAGTGCAGGAAGAATAAAATAGTGAGAGAATTTGGTTTTATTGAGGTTTTTTCTCCACTATTTCTTTACTTCACAAAGACTTTTGACTCAGCCTTCTGGAGAACAAATACTACATTGCGTGATACAAAATTCTTACATAGAAGATGAAACAAAAATATTCACTCAGATAACTGACAGGAGAATACTAGCTGCATGCAAAGACCAAGCAAAAATGTAGGTTTCGGTTCATATCCAGGTAAGTTTGGGCTTATGTGTGGACCACACAATGAGCGTGTTTGTTCTATGCAGAGAGAAACTGGACCACTGGGGAATTTTAATCATTCACAAAATGTGGAAATATACTATGTGTAGAAGTACTTTGCAACTGAGTTCACTGAGAAGTACATTGCTTTAGCCACAGAAATAGAACTATTCTTTGTGACTTTGTCTCATTTGCAAGCCTGGCTTTTGGACCATGTTTCCACTAAGCAACCAGTCATCCATCCATACATCATTTATAAGAACAGTGTTATTAACTTGTAAATAACAAACACAGCACTTCTAATGCCCACTCACAAATCCCATCATTTGCACCTCATGATGTTTTAGCCCAGACTCTTGTACCAACTGCTGAAGATATAAGCAAGGCTGTGGGCACAAGAAGAGAAGGTCTTTCTACGTCAAAGCACATTTTTCACACTTGGCAAGAGAGCACACTCCATTCCAAGTGAAAGACTGACTGGTAGCTCCAAAGGCTGAGAAACCAGAGGACTAATTCCCTTCATACCCTAGAAAACCCAAGTGCAACACAGTCCTTCAGTTGCCTTCCCCCCCTTGTGACCCTTCTCTGCAGTAGCAGATGGGAAATGCCTGTTATTCAAGCCAAAAAATGTGTGATAAAGTGAGGATTTAATTATTATTTCCCCACTGTTGACTTATGCTTTAGATATTCCAATGAAAGCAGGTCAAACTGATCGGGGGGGGTGGGGGTGGGGGGATGGGGGGGTGATTTCAACAAACAAAATGTAATTTCTTAGGTTTTCAAACTGGATTAACTTGAGGAGCAGTGCTAGGGAAAAAAAGAGAAAATTGTGAAAAGTTGCCTTGTATAGAGAAATCTTAATTATAAGAAATGCCTTCTGCTGTCAAGACACCCTACAATTCTGAAAGCTTTTGCTTTTATCTAGGATTTGAAGTCTAAGTAAGAAATAGTTATGGCTCAAGAAATCTTTTTTCTCCCAAAGAACACAGCATTTATACCAATTTCAGTTTTCCTGGAATTAGTAAAAATCTAAGGGATTATAATTGAATCTGACTGCCTTTCCGATAGAACAAAAATCCATGGGGAAGGTGTCAGTTTTCCAATATGCTTTTTTAAAGCCTATGGTTGTTTAGACTGTTAAATATGCTTTGATATAGCTGTGATAAGTTTAGGAAAGCATTCTGCAATGATACTGGCTGATTCTCCTCAGCCATTGCATGCATAACATACATTTGCCCTTGCTTACACAGTGTAAACATGTTTCAGTGAAAAAATATAAGTAAAAGGTGGAAGAACAGATTTTAAGAAGAAACTCTAGATCTAGGACCTCTGTCATCAGTTCTATCCACGCATCTGTATCAATGGGAGGTTTTAGTTGTTTAACCACACTTTGCCATCTATAGTTCAAGGTGCCACTAATCTATTAGAAATAATAGCAGAATAAGCTTTTAACCTGTTAATTTTATTACACCAAAGATCAAATTTACTTTCAGCCCCCTGTGCCAGAAGATCTTGGCTGTTTATTCTGGTTGGAGAATACAACAGTCAGTGCTATTTAAAAGGGATCATTTTTTTCTCCAGCCAAAAGATAAATGTTTTAAAACATTTAAGCACTCTAATTTTTCTACTTTAGAACACATGGCTCTATGCTGGCACTGCTGGGAGTTATTATTGTATTTAATGGCATACTATTATCCAGCCTCCAGCTGTCTGGGAACACAAGTGAGGAAAGCACAGCTAGATATTTTTACCATGCATGATGCATAGTCTACAACCTATAAGGTTGATCGGAGGACTGTGGATGGCATCCAGCAAAAATTGGGTTGTGGGGTTGCTCTTGTTTTGTTTATAAATGGCTATTTCAAAACTTTGGCTGCCAGGTCCTTGCACTGTTTTTCTCTTTATCACGCAAAACCAGCATGTTCTATATTATTCTTCAGATTGTAGTAAGGAAATAAAATGTAAGTGAAGAATCCTTCTCAGTTTTGCTGCTTGCAGTGGCTTGGCTTTATCTGCCCACACTAAACATACACTGGGAAAAAAAGCTGCTAGTGTTTTAGCAACTTGGACGTTAGCAAATCATAGGAGCTTCTACTTCAGTGCTGGTGCAGTAGGATGAATGAGAAGGTGCTGGTTTCAAAGAGAATGGATCCCTGAACACAAGCAAACGTCTCCCAGACATAGCTACAAGAGAAACACCTCCAGACCTCGTGGTTTGACCTGAATCCAAGAGCTTAACAGCCCCAGCTGAGTTTCCTAGAGTATTTTTACACTTCTGCATCCTAAATATAGTTAACTTTCTTGCAATAAATTAAAAAAACACCTCTTGTTCTCTAACTTCAGTTTTCCTGCACCCATCTCGGAGATGAGAAACTCAGTAATCTACTTGTTCAGCTGTTGCCTTCTGTTAGTTTTCTCCATGCCAACCTAGCCAAAAACATCTCCATCTGATGCTACCTTCTTAATAAGAGTTTTCACTAGCAAGAGGAAGCCTGTTGCTGCAGCTCCACTGACACTGGCAAAATTACACTTGGATACAATTAGTGTGAAATTAGAATGGTTTCTAAATGTTGTCTCCTTCAAAGACCATTGTGAGATCAACATACCACATTCCCCCCCACTGGTCACTTACACCAAGCAGAACTGCTCACATAAGTAAGTTGTAGCAATTCAATTCAGAGTTCACAAGATGCAAAAAAGAAGGGGCCAGGGGCGGGGGCGGGGAGTGTGTGTGTGTGGAACAAACCAACCAACCCAAAAACAAGGGGAAAGGAAATCTTCCCTGAAGCTATGCCTAGACTGTGGGATCCAAGAGTACTTCCGACTCTCAGATCCTAGTGTGCACCCTTGCTGAGTCCCGACTCCTTGTCTGGATGAGGTCTGGGCATGCCATCCCAGAAAGTCATAGGAGACTGAAAGTCTCCTGGGAAGGTGAAGAAAAGATCAAACTGAAATTATTGGTCTTGATGCAAGCTTTTACTTACTGCTTCTCTTAGAGAGAATGCCTTGCTACATGATTAAGAAAGTTCCTCCAGCCCTTAAATTTGAGAACTTTCTTTGCATCATTTTGGTCACATTTCACCAGCAGCCTCTGTGATAAAATAATTTGCTCCTCAGCAGCAGGCAATGCTAGCTGTTCAGTGCAATCCCTCTTTAGAAGCCAAATCCGACTGAGAGAAAGAGAGAACAAATTACTAGTCTGGGTGTTACTCAAAGAGCCTGGAGTTGAGAATTTTTTGTTCACCTCTTCAGTCTCAGCTTCAGTCAGTTTGCTAAATCAATTACCAACACCAGAGCCTGGTTCTGGTAGTGAAGACAGTAATCCAGGGGTTGTCTATATATCTGCCTCAAGTCAGTCTCCTCTTAAATGTTGAACAAGGATAGCATCTCTCACATACACAATTCAGACAAAATTTACAGCTTAGTTTGAAAACAAAAGGAACGAACCACTGTATCATTACTTTTAATGAGGAAAATAGTCCAATATTATCCAAAGAAACTGAATATATTCCTTCTGCAGTTATCAGATTCAGGGTTACACCATCTGGACCTGCATGATTCTTCATTACTTTGGGACCCCCCCCCCACAGGCACCGATAGCTTCTGCTTACATATTTATGCTTTCCCCAGGGAGAGACAAATCCCTTCAGGAGGCCTGATTATGGCGGACTGTGAATGGGGCAAACAGCCCTGCCAGCCTGCCCCAGAGCTGCACTGAAGCAGATCAGCTCTGAACACCATCAGCAGGCTAGGACATACTTTGGTGGTCAGGGTTGCTCAGCCTCAGGCAATTTTTCCTTCTGCTCACATTAAACTGTCTTCACCAACTGATATGTTTTCTGTCTATTCTGCCTATTTTCTGGATGGTCTGGAAGTCCCTGAGGTATCAGGGTATGGAAGAGTGGGAGGGACATGCAACAGCAAGTGGCTGGAGAACAAACCAAGAGGATGCACCATCCCTGACTTCTCTCTGCAAGAAGCTCTGCAAGGGAGAGCTTGCATGTTGCTAAGAGGGAGGCAGCACACAACTTCTATCTGGGTCTTTGGAATATGTGTTGGAGTCAGCGGTGGAAAGGGTGGGATTCGTCAGCCCCTGTGTAGGCAGTTGCCTTATGAGTCATCTCACCCTAAGAGGGACATCTAAAAAAAAACCAACAATGTGGGCTGTGCTCTAGAAAGTGCCTATTTCTAGAAGTGATGCTAAAGGAGCAGGGATGACTAGTTTCTGCTGTAGATTTCCAAAAGGTAAATGCTTGCTTTTAGGCAGACCAATCCCACTCCAATTTCTCATTTGTAATCTCTGAAGCTGTGATACATCTTTATACCCTGCACCAAGATCCCTATAATTTCTTCCAAGATTCACAGGAGATCTGTCTATTTTAGGAGAAAACTCTACTTGTAAAAAGACTTTGCCATCTCCAAAGAGAGTTGAAAAAGATAAGGCATGGGAGCTTCACTACTACTAAGGTTCATCATTGCTCATTTTACCTGTCAGCTGAGGGGCTTTTCCTCCTTTGTTAACCTACAAATAGTAAAGATAGTTATCTATGCAGAGTGCTCTGAGAGCGCCTGTGCTATCCAATGATCCAGCACCCAGCCACACAGTTTCCCAATGTGGAAGGAATTGGCCCAGCCATGCCCAGTGTAATTATATGCTTTGCTTTCAGATCCATTGCATTATTTGTGTGTCACACAGGCAGTTTGCTACTCAGAGGCACCAAAGAAAAAATCCCACTTCTTTCTTGTAAAAAGATGCTGTCGACAGAGCTTGCAATGCTTTTGCCCTGTATCATAGGGACCAACATACACCAAAAATAGCTCACAGTAACATCATTCACATCTTCTGGTCTCATCTTCAGGAATCAGAAACACTCTAAGTAGATTTTAGGGTGCGAAAGCTGGTTAAGCCTTTCTCTTCAACAAATTCTGAGATTTCTTTTTTTCAGCTCTGTTGTGGTTTGGGAAGAGTTCGAGCAAGTATTTGGAGTGGGATGTTGAAAAATCACTAGCATGTGCCTTACTCATGAGAGATTCACCTTTGGCTCCAGCAGCAGGAAAGTGCTGATCATTTCAGAAAACTCCAAACCTAAAGGCTTTCTCAGAAATGCTGTTTAAAATGATCCTTTAAACAGGGGCTTATGTTTCAGTGTATTGTTTAATGATAAAGTAAGCTCAAGCAATTTTTCTGTATGATGACATTTTGTATTTCTAAAGATCCTTTCATCAAATAATCCCAACAGTATTAGCATAATCTTACAAATACACTAGAAATTGCTAATCATTATTATGGCCATGTTATGACTGGGCATGCAGTAAAACTAAAGGATCTGCTCCAGTGAAATGGGTTCTCAACAAGAAAACCCAGAGCTATTTGTTACCTTCCCTCCTCCTTCGATCTGCTACTCTATACTTCTGGAAAGCAATATCATGAACTATTAAACTTGAAAGTGGATGAAAAAAAGAAGATATTATTAAAATAAGGGCTGGTTTTTCTGCACAGTTTCTCCATCAGATAATAACCTATGCCCATCATTTATGAGAGAACATTGCATATATGTCCTCCTGTAGCAACACATGGACTGAATTGTAGTATCACAGGCTAGAAATGACATGTTTAAAGCTCAAACCCAGATAGTCCCCAGCCCATCCTAAGTGGTACTGTGTCCCTCTCCCCAATTACATATCCACACAAGGATTTACCAGCATGGCTGAGATCCTGCCATGAGCACCAGCTGGTGGGAAATGCACACTCCAGATAATGCCAGGGAGGTGCAAGTGCCTCCATGTGCATGTGGGCACACGCACACCCGCACACAAACGGTACACCCAGCTAGATTTGGGGAACAGAGAGAAAGCCCAGAGGAAAAAAAAAGACTGGCAGACTTCGTTCTGCTGTTTTTACGTTTTCAGTGCCACAGCCAAACAAGTGCCTGCTGCAACATGTCTCTACTTCTCTGTCGAAAACAACAAAGTTTATGGAAATAAAAAAAAAAAAAAAAACAAAAAATGTTTCATTCAATAGCTCTTCAGCAGCAGAGAGCAGTTGGTCAATAAGGCTGTGTGTGCCTCTTATTTCTAAGCGGTATCTATCCCAGAAAACAAGCTCTTGCCAACTGCATTCACCCAAATGTTTTCAAAATGTTCGCTTTGAAGTGAGGCATTTTGAAAACTGCATTGATTCCAGTGAGAACACTTTTAAAAGAGAAACATTATGACTTTATTTCAGAAAATTCTCTGATTTTAAGGGAATTTTGTTTTGGGAGGGCTTTTTATATTATTCATACACTATGTCATGACACCTCAAACAAATCTTCTTTTTATAATGGAAAAAATAGCAAAAGAAACTCTCAAAACGGTCTATGTTTAATCTGTTTTGAAATGCCTGTGTTTCAAAACAAATGATTGCTTATTTATATATAACTTTCTGAAGCAATTTGTTTTGCATGAAATCTTAAAACAATGTGTTTTCATTTTAAGTCAAACCAAAATGGATTTCCAAATATTAATGTATCTAAGAAGATAAAAATGCCTAATTTCAACCAGATCTTGTTACCAGCTAGCTCCTCCAGGAAGCATAAACACAGTGAGTCTTTACCCCCACTGGCAAATAAAGGGCAGCATCTGATCATACAAGTCCCAGCACAGTGCATAATTAATATTGGCCGAGGAATTCAGACTCAGAATCAGGAGAAACATTTTAAACTCTTATGCTACAGATGAGACTCCAACAGAGATAAAAATTATGCTTTCACATACAATAAAAAAAATGCTCAGAAATGAGTTAAGTGTGTAGTCCTTACTGCTAGCCACAAACTGTGGCCTTCAGAGACGCTGATAATGTGCACAGCAATAGGACAGCACAGAACAAAAGTTCCATTTTGGGTAAACAGATTCTCCTAGCTCACAACCATCTCAAAGAAAAAAATAGCAGATTTTTCTATGTATTTCAGCTATTTGTCCAAGATGCGCATATCACTCACATTGCTGTAATCACTGTGATGTTTTCAGGCCACTGTTTTGTGAAATAAATCCTATCCATTGAGTAAAATCAAAGAAAGAAATACACTAGATAAGTAAAATATAATCTAGCTCTCAGTCCCCAAATGACAATAGCTTCTTATTATAATTTATTTTTTCTTACAACTATTTCCATCATTTGTTTATTCTATTACTTACAATGGTGTTTATTCTAAGCATAAGAGGGGGTTTGGTTTTGTTTGGGTTTTTGTTGGTTTGTTTGTTTTTTTAAAGTGTTTTAGATGTCACTGGAAAATTGTGAACTTGCATGGTAAAATACATTGGAACTGATTTCCCAGTGAGAATTGCTCATTCAAAACCCTAAATATGAAGGGTAGTGTGGGGAGAATATTTTACCACCAGCTCACATAACTGCACTTCTGGTAGGATTATCCTGTGATTTGCAATATTGCTTCTCTAAAGACAGGGTGAAATAATGGGCTTACAGTTACCCTTTTCAAACTTGTATTATCCTGATGTTGGTGTAGAACTAGAGGAGACTCTCAGATGCACGGTGTTGATTTTTGCCTGATTTCCTTTAAGTTGCTACAATTTTCTAAGCACTGTTGAACTTCCTGGCTATAGAATAGGAAGTACAAGTACACTGTATAATAAAAGAAATGATGGACCATGGTCTGTCCTCCAGGTAAATGGACAACTGAAGTCATTAGCTAGGCACAAACAACTGTGTCAAGCATGTGCATGGCATGGGCTACCAAGAAGCTCAGCTGTAAGTAGGCTGCCTTGGTTCCTCCTATAGCACCCTACAGAGGCCTCTGGAGAAGGTTTTCCCATTTGGCCTGCCTCCCTTCAAATGGGATGACCTGGCACTTGAAGTTGTCCTCTCTTCGCTGGCAATAAAGGGAGCCTTGAGAATCTGCCTCACCTAGATCTGCACATTTTAGGTGTCCAGACTGCAATTAGGCAAGCCATGCAACTCCTGTCTCTGAAGCAAGTAAAGCAAAAAGTTCAGAGGCAGAACTGAAGCACCCCATTTCTAACTCAGCCAGTAACCTGCTAGGCTAATCTTGTAAAAATAGTTTTTACTCGTTGGTGCTTTGGGTAACCCACTCCAGATTCAATAAGGAATATGTCACAGGCTTATTTTGACACTTCTTTGACAGTTATTTGGTCTGTTGATAAAGGATGAAGTCTACAAGCAAAGCACCAGTAGCCACAAGAAGTTTGCTTAGAGAGGTATATCACTTGCCTGGCTTAAGCATCTGTTATCAGTCTTTGGACACTTACAATAATCAGTTACCTACAGTTTCAAATTAAAAAAAATAATAATTAAAAAAGCAAAAGCTATATTATCTATGTAGGACAGCATTTGAAACAAAGATGTGCATCGTATTTGGTATGTGTGAGTCACCAGGATGCAGACAGCATGGCCTTATGGATATTTTTATTCTTGTTTGAATCAACCCAGAGGCAGAGCTAAGAAGGAGTTTTGCTGTTCTTGGTTGAACATGTTAACATATACCACATACACCGGATTGCAGCATGTGCTGACAGAAGAGCCACTCCAAGCAAGGGGAAAAAAGAAGAAGGAAAAAAGTATTATCAAGGCTTTTAAAATAAAACTTCTAAAGCACCTTTAAATTGTAACATCTTGAGCAAAGAAAAGCCTGAATTATGCAAAAGTGGGCAGGGAGCCAACATCTGGCAATAATAAGATTGTTTTGTAAGCAAGCAGTTTTCTACACAGCACACAGCTCTTGGTCCACATTAGAGCAAATAGCAAATCTGTGAAGATGTGCATGGTCTCTGGCTGCCAGAAGGATACCCTAAGCTTTGACTGAAAATTTTTGTGTCATTTGATCTCCTAAAACAGCCAGCTGAGATGAGTTATATTCCCCCTGCCAGGAACCTCGAAAGAATTGTTCAAACCATACGCTCATTCCTGCTGAATTGGAAACAAATGCCATAGCTGCATTGTTGGACTTTGAAATCAAACTCTCCCCAGCTCTTCCCAGCATTCCTGGGAGGAAACAAAACTCCTTCCTGTGTCTGCCACTTCTTTCTCTGCGGAGGGACCTCCTTCCCTCCGCTCCTCGCACTCCTTCTCATCCTTTCCCTCCTCCTCTCGCAACTGCAATCTCTCATTCCAGAAAGCCACATCACAGGCCTGCCCCATGTGTTAGTGATCTTCTCTTTGCTGCCATTAGACTTTGCCATCGCCTGTAGAAATGGAGTTGCTTAATTAGGTCCAGAGAGCTGGAGAACAACGAGGCCATTCAGGGTGGCACCCAGCCGGCAGCTTCTTCCCCTTGCTTGCCCTTCCCTGCTTCTTCCCACCTGTACAATCCACAGCACAGCTGAGTAGGTTAGGGTCTTCAACCAGACCCTGCACAAAAGAAACTGTCTTTCAAAGCCAGCCCTGCAACCGAGGAGAAAAAAACCCCGAAACAAACAAACAAAAAAACCACCCCCACACAAACAAAACACTAAGTTTTCCAGGCTGCAGGACCCTAAGGCTCCCACAGTGTGCTCCAAAAAGAGTAGGCAGCTACTGATAGTCGCTCCCCAAGCCACAAAGGGCATTGACAGTCACAGCCACTCATCAGCACACTAGGGAAAAAGGTCCTGGAGGCCATCCTCTCAGTACTCAGAGCTGCATCGGGGTATGGTTTAGATTTTATTTCAGCCTTCATAAGAAGCGCGGTTGCTTCCTGTTAAGCCAACTACAGTTGAACTCCATCTCAGATATTTAACTCTCCAAGTATCTTTGCTGACAACGAAGCATGCATGCGTGCTTCATTTCAAACTGCCTGGCTGCCCTCCTTCTTCCCCACCTCCCCCACAGGGCATCAGAGAGCATTCACTGATTTATCATTTCAAAAATACTGCACTGCAAATCTTACACTCACCTGCTGAATAATTTAATCATGATATTAAAGACATCTCCTCAATATTTTTTTTACTTGACTTCTAGTTTTCATTTCATAGAAAGATTACACCAGAGATCCAAACTAAGCTGTAAATCACCACTGCTGCATATCAGCAGCAGTTCCGACCAGGTAGTGTAAAGCCACCAGCTATTTGCTGGCATCTCTTAGGCTTTCATACATTTGCCCAGTCATATATATCAATCTGACACACAAACACAGAAGTGATGGATTTCCTCTAGAAAAAAAAAAAGAAAAGAAAATTAAGCTTTTTCAGGTACTATTTTAATAATCAATTTGTTCTTCACTGCTCTAAAAAAATCTGCATAACTCAGCTGAGACTCAAGAGTTGTTTGCAACATGTATTTCAGCCAACCCCTATGAAGCAATGCTATCAGGTTCTCCTTGGAAGTTTAGTGCAAAAAGGAAAGGAAAGAAAAGATCCCATTTGTAAGCTGCTCATTCTTTTTATACCTGGAAGCAGGTAGGTTTCTTCTGAAATGACAAGATACATCACAGTCCTTTATGTTTCAAAGGCCACACACACTGGTGTACACAGACTGGAACTGTTGCTAAAGCTGGGTGAAAATTAGCAGGCTGTGGGTACAAATGGAGTACCACAACCTTTGAACGTCTCCTATACACAATATGGGAAGATTTGCTTTCTAGACAGTGAAACTGAGTCCAGAAGAACTATGTGAAAGCATGAATTTCCCAAGTCTGGAGATCAGTTTCTCCTTTTATCTTATGGTTTTATAAAAATATTCTGCGTAGGTCTTAATCCCTCTCATCAACATATGCCTGCAAAGCAGCATATCTCAGTTTGCCCGCTGCCAGCCCTGGCATCAAGAGCTCAATGAGTGCTCATGAGCAGCACCTGGCTCTTGGGAAGGGTCTCTAGAGGAAGCATAAGAGGCCTTCCTCTCCCACTTCAAAACAAAGCTTCACCAGACAGAAAATTCCTGGAAGCTACATTCTTAAGTCCAAGGACAGATTTCTTCAAAGGAAGTTAAAGCGAGGCGAAGATCAAAGACCAGATAGGAAGAAGCAGGTTGTAGCAGTGGAAGATTCAATCATCAGACAAATAAACAACAGGGTGCATGACCCTGAAGAGGACTGCAGGGGAGCTTGTCTTACAAGAAGAAAGGTGGTGGATTTCACCGGAAACCTAAGCAGGGTCTGAGGAAGCCTGGTGAAAGGGTGTGCGGTGGTGATCTGCCTGGGCATCGGTGACACCGGCAACAGATGGACACTTGGGAGGTGACATGCAGGTTCACGGAAAGGAAGCTACAGACCAAGATTTCTATGGTCTCTTGGCTGGGGGTAACAGGAAGCTAAGTGACTATAGGACAAGGGGAGTCGTTGCATGAATAAATTAATTAATAGATAGGAAACGGGGTATGAGTCAGTGGTCAGTTCTCACAACAGAGGGAGGTCACCAGTCCAGTTTTACTGGCACTGGTGCTGAGAAATGAGCTAATATACACAGACATTGTTAGGAAAAGGGATGAGGCATGAGGTAGAGACTGCTGATGACACCAAGTTATGCAGAAGAATAGGAACATAAACAGACTGTGAAGAATTACAGAAGGGTCTAACGAGACTGAATGACAGGGCAATAAAACAGCAACTGAAATTCATTGTGTATAACTGTAAAGTGATGCATGTGGGGAAAGACAAGCCTAGATCTGCATAGACAGCAGTGGCTTCTGAAATAACAGTTAGCATTCTGGAGCAAGACCTTGGTGTCATGATAAATGGTTCCATAAAAGTAAAGTGACAATATCAGGAAAAATCAGAAGAGAGAACAGAACAAAGTCTTTTCGGTGCTGTTGTATCAAAATCCTTGGTTGACACTTACCATTCAAATTGCTTGCAGTCCTTTTGGAGAGTAGGAGAATAGCATTTCAATTGCAAAAGGTTCAGAGGTGCAAGGAGGCTGATGAGAGGTGTGGAAGGGCTTCCCTATGATGAACAAGTGAGGAGTCTGAGCCTCTTCGCTCTGGAAGAGGGAGAACTTAGAGCACCTACAGCCAAGGCCTGCAAAGTCACAAAAAAGCATGGAGAGAGTGAAGGGAGATCAAGAGTCCACTGTCTGCACAGCCACAAGCAACACATGCACTCAGATGAAGCTAGTAGAAACCAAGTTCAAAATAGACAGGAGATGGCTTTTCCATCATTTCCATGCTTACCATGCAACTAGGGTAAGCCTGTCCTTGTCAAAGGACATTGCAAATGCAAAAAGTTTGTACAAGTTGATGGGAAGAAGGTGCTAAAAAGATCCGTACAGAGCTACTGAACAGACAAACCATGACAGGATCAGTAGGTCCCCGAGCTGAAAATAGAGGATGGGATTGGATGGGGGGTGTGGGGGGGGGGGTGTGTGGGAAGCAGAGATAAGATATTTGCGCAGTGCCTACTTGTCCTAGTGTGCCTACACATCATCACTGATAGAGACAGCATTGGGCAAGATGGAGCTTAGGTCCAGTCTGGTACTGCCATTCTTCATAGCGTTACAGTAATCTCTCAGACCCAGGCAGACTGATTTCCCCTCTGAAACTCATTATTTCTCTTCTCAACCAGAAAAACAAATAGAGGGCAGGAAGGGAGTGTTACCAGAGAAAGATGTCAATAGTCATCTTACCCACACAGCATCACTCACCACTTGAAGTAAGCTAACGTTTTCAATAGCAGATTCAAATATTAATCCAATTGGTTCTCCTCAGTGGCATACCTATACTTCCTGAGCTCATTTTATACACGTACTTCGAGTGAAACAGGAGGAAAATGGAGTGCACCCAGAAAATTAAACTCAGGTTTGTAATAGCAATTTTTCAAGCCAATAGTTGATTTCATGAGTGAAATGAGGATGATCACAGAAGGAAAGTGTACGTTCAGCTCACAGCTCACAGAATAAAAGTGTCTTGGTTTTCATATTTTACATATTCTCTAAAGAATTCTTCATGTACATTTTTCCATGATTAACTTATAATAGCAAACACATTTTTAAAGAACAAAAAAAAGTGTTGACAACATTCAGAAAAAAAAGTGGGGAACAGAAGGGGTAGAACACATTAAAAAAAAATCCTGCATACTGTTCACCTATATTAGCCTTCCTAATAGCTTTAAAAAAAAAAATTTAAAAACAATTATTACTGACCACTGGAACATCTCCATTCAGTTCAGAAGGGTGACTCAGGGTCTGCCAGTGCTTGTACTACTGACCTCAGGGGCCTGGCTGTCCGTGAACACAGCGACCTGCAGAAGAAGTGTCACTTCATAGTTTTGAGAGTTGAAGAGCTTATTTTAAAAGACAAGTTTATCACAAACAGAATTAAGGAGGGAAGAACACGTCAGACCAATGTTAGGAAGTAACATATGCCATGAAAGTGTAAAACTTGCTTTTTGCATGGTGCTGAAACAGAAGATATGGTCCTTTCTGAAGGGATATGCTAACAAAAAAGATTCAAGTATTCCTTTCAAAACATATTGTGATAAATGGATTTTTTTTAATAGGAAATCACTATTCTTATGGTTATAATTTTAAAAACACTTTTAACACCCACAATTGTTCCTGCCTGACCATCACTTTTAATATCTCCAAAATGAACTCTCCGCTGCTCAAAACCAACGTGTTTTATTTTAAAAGTACTGAAAGCATCTGACACACACCCCAAAAAAGCCCCATGGGAACAAAAAAACACCTTTAAAATTAACATTTATTTCAAGTTTTTGTTAACCCTCTCAAAGCTCAGCTAATATCAAAGGGAAAATAGATCCAAGACACTGTAAAGCTATCACACACACCTTGATTTTAATATATTATTTCTCATAGAAATAGCTCAAATTCCAAAATAGTGGGAAGTGTTACTCTACCCACAGCATAACCGCTTCTATGAGTTTATCATTATCATTGGGAATTGTGGACTTGCACAATTAGAGAAAGGGAGGAAGGAAAATTAAAGGATGAAAAAACTCTGTGCCTTAAATGTACTTTTTGCAAACACCAGTTTTCTCAGTCCATTCACGCTTCCTTTCAGAGTGGCAGATTTTGGAGATAATACATGAAATCAAGTTGTGTTCAATCAAGCTTAGTTACAAACCACAGCTGAAGCTTGGTCTCAAGAATTCTGCCCACTCCTAAAACTACAAAATTTGGCAGGGATGGCTTTTTTTTGTTTTGTTTTTACACTACATATACATATATATAGTGTAGTCTCATACACACTTACTCATTTCTTTTTCCATGTATGGAAGGCCCATATTCACAACAGATGGAGAAAGCATCTGATTTAACTGAAGAAAGAGCAACTAAATAGTGTTGTCAAATAAATACAAGGTTGTAAACTGCCTAAGAGAACAAACTTCAGTTTCTTCCCCAAACTTTTCCAATCATAAGAACTTCAGGGGTTATTTCTAACACAGACAAATTACTGTGCAGTCACTGACTGAAGCATCAATTCCAATTGATTGTGCCTCTTTAGGACAGATGTTTTTCCATATGCATTCCCATACCACATTTACCTGACTACAAAAGAAAAGGAAAAAAGAAAACATGCACACAAAATAGAATGAAATTTTGCATATTCAAGAGAGCTTTTTCCTCTTTGTGTCAATCTTTTTCCTGTATCAGCACATTTCAGCTAAGAAGTAGCCAGCAGAGGAAAGATCGTTACTGCATCCACTGCCACCAACAGATATTAGCACTGACTTCTAATGACATTGTAAGCTAGTCTGGTGACTTAGGAAAACCCCCATGCCCTTAAAAGTCCACTTTATAACAATTTTTAAAACACAATTAACATGCTTTGTAATCATGGGATAACCTTGTGAGACTGTGGAACAAAACATTCTCATTGCAACTGCTCTGATTCTGCAGCTTTTGTATGCACTGGGGTGGGGGGATGCTGCTGGAGGCAGATGGCTATACTTTTGCATGCAGATTAGAAGATAATAGGAAGGAAACCTCTCTTTTTCTTTAGTGATGTGTTAGGAAAGAAACCTCTCTTTTTCTTTTTAGTGATGTGTTAGGAAAGAAACCTCTCTTTTTCTTTTTAGTGATGAGTAATATATTCCCCAGCAATGGGCAGATCTTTCTCTCTAGTTTATCAGTGCAAATGAACAGTGGAAAACAAGCAGTACTCAGAGCCCTCAGCCTTTCCCAGTTCAGGCTGTATCAGTGTCCTGCCATAATGACCCACAGCAGCAGCGGCACACATACGCAGTTGGCAGGCCTATATTGTACTGATTTCAGATGCAATGCTTCTCCCTACATCCTAGAAGCTTTCCAAACCTCAAATATGCCAGCCAGAATGTTTTCCTCTTGAATCCTTAGCAGAACTGGCTATGAGGGGTGCCAGACCCCAAGATCTCTATTCAGTGGGAAATTAAAAAGTGATCTTGGAGTTTTGGCTTGACAATGGAACAGGAGAATGAAATGTTGAAGCCCCCCAGGAAAGGGGAATCCCATGTCAGTTTTCTGAAGCCCTCCAAGATTTCTTGAGCTGCCAGAGGTGGGTTAAGGAGCCATGCACCTTGGGAAACCGAAGATCATCCACAGCAGACCAAGGAGAAGCAGGTATATGGAAGCAATTTCATCATTAAAATGCAGAAGCTGCTTATCCCTGGAAACTGAAGCTCTGGATTCTCTGGAGCTCTTCCATTTCCTGTCATCAGCCAGGTGGCTGATGAGGAAGCCAGGAGGTCAAGCTGGCAAGAAGCAACCCAGGAGCCCACCAGAACTTGACATATCCTGGTGGACCTGCTCATTTCAGTGAATACTCCAAAAAGATAAAACATGCCATAAAAAAAAAATATCTGAGAAGTTTTACTGAGTCCGAAACAATTGCCCCATTTGATACTACAAAAAAACCAAACAACAAACAACCAAAAAACAGAACAGTTTTTTAGTAATAGGTTGTTATAAGTGTTTTTCCTGGGCTGCTGTGCCCTCTCATGGCTGCTCTCCCCACTGAGGCATTCATATTTTCTCACTCCCTAAACACGTAGGCAAACCAGTCCCTGGAGCCCCTTTTCCTTTTAGGTTATGGGATTAAAACCACATAAAACCATTAAGTAAGGAATTCTTTTCAAGGCAGACCATTCCCAGTCCCTTCTTCTCCTGTAATTTTTACAGACCTCTTATGCTCTGAGGCCTGGGAATTCACCTCATCCTCAATGGATGATTGGAGAAGGTGGGAGGGGAGCTGCTAAACTTCCTCCCCTTTTCTTTCTTCCAAGCAGTATCTCTACCTTCTTCCCTTCTCCAGCTAGCTGCAGATCCTCATCTGGTTAACTAGGTCTCCCTAAGGTGTGCAATTTCCATAATAGTTCAGGACCGTTATAACATCCTTCTGCCAAAGCTCACCACAAGAAGGTATGGGATAAAAGCAATGAAATCCAGGGAGGAAACCATGAAAAACAGTCTAAGTAAATAAAGACTCATTTAAACTTAATGTATGAAATTAGACAGCCAGACCTGGACTAAAATCACTTCCAAATCACCTCCAAATTTTGACAGAAGGAAAAAAAAAATCAGTGGGATCTGAACAGAAATCACCCAGATGTGACCAATGCAGTCACACTGATGGAAGAATGAAATATTGTAAATTTGGAATGAGTGTATAGGCAAATGAAAAAGCAGATGCCTCAGCCACAGGGCCCACATGGATTAAAAGGTGCCCGAGACATTTTAAGGCTGATTACAAAAGCCATGAGGGCAAACACTGGGCAATAATCACGGGAGATTTTAGCTACTCCCATGCAAACCAAAGAAGTGGCACAGTGGGTTGCGAAACAAAAAGCCAATTGGTTTATTTTTTACATGGTATAAATGACTGCCTCATGGAGTAACCAGTGAGAGACCTGACAGAAGGAGAAGCATTTCTTAACCTAGTTCCAAGCACTCCACAGGACTCAGTTCAAAGATTATTGCAAAGGTCCTCCGTGATTGCTAGCGACAACAATCAAATTCAAGAACCTTGTAGGAATAAGGGGGAAGAAAAAAAAAACCTACTTCAGTATTACTTAAAAACTACATAAAAGTGGGAGAGGTAAGTAAAAGGAAAACAAGATAAGTTGCTAAAAGGGTAAAGCACCTGAAGTCAGCTAGGAGACTGAAAATATTTTACTAGTGTTTCAGAGTAAATGTGTACCACCTCTTTAAAAGTTTCAAACAGGACAAAAAAACACCCTAGCATTGTTAAATGTCAGACTAAAGGAGGATCTTACAAGTAGAAAGACATTATTCAGAAGTGGAGGTCATGTCCAAGTGAAGCAAATAAAAAGGGTACATAAGTTTGTGTGTTAAATGCAAAAACATAATAAATCAGAAAACATTTTGAAGAATAACTTGCTACAGGCATCCCAATTAATCACAAAAGTCTTGCAAACGCAGAAGCAACAAGAGCTTTGTCAAAGTTGGTGTGACTAATACATGACAGAGGTGTAAATGGAGAGCTCAAGGCTGTATCAGAAAAGCTAAATGAATTATCTGAGTTGGTGTTTATAAGGGGAAAAAGCTCAGAGAGGTTTCATGTGTGAAGCAAGTTTGAAATCTCCAACAGAAGTGCCACTGGCAGGGGATTAGAGTAGGTCAATAAAACAGTAGCAAACCTCTAAGACCAGATGCCATTCACTCAGCAGCCCTAGAGGAACTAATATACAAAATCCTAAGTATGTGATTCATCACTGCAATGGCTTCAAAGGGCTCCCAGCCCCCCAAAAATGGAAGGCTGCATAGATGACAAAACTTATTAAACAGGTCTCAGGAGCAAGGACATACAGGATGCTGTAGACCATTAGTTAGGTTTCTATATCAGGCAGATTGGTTGGAATTTTAGCAGTAGATATACCCATAAATACCTCATAACAGAGAAGAAACAAGTAGTTTTTAGAGGGCTGTCATACTTCCTAGATGCATTGCAGTTCTTTGAAGACACCAACAAATGTGTGAATAGGATAATTAATTTTATATATTATATTTGAATTCACAAAAAGCCTTTAATAGATTAAGGCACATAAAGAAGCTAAGATGTCAAGGAAAAAGGAGAAACATTAACTACTGAGAGAATCTAATAAGTAACTTTTTTTAAAAGAAAGAAAAGCTGAAATGAACAGCTGCTTTCAAAGAAGAAGGATCTGCTCTGTGATGTCTGCTTCTCAATAAGAGATCTATAGCAGAGGCTGAATAGTGAGTAAATGTTATTCATAAGATAAAATTCCTCAGCATCATATAAATGAAAATGTGTTGCAGAGACTTACAGAATGATCACTGCATGACTGAAAAATAAGGTGTCAGATAGTAATCCACACCATTAAACATAAAGTAACATGTGTCAGTAAGAATAACCTTAACTATACAGGCAGAATAACAGGCTCTATGCTAATTATCATTCAAGAAAGATCTAGGAAAGAAACCAGGAATATGTAACAAAAGTAAACTTTTAAGGATATTAACTTACTAGAAGCTACCAAACTTATAGGAAAAGAACAGAGAAATTAGAGATATAAAATATCACTATCAGTGCGTTTCTAGCAATATAAACTTGTGGTGGATCTGTGCCTTGATTGATGCTGACAGAACTGGTCACTGAAAGGAGATATATTAGAACAGAAAAGGTACAGAAAAAAAAGCAAGAGAATAGGAGGAAGTATAGAATAATTTCTCCATGAGGGAAAAAAATGAAGCAAGCCAGATCTCTTCAGCCTAGAAAAAGAGACAGTAAGTGACAGATATGAAGGATCTGCAATTTCTGAAGGGCATGAAAAATGAGAACAGAGAAATGTTAAACTCCACATGACACCATCAAGCAACAGATTTAACACAAGCTGCTGAAGTCCCTGTTCACACAGGAGATGACAGAATTGTGGAACTCTTTGCCATGAAGTATTATGGGGACTAAAAGCAAAAGGGTCCCAAGAGCAATCAGACCAACATGCAGATGAGAAGTCCACAAAAAAATGCTTAAGCACAATGATAAAGGAGCCTCCAGCCCAAGAAGGACTTCAGCAACAGATTGCCAGAAGCTGTGAAAATAAACACAGGGCAGTGCTGCTGGGTAACCCTCTTACCAGTATGTTCTTCCCTGGGCACCTCACACTGGCCATCATCAGGGAGAGGACACTAGTCTTCACTAAATCTTTCCACTGACCCAGTGTAACAGTATTTATGCTAAAGAACTGGTTTTCACTAACATTTGTGTGGCAGGGCTTTTTTAACACTGATGGGTCCCTGCATGTGACCCAGACCTGTTGCATTGTTGGTCAGTGCAGGGACATGGCACATTTTCAGCTCTCTGCTTGGTGATTCTGGTCAGGTACAAGTAAAAGTCCTTTTCCAAACAATCGCATGGAGGAAACAGGACCACACAAGGTATCCCTGAAAGAGTTACTGAAACGGGGGAGTGGAAAGGCTGAGAAGAAATTAAAATAGGATATAATCAAACAGCAACCAAGCCCTTCCAACCATATATTTCACCCACTATCTTTCCAGTTCCCACATTTGGCTGACAGCATTTCACATGGCTTAGGCCATGTTGAGCAGGCATTGGGAAAACACCAAGCCTGACTTCGGCCTAATACACATATGAAGTTACAGATGCTCTTAGAAATTGTATACAGACTCTCCAAATATTATATACTTCCACTTTCAGGTAAGACAGGAGTATGATTAAACCAGTTTTCTTAAGTGTTTCTATAGCTTTTTTTTTTTTGCCTTTTTTTTTAATCCCAGCCACTCCATTAATTGTCAAATGACTTGTTCTGCATCTCCTTTTTACAGCTTAACAAATGGAGTTTCCCAAAAGAGACCACAGTAGTAATGGTTTCTCATAGCAATGTATTGCATTGCACACACTATATTTAAAAAAAAAAGTGCTACAAAAAAATACTGGAGTATTACTACAGGAAGTGCCTTGACACTGGTTTAGTGATAAAGTAAATACCAGTGTGGAAAAATACTAGCCATAAGTTATCACTTAAACTTCATCTCTTCACATTAAATTACAAACACAGAAAAGCCTCACAGTCAGTTATGGTAGATTTATATTTGCTGGCAACACAAGTGATGTCAACTTTTCAACAAAATGTCCACCAGAGCAACATAATGCAAAACCCAATTCATTTTAATCAGCAATAATTACTTTCGTTTTAGAAGGGAAAGAATTTCTACCACTTGAGTTGCAGGGCATCTTGGCTTAGAAGGAAGGGCTCACAGGTCATGGCATCTCTAATTTTGCCAACCCCAAAATGTTGCAATAGAGGTTTCTACAGTCCTAGTGTGGAACTTAATCTGTGTTTGTAACATCTTTCAGAGCCATTGGAAAGGCACAATCTAAATGCAAATTAATCTCATAGTATAATTTGGACTGTTCCAGAGTCTTATCTATGTAAACAGCTGGATTTTTTAATAGGGTTTTGAAGTTGCTTGTGAAGATAAAAATCTCTGAATATGAACAGACCCCACCACAGATAAAATTTACTAAGGGAAAATTTGCAGCCGCCTTTTTGGAAATGTTCCTAAGGGAGTATGTCATGCTCTAGGAAATCCATTTTGGATAATGCTATAAAATTGCTCACCTTAATTCATATGCCAAATACTTCTCTATTGAATAACAATTTATGGTATACTCCAGCATCTGCCAGAAACTGCTGAATGAAAGCCACAGCTGTGTCTGTTATTGAACAGAAACTACAATGTTGTCTGATGCATTTATTCAGTGTATGAATGAATGCATTCCCTGTAAGTTTTTTCAATAACTACTTGGACACTGGTTTGAGTCGTCTGCAAGGGCTATGCCTGGGGACAGGCATACTTCCCATCCAGGCAACAAATGCAGGAGCAAAAATAAATGCTTGGTCAGAAGGTTTTTTCCAGAACTGTGAAGGGACCATCTACCAGAGGACATCTAGAGAGCCATTATGGTGCTAATAGCCTCTGGCATTTCAACCCACAGCTACACACACCAGGTGAGCTATCCTCAGCTTTCCTGTAAAGCATTTTGCTTAAAGCAGCAGCAGATTGGCCCAGAAAGCAATAATCTCAGGGTCATTCTCAGAACTGTACAGAATGGAGCATGTTCACTATGGATGTTGTAGATATAACCCAAGAGCAGTATCTCACCACTACCACTTAAACTAAGTGGTACCCCACCTTGTTATGGAGCAAGATTCCTCCTCTGTAAAAATCCAATGCTGACTAGCAAGAAAATGTCAAGAGAAATATCAAAACAATGAAAAATTTTCAGATGCATATCTGCCAGAAAAGTGTCAGGCAAGTCTCAAATGATTCAGTTCAGGCTGGCAATAAGAGACCACAAAAATTCAAATTACACCAAAAGCAGAATGTCTAAGAAATTCATCTTACTTTACAGATTATTCATTGCCACCTTTAAATACTAGCCCAAGAGTTCAGCTGTTACCTTTGCATTTGTTCTGCTCCATAGATCACATATACTCCAAGCTGCATAAACAGAAGTAGACTGAACAGTTAGAAGTAACTTTGTTTAGGGTATTTTAAAGAAAAAAGCAAAAGCAAAACATGCCTTACTGAAAGAGGCAAGGCGTTCATGCTGGCATTTGAATCTGAAAGTGTTAATTTTTTAGTCCTGAAAAAGCAGGTATAGATCAAGTCATGCTGAGAATATGTTATCATGGCTTTCAAGAAAGAGACTTCTATTTTTTAGCAAAAGCTGGGGATGATGTGATCATATGATGTGGGCTTCACAGCAATTACCAACATATGAATACAGCTTTGATAAAAGAAGAAATCAAACACGTCACAGATTTCAAACAGTTTATTATATGTCCCTGACTAATCACTTTTATAATTTCTTGTGTTTGGGGAAACAGTGAGGAGCTCCAAACACTTCCAGGAACAGTACAAATATGCGTTCAGCCCATGCTGAAGGGAAACCAGAAGTGCCACAGTGAGATGCTGCGGCCCTTGGGACAGGTCCCCCTCCTCAGGTGCCCCCCCTGACCCGCAGCACCCATCCCAGGCTGCAGCAGCCGCAGGTGGCACAGATGTGTCTGCACTCATCAACACCCTTCTTGCCTCACACTTACCACTGCATTTGAAGAGGACATTTCCATGCTTCATTTCCCGAGCAATTTTCTCTCAAGTGCATTGCACACAATACAGGCCTGACCAGAGGAAAATAAAGAATAATAATCCTAAAACAGTAAGGCCACTGTGTGCCACTCCACTGATGTTAAGGAGCTGTATCGGTCAAGAGGATGACCCAGGCTGGTGCATGGCCCCAAGGCTGCAATTACAGAGCCTTCAAGAGCAAAAAGCTATGGTCAGCTCCCTCTACCTCAGGAGCTGGGAGTCTGGACCGTTTCCAGTTGTTTATGCATCATACTCGGCAGTTCTTTTAGGTGCACTCTAAGGCAATGTGCCTGCTCAACAGGTAAAAATACCCCCATCCCCCCAAAACCCCACTATAACATGCAATCTCTGCCCTTGGAGGTTTCCAGGACCATATTCCTGAGTCACCTGGAATGATCCCAGAGCTGACCTGGCTTCAAGCAGGAGATTGTAGTTGAGAGCAACCTGAATTATCATATGATCTTAGGGTTAACTGCAGACAGTTTCTATCATTAGTTCTACTGACTTCTATAAAAAGAAGACTAAGAGGAGCCTTACAAAAACTTCCATCAGGTTACCTTGAGGTTTGTTTTGTTAATGAAGGAGATTTTGCAGAGCAAGGCTGGCAATTCAGCATTGTTCACTCTTTTTGAAGTGAACCACTGCAGGTTAATACCTGAAATTTTAAGTAATTGTGTAGCATTATCCAGGCTTCTTCAGGGAAGTATTACCAGGATCAATTAAAGGCTACATTAAGTTTCCAGTTTCATAACAAAATATGGGAAGAGATGCCCTGAAGCCAGAATGGTTTTTTTGAAGGATTTCATTGAAGCCAGGATTTCAATTGTCTTCTGAAGTGTTGCATGATCATCTTGGAATCTTTAGTTCCTTCTTCTTCTTCCCCACCCCCCCAGCAGAGAAAAATTAGTGAAGAATTTGTTTTACATACCAAGCTTCTCTTAAGCTTTCCATTATGTTTTCAGCTCAGACCTCAGAATTCAAAACTCATTCTTTGGGGATGAAACTGGATAGATACAAAGCCCATAGTCACTTGGAATACTTTCAGCACAAAGCTGATGAGAACGCCAGTTATCCCATACCCATGTATGCTCCCCTTCTTGATACTTATGGGTCTGAATCAAAACTCACATCCACTTTTTCTCAAAACATTAGGAAAGGTTAAAATCCATTTTGTTATTTGCGAGATCTCTATTAACAAGCACCCAATTTTGCAATCCTTGTTCACGGAAAGCTCAGAATGGCTGAGTTTACTGGAACTGAAACAAAAAGGAGAGTCAGAGAAAAAAAAAAGTGGCATAGTTAGCAAGCCATGTGCTTTTACAAGTTCCCGTCAAACACAACTGTAAAGCCTTTCAATAGAATTGAGAGAAATATAGCTACAGCTAACAAAAATAAGTAGTTATGCCTATTTTACAGTAGATGCTGCATGACACAATGAGCTTACTGAAATTCATTACTTTTTTTTTAAAACTGAACACACACAATAAATCGCACTTCTAAACAACCAGAAAGAGTAAATTCAAAAAGTATGTTAGACAGGACATTTCAGCTGAACACTCAGCTTTTTGGGGTATAAACCACCACTAGTTCTTACAGACTTGGAGTTTCTAACTACATAAGACTGATTGATCATTTGCTATTGACTACACTGTTGCATGTAAGTTTTCTTTCAGGAAAAAGAGATGCCTCAGCATCACTAGTCATCCACAGTGCAGGGCTATCAAGCCAGGTGAACACAATGGGTGAAGGATGCTAATCATAGTTTCCCAGCATTCTAAAATCTGCATTGGCATCAGTGAAGAAGATAACTGAAAAACAGGGTAAAGCCTCAATATGGAAGGGCTTTGCTGTGCATAGAAGCACACGAAAACAAACAACACACCACCAACCATTTCCTCAACACAGCTTTATCAAAACAGGTTTAGTTCCCAGACTCATATATGGTCAAGTTTCCCTCCAGTGGGGATCAAGTAGGAGGATGGTGACCTGAGTGATACTGATAAGGGTCTAGATTTTGGCTGAAGCAAAATAAGGACTCAGGTTGGGTGTGCCCCAGCACTCCAACGTCTTGCCACTTCAGCCAAGAAAACAAGAGACATAAAAAAAATAAGACCTGCTGGTATTTTAAGCTGATGAGTCGGACACTTTGTCCTGTAGTTGTAGGCTGACCAGAATTGTTTTCAAGAGGCTTTCTAGCCATTTCAGACTGCCTAAACTGTTTGTAGCATTTATGATTTCTATCCCTTCAAAAAAACCCCAAAAACCCACAAAGAAATCTGTCTTGCTGAGGTGAATCTCAAGGAATGCTTCACAACAGGAAATCCATCAGTTCATGGGTTTGTAATGAGTATGTTAACATATTGCCGTTATCTCCAGTTGTATTATTTCTAGCTGTCCACCACCAAAGCTAGGATGTTGCAAAGTTGAAGAAAAAAAAAGGGGGGAACCCTCTGGTGACTTAAATGCACCCAAATATACTTAGGTTTCAAAACCCAATTCCAAGTTTAAAGTTATCCTCTAAATGTCTCTGAAGCTTGAATCTTTTTGCTCTTCATGGATTTCATCTAAGCTTTTAGTGACTTTTTATTGCCCTTTCCCAAAATCTCTAAGGACCCTATAAAACACATAGCATTTCCAAAGCACTTGCATCTCACTGGAGCAAACCCCAAAGTTCTTACTGCTCTTCCTTGTCCAAAACATGCTGTCTTAAAAGGAGCTTTGTTCAAATGGGGACCAAAGAGGAACCCACAAATTCAGCCCACCAAGCAGCCCCTCTGCTCTGCATGGATAGACAGCACAGCTATCAACTTTTCAAATCCCTGGTCTGAGATATGTAGCTCCCAGGCTACATATCTCAACGCTTCAGCCAGTTTTCCTAGAAGAGATGAGAGCCTGGGAGATAACATCACTTGAAAAATGCTTAGAAATATTCCTCCACCCAGAGGATTTATTTGAACTGATAATGATATGTTTTCTTTCTACGTTGTTGCAGTAATACGCTTCTGCAGTGCAGTAGTCTCAGCTTTAGAGTGCTCTTGGAACAACAGCAGTCCAGCTTCAAATCTGTAACTGTTTATCCTTATTGGCATACCATTTAGTCAATTAATCTCCATTATCACATGCATCTTGACTTGGGTTTCCCTCACAAATCAAACATGTTCTATTCTCAGGCAGAAGATAGATTTCTTAACATTTCTCTTGCTCAGAGCACAGCTTGTATCGTTACCATGTCTTGAGCATGCCATAAACATAGAATCTCTCTCGAACCATGGAGCAGAGCCGAGACGAGATCAGACCCGAAACGAGATCAGACCCATGGCAGCAGCCAATTCCTTATGCTCCAATTATCAGCTACTCAACATTTTCACTCTGGTAAATCTCTAACTCAAGAGCTTATGAAATGAAAAGTTGGTTACAGCACAGACATTAATGAGCCCTATTTTAAAGAATACATTTGTAAGTATCATAAGGAAGCTTAATTAACAACATCCTTCTCTAGTCTTTATTTTTTTTTTCCAAATCATCCCCCTAATTTAAATTTTATGTTAAAGAATATCTTCACTTTTATAATTCTATTAGCAAATTAGGGAAAGATGCCTGACTGCATGGTAATTAGAAAGACAGCGATATTTTAATGTACATTGTAATATGGTACTGTGGTATGTCATTTGTAAAGTTCTGCAAGATTTTCCATTGATAAAAAACCTGTTTAAAAAAAAGAATGTAAGCAAAGATTTTAATCAAAGCTGAGTGATAGTGAAATTCTGTTGAATGACCCTCTGTTTATGCTCTCAGCAGATGAAAGCACTCAGTAGAAAAGTATAAAGTGACATCCGAGCCATACATTTTTTTTGTCCATGTATCAGCAAAGCAGATACATAATGTTTCTGATAGACATAATAAACACATTTCTGACACTTCATGAAAATTCGTAACATTAGAAAACCTATGTATTGGCAATTATACCTGCCTTTTCTAAGTTATTATTGATTTGTTAGTAAGCTCCACCTCTGCCCTGTACATTGCTGGAGGACAGAAATCAGGAGTGGGGGCTGAGGTGATGGAAATGGAAACTAAGCCTCTATGCCTAATGGAGAGATACTTCTCCAGAAGGTGATATTAACAACACAGGTTTATTTTAGACATTTTGAATCAACTTCTTGGGCAATCTCATTTTCCACCAAGGACAGGAGAAATCACAGATCACCCTCCCTGGGCTGAAGCTACATCTTCTGTAAATATCCATCAAGCTACTTACACAGATGATAGCCCAACAGAGCCGAGTCTGGGACCAACATTTCTGTTGAAATTAGCACTACAATACCTCAACATTTTCCAACTACCTAAGAGAAGATAGTCTTATTTTAATATCGTACAAATCCAGGGAAATCTTGGCAGCGTCTTCAGTGCAAGGAGAAAAGTACCTATATAAAACAGTGACAATATAACTTAGGTTACTTCCCATATGAGGGTGAAACCTCAAAGTACACCATATAAGAGCACAGGTATAGTTAAGCTACTATACCTGTGGGGCGTTATTAACAAAACTTTAAAGAAAATTTATGCAATTTTACTGCAATTTCCTTTTTATCCAACACTCATTTCCAAACCTTTTGAAATATATTATATTCAATTAAATTCTTTACCATCTTGCTCCTTAAAGTTAACTAGGACTGAATTTTCAGTGTGTTATGCCTGGCCCTACATTTAATTACCCGCACTTAGAATATTAGACACCATGCTGATTTCTGTCTAGAGGAAGTAACCTAGGATCATTGGAAGCATATGAAGTTCATTTTAAGATGAAGCAATAACTTATATTAGAGGATGTAAAAGGTCTTAACCTCCAGTCCCTCAACATACTGCAGCAAAAAGCTTCTCTTTTTTTTAATTAAAAAAACCCCAAACATCTGCAATGCATTTTTCCCCCCAAAGTCACTTAGTAATCTTAAAAAGAAAAGTCTCCCTGGCAAAATGGCTGTGCATGAGCATACATGTAAGAAGCATCACCCAGCTGGGCTGGCTGGCTTTGCTGGTTTGGGACATTAGGTTTTCCTTGGGTTACAGTCATTCGGCATGCTCCTGAAGCACAAGCCTTATTTCTGCTAATCTTTCATTTAAAAAAATAAAAAATAAAGCAATCAGTCACACACACACAAGTTTTCCCTAGTGTGAAGCCCTTCCAGAGCTTCATCTCTCTTGCAATTCACTGCTGAAAATGTCTGACGGTTTACTGAAGGACAGCCAGAGATTTGGCTGGCAGTTGCTAGTTCACAGAAATATGGTACCTGCCTCTTAGAAAAAGAAAGGAATGGGTGCAGCTATCATAGTAATTATTTAGCACTTGTCAGAGACTGCTTTGGTTGATTTCAGGAAAATAGCACAAGTTGGTTACTCAGAATAGGAATTTTAGAAGTGCTTCAGGAAATGAATGTCCGACTCGCATATCAATCTTGTCCAGTCATTATCGTCCAACTAAAAGCTGAGTTAATTAGGCTTTCCATTAAGTGCACTCTTTCTGGAATTTACACAACATTAACTCAGTAAGCTTGCAAGGGCTGATCCTGACAGTGCTATAACCCTTCCTAAAATAACAAAATGAACTTTAAAGGCAGAGGCAATTGCATTTTGCCTTTGAATTATCAGGCCAGGATGTTACAGCATGGGTGATTACTGTAGGCAGATTAGTCAGCCTAAATCAGAGGGAGTGAAACTCTACCTTGCAAACAATGTTGGCCTCCACTGAGAATGCCTGCTGCCAGCTCTGCAACAAGAAAACTGAAACAAGTTAGCTTTGAAAGTACTGTAAAAAACTCCAACAATACCAGATCTCAAACAACATAAAGCAACTAACACTTGCACCTGAATTTGGCCTTGCAAACATCTAACTAGACAGCACAGGAACAAGTTATCACAAGGGCTACCGTGAGAGATTTCTCGTTAAGATTATCATGGAAGAAAAATTCTAATTTGATTTGAACAGTTGCAAAATTTCCATTATTTCCTGATTTTACTTAGTTAGAAAAACAAAAATACAGGGACCTGCAACTATATTGGTCATTGACTGCTGAAGACTTACAGTTTGTCAACATCAAGGTCTTTCCATCTCAATATCCAGAATTCCTGACCCCATATCCCCTTTCTCCCTAAACCCCTAATCTGGTTTCCCTACCTCAGACCTGTGTTCCTCCATTACTCTCATCTTCTTACCACACCCCCACATTCCCCAACCCAAGGCTGGCAATTGCTAGTTTATAAAAACATAGTGCCTGCCTCAGAAAATAAAGATTAAAATTGCCATTTGATCCCCTCTGCCCACAGTATCCCAGCCTGGCAGTGATATTCCCACTGCAAAGCAAATTTCCTCCTGACCACAAAGACTCTGTCTGGAGCTGCAAAAAGGAGTTTTTTAGACATGCTGGTTTTTTTCTGCTGCTCAGCATATGGAAGGAGATGGCCAAATGCTTGGGTCTATTTCTGCCTCTTGAGGGCTTCATTGGCTTCTGCTGCGCCCCTTTGTACATTGACCCAGGGACCACAGGTGCTCATAGTGGCTCCTTGCTGTGCAGGCATGTGAGCACATGCCAAGAATGGGCCAGCATAAAGCTGAACGGACCAAACAAGTTACCTTACCCATAAAATGTGATGGGCCAAAAAAAATTAAGAGTAACTTGCAATTCAGTTATAGGCTAGCCATAAAAGAGTATCTCAGATGGCCATTTCCACTCATGACAGAGGTATGCAAAACGAGGTGGTTTAAATTTGAAGGACTCCATGCTCAGTTTCTGTGAATTTGTTCTGCATTCAAAGTTTTGAAGAGCCCAGCAGGTACCACTGATGACTTCTTTGAATGCTTTCTTGTAATTTCCAAGCAAACTATTCTGACAGTTTCTACCAAAAGCTGCCCGTCATCTCCAAACACAATTCAGGCTATTCTCCAAACTCTTCCAGTCTGCTGCAAGTGCCAGCCTTTACCAAGTTTCTCAGAGTCTTGGCTGAGAAAGATTATACAAAGAAGAAAAAATTATTTCAAATTTCAAAAGAACAATTTATGTCCAGTCTGTGGTTTGGGCAAAGTTTCAGGTCAGCTCTTTATTTTACCTCCACCGGTTCCCACATTGCAGTTTACGATGGAAACCTGAACCAAGGAATGCTCTTGGAATGGCTACAGCCAGTCTGGACACACAACGCTAAAAACCAGGCTCAGAGATTTGTTTGTTCAAGAGGACCAACCAAGCACCTTTACCATGTGTTAAATACAGGTTATTTGAAAGGCATTTGAAAGCTAAATTGGGCTTAGTATTACCTTTTATGTTTTATGGGTTGTGGAAATTTTCCCTGCTTAATTATCAAAGCATTTTATGGCCTTCTACAATCCCCAGGAAAAAAAGGACAGAAGAGAAAGGTGGGGGAGGCAGTCTGATCTGTCAAGGCATCCGGATGAAAGCCTGACCTCCAGAGCTCCTGGGGAATGGTAGAGCCTCCCAAAGCAAGAGAGTGACTGCCCTTTCCAGGAGGGCTGGAGGCTTTGAAATTGGAAGCCAAGAGGCAACAGCTGTAGTCATTTGCGTGGCACAGGCACGTCAGGCCCGAAACAATGCGCCAAGTGCAGCTCCTTGAAGCTCGGAGAGGGTGCTGCGAGCCCCAGCGCCTACAACAGGCAGCTTCTCTGCTGGGTGATGGTCACAGAGGGCAGGAAAGCAAGCAGGGTGGCTGCAGATCACCACAGTGTCTGTCTGCCGGGCGCAGACCAAGGAAACAGAGCAGCCTAGCTTTTTTATCAGCCCAACTGAACTGCTAGGCACTGAAGAGGAAAAAGCAATTTACAGCCCCTTTTTTTTCCTTAAATAATCACAGCAAACAATTCCAAAAGACATCATTCCTTCACAGCCCCCATGAGCTGGGCTGAGGTTGCAGAGGGTCTGCAGAGCCTCTAGACCCATCAGTGACCAATGTCATGGCAGTGGAGAAGTGAACCAGGCTCTACTAGAGCATCAGCCACTACCTGGGCAACCTGCTTCCTTTTTTGTGCCTTTTTTCACCCACTCCCTGCCTGTCCTGACTACTGCAACGGCAAAGGAAGGCTCCTTCCTCTCGTGTTCGCACCAAGTCCAGCACCATAAGGCTACTAAGCTCTCTGCTTACTAATACCACAGAATCAAATAGTCAGAGAAAAAGTTCTTCTAAAACCAGTCCAGATCCCTCCTCCCCAGTGCACTCCATTGGGAATCTGGTACCTAAGAGTCTTGGAAATCCTGCTAGGAGTTTAGCTGGATGTCACATAATTAAAGTTCCTTAAAAAAAATATGACCTTACTAGGCTGTCCTTTGAAGATTTTGGCATTCAATACAGGGACTATGAAAGATTTTACAGTGAGCCATAAATTAATTTCCAAGTTACAGTAATAAGGGAGTGTCACATTTATTCAGACTTCTTCCTTTTTCTATCAGATGAAGTTAAAAACCGAGTGCCATAAATAATCTAGGGACACTTGCCAGCATTCAAGGCTGGCCCGGATTTTCAAAGGCTATCGCAAGCTATTCAATGAGCTTCCTAATGCTGTTAGACAACCACCAACTCAACAGTTTGAAACGTGCAAGTTTGCCTAAGCACACTTATTTCTTCCACAACAGGCCTGAGCAAACAGCAACTCTGACACATGCATACAGTGGTGGTGTCCTTTCATGTATGATAATGGCAGAGCAATTGTATTCCAGCCAGTTCACCCTCCAACGTACAAAATATAAGAATTTTGCATACAAGGTGTAAGATTTTACACAAGTTAGAATGAGGCCACAGAAAAGTGCAATTTTAGATGCTAGGTAGGTGCTAGATGCAGTTGTACATCATCAAGAAAAAAATCAAAGGCTTTATTAATACCCCCGTGCTCACATTTCCCCATGTATGATATGGCTTATATCAGTGATCTGTATTTTAAACCACCGTTAGATGGTTCAAAACAAATGTGGCATACACACTGCATCCTTTCCTACCCAGGTTTAGTACTCCAAGCCAAGAAATCAAAGCAGCAGCAAGACATTTACATTTTGGCTTTACAACAAAGATAGCCCATCCCTCTGAGAGCCAAATAAGTAAAAGAAGGGATTGTCAGGGTGGTGAGAGTCACAGAGAGTATAGCAGAGGAAGAAAAGCTAGACAGGAAAGCAATTGTAAAGATTAATCTGAAGATGAGGAAGGGTGCTTCTAATAAATCATGACAACCAGGCAGAATTTGGAGGAAGACATCTTTAAAACACGCTCTTAATTTTCACAGGTTAGTTATACTCTCTAAAGACTCTACCACTCCTGAGAAGGGCTATCTAGTTTTTTTACCTCTGCCTAGCTCCAGGCTTTTCCCATCACTTTCCTCCCACCTCCCTTCAGCCAGGAATGAGGGACACTTTCTAACAGGGCAAGGAAATAAAAGCATGGTAGGAAAGGGAGGGGAAGAGTCAAATCCTTCAGGGTCTTTACTCCAGCCAGGCAGCCCTCAGTTTAACGCACAGTCCAACTGAACTGAGGGAGACTTTTTATAAGGCAATGATAAAGGATTAAACCCTGTATCCAGCATCACATTAGCAGGACAGAAGTCATCCCCTCAAGACTGAGGCACAAGAGCAAAAGATCTTACATTCAAACTGCCTTGTGAACACCTCACCTAGATTTAGGCAGCTCTAAGTCAGATAACATTTAAGTTGAAAATACCAATTAAAGACTCAGCCCACTGATTACAGGTGCTTCACCCAGGTGCAGCAGCTCTTTCTTCCTGCTGACAACCTATAGAGCCAGCATCTGGCCCTGAGGAAAGAAGTCAGCCTCTACTGTATGTCTTCCAGTGATGTGCCCTAGTAAGTTTGATTTACCAGCTTGCACGCTTCTTCTCAGAAAAAAACAGTGGTTATATCTATTAAAAAGCAGGCTCAGAAAGCTTCCTGAGGAAAAGCAAAACCTTGGCAGCTAAAAATAAAAATAAATAAAAATCTGGGGAGATGAGAAATGATGACAGAAGAGAAAGATGAGATAAATTTAGGTTTCTGAAGATCAAGAAGGAAATAGACATGCCAGGTATGGAGGCTACTGTAAAAAAGCAGCCCCTGGGAGATGGAGACTGTGGGTCTAGACAAGGGAACTCAACCTGCAGCCCAGGTCTAGTTAAGTAGATATTAAGGTGGCAAAGTCCCAAATCAGAATTTCTAGCTAATAACACAGAGCCACACACCAGCTTCAGGTCAAACAAGCATATTTGCTAAGTAGTAGCAAAAATGCACTGGAATAAATTAAAAGACAAACTACCTCCAAGTTTGGCTACATCTATGTAGAAAAAAACATGAGTCATTTTTCTTCTTTTCTCAAAAGTTTTGCAGTCTTTTGATTTACCTGCTGTGGAAGGAAAAAGGTCTTTAAATTTAACAGTTAATAACTTTCTCATATTTAATATGCTACAGTCTGCTTGCACTGAAATTTATGGCTAATCTTATCTTTGCAATCTTGGCAAAAGGTGTCTTAAGTTTTAGAGATACGCTGCTTCTAATAATTCATTAAGTTGTTGGTTCATTTAATGCACAATTCAAACAACTGAATTATTGGCATCAAGGACATACCGTTATACTGTCCTCTTGCTTCAGTGTTTGTATTAGTTGATAATTTTGTGTACCATGGAACAAATGTTTGGTCTTGACTTTTTTTTTTTTTTTAAGCAGAGATGCTTGTGGTTATATATAGCCAGCTCCTGTTCTGTAAGAAGTGACAGGCATCACCTGCTGATACTCCTGTCTTGAAAAACATTACCAGTAAGGCCACTGCTATATAAATGAGCTGAGCAGGGTGCTGCAGTGCACTTCCACTGCACACAACTTCCACCTCAGGGCAAAGATGGAGGCCCACTCACCTCCTGGGGGGTAGCTACTCACACAGCCCATGCTCATCCCCCACCTCTGATGCTCCAGTTTGGTAGTTTTTCAGAGAGAAGCTAAGCACTGGAGAAATCATGAACAGGATTACTTAACATAGAACTTAGGAATATCTAGCATGTGGTGTTACGAATATGAAGTTATCTTTTCTGTGATTCAGTCCCTAGAAAATGAGGGAGCTCACTACTGCTGTCCAGCTAAGGGCAGGATATTACTCCCCCCCCCCCCCCCCCCCACTTTTAAAATCACATTCAGATCCATATTACAGTTGTAAAAGTCTTTCCACCCCAGCTGAAACTCTGCAACCACCTCCACATCTTTGACTACAGACAGCCAATTACATGCAGTGTATTTTAATTCATGAGGTATGTTCACAAATTTGGGTTTTTTAGTTTGCCTCCACACGGTTCACGTTGTTTTCAGTCCTGGTGCAGCTCTCCACTAACTGATCAGCAGGAAGCACAGGACAATGAAATAGCCAGCGATGACAGCCAGCCAGGCAGGTGACAACACAGCAATAACAATACACCTTGTACTGCGAGCCACATCAATGAGGGGAAATAAAGTTTGCTGACTGCAGTGGTACAGTTTCCTTAGTCCAGCTGAAGACCTGGGTCACCTGCTTCTTTGTAAGGGTTCCAGGTTCAACGTTCAAGCGTGAACGACAGCAGATACCAGAGATACAAACCACAGCAAGAGGATGAAGGGAAGGAAAGGAGCACCCATGCAGAGACTCTACAGTATTAGGTATGGTATTGCATATTACAGCTGAATAGCAGTAACCCCCTACAAGTATAGAACATAAGTATGCATACACATAGCAATGCATACTTTGAGCTCCCATATATCTACCAAAAAAAAATGAATAAACAGCACCAGTGGAAAGCCATAAGATTGTCACCTAGATAAGTTGCATAAATCTAGTATTTCAGATCTCTGAAAATAGACTTTGGCTGTTTGATTCACCCATAAATCAGGATCCCTATTAATCTGGTTTTAGAGTCGCTTTCCTGTGCAGGTTTGACAGTCTCAAAGGAATATACTGTTCATTGATTTATATACTAGTCTTGCTGAAAAGTTGATTTACCATTGCTTTCTGCAAACAGTGAATTGCAGCTAGCTGGTTTCTCTGAATATGCAAAGCCTGTACTGTATATAAAGGTGGGAGAGTTTGACAGTTTGCAGTTAAGTAAATCACACTGATCCCAGCGTTTGCCTTGAGATTTACAGTGCGCACTATAATTTAGGCCCCAATGCCAACCCACAAAATACAGCCAAAGAGGAAAGTGTCTTGTCATCTTTTCTTACATTGGAACTTCTTTCATTTATCCATTATTTCAAAGTCACTCCACCTAAAAAAATTCACTTTGAAAAGCATTACCAATGACATCTAGAAATGTTTTCAAACTTAATTTGGCAATCTCAACCACTACAATTTAGCTCCTCAATCTACCCTTGGGCTTCAAGAAGTTTCCTTTAGATTTCCAGCAATGCTTTCTTATTTTAATATGGAGTCACTGCATACAGTCACAACTGGAAGAGCCACAGCAGTGAGTATAAGTTCCAGAGGATTTCTGAAACCCCAAAATGCCAGGCTAACCACAGCATCTCAACTCCAGGGAAAAAACCAAAACAAGCAACAACAACAACAAAACAAAAAACAAATCAAAACAAAAAAAAACAACAAAAAACCCACCACACACTGCAGAGAATATCAGAACTCATGCTGTTAATTGTTCAGTCAGTATTCTCCATACCCACTGCTCCTGTGCATTTAATAATACTATAATATTTATTTCTGCATGTGATAAAACCCAAACCTGCAATCAACTACAACTTTTTAACAGGTATTTTGGGAGAATACATCTTCTCAAGGTCATTTAGCTAACCCATTCACCACATTCAATATTTGTGAATCTAGATTCTCTGCCTACAGAGGTGACCCAGCTGTCACCATACTGCAGATCAAGATAGCAGATATTCTTCTTTTTGCTGATGTTTAATTTGGCAAACTATAACTTGACACATTCTTCGTAGTGACTTTTCCTGCTTCTGGCAAGAATTGTGCACCTCATTGGCCAGCTGAATAATGAGGAAAGATTATCTCCTTTGTAGAAAGTTATGCCGCCAGTGTCACAATATGAAGACAGCATAATTTATAACTACTTCTCTCCCTCCTCCTTTCATTTTGGCCTGGACACCAGGTCTTTTATATCAAATTTCAAGCCATTTTTCATTATAGTGGCTAATCTGGTTACTGAAGTGGAATGACAGAACACACCTGTGATCAAAGGGGAAGGTAGATAGAAAAAACATCTCCCAGGTTCATGTACCTACTACATCCATTACCCTGACCTTGTAACACAGTGCTTCATATAGGTTTGGTCAATTATTAGACATTTTACAGTTATTTTCAGAACAAAGAAACTATTGAGCAAGTCTGGCATGTACTTTGCTCTTTATTAAAGTGTCCCAAGTAATGACTTGAGAGAGGTCAAATATCTCTTAATAAAAAAAATCCCTCCTGTATGAAGGAGCACATTCACAGAGGCAAATCCCAGAAGTTACCATTCTTCAAGAAAGAGCAAGACCACCCCCTGCTACCCAAACCAAGTTATCAGGACCCTCTTTAGAGTGAAGAAATCCCAGATTCAAGACCTGGTTTAAACTCATTGAGAGTTTTCAAGACCCAGATTAGGCTAATTCAGAGCTTTCCTGCAGGAGCAGTTTTAAGTGTCTGTTTTGTTCCAGTGGGGAACAAAGAAAACCAAACTTTGAGTGCTGCAGTTTTTCCACAAAGATGAAACTTTTCGTACCCAGTCACTTTTAATCAACTTCACTTGCATCATGAGAGCATTGACACATGATGGGATTGTAAGGCTTACGAGACAAAGCTAAAGGCCACAATCCCAGCCCTGCGACTGTCTCAGCACTGTAAGTAGGGACAAGACTGCTGGCATCACACCTTTATGAATGTTTCCCTTAAGGCTCATGGATTTTTAAATCAATCTTAAGTTTTTAGTCTTCTTTTTTAAACTCAGTCCTCTATCTTGCCCAGGGAGCATGCTCAAACTGAGAAGGGGGGGGGGAGTGTATGTTGTAGAAGGAAGAATCACTTCTGAGCAGACTGTGAAGAACCTGGTTATCAGTTCATTTCTGGTATATGTTGCTGCTTCTGTCCTCTATCTAATAACCAGGTCATGTTCCCCTTAATGTTTTACTGAATCAGAAATAATAGATGATGAAGAAAAAAAGCCAGCTCTATCTGCTCATTTACTTCCTTCCTTCATTTGAAATAATAAATTATTTGTGGTATCATCTTCCATTGCTATGGAGGCAACTACAGTGGAGCAGAGGGTTATGTGAATTTAGCAAATAGCAGAAGCTCTGTAAACTCCTTCAAGGGAGACAAATGGGTGGCCTGCTTATATGGTGCACTACACCACCACAACAAAATCACAGAAAAAAGTGAGGAAAAGCCTCTTCTTCCTCCTCTCTGTCCACCCCCATCAAATTATTTTCCATGGCTGACTAATGTAAAAATCACGTAGAAAAAACAGAGAATTTAGAAAACTGCCTCTAGATAAAAAAAATAATTTGAATTTTGACATCACTTTTCCATCAGCTTTAATGAAGCACATTCAAAATACAAGATGTCTATCTAGAAGAAGCAGAAAAGTGGAACCACCTTATTTTGTAAGTGTTGACTTACCTGGAAAGTATAACCTTGCATTGTTACAAGACACATTTTTGTTGCTTCATAGATAAAGGAATCATTTTCTCATCTCTTGCGATAAGCTTTTTCCCCACTGGTGTGTGGGCCCCCACCTACCCCTGAAGGATGAGCAATAAAACACATTCATCATTTTCTCTATAGGATTATAAAAAACAGGTGTTAGGAATTCCAGAGACCTTCATTGCAAAATCCTTATACCATCTCTATGAGCAGAAAACATGACCTTCCAGATGCCATCCTGCCATTCCAGTGGCATGAAACCCTGGCTACCAGCAAAAAAATAAAAAATATGCAAGGCAAACAAAATGGCACTCCCAGTAGTAAACTACATCTATTTGCTCAAAGGCAAAATTACCTCATTCTGGAAAATAGCCACCACTCTACAGCCAAGGAGAAGGTAGGCTGGTTGCACTACCCTCTGATATGCCATATGAATTTATCCTCCAAAATAGCATGGAGGGCATCAACACAGAGGCATTGGACAGCATCACAAAATTCTCAGTTCCCCTCTCTCACTGATTTAGTGCACAATGATATCCAACTGCCATACCACTCACACCATATCTCCAGATTCAGGATTGGATTCTGCCCCAAGCAAACCCATAGGATTCCATGACTTTACAGAGAAGTGTGAAGGTGGGAAACATGAAATTTTATCTGCTTTTTTGGGAGCTAGAAAAAAGTTATCTGAATATGCCCTTAGTAATAAGGTCAATGCATTTTGGAGCCCTTTTTTTGCAATTACATGGTTGTCTGTAAACTGATAGCAGTTATGTAAAATGACAAATTTACATACCTTGATAGCACATTAATCAAATCTCTGCAAAAAAATAGAGAAATAAATGAAACAGAGCTTTTGATGAGGAAACATTTTGTTAACTGATTTCCATTTCCACATGCTCTTCTTCTGTCTAGTTTTAGCTAAAGTCTGAGAAAATAGTGTAACTAGTTATTTTTTCAATGCCTCCACCTTTTTCAAAGCTAGAAAGCTTAGTCAAAATACTTGAACAATTCTGAATAGGAGGAAAGAACTGCTAAGCTCTCACCCCAAATTTTGCAGGTAAAAAAAAAAGTTTGTCAAACTCAAATTCATCAGTAAGAGGTAAGCACCCATTTCAACAGTAGCAAGTGTTTGGGTGTGAAATAAGAGGTGGAAAGTGAAAGAGGGGTGAAGAGAACCCACTTAAGCTAGTAGTTCAGCAGGCAAAATACCCCCTTACTCCTAAGTGCCATGAACTACGGACCCTGTAATTACAAAACCAAACAGCGTGAAGATGATAAACAAAGAAGACGTACTCCAGAAAGTTTGATAGCCTCCTCACAGCAGGCCAGCAGTCACCTTTGCTGAAGTTTTCCACCCAGATTCATTCCAACTGGATTGAACCAGAACCCAGAGAAGGACCATTATCCCCAAAGCACTTTGTCTTTTGCTAAATGCTGGGTTTGGTTTTAACAAACAGGCATTTTCCAGCAATATGTTTTCACAAGGAAAATTCCCAACAAGCTGTTCTTAGAGGCAAGCCAATTTCCAGATCAGAGATGTAGATTAAATAATTTGAAGACATTTCCAAGAAACATCTGTTTCTTCCACACAAATTTCCAAGTCTTTTCTCAGCTACTCTTTGTTAGTCTTGTACAGTTGTCTTGTTTGGTTGCTTGCTTTTTTTTTTTTAAAGGAGCTAGAAAAATCACTCTCTCTCCAACTACAAAAGGAGTGCAAAAGAAAATACTCCTTCATAGCATAAAGGATGACTTTCTAACAGTAAAACAAAGATGACAAAAAACTAAAAAATATGTCAGACTTGTTGATGGAGGGACTGTAAGTGTAAGGACATACAACTCACCTTGTGGCTTGTTTTGAGGACAGAAAAAAAGAAACATTCAAACTTCTACTGCTAGCACTACTCATCAGCACTAAAACCCTACAGCATTACCTGTAGAGACATTTGAGCTTGCTCTATTTGTACTCCCAAACTGACAAGAAACCCACAGCTGCGGTTAGCAGGGCACCAAGCCCAAGCTAGTAAAGTTCAGCTGAGAAGCAGGGCATATTAGTTTAGGCCTAGTGCCATGTTAGTTTGCTATATGGTTTCTAGTCAGCTCAGAGCAAAGACAGAGCAAGCTCACATCTCCTTGTGAAAGGTCGCGTAGCTATTACTTTAGGTAAATATGAAAACATAACATAGGAGCTTTAAGTCTTCAGGTTTGCAGATATACAGCAGTTAGAAATGTCTTTGCCCTTGCAGGCAAACCTGGTAAGCTCGGCCTTGTTGGTGGTTTATGCTCATTCCTGGTTCACCTCCTGGGCCCAACAGGTGCTTCACCCTGTGGAAATATGTCCTGGTAGAAAACTAAAAATGCTGCAGCCAGACAAAGATGTGGAGTTAAGAAAAATCCAAAATATTTCAGACATATATTTCACGTAAGTGATCTACTATTTCAGGTTGCTGAAAAAATCCACAGAAACAAGAGAAATTAGCATGGTAAAGCTGCTCGTGCTGTCTCGTGAGACCCTTGTATGGTAAATTGAGATGTGCTCAGGCTCTGAAACGTTCCATGTAATGTGGTGTTACTATATGCTCATGACATGTTTACAGCTGGCTTCGCTAATACGGTGTTTTAGGGGAGAGACTGCTGCATTGGAGACAAGGAATGGGAACTGGGAAAACACCTGTCAACATTCACCCTTCAAAGGTTAATACCACTGGTCTGAAGTACTCAGCTCTAGTTTGAAAGAATGATTAATATCCTGCCATGTTTTTTATAGGAGTAAGAGCTGTCTCCAGAGCTGTCATGATACTACACCACAATTTAAATTGCTACTGCTCTTCTGAAATCTTATGAAGTTTCAGAAACTTTCTACGATAGAAGCTTGCAAAGCACAAAACAGATAAAAGTTGGTATCAACTAAATTATTGTTATTGTCTGCTGTGGATAACTTTCTTCTTTGGCAATCTGGTTTATGGCCTCTAGGAAACACAAGATCTTTCATCCTTTTGTTCCAGAACAAAATTAACAGCAAGGGATTAAAATGTCTGTAAGTTACCGCAACTGCTCACATTTTGCTGCTGAGGAAAGATGCTGCTTCATTCTTTACTGTCAGATCTGTACAGTGGCATCTCTCACACTTCTCATCCATGGAAGAACAGCAAAGTAAAACTGCCAAGACTCACTCAATCTCTGAGGCAGTTGTTGAGTAAGCAGGTGTGCTGGTCTCTAAATTGATGCACGTCAAGCTGTCTATTGACATCTATATGGAAGTCTGAGAGTTGTGCAACTACCTCCATCAAACAAGGTGCAGGCAAAAAAAATTTCTTCCTCAGTGATCTTACCTTAGATAACTACAGCATTCAAATTTTCAGACTAATTCCCACTGTAGGCACAAGGCATGGAAAGTACCTACAGAGGTGCGCAGTCATCATGAGACTACACCACCAAATTGGGACGCAGGAACAGGACTCAGCCTCCTGCTTTGCCACAGGCTCCTGTGCAAGGCCAAATTCACTGAGCTCCTCTTCTCCCCTCAGTAAAGCACAGAGCATAACCACACAAATGTTCCCCACACCTGGAAGTGTTAGGAGAAAAAAAAATTTATGTGTACATGTGAGGTGTTAGATATTTATGTAATGATTTATTGTCATGGATTGTGATTACAGGACAAGATTTAGAAACAATCTCAGAACAAATTCCTAAAGCCATTAACTGGCAAATGGTTCACGCCTGCCAAGTCCAGACCCCAAAACTAATTCGTAAGCATTCAGTACCTTCCCTCTCTCCCTGGGGACTTACTGTAATTTTAGCATTGACTTCACTGCCTGCATGAGTATGATTGAGATCAATCTGTCTGATTCTCAGAGAAACTTTGGTAAAGAAGGGGCTCAGATCTCTTATCTGGTATCACTCAAATGTCAAGAATGAGATTTCTGTGGCATTTACACAGTCCCATAGATCGAGGGAAATTCATGGGATTTGAAAAGCAAAGGCTTTGTTGATATTTTTCTAAGTTCACTAAGGTAAAAGCATGTTTGTTCCACCCAAAAACTGGAGTGACAGCAGTGTTCTGCACTTTGTTTGTATGCATTCTTCCCGTGGCATCTACCTGTCCAATAAAAACATTCAGGCCTTAGCTTCAGTCTCATATACACTCATTTTCACCAGGTAGAGTTATACTATTCAAGACTTCTGTCACAGTCAAATGCAATCAGAAATGGATTCCATCTCTATTTTTCACATTTAAAAGAAGGGTGGGGGAAAGGGAGTGAGGTGAAAAACATCACAAGTTCCAGATCAAGTTCTAACATGAAAATTAAGGCCAGTTCTAAATGTTAAAAAAAACCCAACTATATCTTTGTATTTCTTCATTAAGGCCTGATTGTACTGGTCTTCCTCATGAGGAAATGGGGAAAAAAATCTGTGAAACTTCCATTTTACTGGTGAAATGGTTTTCACTTTGGAAAAGTACGTACCTTCCTTTACTCCACTTTTGTCCTTTGCAAATTGTGAACTTGAAAATTTTGGTTTAGAAAATGAGTAAAATAACATGCTTTGTTCTACATGGAGTCACATTTGTCCTGAATTAAAGTCTTTTTTATTGTAGAGTGGATAACTGTATTAAAACAATAATATCCAAAACCATACAAATTTGTAGTAAGAGAGACCAGTTTTCAATATAGTATACAATTCTGGAAGAAAAAACAAAAGTGTGGAGACCTATTCTCCTCTGCAAACCTGTTCTCAGGCCCTTAATACCCATTTAATTTCTTCTACTAATTATGCTACAGACAATTGACTTTTCACAGTCCTTTTTCTGCGCTGATATTTACAAGGAGCTAGAGGACTGATTTTATATACTGCAGATCTGAAAATTACTCTTGGACTTAACACAGTAATTTAAATGCCAAGTTTTTGTAAAGGCCTCACAAATGTCTTGGATTTGTAGTTCATGAAAAGTTTCATTCTTTGAAAGGCTCTCTGAATAGTCTTGCCAGGGAAGTGGTGGTAAAATGGTTTTAGCACTTCTGTGAAAACTGCAGCATAGATGATTAGAGATTATAATACACAGAACAAGGCCTTGGAGAGTACATTAGATTTTAACAGTACTTTAAAGCTTAACTAGAAGCTGGTCAAAGAAAACCAAACACAAAACCCTCTCTCCTTTCCCTTCCCCACTACAGACAGTTCAGTCTTTTCACACACACAAAAAAAATAAACAAAATAATATAAGAATGAAAATGCTTAGATCCAGAGTGGTGGTTATGTTGCCTCAAAGAAGGTTAAGTCAGCCTTTTTAACTTTACCCATGTGGCAGAATAATGACTTGGGGCTACAAAACTAGAAACCTCATGAGGCTCTGCCATGGCATATCCCAATCTTTTAAATCATGAAACGCTTCAGAATTGGGGGTCAGTATTTCCTAGGGAAATGTAATACTTCATGCAGCATTGCTTTTTAACCCTAAACCAATTTCTTTATTTATTTGGTTTTTTAGCAAGCTTTTGTACATGTTTTTCAGCTGAGCACTGGGCAAGTCTGAAACTACAACTGTTGAATTGCCAGCCTTTTTGAAGACAACACGTCATATCAGTGGTCACACTGGCAGGCCTAAAAAGTTATCCTCCTAAAGATGACTGGGGTTCTGCCCTGGCATGCAGTGGAGACACAACTGAAATGTCTTTTCAAAGAGCCATACAACAGTTACGTACTTATGGGGGGAAGGCAGAGAATTGCTGCCAGATCAGAAACAGGCTAGAAAACAAAGGGTAGGATCAAGTAATGAATTCTCTATGCAGCAGTCATCAGCCAGGGCCTTGAAATGGTGCACTGGTGGGGAAGGAACCAGCCAGTACTGACAGATGATTTGGTTATTTAGGCCATGGTCCAGGCCAGAGGTCAAGAAAACCAGAAACGCAGTGGTAAAACCAAACGTAAAACAGAAAAAGCACCCTCCTGAAATGCAAAAAAATAAATATAACCTGTTCTTATACCTGACAGGGTCCTGACAACCGTTTCAGTTCAAGGAGAGAGAGTGTGAGATGTGGCAGGGAGCTTGGAGAAAGATTCTCATTCAATAGCAGCCAAGAGCAAAGGAAATGTTGGGCTTCATAGGGAAGGGGAGGAATAGCCACCTCAGTGAGGGCATTGCAGGGTAGAGGTAGGATTAGCCAAGAGGCAGAGCTTCTCCTGTCAAGCAAGTTTGTAAAGCCTGGAATCACTAACATTAGAAAGGTGACAGGCAGTCTGGGATCTGATGGAAGTATATAAAATATGGTATATTCTGAGAAGACTGGATGCGGCCTTCCCTCATTCTGTCCTGCACCCTGCAGTTGGTGCAATAAAACATAGCTAAATATCCACAGTGTTTCTCTGTGAAGCACAGGATTAAAACGAGAAGCACACTGTTCCAAAAGCTGGAGAGGCTGAGGCATAATCAGGATTCAAATACTGGGATACGGATATGGAAAATATGCAAAGTTATCATCATTAACAGCAATACTTCTGGAAGAGGTGGTATACCCTACACTTTAGAGTACAAACCAGTTGTTAGATACTGCAATTTTTAAAACTATGCACAGGCAAGATCAAACTAGCTGCTTGCTGTGAAGTTCATGAACCTCTTTCAGGATCCAGCTGGTGAGTCTGCAAATGCAAAGCCTGCAAAAGCAAAGTGTGCTGAAGCTATTTTCTCATTGCGGCAGGAGGTATAGGAAGATCCTGTGAAATAAAATCAATTTAAAGAAGAAAGTGACTCAAACTGCCACAGTCCTGCTTGAGCTATGTTCTTCTGATCTTTTAGTCAGCATCCCTTTTTCATTTTCCCCAGTGCTCTGAGATGCATGATTTAATATTTCAAATTCATTGCCTTTCTGATCTAGATTTACCAGGCACTTTGAAGTCATAGTGACACCTTTTCAAAATGAATTAGACAAAAACAAGTGCCTGCATTTTTTGCTATGCATGTGAAAATTTATAAGACCAAATCATTCCATGTGCTTCAAAAAGTGGCCTAGAAATACATATGGCAAAAAGCATTTTTGTGTGTCTGTGAAATAAACTCGGAGAGAAAATCACGTCTTTTAAGAAATCGTCATTAGACAATTTAGCAAAGGCTACTTTGTGTGCCCAAATTCTTTAGAAACCATTTATCCAAGCAACAGTTAAAGATAATTACCCAACCACATGCTTACAAAGGAAAGCAAGATTTGTAAGAGAGATAATATCTTTCAAGTCCCTGTAGCTGGAGAAAGCAGAGAAGCTTTCAGGCATACAAGCCTTCCTCCAGCTCTTTTTTCCCCTCAACTTCATAAGTTGGTATAATAAAATAAACCATTTACATCCCAAAACTATCATAGCTACAACACTGATACCAATACTCACAAAGCTGAAGACTGAAAAGGCACACTGCATATGAATGTAAGATGTCAGCTGAAACCTGTTTCAGCGTAGTGGCAAACAAAAAACCCCAAAGCTTTACCAGCAAATACTTCTACAAAAGTGTGTGTTGAAGTTCTACCTTAAAGATCTTCCCAGTGAGAATGAAAACCTGACAGCATTTTTTGGTTTTACTTCGTTTTTTGACTGTTGATGTTAATAGGAATGTCCTGTTCAAAGAACTTCAATGCCAGGAAAAAACAGACAGACACAGGGGTGACTGGATGCTGTAGATTCCTCACAGTTATAAACGAAATACCGGAAAACACATCTGGAAGCCACATTGCTGAAGGCTGAACAAAATGAACCTAATGATCTGAGGGCTGAAGCAGCGCTGGGACTGAAGGCAGATAGAGCCCTGCATATGCAGTAGACCAGAAATGTGAAGCATCATGTCTACTTCCAGCATCTGCAGTTGAGAGATTCTAACTTTGCCAAAACTGTTTTCAATATAAATGTATCAGATCTTGTTTACTTCTCCCAGACGTGCAATGAAGGGAGCCAGCAAAATGCTGGAGAAAATTGCAGCTTTGCTTCTCAATATTGTCCTGTGCCTTTCCCAAGTTAATGCTGAAATAGCAGCGCTACTTGGGTGCGAATGCCCACCTTGCTCTTCCCATTGGAGGAAATAATTACAGGTAACAGGAGCTGCTCAATAGCAACCTTTAAGCTCTTGGAAAAGTATGTTATACACGGAGACTACACAATTCCTACACTTGGGGGATCACAGATCCTTCATCTAGGTACTTTCGGAGAACAAAACCTAACTGACTGCTTGGAAGTGTCACCCAAGAATTTTGTTCCTGCAGCGGCCCTGTGGATTACAGCAAGGCTGCTGCTGACTGTGATGTTTATCCACATATGTGCAACTGATGTCAGTGACAGAAGAAACCATCCCTCATTTGTTCTTGGAAAGTGTCTTACCTAGGTAAGTGTTTTCCACTACATTGGATACTTATCCATACTTTCTTTTAAAGGCCCTTTAAGACCCTTTGTTGCTTTCATCTATGGTCTGCTCTTCCTCAAATCTCCATGTTACCATTTTCACAGATGAACACGGCCACAAGAGGAAGAAACTGAAGTCAGTCCCACGTGGCTACAGCTCAACTGCACCTTTTGCATAGACACCCTTCCCAGTCCTTGGCTAGGCTCACCCAGCCATGACTGCTTGCAGCACTTCCGAGGCTGCACAAAGAACTGCAGCCCCAGTGCTTGTTCCATCTCAGCAGACCTCCCAGGCCACCGGGTTGACGGCCCACAGTGCCACAGGATGGACACCAGCCGCTTAGGGAAGCAGCTCTTGCTGGTATTGTTGCCATCCCAAAAGGACAGCCACCGTTCCCATCCCCATCTGCAAGAAGTGGAGCCCTCCCGGTGCTCCAAGTCTCGGTGGGACAAGGTGGCTGGCTGCTCCTTCCATGGTTGCACCATGCCACGTCTTCCTTGGACTTTCCCCACAAGTCTCCAGGCATGAGACCAGCGCTGGCTTTGTATGGCTGCACACAGACCCAGGCTGGAGACGATCTGTCCGCCTCAGCACACGCAGCACTTCAAGTGCAGTGGTGTTCATCGCCAACTGGTTTTAACAAGAAGCTGCCAGCTACTGTGAGGTTTAAACTAAACGTGAAACAAAGCCGCAGCCAAACTGTGGAGGGAAGCCCAAGTATACATGCAATTACTGAATTAATTAATGGAAAACTCGTTTAGCAAAGACAGCAGAAGAGATGGAATAAACAACTGAGAAAAGAGAGAGGTATTGCACCTGTCGAATACCAGCAGATACCAAGACAATTTTGGCAATGGCTATTCTGTCTGTAGAGTTAGCTGTTGGTTTTGTTTTGTTGGGTTTTTTTTCCTTTTTGAAGAAGTTTCATGCCGAAGCAATAGATCCACAGAGCTTGGCCTCTTGTTTTGTTATGCAGCCTTCCAGAACAATGAGGCCTTGCAAGTTACAGCACTGAAAATAATAAACAGCTTTAATTAAAAAAAGATTGTGTGTTTATTTATTTATTTATTTATTCCTGTTTTTTTTAAAAAACCAAGTTGCCACTCCCAGGATACTTTAGTCAGCTCTGCAGAAATGTAGACATTAGAAGACATGAGAAACCAAAGAAAATGTTAAGTAGCTGAAAAGGGGGTTCAGCTGGAGAAAAAAAATTAAAGGAGTAGCTGCTGTGTGTACAGCTTAGCTGAGCAATGTCTGAGGGGACATATGTTAACTGGCTACAAGCATCTGTTAGAAATAAACAGCTAGCAGAAGAATAACAAGTTAGGATAGTAAAAGAACAAGAGCTAGAAATAATGACAACACTAAGAAAGGCAAAAAATTTAGACTAAACATCAAATACTTTTTTACCATAACAGGTCCCAGGAAGTGAAACATTCCCAGGCATCTGAGTAGAAATACTTTTGCTCAGTACACACAGTTTTATCGCCTCCCAGTTTAAAGTCAGTCAGTATGGAGGACACAGTCTTGCACTGTTAAGTCTCAGAAACCAGAGAGGGTTCCTCTCCATAAGCACCATCTTCCAGATAAAAGGCCTTCTGGCTGCAGGGAATACCACTCATTGCAGAAATCACTTCTAAAAATTATCTATTGCTTATGTAAGGTAAAAACAAAAACAAGCAAGTGGAAGAAAAACAAGAAGTGGCCTGTTCATCAAAATGCTAAAGCTGAAGTAATTTTGTACATTTTCTGCCCTCTTTCTTAGGGCAGAGTCTTTTTTCTTTTTGAAGAAAATTAAAAATACAGCCCATTGTACCCCACATCCCAGGATATTTTAGCAACAGCACTGACCTGTCTGAAAATTTTCCAGTGTCTCATGACTCTTGAGCTGGTATCTCTTCTGCAATTGGTTAAGTAAAAACCAGGTGTGTATTCTCTAGGGTCATCTCAGTGGATGTATATTCAGGAATGACAATTTCTGGATAATATTCAAACATTCCTCTGGATCCCTGTCATCTTGGCAAACAGCTATAGATGCAGATACTGACCTGTATCTCTTCATCTGCTCTGTGTTTTTGCTCAGCCCTGTAACCACAGCCAGTATATGGATTTCATCACACAGAGGTGCCAAGTCTCTGTAGAATTAGAAAAGAGGAAAAGTGTGTGACTCATCCTGAAGAAGACCAGATGTAATGTTCCCATTACCTGTTACAATGAACACATTACCATTTCAAAACTCTTGATTTTCAGGGGTTGCACTGACAGCTTCATAACTTTTCATTATCATTTGGAAGAATTGCTCCCCAAAAGGTCTTTTCTCCTAGGGTGGATGCACAGGGAAGCAGCTTCAGCAGGTTTCGGCTTGAGCCCTGCTTTTAAGTTTACTCTTCAACAACTGCAGTCCCAGAGGGAATCTTCATGACTTTGTGAAGCTTAACTAAAATGCTAAAAAATAAACCCAACTGCTAAACATCAAAGCAGTGCTAGAACGTGCTGCTCAGCTCCCCACAGCACACAGAGACACAAAGAAGTAAACTAAGCCTCTCCAGAGTTTACGGCTTTATGTTCAGCTTAGACTTAGGCCAAGGAATAGGGTTGACTGTTCCAGTTGACTACTAAAGCAGTTTCTAAGTCTCTCTGTCTTTACAAAATTCATTCCTCCTTCCTCTGCACCACCACAGAAGCTTGACTTGGTGTAATTTACTGATGACAGTACTTAGGAACATTTAAGCAATCCCTTCAATGCCACCATCTTTTACTAAGCTTACATTTTCCCTTTCCCTTGGCTTGAAAATATAAAACATAGGATACCATCCTTCAGTAGTTGTAGACAAACCATCTGCTCCCCAAAACGCAGCAGCTGAATATTTCAGTCCTTTAAGAGCTGCTGGTAGTTTACACGTAACTTCCTTCCCACAAGGAAGGAATACCCACAAGGACAAAAAAAAAAATGTGTCTATCCAGTTATATACATGCATTTGATACATGATCTAATGCCCCGTAAAGTTGACTTCAGTGACTTAGTCAAGGAAAAAAAATGAAAATGAAGGGCTGAAATGGGTAGTGCAGAATCCCCTTAATCTGTAAGAAATGAAGCTGACAATACATTCAAAACCTTCCACCAGTGTCTGTTCTGTTCCGCAGACTGAAATCACAGAGTCAAGGTATGTGAGCTGGTAAGCACTAAATATTATTTTGCCTTGAATACTGCTGCTTTTGGTACCATTACATATTTGCAATAAACCAAAGATATCAATTTTCTATGAGTTCGTGGGTACACTTGAAAGTGACCTCGCCTGGCACAAAGGAGATCTCCACTTTGTTTACAGTCATGTTTAACTGCTGCTGAGTCCAGAGCCACAGCTTATCCCTAGGCTGAGGTCACAGAAATATTGCAGATCACATCGAAAGTGACCAGAGGCCTGAGACAATCAACACGATGACCTCATGTAAGAGAGGGTCTGAGTTCAACAAGCTTCATCTGATGACTTTACATAGAGAGCCAGCCCATCTGAGCTAGGATTTCACTCAGTATTCCACTTCGCTGCTGCTCATGGCAGCGTAAAAAAAAAAAAAAAAAAAAAAAAAAAAAGAAAAGAAAAGATAATTTTCATATATAATGTCTACTAATAAAAGCAGGCAGGAATAGAATCATAGAATCATTTAGGTTGGAAAAGACCTTTAAGATCATCGAGTCTGAAGTCATACAGTTTACACCCTATAGTTCCCCAAGCTGACATCAAAAGTTTTCTAAGCTTAAACCACATATATCACCTGGAGAAAAAGTGTGTTTGGAGAACAAATAAACTAGAGGGAAGAAAAAACACATGCATTTTCCTTAGCCGTCTTATTTTGTGGCTATTTATACTATGTGATTAGCATGGAACAGTCTGTTACTTGCTCTGCCAATTTCATTTTGGGGCTGAAAGATATTGGACAGTGTCTGAGCGGGGTGTGAGCTCCTCTGAGCTTGCATTAGCAGCAGCAGTGGGCCAGGGGAGTTGGTAGGAGGACACAGAGCAGGAATTGCCAGGTAAGCCCCTGTTGCTAGTGAGAAAAAATTGTTTACATGTGAAGGCTGTCGCCAGGGAGACATTTGGACAACAGAAAAGTATTCTGTTGTGGCTCAGGACAAAAGGGGTTTCTGTTCTCCCCAAACCACTGGTATGTTCTGGTTGAGGAATTTCAAGTCCACCACAACAATATTTCAGTATTTCTTCCACTCTAATTGAAAGAGAGACAGAAATGAGAGAAGCCAGCAGTGCAGAAGCACACTCAAATTAAGTGTAACTTTAAAAGAAAGTAACGATGGAACCTTTTCAAAGTTTGGAATAAATTATCATAAACATGCATTTATGTAAAAATTAGTGTTCCAGGATTTTCTGAAATAACAGTTAAAGCAATCATCTGTGTACTACCTATAGGCAGTATAGTGGCACTGTTTAATATGATAACCCCAAACTTCCCTTTATTAATACCCTCATTTTCTCCTTTTTAAAACACATTTTCCAAACGTTGCTCATCCAAAAAAACATTTCCTATGACAGAGAATTGATTTCAGATTCAAAAACAAACAGAAACCCCAATGGCAACCAACACACCCACTGAAAAATGAGCCATTGTGAAGTTCCAGTTATCTCTGTTAGACAGGCAGACACCTGCAGTACCATCCTCATGTCCTGGAAGAAGGCTGAGAAGCTCTGAAAGGGGAAGATATTAAATAACCTGCACCAGAATTTCCTGGCATTTACTATGCTCATGAAAACCTGCTTAAACTTAGCCAAGTTATCCGCTCTGGGAAAGGATAACTGCTGGTGGCAAAAGGAAGTCCACAAGTATCTCCTGGGTGTCACCTGGGTGCCCTGCAACAGGATTTGGTGGGTATACATTGTGATTTTTAAAAAAGAGGGGGGGGGGGGTTGGAATAAATCAACCAAACCAGCAAACCCACCCTCCTCCTGAAGTGCATATGAACAAAGCCTACTGTTATAGGACATTTGTTCGGGCTGTAAATTCAAGCCCTCACGAGTAAGGACATGGCACGATCAAGGCTGCAGAGCTCGGAGGCCAGGAAGGACTTATGCTGTAGGGTGGTCCGAAGAGTGACACTTCTGCCCCTTGGACTTGACTGCATTTGCTTGGAAGTGGGAAGGCACAGTCAAGGAGGCCAGGGCTGCAGGCAAGTTATTTAAAGCAAACTTTGAAAACCCCAATTTCAAGGGTACCTAAGCACTTACAGATGCTGACTTATGCTCCCTGACATCATGAGTTATTAGACACTTCATCCAGCTAGGTGTTTTGGAAAATCCAAGCAGACGTCTAAGTACCTTTGAAAATCATGTCTGCATGGGGACCATATTACTTTTGTATTAATAATGTGGTGACCAGCTTATTAACAGAAACAACTTTTAACTGCTTTCATTCAACTGGACAAAACCAATAATAAAAGAAACGAAAGGGGTAATTTAGATGAAAAAAAATGATTAAGATTTTCTTATTTAGTCAGTATATTGAAGGTCATTTTACTGAATGAATAAAATGTCTCTTAGGCACTCTGTAAATTTTCAGTCACACTTCCATTTCCATCCAAAGCCAACCACCTGGAGCACACATCTCTTTACAGAGAGCAGTATAAAAGATACAAAGCAATCCAAAATAAAATTTAAATCTATTATTTGCATCTAGATTTCTTATTCAGGTCAGAGTTCAGTGAAGAAACTACTCTCAGCCATGCTAGGGACCAAACCACGAAGTACCATATAACAGGTTCTCAAGAAACTTAAATGAAGGCATTTCCTAACTTTTTAATTTTTTTGTTAACCCTATTAGCTATTTGCTAACCCTGTTAGCATTCCTGTATAATAACATAACAAGTGAAAAGAAAACATTGTCTGAAAAAGCATTTTTATGCTAACATCTTTCCAGAAACACTGGCAGAAGAAATCTGGATTACTTTAATTTGAATATCTGCCAAGCATTATAAACCTTCCTAGTCCAGTCATAACCATCTATTATTGTAAAAAAATCTTCCTATTGCTAAAATGAGGCCACAAAATACATTTCCTTTTGCACCTAGACAAGAAAAGAACCCAATCTCACTTGGGAGACTTGGAGGGGGGGAAAAAGATACATTTGTTCTTCCTCTTATAGCCTCTAACACACTAGAGAGGTCCATAACTATCCTGGAGTTTTGGAGTAACAGCATCTTTGGAACAGAGGACATGGTGTTTTCTCCACATAGCACTTGCAAGAAGCCAAGAGCATCCACAGTTACCTGACTACGCTGTCTTAAGGTCTGAGCCAAACCCACTGGTAGCCACTCTACTGTCTTCAGCAGACTTTGGAGGAGTCGCTAAGTGAACAACAGATCCATTCGAGTCACATTCTTTACTGTATCCTTTTTTTCTATAGCTCCCTAGTAGTGCAAATGGTCACCTACAGATGATTCAGCCAGAAGTTAAGAAGTTGAGCTCTGGAAAGCTCTCAGTCCTGTTTTTTCAGCTACAGGATGAAATGTCCCTGCAACAGATGCTGCCTGCAGGAGTTCTATGCTCGTGGCTCCACCAACACCTGCATACCCCTAATTTCTATGACTACCATCAACTTCAGTAGAGACCTCCAAACGGAGATCTCTTAAACAAGAATGGTCCTTCAGCAGCCCCTACTTGAGAGCACGATGAATTATGAATCTAATATAGTGATAGTTTTACATAAATCTGATTTTACCTCATCAGACATCTAATCTGTAAGTGCAAGTAGGCTGACAACGTAGGCTTTTCTCTCCTGCAGCAGGGATTTGAGCTGACAGCCCCATCACAGAAGATTTCTTGTCATTGTAACGCTTCTTGTTACTATGTAAAGAAGCCAGGATTGCTAATGAAAACTACTTTTTTTGGTGGCATTTTCAATTATAAGAAGATTTGTGAAGGGTTTTTGGAGATGTTGTACTCATTCCTCATCTCCCTACTACCTCCCGCATTCGTCTTTTTATTTTGTCTTTCATCTTCTTTCTGATGCCCCACATCCCATCATGCCACACTGCACTGGTTAAATAAACCCCTAAATCTAGCTTTTGTCTAGCACTAATCCTTTTATTTCCTAAATCTTATTTAATCCGACAGGCTTCCTTTCATCTCTTTAACTGTCAGTTGGGTCACTACTCTTTCCTATCAACAGCTCCTGAAAATCCTGTATGGAGTTAAAAAGCTTTCAAGTGTTTCTATGATTCTCATTAGATTCTGCTCTCCCCGACACCTGCTAAAGACCATATTGCTGCTGTTCATGCTCTCCTGCCTCCCCCCCTCCCCGAGACAGCTCGCACTTCACATGAGCAATAATTATGTTAGGAAGGGTTTCCCATTTTTTTTCTGGAAAACTCCCTGCCCCAGTTCTGGCTCAGGCATTAGCAAGGCTTGGTTAAATACATGTTGCTTAATATAGTGCAGAAAAAACAAAAGTTTTTAGTAGAGGAGGTTGGGGAGACGGTCACAAGAGAAGCTTTCCCTGGTGCCACAGGGAAGGGGTTATCAAATGGTTTTCATGCATTAAATCACCACCCATAGGAAAAAGTCTCTGCCTTCTCCCCCTTGTGCTCCTGCTTCTCCTCTTGATCCTGCACTAGCCAGTAGAGCAAAACTGGATCAACAGGGCAGGGGGAGAAGCAGCTTTCAGAAGTCGCGCCCTGTAAGAAGCACCCATTTTTTTAACACCCAGCAGGTGCCTGTGGCAAGGTCCTGCGTTCCCACAGCACGATATTTCAGAGTGAGCCCTCCCACTGCGTGAGACACTGAGCAGAAGTGGCAGTGAGAGAACACCTCGGCTCTCACGCTGCCGACTTGTAGACCATGAGTGGCCCAGAGCAGCTCCTCATTCTCTGCCCTATTCTGCAGCTCTCAGAGAGACACTACAAACGCCTTACATGTCTCCCGCTCCTTGCACCCTTCCACAGCACAGGTGACAGCAGTAAAAGCCAAAGCCAGGAGCTGGCGAGCATAGAAATACCATCCCCTCCAAAGGAAGGCACACCTCCTGTTGATGTGGTGGGAAGCCAGTGCTTATCAAACCACCCAGCCTTCCTCCAGGCACTCCCTCCCCTCCCTCCCAAAGCTCTAGGTTATTTTAAAGAGGCCAGGGATGACCAGTCACTTTTGTGTCCTACGGGACAAATAGCCCGGAACATCAGATGTCATTTAGCAGTTCAGATTTAAAATGTGTGAGAGGTATTTCCATTTTTTCCCCCATCAGTCAGGCAGTGGTGAGTATGAACACCTGAAAGACACCAGGATCAGTATACTTACCAAGTGATGAGGTTTCTCACTGGTTTCTCACTGACAGACGACGTACACTGTGTACAGAGAAAAGGGCCCTTCAGAGCCACCATCCAGTGGCAGCACCCCAGGTCGTAGCTGTCAGGTGCAGAAGAGCAAGCACCTGTATTTCTCCATTAACAACCCCAAATGACTGTCTCAGGGGACAGGATAAGGCCAGTGTTGCTGTGCAACCCCCCACCCCCACCCCACAGCCACCTCCAAACCCTGCCTTTCCCCAGCTCGTAAGCTGTCTTCTCCAGTTTATTCACGTGCTGAAAGTTAACCATTTATACCACATGGACAACATCCGTATCTTCGGATAAATGAGATTTCTGGATGAAGCGCAGCGAGACGGGGATACAGGCAGCGACAACATAGCCAAGACCCTCTCTCCCTCCCGTCGCAGGTCAGCCCCCGCTCCCCCCCCCACAGATCCACCCTGCAGCCCTGGCAGCTGGAGCCCGCTGCTGCAGGGACCTTGCTCCTGCAAAGCCCCAGCATGCAGGATGGCACCCTCACCCTCGGGCAGGGGGGAAGCAGCCGGGTCACTCACTCCAAACATGGCACAAACCGTTTTCTTGAACCCTAGGGCTAAATTGCACTCAAAATGTGAAAGCAATCTCCATCTCATGTCTATCTTGCCTGGAGTACTTGCAGCTTTGCCTCTGGATCCCACCTCATCTAGCCTCAGCTCCCAAACACTACCTCCTAAAGCCTACTAAGAAAGTCAGGCAGGGGATTTCACGCTGAATGCTACCACATGGGCCCACTGTTTGTAACCAGTTAAACTGGCTAGGCAGCTGCTCCAGTTTACACTCAGAAGCAAGTTGTTATTTGCTTCCTTTTGCACAACACAAGCCTTATCTCTCTGCAGACATGCAGAAGCATGTCTGCATCCTTTGCACTACCATACTCATGCCTTAGACAGGGTGGGCCTAGCAAGTTTAGTCAAACTGCAGAGGCTTTTATTTGTGCTGAAATATTGCCTAAGAAGGCAATAGCAGGATGAATGGGACTGTGAAACTAGCATGGGAACACAGTAATTGTAAATTTATCCTCACTCATCTCTTTCTTATAATGCTTATACAAAATCTTCTAATGCTTTTAATTAGATTTTGCTCAGTAAGAATTCAGTATTTTACTCATGTAATCATATTCTAACAAAGTTAAATAGGAGCTACAAAATTTAGAGCTGGATTTTTAAAAAAAAATCTTTTAAAACCACAAATGTCTTGTGCTGAAGGTTGAACAACCTGTCTCAGGATCCAGAATCCAACCTGAGTACCAAATACTCCTTCCCGGAGGGCCATCCACCACCCTTGCAATCCCTTGCTCCAGTGTGGATGTAATAACTGGACCCAACCCAGCCAACCCTCCCAGAGGGAATTTTCCAGCATCATTCTGGAGATTGCAGTGAGCCAGGGATGACCACAACAAGCAGTCGGGACAGGACTATCCTGCCTTCGTGGGAGAAGAGATGAGCTGCAGGGATGTGAACTGTGCTGCGCCGGCCGCCCTCTGCGCCAGGCACCGGGCTGGGTCACCAGGGCCTGGCTGCTTCGCTTACTTCGTACTGATGGAAGCAGTAAAGCAGAGCAAGAAGGTTCAGATCTCACCAGTCATTTATAATGCCACTTCATCATCCACCAGAGGGTACGTGATTTCATCTACTGAATAAAACAATTTATTAACAAAAGGGGAGTTCTCTCAGAAAAGTTAAATAGACATTGCTGTTTAAGAACACACACAAACAAAAGCTTAAGCATGCCAGTAGGTTACTGAGACCTCAGCAGGATCTAGGCACCTGCCTGCTACGTTTAAGAACCTTTGTGAGCAGAAAATGATGCGCAGATGGACTTTGGTGCTTTCCTGGGTGGGGATATAAATATCTGAAAGGAAAAAGACCACAAAAAAACAGGTGAGGGAAAAAAAAGATTAAAAAAAATTTTAAAAATCCAACACCTGTCAAACTAAACAAGTTTGGAATAGTACCCCTCCCCCCCCCCCCCCGACATTAATACTTATAAAGGAGAATGATACAAATTTCAAGATAGAGCATGTTTCATCTAGCAGCAAAGGTCCTGTCACCCCTTGAGTCAATACATGATAATGAAAATTCTATTTTCCTGTGATATCTGTGAAGGCAACAGCCAAAGGAGGAAGTATCCAGTGCAGCCAAAATCTCAAATCAACACCACTAGCTTAAAATCAAACTGTCACTTTACAGGCACACAATATAAAGAACATAGGGTGAGTGTCATTTGAGTGTGGCAGCTTAAAGCTAGAGAGTAAACAGTCCTGCTGCCCTCTGAGCCTGACAGAGGAGATCTGCGGAAACACCTCTACGGAACAAACACCATAACTGATCTGCAGGGTTATGGAGGCATATGTTGCTATGAGATGGTCTTGGGCTAAAGAGCAGTAGCACCTGCAAATACTTTGCAGCTGACAGAACATTGGAGAACCATAGATAATGTAAAGGAAAGTATATCAAAATTCATAACTACTTTTTCATCTCCAAATTTGTCACTTCAACATGAAGTTACATGAAAGAATAGAAATGCGTTAATACTGGGAATGCTCCAACTTTCTAAAGACCTAGCACTTCTAGCAACAAGGGGACACGAGTGTAGCCCATCGGTTCTTCAAAGTTACCTGGAGACCAGTTTTAAGTCAAGAGGTCTGCTATGGTATATATCTCATAGGCTGCATTCAGCAATATCCATCTCACATGCACACAAAACTTTCAAATAGACCAGCAAAGTTCCTCACTCAGAGAAGCTGTGGTGCATTTCCCAATACTTAACAAAATGCAAAGTGAGCAGAAGTGCTAGCAGTAGGAGATGTAACTGGCAGACCATCACTTGTGACCCTGGTATTTTTAATCCAGGTTGTCATAATATTTTAAAAAAAACACAGAGGAAGACAACATCGGACATAAGGCTCAAAATCTGCTTAAAAATTTCTAACATGTCATGTAATCACATATATGCTTAGGCAAGGTTTCTGTTGCAGGTTTGCTACTTCTGCCATGGCCCTGGTTCAGAAAACACACAGGCGCAGGCAGCACCTAGACATATTTCACAAACACTGGCAAGTTGGAGAGAAATATAAAAGCAGATCACCCAAATCTTCATTTTTCATCTGGCTTCACTTTAGAGTCTTTCACATCCTGAGATCATCCTTCTCTGGGAATTACATGACTTGCCCTTTACTAGAGCAGTTCACAAATAGTAAATGTGTTTCATAACAGAAAGCTGGAAGGGAAACAAAATAATCACAGTTCAGTCTTGAATTCCTTTTTCATTTTTGATGAAATTCATTTTTCCAACTCTATTTTTCTAAATTATGAGGAAAAACACTTCATGTTTTACAATAACTCCACCTTTGGGTCATCAATGTGACATGAGGATAAATCATGACCAGGTAAGCAGGACACACAAACACCTTATCTGGAACACTTTCAGCCCAAATTAGGAGGCATGATTAAGTCTGCTGAGACCAAAGAGGAATTAATGTAAATTTTCACCATGTCACCCAGAAAAATGGGAATTTACACATTTGTGATGATTTTGCCACTTTTTTTTGTCTATGTAGAGCTCTCCTGATGGAGCATATTCACCCAATTTCCCATCACACTTGGCAGGCCCAGGACAGTCACATAGCCCACATGGGGTTGTGGTAAGAACCTGGGCTTTTAGCTGCTTGCCTGCTGCACTGTCACACATCAGAGGTGCTGAAATGGGACCATCAGCATTTTTTTGTTAGGTGGAGCAACAGTTTAGCATCTGAGAAAGCATCTGTAATTTTGGATTCCCATCCCATTCCACAGTCACTGTCAATGACTTGGGCACGTGTGTGTTAATCCAGTGTTTATGCAGGTAGCCAGGTTTGCAATCCCGGAGCAGGAAGCCTTCTATCTAAAGCAGTGGGGGCAACAGAGATGCCAAACTGTAGCCACCTAGTGATGCAGGGACTATCCAAACAGCAAAATGCCCGTGCCCATCCTAAACAGCACCAGCCACCAGGTCTGGCTCTGGCAGCTTTAACTGTCCTGCAATTGGGCTTCAGGCTGTCTGGGGTGTCTCTGCTCACCCTGCCAAGCATGTGAGCATTTTAAGCTACTTGCGGTAATGCAGTTTTGGGGATGGGGAGCTTCTTGTAACCCTACTGTCAGACTCACTTCACACGCAGTATTAAAGCTGTCTGAAATAAAAAATGTAGCAGTGATTGTAGATGATGATATATACAGTACAAAGAAAAGTATGACTCTAAATGCCATATGTATGGGTTACAGTGTGAACAAGTACATCCTACTTCAGCTGGCTGAACAGTTTTATATTAAGCCTTTCAAAGAACTGTCAGCACTGTATGCGGGTAACAGTTCAAAGTGCTCAAGAGTTTATAGGCTGCGATATACACTGTGGTGTTTTGTGGTAAATATAACCTTTACTAAACACAAGCTGGCAAAATTTTGCATTTGTCAATGTAACTTCTCCTGTGGAGTTCATAATTACTATTACTGCCATATTCATCATGAAATTATATGTATCATTCAGCCAAGGAAATGCTGAGTAAGGTCATCAACTTGCTGGAGTTAAAAAAAAAAAAAGAGGGAGGGGTAAATAATATCAAAGAAAGGATTCAGAAATCAGCCTTGCCGCAGTGAAATGAAACCCTTCCCACCATTCACATTGCCAACCAAATGTCTGCATTTATCCCTTTCTGTCCTTTGTGCCACCCTAGATGTGGGGGGACAACCACATCATTGCTGAGGTTGTCTGGGCAGCTCAGCCCAGCCTCATCAAGGCAGCCTGTCAGAGAGCTGCAGCATTTTCTGGGGAGTACAGGACCATTCCACAGCTCCCTGCAAACAGGCTCAATCGGAGCACTGGCTGCTTTGATCAGGCCTCTCTCCTGAAGCATCTGGATGGAGCCTCAGACAAGAGATGCTCAGAAAAGGAGCTGGCTGCTTGCCCTGCTGCAGCTGAAGAATTTGAGTGGGGCGGAGGGGACAGAGGGGTGGGGGATGCGTTATTTCCAGCGAAGGGAGAGATGCAGCCAAAAGATATCCCAGATTTGAGGAAGATTTATCAGCATACAGAACCAACTTGTTTACTTACAACAGGAGGTAGGAGGGACTGGGATAGATTGTCTGGGTTTTGAAAGGTCTTACTCCATCTCCAAATCTAGCGGCTAAATCTAGCCAAACCTAGGCATAATTTCTTCTCTTGTGCTGTGATAATTCATGGAATTTATGGTAACAGAATCAAATTCAAATCAGGCTCAATTGTCTACCAGGGTTATTCAGACTGTGCAGTCATTCACAGGGACAGAGGGTGGACAGAGGGCATGCACGGGGTGCCTGTCAGCCTTTTAAATCCAGTCTGCACAGGTGCAAGCAGCACAAAGTACAAAACAGTTACAAACTGTTTGTAGTATCACAGGCTGTTGGGTTATGAAGTTATAATAAAACCTGGGGACACAGCAAGCAGATGTCAGACTGACCACAATGGTCCTACATGAGGGATCAAGCATCAATTTACCTGGGAGACAGAGGTAGGGGAGTCTGTAGCCCATGTCTTAGCACTCCCTCGAGCAGCCTGTTGACTCCCACATCACATAACCAAGGTGCAGCCACATGCAGTTGCAAAGGCATTTAGTATGTGCTGAGGGTGGACGCTGCCCTGACTGGCACAGACAGGGACCCCTGCACTGCCCTTGGTCAGACCCCAAAGTCACAAAGGGCATCTGTGCTGGGCCACACATACAGGAACAGAAATCTCTCTGGTGAGATGTTTTCCTCTCTCCTGGAAGCAGTGGGTTGTAGCAATGTGTGTCAGCTCTGAACTAGATCACGTGGAGAAGCAGGATAACATATTCAGCTGCTCTCCCACCTCCTCTGCACAGGAGACAGCAAATTGCCTGTTGTTCTTTATTTTCTTGCACATCATTTTGAAGGAGACTTATAATCACTAAGTTGCATGTTTGCCAGAATTTCAGCACCCCTAACATTTAGAAATGGCATTGCAATAACTAGGCACAGCCACATCTTTTTGCACAGAAGGTGCAACAAGCTGCAATACTTGCATAAATATGGCCATGGCACATACCAAAGGTTCTGAGATCTGAGAAACCTGAAACTTGCTGCTTCAGCACTAATTCACTGCTCAGTGATCACCCAGATTTCTGGTAGCCAAAAGAGCTCATCCTCTTACTGTCTTTCACTCGTAGCTTCTGTGTTTGCTGCTGAACAGTGAATCACCCTAATGCAAACTGCGAAGCCTTTGGGACCACAGGAGTAGAGCAGTCAAGGCGCTAGCTCTTGGTAACCACTCCAGTGCTGCGGGAGAGAAGCAGAAACTTCTGGAAAATGAACTACATGTAAGTAGAAAGAAAAAATAAACTGACCCTTTGAGCTTTACAGAGCACAGGATGCAACCTGTGTGGCCATCCTTACCAAAGAACAAGAGTGAAAACATGCAGAGTCTGCCTGTGCCACCAGCCACGGCCTTACTGGGAGACTTCAACCATGCTCGGTAACACGAACTGCCTGACCTGCCACAAGAAGCCGGCCTCTGTGGCAAGGCTGGCTCTGAGCACCTGCGAGTGTTTCTGCATACGCTCCTTTTTCCTGCTGAGCAAAACCCGGAACAATGAGCCCAGCGGTGGATGTGTAGGAAGTGGGTTATGTGGGAAATGGGGTACTGCCTATGAGGAAAGGAGGGTTTATTCCCCCTTGAACCTGATATGTGCCTAGAAGGCAAACAGGGACCAGATATAAGAGCCTCAGATATTCAGACATTCCCCTTCGTTGATCTCAGGCACACTAAGTCAGAGACAAATGAGCACAACTCTGCCGGTACCTCAGCCAGAGGCAGGAGCACCAGCGCTCCAGGTGCCCTCTCCTCCCTGCTGCACACGTATTGGAGGTAGGAAAGTTGTTCTTGGCAGAAATTCAGTGGGCATCTTTGTCTGCAAAGGTCTTCATTGCAGAAGAGGCGAGAGAGCTCCTGGGAACCTTAAAGTTACTCAGGATTCTGGTAAACAGCAAATTTTTGCAAGACGAGATTTAGCAGCACCTCAGAGAACTTAAAGCAACTCTATTTCTAAATATTTGCTCCACCAAACTCAGTGAAGCTGCTACAGTATTTGCGTCCACTGAGAACAGGGCCAAGGTGGATCCAACCCAGACAGACAAAATCCCGCACATGTATCCTGATCCAGCTGTGATTTTTGCCAGTGTCACTTCAGTCGCAGAGAGCAATGGAAGAATTCCTGTCAGGGCATTTTATTGACACAGATGTCTTACATATTTTTGTCTCCACTGCAGGAGATGGCACTGGCTTAGGCTCTGCAATTGCACACCAACTACAGCTGGTCAGCAGAGCAGAGAAAACCCTACCCGTTAGAAAAAGCCAATCTTGCAAGTCCTGCAGTCAGCATGTGGTAATTAGGGGGTCTGTGCAAACCTTTGTCTGAGGATCTTCGAAAGGCAGCACAAAAGGGAGAGATAGTCTGGTATTGTTACAGAAAAGAAACCTTGAAACCAAATTATTTCCAAGACAGCAAAATCTAGAAGACAACCTTGGGTAGATAAATAAATATGTATGATATTGCCCCAGTAGCTGAGCTTGATACCCTGAGAAAACTACCATTTTCTCTTAAGCTGTGTGAATGAAACTCACAAGTGCAGAATTCATGTAAATGCCATAAAAAAATCAAAAGCTGAGCTGAATCCTAGCCAAGCAAACCAAGTCTGTTTTGGGGAAGGCACAGAAAAGAAAATGTAGATGGGAGGCTTTTCAGAAAAGATTCTCCCAGAAAGTTTATCACAACTTCAGTTTTCAGTTAGAAAGTCACAGCTACAAAAAGGACCTCTATCACCCAATCTCAGCATCTGTTTTCAAAGCAAAATAGACAAATATTTCCCCCCATCAGCATAAATGAATAGCACATATGTCCTGTAAGACGAGGGTGTGTTTGAGCACAACAGTATTTTTTTTCATTCATAATAAAGCAGTGGAACACTTTCAAACCTCATGAAAGAGTCTGTTCTGGGTGGCCTCAAGTATTGGACGAAGATTAAGATACACCTTTGCTGCAGCCAAGCCTGCACTTGAGGATTTGCATTCTGTGTGGTTTAGTGCCGTAGTCCACCTCCATCCCTTTCCTTCTGCGTTACAGTTTCCTCCCTTCCAGCTGTACAGTATCCCATCCTCCGCACAGCAGCCGGCAGTCCCTTAATGCCCTCCAGCTCACGAGGCTTTTGCTCGCACGCCTGTACCCAACAAGGGACAGCTGATGGCACTGGCTGCGAAGTGAGGGTTCACGGGCACTTTTTCTGCCCCCAGCCTCTTCCCCAAGCAAGCACTGATGCCAGCATGTTCATGGGGCACTCTGTGTTTGGAACCCCCATGGGACACCTGCACATGCCACGTGAAAGCCCCAGCACTCCCGGTAGCGGAGGCGGACCAGAGCTTGAGCTGTTACAATGCACAAGCCGCTGGCTGCAGCACTTCTGCTGACAAAAGAGCATTCAACCTTTACATGTGCCAGGATTTACCTTTCAGCAAACAGGTCAGCCCCCACGGCTCACCAAAGCTCAGCCCCCTGGATGAGCTAGCAGGGCTGGGGTGGGCATGGACTGTCTTCCACCCATCTTTTCTCTTTTCCCTTAATAAAGAAACCTTCTTGACCAAGAATCTTCCCAAACTGGTATATTTGTATCACTCTGATGGGTCACACACACACACACACACCCCTTGCAGGATGTTCAGAGGAAGGCATTGGCACAGTGGCACAGGTACACATGTACACCTCCTACGTTCAGGTGCGCACATGAACCACCTCTACCTCTTTACTGCTTTAGATACTGTACATGAGACATTCGGAGCAGGCTCCATCAATACATCTTTTGCATCACAAAACTTCTGGCTTCCACCACCATGGAAGACTAGGACACTCAAGAAGAAGACTCCGGGTACGGTTCCTGATGTGAAGACAACAGCCAGCCATGTCCCTCTGCGGGGCCCTGAGAAAGGATAAGACTTTGAAGCTCAACACAAAGGTTATAAAACTTGGTGAAGAAAATGACAAACAGCCAGAAGACTTGCCGTCTGTGGAAAGGGCACTCACTTGGTCATCTGTGCCCCTTCCCATAGCAGCAGCATCAGAGAGGAGTAACTAGATCTCAGGCCATTCACATGTCCAAGCCAAAACCTTGAAATTCACTTCATACATTCATAAGGCACACCAAAACCTCAGCAACTGATAGCATGCAAAAATCAAAATAAGCAGACTGAAGCCACAGGTGCTGCTGAAGATAGACAGTGCTCATCTTTAAGATCATATTCACTTTTGGGGGTCAGGGCAGGAGAAGAAACAACTAAGCAACAAAGAAGGTGGCCAATTATATTAATATAATATTATTTCTAACAATATGTCATTTTTTTCAGACAATACTTTTCTTAGCAAACTGCTTCTTGGTGAGCTTTAACAACAGGAGCAGAAGGATAGCCACTGGACCACATCCCACCACCCTCTGGAATGGTGCACAATGAGAAGTATTGTTGCTCAAGGCCTGGGGTAAGGGAAGGCTTCATAATCTTTTCCTTCCATCTTAACTCACAGCCTCAGAGAGCTCCTCACCCAGTGCTACTGATCCTGCACACTGCAAGCACTCCAAGTCCCGCTGAGCACCGGCAACTCCTGAATCCCTCCCCAGAAATCTCTTCCTCTAGAAAAATAAGTTCTTCAGATTAAAGAGAAATATTTAGAGAAGCAACAGGACCCAACAGATAAAAGGCTGGTCTGGCTAAGAGGAGACTAGGGGTCCTATTCACAGATGCATTTCAGGTACCAGTGCAAATGAATTAGTTTTTATGAGCAGTCATTCACATTGGCAAGAACAAAGGCTAGCATAGAAAGTCAAAACTTCCTTGCTGAGCTTGGGTAACTTCAGTTTACATGGATTTATAATTTTGATTTAATTTATGTATGGGTACATAAATTTTAAAAGCAGATAGAGAGTATTGAAAGGGGCTAAACTACTCTGGTTAAGATAATCTTGCTTTCTTTTTGCATGTAACAGCCAATTATTTCATTGTCATGAAATTGTAAAGAAAAAGAAACTACCAAGAGTCAGTATATGAAGCTTTTTAAGATGATACAAAAATATCAATGCGGCAGTATAAAAGCATTTCTAAGGTTCTGTTGAATTCAAGTCAAATCAACTTCAGCAGCTGACGGCAGGATGACATTGCTCTACCATGTTAGGATGCAAAGTGTCATTCTCTGTACACATTTCCCTTACAGGGCTTGGACTTAACGGCAAGATTTTCATACGTATGAAAGGATTTTCACCCAGCCTTCACCAGCCCTTCATCCAGCCCTTAACTTCAGGATTATTTCCTGCTATTCCTCAAGCAAACCAACTGCAAATCCTGAACTGCATGCTTATTGAGGCTGTATTCAGTGCACAATAATGCATGTATAAAAGAAAATTGGTGCCAGTGGAAGTAAGTAGGAAGATCAGTACTGTAGCCCCCAAAAGACCAGAGCTGTCAGCAGGCGAGGGATCCGCTAAAGAGTCAAGGAATGATACTGACACTAATAACAAAATTAATTTTTGCAAGATTTTCAAAGCATAGAAAAGATGTCTGGAGCAATCACCTGAGCCAGAATGGAAAAGAAATAATCATAGGACACGGTCAATGCAAGGAAAGATGAGTTTCACTGTGAAATGGCAACTTAGCCCAGATAAATTGATTTTCTTGTCTATGTATAAGATATATTAAATAGCCATCCCAAGACCTTAATGGAAAAAGTGGCGTCCTTGTTTACCGAGTCACTGAAGACATTTAAGCATTCTAACATTTTGCAATTAAAAAATAACAATCATTTGGGGGGGGGGGGGGGGGGGGAATTAAGCTAGCTGAAGGCATGGTTTAATTTGTCAGCAACTTTAGCCCAGCAGAAAAAACCCAAACCCCAACGTTCTGGCAAGGGGAACAAACAAACCTCTTAAGGGAAGTTGTTTCTCAAGTTGTATATTCATGTGTTAAGAGTACACTATCACTACAGCAGGGAGCCCAAAGCAGAACTTCATTAATTTCATGAGTTTATGAAGCAGTTGCTGCCTCTAGAACTGCTCATTTCTCTTCGTGCCATTATCCTTTGTTGCTCAGTTGATACTCTTTTTAATTACCTGCTAATAGAGTGCTCAACAAAAACCCCAAACAAACCAACCTCCCAGCCTATGAATAAAAGGAAGAATTTTCAGAAGATGTTAGCTCCTCCCCCGCTCCCTCACCCCCGCAGAAATATTATATTAAAGAAATGCAGAGCTGGGACTGGTGGGAAGCCTCCAGTCCCGAGTAGCTTTGTGGTGGGCTCCCACTGGAGACATCAATCTCATGTCTCGGGTCAGGGGGAGGGTGGCATCCCCCATCCCCGAATTACCCTATCCAACCCATGGCCACGCCAGGCAGGATCTCCAGTCCACATGGCAGACTTTCACCTCGACGTGGGGGCCCAGCAGCCAGCCCTGCCCTGGCCCACCTCCACCCCGACGCGGGTGCCATTGCAGACCCCCCCACCAGCACCTCCTCTCCCGCTCTCCTCCCAGAGAGGCAGGGAAGCCGGGGGAGGCTTGAGCGCGTAACAATTGTTTATATCTTTGTGCAGGGGAAATCTGGGATTATTTATGGAAATTCAGATGTTGCTACATAACAGATGCTCTTCTGAGAAGGAAAACTGCTTTTGTTTGCGGGGGGTCAAGGGGATTTTGGTTTTTTTTTTTAATGTGGTTTAGAGAAGAGAGCTGAATGTTTGCTCCAGAATACAGAGGAACTACATTGAAATAAAACAAACGTTTCTTGGTGCACGTGTTTCATGCAGTACCTACCATCACTGGGGCTTTGGGGGCACCCCAGTAAAACATGAGAACAACAAGATCTCCCTCTTAATTGCCAAAAAATAAACAAAAATTATCTATGACTTACTTTATTACTGTAGGGAAAACTCGCTCTCTTTCATGCTATTGCTCTGCTAAGCATGGCAGAAGAAAGGGATTCACATAAAATAAGCAACAAATTACAACTACACTGAGATAAAAAACTTCACATTTAAAACTGAAACAAAAAAATGCAGAGTTCGGCAGAAGATGGAAACCCCAGCTAATTCCTCCAGCTCAGCCATACCAACTTGTCCTCTGCATGATCAGCACAGCCCTTCTCCAAGTTTGCTGTATAAACATGTGTACCACAGCTCTTACTTTGTCTTCTTGTTCATGGTGAAGGTTTCAGACAAATGTATTCCTGTTAGATACCATGTTCCACCCTGGTACAGTTAAAAAGACTTCATGTTTTACTGGTTTTGCTGTGAATCTCCTAGATTTTTATATGATATTCCTAAAATCTGGCCCCCACAAAAAAAAAACCATCCTTGAAGGATGTGCAATTTTCTCATTTTTAACTTCAACTTTTAACTTAAAATGTTGCTTTTTCTTATAAATACAATGTATTTGACCAATGCATCTCCTGCTGGGAAGAGTTCATTCAGTTTTTTCCAGAATTTAACAGTGCAGTGGCATGAGTTACCACTGTGACAAACAACGTGCCCAGAGTAAGCATTGTAATGCAATCAAGCAGACCTGTGACACATTTTAAAGAACATTTTAGATGCTCCAATCACAAGTCTAACTTTTATCAAAAGGGGCTTTTTTCTGTATTATTTTAAAAATAAATTTCACAACATGGCCACAAAAATATATCTATTTATCAGTAAGAACACACTGAAAATAAATAATGAAGAATATAAAGAATAAAGAAACACCTTAATTGCTCTAGAAAGCTTCTGTCTACTAATAGTAAAGTGAAAAGATGTGCCCCTCATTTTGGATGATACATGTTTACCAGAGGTGATGACATATCATGGGGGGGTGATGGAGGGAGGGCCAGAGCACACATAGCCACGGCTTATGCACTGAGCAGCATGGTAAATATTTAATCCGGTATATTCCGGAATCGAAGAGAGCGCACACACTGCAGTGCACAAACTACCGTCACTGCTCTTGGCTCAGCAACCCAGCACCAGGAGGCTGGATGGGGAGACTGAGGTGGAGGTCCTCTCCCCATCACCTTCCCACCATCTCCTCCCGGTGGCTGCAGAAGCACCTCGTGGCAACACCATTCCATTGTCCGGCAGAGGATGCAGAGGGCAGCGCTGGTTTGAGGAACTGGGGTAAATCCCATGTTAAGTGCCCCATAGTCCACAGAAAATTTGGTGGCCACAAAGGTCTTTATCATGGAGGCTGAAGTTTCAGTCTGGAAAAACTAGATCACAGATGATCATAGAGCCATCATTTCAGGGTCGTCTCTACACTTTCGAAAACAAAGGGTAGAGATTTTATTAACTAGTAGAGATATTACTAAATCATATATGCAAGACTTTAAAACCCTGAATACATAGGCAAGCAATAAAAAAAAGGCATTCATGCTAGCAATTGGACGCACTCTTCACCAGCAACTACCTTGAAGTACCAGAAAGAAATTATCAAAGAATTATTTTTGTATGTGTTTTTAAGCTATGTTTTCATGGATGTTTACTTTGGTTTATTTTTTCTATGATTTGAAATTCTACCCACTGCATCACCTCTAAAACATGCAGAAACACACTGTAAAGCAAGAATTATCTGGTCCCTAGCTCTTACAGAAGGGGTAGTATGAGAATACAACAAATCCAAAGGCCAGTAGCCACACTGAAACATCTCTTCACCATATTTACCAGGTAGCAATGCCTGGATCTGATCAGCCTGAAGCAACCAACCAGTTTTGGTGATTCAGTAAGTAGACTTTATAAACAGAACATATCAGGTAACCTTTGAAATAACCCAAAGATTTTCCCTCCATGGTGCAAATGTTTGAGCAAAGCTAAGGATGTTTAAAAGGCTGGTGTGGTGTGGATCAACACATGGATCTGCTTTGAAGAAACTGTAGCTAATTCCTTCCAACGCTTCAAGTCATTCTTGAGGAGACATGCAGTGGTATCTTTTCTACACATCTTTTTTGGGTTTTTTTGCTGCCAAAATCAGTGCTTTTCAGTGGAGCATGTATTGATTTAGTAGGTGTTGGTGATTTAGAAGTAGTCAGCTAACAAAACCATCAGCCTAGAACTTGGGAGACTCCAGTCTAAAAATTCAAGTCTGCTCTGTTGCAGATTTCCAGAGTGACAAAATCACAGTTAGGACACGTTTACACTGTGACATGTATCCCCATATCAGCAGAAGCCCAAACGAGCTCATCTGTACATCAGGATGTATTCAAGGCTACCCCATAGTGCCTCCAGACGAAGCCTATTCACCTGCAGCTCCCCTGCCCGCACCCTGAAACGCTCACACACACAATCCCTGCCCAGCAATGAATGGAAAGCACAAATGGAGCCATAGTGGAATGTCTGGATACCTCTCACCCCACACCAGCATCTCTACTGATTGTTGCCTCATTCCCACATTGCTCTTCTCACGCAGCTGTGGCTGCCACCCACAGAAGGCTGAGCCATACGACCCTCCTTCATTACACCCTTCCCCTTGCCATAGGTCAGGCTGAGTTTAACAGCTCCTGTAGGCATGCCACAAGGTCTGTTTGCAGTCTGGGAATTCACAGTAAAGCTTTCCTCTCTTCACAGTGACTGTGAAGGTGGATATACTAATGGATGCAAAGCACCAAACCTTATGGCATGCATAAGGGGCTGTGTAAGGAACCAAGGAGGTTTGGGACCCCCAGGTGCAGTATCACACTATAACACATGGAGATTACAGCTTTTTTTCCATGGTGTTGTTTTCCTGTGAACTTTTTTCTCCAGCATTGTTAATCCAGCAGTTTTCACTACCTACAGTTTTAGGAGAAGAAGAGGCAGAGAAACAAAATTAAGTTCTCACTGAGATGGCTGAACATACCAAAAAAAACCCACAAAAAAACCTGTAAGTGAATTTTTGTAGAGAAAAAAAAAATTATTTTATTGCAAGCTGGGGGGATGAAGCACAGGGAAACCTTTCAGTAAGACGTCCAGGCTCTCTGTAGCTCCACTTTGTAAAAACAACTCGGTCTCTACTAGCTCGGCAGAACCATCCCCAGGCAGGTGGAAACTACAGTCCACAGCAAAGCAGCGGTGAGCCAGCATGGCAGGACAGGACTGCAGGAGAGCAGCAGCTGACACAGGCACCGCAGTTCTCCCATCCCTCCCATCACTCCAAGGGTACAAATCAGATGACGGCAGGAACCAAACAGTGTCAGACACTGGCTTCCCTACGAAGATCCTTCGACAGCGACTGAGGTTTAGGACTTGAAGGTGGGATATGCATGGGACCACACAGCAAAAGTAAAAAATAAGAGGAATGAAAAAAAAAAGAAAAGCCCACATAATCAATGCCTTTGCAGACCCAAAATACCCCAACCAATAGGACTGCTGTACAGATCTCCCAACATGACACATTAGCATCCTCCATTTAAGCCAGCCATGCTTTTTCTCTCAGTTCTTTTTTTTTTCCAATAAATTATAGTGATCATAGCACACCCCATTTAATCATGTACCACAATCATCATGTCATCGCCACTCTTTCTGGCAACGTGGGACATAACACATGACAAGAGGCTGAATTACTCAGACTTCGTTGCAGCAACTACAGAAGAAACACAATAGGGGAGAATTCTGCCCAGCATCGCCATCTGCAAAAATTACAGGGCTGCTTTTAAAACAAAATATGAATTCAAGAGTTTTCTCAGCTATATGTTTCTCAACATTTCTGCAGAGTGGGTGCCATGTCAAGGGACAGGCCTTCATCTGGTAGAGGCAATAGCTTTACAAGGTAGAGAATTGGGGAAATAGTATGTGGCTACATCTGCCAAAATAAAAAGTGACATGCAAAAACAATAGCACAGACACCACCCCCCCCCATTCATCCTAAAAAGGCTGAAGCATTAATGCCTCTAAATTTAAACTTTGTCAGAGTCCAAAATACACCAGGTTGTTTCTCTACTTAAGCTAGAGGTTAGCAAGTATTAGGTAAAAAAGGACACACATCAAGCTAATCAAACTTCATCAAGATGGTCAAAGAGCTGTTTTCGGGAACGGTTCATGTTAAAGTGGGATAATAAGTACAGCTCATGGGATATTCAGTTGCTCTGTCTCTTAAATTATGCCTCTGAGGTTCATCCTGGTGCACTAGCTTGAGTTGAAACCTTCAGTACGATGAGGGTTCTTGAAATACATGTTGGTTGTAGGAAAATAAATAGTACGAGCTCTTGCAGGCATACTGGTTTCTGCTAAAAAGTAGTGTCCTAGTTCCAGAAAATGTTCGCTGATTGTAGTAAACATGTCTTGATTACTGAAAAAAAATCATCTTAAATTAAAATACAATAGGTATATTAAGAAATCTCTCTTAGTAGCAACAAATTAGGAACATCAAATCCTGCCAGCTCTTACAATATGTGCTTCATTGTAAACTCATCAGTAATCCCAAATTAAGCACATGTGGAAGTGTTGAAAGGATTGGGGCCATCAGAGAGTCATCCTCCAAGTAATGACAACCTAAGTAATGTTCTAGCTTCAGCTAGACTGCTCAGAGTTGTAAGATGGACCTCAGGCGTGAGGCGACTGGAGGATCAGATCCCAGTTTATGGCTGGGTACTGACGCCCTTACAGTGAAGATGTAAGGCTACCAAGTAGTGCCCTTGGCACTTACTCAGCAAGCATGTAAGTCCATGCATAACTTCAAGACTACAGATAGTCTCGATTCCATTAAAGCAAACCACAGACTCAATTTTTACACCAGACAAGGTTTTTAGTGAACAAGTACTGCACGTAAAGTACTTCCCAACTTATGAGTGGTAGGACCTAGCTTCAATGTAAGTGTTTTCCATGTAAGTACACAGCATTATTACAAATCACCATTTTTTAATCATTTTAATAAGCAACAAGCAAAAAGGTATTGAGTTTAATAGCATGGTAGTACCTTAAATACAGAACAATGAACAGTTCACCTCTCTGCAAGCTTATGGTGTCTAGATGAGAGCAGAGGCACATAAAAACCACAAAAATACTTCATAGTCGGAGGAGGAAACAGCTAAATTCATTGAATTCAGAATGAGATATTATATTTAGATTAAGACATCTAATGAAAAACTAATTGGATTGGTGGGAAAAAATACTTGGATTTAAGATGACATATAATTGTCTTTTTGCTCTAAACTTGTCATATATACCAGCTTGGAAATAGGAATCTCTTAATTGTGCTGAGCTTAAAAATAAGCATTAAAAAATTAAGAGCAGACATTTTAAGAGGTTTTTACTTTAAAACTGAGCGTGAGGCAATAGCAGACTAGTTTCATATTCTAGAAGGATTTCATTTATCAGTTCCTTTCCCTTAAGTCCACTTAAATATTCAAGTATTTGTATGAAGGGTAATGCTTTTATTCAGTACACTGCCATGGGGCTGGTGACACGTGTATCTACTTAGGCCAAGATGACATTTTATATTGTTACAGGATGAGAAAAACTAAACAGGCACCCCTTAGATCTTTGTCCCTTACTGTGAGAGAAAAATCCCATAAGAGCCATGAAAGCACAATGTGGACTTAAAATAGCAAATTAGTAATCAAAACTATCCAACACATTCATCTTCAAAATGATCGCTGAATGCACGCACTGCCTCTCCCCGCAGAGGCAGAGGATTGGGGGGTTGATGACAATGGAAGGCTTAAGAACATGAGTCGAGTGCAAACTTGTCAAGGAAGCGAGCAAGGGCAGGCTGCTCAGACAGAGAGGCAAGAACTTTCTCTGCATAAGTGCTTGTATGACATCATTTCCAAGCAAACCCTACCTATAGAAATAGGATCATGAAAAGAAACATTTGTGGTCTTGCATAGCAAAAGGTGGTTTTGCTAGTTGATAGGAACATAGCATTGCTTAAATGAATCTTCGTCCGCAAAAGGTCAATCACATGGGAAACGCCATTTCACTTGTCAGCCACATTTTGCAATGAAGTCTCCGAACAGGATGAGATTTTCAAGAACATTTATGACTCAGCTGCTCCCACTGTGACACTGGAAACATATAAAAGCCTTCATTCCTTACATATTGACAGTTTAGTTCCTATCAGGAAGAAGGGATTTCAAACATCTTCACAATTGTGTCAGGAAATAAGAACAGGCAGATATCCAAGGATCACAACAACAGACTTTAAATAAACTACTTGATTGGTAGCAAATTTTCCTCTCTTTTTAACCAGTGCTGCTGCAGTATCGTTTTTGTACAAAAATGACAACCATGCACCCCACTGAAGAACAAAATGAGCAGGAAAATGCATCTCCAACCACAGGATAAGGGTGTATTTCCTAGACTAAAGAGCTCACGACCCAGGTTTATAACAAGACAACCAGAACACGGAATAAATGAAGTAGAGTGGGAGGGCAGAAGCATTTTTAAAGGGCAGTGAGACTTTCACTTTACCTAGACCCTTCTAGATGATGCCCCTTCGGATGTAGCAGCTGGTTGTAATCTGCAGGGCACGTGTGCTCCCTAAGCCCTGCTGCCTGACATGGTAGATAGACCAAGGCAGACTACAAGGAAAGGATAATGTCACAGGTCCCATAGTGCCCTCCTGAGAACCGGCTGCAGAAGGGAAAGGCAGCGTACAAATCAACAATGCAACATGGTCAAAGCCAAGGACCCTGTGACAGAGATCTGCTTCAAGCACCATTCAGCCTCTCACTGAAGAGCCCTGCTCCTGATTATACGTTCCAGGTAATGGAAGAGCTGCAGCTGCTCCTCTTGTGAGGCATGATGGGCAAAGCATGTTTGAAGTATAAGGAAACATAGAAAATGGAGGCTGACCCTTTAGCAGAGCTAAGATGGGTTTTTAGTTCTCTTTTTAGACGGTGGGAGAGCTAAACACGTGGCAGTGACAGGCAGAGCACTGCCAGGTCACAAGAAGCCTTGAGCTAATGGCCAGGAGCATGTGCTTACTGTGTGGAGAAGGTCATTCAGCAATTCTCACAAGCGAGAAGGTCAGAGTGAAAGGCAAGGGTGCAACAGCAGACTTCAAAAGAATAAGGCAAAAGCAACTTTTTTTTTCCCCCTAAAAACAGTGCTGCAGTAACAAGCAACCCACCCATTTTATAGACAGATAAGCACCCTTCACACAGATCTGTCAGACTCTGCCTTCTTTACATCTCCCAGCCCTACCTAAATATGTCTAAAGCCTAAGCCAGGTTTAGGCTTCTCTTTACATCACATCTCAAAACCGAGATGTGCCTGCTCTGAAAAAATAATAAAACCCACAACAGGGAGCCACCCACCCTGTAACCCATCACGGTTTCTCTAAGGCTCCAAAGTTACTTTCCATCTTACTAAAACCTAGTGGTGTGCCCAAACTCACCCCACCCTTTAGCCCAAGGACTCCCCCTCTAATCACAAACATCTGGTTATAAAGCATTTCAGCTACTACTTTGTACTAAAGTTAACAGGTTTGGTAAAGCACCTAAGTACTATTAAAAACACCCGTACCAGCTTGCATACGTTTCTCTTTAAAGCCTTAAACTTGAGGATTTGGTTTTGCTCCTAACTTTGCTGCTTGTTTTATATGCTTTTGTCTAGAAACCACTCTTTCTGCTGTCCCCCAATCCTAAATCTCCACTCTGCACCTACCTGCTTCCCCAGTCCTTAGCTCAGAACATCGCTAATCCTTTCCTACTAGTACCCACTTTTTAGGACCTCGCAATAAAACTAATCCACCCTGCAACTATTTCCAGCTTGTACGTAACACAGCTAATCAACAGTGATTTAACATCTCTCCAGCCCATGGAGACAGAGAGAACAGACAACATCCTCACAGAAACCCAGCCAGGTCTTTGCCAAGCATACCGTAAGGCGGTGTGTTATCCTAAATGCTTGTCAGACCTTTCCCCTTGGAGCCCACCAGCCCAAGTCACTGCTGTTTCTCTGGAGTCCTACCTCATGGCTTTAGGCAGTTCCCTGCACGTCCCTCCAGATGTGCCTGCTCCGTGTGCGGACTGTTTCAGCCCTATGGAAATAAAACTGCTGACTCCAGTAGGAAAGGGGTTATGGTCTTTTTTACTAGGGGAAAAAAAAGAGCCTTAGGAAGTCTTAGTAGATACATCAGTATAAAGGGAAGGTGAAAGGGGATCAAAGGATTTACTGAATGAATGTGTCGTGAGATGTTAAGAGAGCACAACAGGAAGCAAATAACTCACAGGGGTGCTGGCAGTGCCTGCAATGCCCCTCGGCACAGAAATAACCCAGAAAAAGTGAAAAAAATCTGTAAGGGGCTAGAAGAGAAATACCATATATCAGTGCACGGGTGGAGAATGGGAAGATGGAAAGGATCATTCTACTAGCCAGCTTTGTGAGATTGTTCGACCGCAACATGGCAACGCGCTGTTGGGTCTGGCTGATTGCTACAGCCAAGGTTCCTCCAGAGTTTATAGCGCGGCTGCTATAAACAAATGCTTTTCCACTAAAACCCGTATAAACAAGCCATCCGCTAACACACTCTCCCTTCCAACAATTGTACACAGTCAAAGGGCATGCGAGCTCTAAAAAGTTACTCGTATTCAGAAGCGAGCAGCATTGCTTTGCCTATCCCCTTTCAACTTTGTTTTGTGAACTGAAATGAGTTTCGCCTACCCCAGGGCACGTCAGAGCTGACTCAAGCCCAGAGACTTTTGTTCTCATGCAGGACAATGGCAATTTTCACAACAGGGAGGAAATATCTACAGCCACTGGAAATTTAACACAGCAAGAGCAGTGCATTTTAAGCTACTAAAAGCTGATCATCCTGCCATGTAGGAATAGTACTACATTCATGTAGCTATTCTACAGTATTTATTGATTCTGTTAATACATGTAGATTTGGAGCCACATCCTCATCAGACAAAAGCAATATAAGCAGTTATGCTTGATGACTTAAAATAAAGACAAATATAGCAGTGTTTTTCTCACTGCAAGTCTAATTCAGACAGAACAAAAATATATCAGAGAGGTAAACTTCATCTGGATCTCAAGGTCAAAGCCAGAGCCTGCTGGTTTCTTCTTCTGCAATATCCCCATATCTGGAGAAGGACCAAAATATTTTCCTGATTGTTGATATTAAATGATGACCTAGTCAGAAGTCACTGAATAAAAGGCAAATTTTAGAAGATTCTTCTGCCAACTGTCTTGTTTAACACATCAATCGGCAATCAAAGTATTGCTAGTCCTCAAACCCTGCTTGTGGTCTCAGGGGAATGAGAAGCGGTATTTTCTGGGGCTTTCCCCAGCTGCTCAAAAAGCTGAAAATGATACCTTGATCTGTAAACAAATCGCAAATACTGTAAGTCATGTGCAAATCAGTCAGAAGATGCCACACAACTGTTATGTGCGCTTCAACATTGAAATGCATTTTGTACTCAGCTCATAACATGCTTTTTGAGATTATACTCCTTTTCTGAACTCCAACAACTAATAGACGGCTATGTTAAAAGCTAGTAATGATTTATAAGGCAGCAGAGCCACAATGACTGAGAAAACAGTCATGAAAGGGACCTCAGGAGATAATTGGGTTCACCGTCTGTTCCTGAGACCCTCTTGGCGTCATTCCTTACTGACATTTGTCTGAGCTACTCTTGCTCCAGACTTTATTCTAGTGCTCCCTAGGCAATTAATTCTAGTACTTCACTGTCCTTTCTTTTAGAAAGTTTTTCTAATATTTAGCCTGCACCTTTGTTGCTGCAGTTTTAAACCCTTTGTAGCTCGCCACTATTCACCAGAGACCTGGAGAAAAAGTTACTCCTTTCTCTTTTGCACTAGTCACTTAAACACTTGAAAACTGTAATCCTGTATCTCCTCTCAGTCTCCATTTCTTTAAGCTAAGTAACCCCAGTGTTTGAACATTTTTCTGTAGTTCCTATATTATAGTAATTTTTTTAATTCAGTCATTTTTTTTCCTTTTTTTTCTCAACCCCTATCATTTTGGTTCAGGTGAAATGCCCAAAACCAGACACAGTACTCCAGCTGAATCCTAACCATTTTGGAACAGAGCAGGAACTTTCTTCATACCTCTTGCAAGCAAAAACTAGTTTACATATCAAAGTACAAAGTCTGTCTTTTTTGAAAAAACATGGCAATCATGACTTTCTATTCAAATTGTGACACAAACCAACTCTTAGACACTTTTCTGCGAGAACTGCTATCTAACCAGTTGCTCTTACCCTGTTTGTGTAGCTCTTGCTTATCTATACTACCCTGGATTTGTAATAGCAACTACTACTATACTACTGCATTCGAAGCTAATGAATTCAATCCCATTCCCTCAGGCCATTTCTCTAAGACCATTTTCCAATTATCCCCTTGGTTAACCCAATCATTCCTCTATGTTCCTACCTCCAATCAGAAAAACAGTTCTACAGGCTTATTCATTCTAAAGTAATGGCGGAGATCTCCCAGCCACAAATCACAGTTATTATGGAGGTTTTGACTACAATAAAGAAAAATTTAAGCTGAACACAAATTAAGAAAAATGAATGAGAAGGAAGATAAGAAACTTATGGGTAGCCCACACTCCTGCCAAATGTCTGATAACATGGAACGTGGCTTGCTAGGTAAAGAAACAAGATACCAAATGCTCAAGAATAAGTGCTGTAGGCACAGACAACAGGAGTGTAAAATCTATCCCTCTCCAGGAAGAATAAGAAGAAAAAAATACCATCTCTGGATTACAATAAAGAAAAGGGGTTTTTTTCAATGTCTTGCATATTCTAACTAGGAAGCAATAAAAATCAGACAATTTAACCACACAAACATGGAGGAATAACCTGGCAGCTGATAAAGACAAAGACATTCATGATTTTGTTTATTCCAGAGCAACTGTTCTACCACACAGCTGTGCACGGAGGAACAGCAGAATTAAATTATCCAGATGAATGTTCCAGACAGTATCAAGCAAAGACAGAGGAACCTGAGATCTGAAAGCCATAAGAGGATCTTTTTTTTTATCATAGCTCAGCTACCATCTGGAAAACCTTGTGGTACTATCAGCCATGTCAGAAAACCTTGAGATACTTACTGGGCAAAAGCCTTCAATCCCATGACTCTGAATAGGGCCTTTCTCAAACGTGGTCACTTGACAGGAGTATCTGCACAGGATAGGGAATGCCAAAAGCTAAAAGCAAAAGCCGGGTCCTATCAGCAGTTTTAAACTAGTTGTTTCATGGGCAGAAAGACTAGCAATACATGATCTTATCTTTTGATTCCTCATTGTCCAATACAGATGCAAGGTCCACTTGGAACTCTTCCCAACATTGGGGATTTCAAGACATCTGTAACTATGGTACCAGTGCTTATATTCTGGCCTCTCCCTAAGTGTCAATGCTAACATTTCTCTCTCCTCCACCTGTCCAAACTTCCACAGATGTAAAAGCTTTCCAATTATTACTGATTTTTTCAAGTTTGGTTGAAACTGGCCAATGGGTTCAAAAGAGGGTGGAAATATTAAGGGCACATACAAGAGGACATATAGATCCCCAGACTATGCAGATAACAATTACTCAGGTCTAATGAGTGCTTTCTGAGCTGCGGCAAATTAAATTGCATTGATATCAGCAAGACATTTTCTGAAGGATGTCATCTCCCAGGCTCCACAATCAATGTCTTCCTACTCAGTCTTTGTTTGCTTTATCATATAAGGTTTGCACAGATTTGTTAGGCCTTAATTTAATAAATATATGTCTGCATATTGATTATTATAGGAATATTTGGTGATGTGAGCGTCTCTCAAGTTCCCTCCTAAGACCAGAATGAGCTTGTCTATTCCTGGTTCCTGGACTGGGGCATTATTCTGCTTTGTGATTCTGTGTTTATTTTGCTTTTTTGTTCTATTTGTCATCTAATTCAAAATAAGACATGCTAGCTCTACTTTTTTGGCAAATACCAGTCCGAGAACCTTGTCTATAAGAAAAGAGGAAAAATGATTTGGATAATTAAAGGCCTTGAACTACAAAACCTCATCCGTGGTTTTAACACACATTTTGAAGGAAAGAAAGAAATTAAAGACAGGGAAGAAAGTGGAAAATTGGGGGTATAAGGTAAGATGGGTTTACCAAAGGTTGAACTTTTCAGAATAATAGACTTTCAAAAGAGAGAAATGAACCAGTTTTTGTATATCTGGACTTCATTAAAGTTCTTTCTACAGTGTCATATGGGAAAAGACTATGCTGTAGAAAATGGGAATTGAATTCAACAATTGTAAGATGGTAAGAAACTGACTACAGGGAAGGACGTGCTGACAGCAAAACAATTGGTCTTGGGGGGGAGGTTGTCTTGGAGTTCTTCAAGAAACTATATATTTTCGTTCATGCCTCTGGCTTAAAAAGCACTGTGAGAAGGATGTACCTATTAATCAAGAGGACAGCCAGAATGTCAAAGAGTGGCGTACCTAAAAAGTGTGACTTGTGCACCACTTGCCATACACATATTTAAGTAGATAACGTGTGGCTTGACACGCTGCTAGAAGCTGCCAATGACTGTAATGGTAGGTCCACTGGATACCCACCACTACTACTGAAGCTGCTGGCACTTTTTGGGGTGGGGGGGACAGGGGGAAGGCAATTCCTAGTTTCTCTGTCTGGACATTGAGAAGAACCAGATGACCTTGAGGCACAGAGCTCTGAAAATCAGTTGGCATTCAGCAGTGCCAAGTGTAAGGCCAGGCAGTTAGAAATCCATAAGATTTTTTGTCATAGGCTGGGATTTCATTAGTTTGATGAGGAGCAGAAAAAAGAATTCAGTCAGTAACAGGAGGAGCAAGAACCACACCTATGATGTCACTGTGAAAGAAAAATGTGTTCCTGATATATATGGAGGCAAAATTATTTCCCTCTCCAGCAGGAATACAGATTTCATTATACGACACTTATGAAACCACCTCTGTAATATCATACAGTCCCAGTCATGCATGAAAACACAAACTGGAACAGGTATGGTTTGCTAGGCTGGATAAGGCTAAACCAATTTGACTTATAAATCCTACAAAAAGGACATTGAGAGCAGATATAAATGCTATCTGTAAAAAACAGCAGGGAACATCAAATGCTGATAATGATAAAAGTTGCTTAAGCTGCAAGACAAGATCAGCATGAGAGCAAAAGGTATAAAATAGTCATAAATACATCTAAGCTGTAGATTAAAAGTATGTTTCTAAAACCATAGAGAAACAGTATTCTAACCCTAACCCCAAACCTATAATAATTCCTTGCAAGATGCACTTACTTGGCAACTCAGAAAGTCCATTCTAGTCCAGTACTTTTGTATTCTTCCTAATAAACAGTCATCCTAGCCTCCTGCACACTGAGAAATAGATAACTAAACCCAGCATGTTATAAAGCTGGCAAATTAGATTGAGTAAGCTGCCAAACTGAGGCCTACCTCAGGCCAAATTAATATGGACAGAACTGATTTTTTCTTATGTGGCACAGTATGTGTAAGGGAGGCATGTAATCTATAAAGCTGGTTTTCTGCATTTCATGCCAAGAATTTTTCTTACAACTTGCAGTCTCAATTATATAATCACTAATCTTTCAAAGTGACTAACTTCAGTCAGAATTACATGCATACTAGGTCAGCCACCTGAATTTATTTTAAAAGAATCGACAAGACATTGATTCAACACGATCAAGACTGTCTCTGTGAAGCCCCAGTGCTAGACTGTGCTAGGAGGAATTTTCCACTTTTTAATTTCAGTTTGAGTAAATAAATTCAAAATGCATTTCTATAGTGCCCACATGGCAATAAATAATTTGCAAAAAGAAAAATCATGAAGCGATTGAATTCCACAGCACTTTAGATGAAGCCACATGAGTTCATGCTGTATTCTGAACTAAAATTTGTGTTAAAGGACAATTGTACCCAGAAGTTGAAATGTGGAAAAAGTTAAATGTTTTGTAATAGGGGATTATTCCCGGAAACAATTATGCTACTTTGGTGTCCTACTCATTTAAACAACTTCACTCCTCTTTCAGCAGTCTCCATTTGTTTATTTATAGATCATTCATTTATTAATATTCTTTTCCACCAACCAGAAAGACATCTTCCCTATAGAGTCAGAGGGGTATACAAAGCAAGAACAGGACAGACTAAAGATGGCAAAGTATGTTTTCCAAGAATAAAAGTTCATTTGTTGCAAATGTTTTCCTATCCAACAAAGGCCAAAAGGAATTACTAGCAAGCTCCTTAGGAGGCCCCACTCCTACAAATAAACACATGGGCTGAAAATGAACCCATATGCAAGGGTTCATTTGAGAACTTGGAAAGTGCTGTCATGTTATGTGCATGCGCTACCATCCAACAAGAGATGACAAAGAGTGGAGGGCAACATACCTTTTTGCTTTTGTAGTGTTTAGGGAGCACATGGCACCATACCTTATTGCTTGTATAGCATTTGTGACAGCAAAGTCTGCAGCAGGGAAAACAGCTACTCCCACGGAAGCAAAGATTATAAACGCCTGTGCAAAGTTTGGATATGACTAAAAAGGAACCAACTATTGCAGCCTTTCGATACTTAAAGGGGTTTAGGAGAAAGATGGAGAAGGACTTTTTACCAGGGCCTGTAATGATAGGTCAAGAGGTAATGGTTTTAAATTAGAAGAGGGTAGATTTATGTTAGATATAATGAGGAAATTTTTTACTGTGAGGGTGGTGAGACCCTGGAACAGGTTGCCCAGAGAAGTTGTGGATGCCCCATTCCTGGAAGTGTTCAAGGCCAGGTTGGATGGGGCTTTGAGCAACCTGGTCTAGTGGAAGATGTTCCTGCCTACAGCAAGGGGGTTGGACTAGACGATCTTTAGAAGTCCCTTCCAACCCCAACCATTGTGTGATTCTATGATTTTTTAAGTGTTCAAGTGAAACATTCAGGTTTCAAAACTAAGAAGTTGCATGCACCTCCACAGATTATATCAGAAATTTGAATTTGTACTACTAAAATGTAAAGGATGCTTAATGACTCTAAAAGCCTACGAAGATTAATCCAGAAACTGAATCTTACTGTAAGTTGTTTTCATGTCTCCTTGTTTTTTACAGTTAGAGGGGTTTTCTTCCACTTTTTTCTAAATTTAAAAGGAAAAAAGAAATTTGAGCAGAATCCTACTAGTTTAACTACTATTTAGTTCTGCAGATCTTTCCTATTGAATAAAAAGAGTTCTAGTTTTGCCATGGAAAAGGATACCAACATTATCCTAGTGAAACATGCCATCAGCAAACATGAAGGTGTCGTACTCCCCACAAAGAGTTAACACAACCTATTAACCCTATAAATTAGGGAGGCAGGTGAGAATATTTCTGTAGAAAAAAATTGCTTTCTGAGGTCTCTGCCAAGAAGCCCTGAGAAAAGGCAAGTTAAGTTTACCTTTACTTTTTCCCATGGGTGTTTTGGTTGTAAAGTAAAACCTGGTGCTTTCAGAAGAGGTATGTTTGAACTTGGTATAGATAAGTCACCCCCATGCAGAGCAGGGAGCAGAATCTATTGGCTTAGAGACAGTTCCAGAGACCTAATCAAAGTCATCCAGACCTATGTTCAAATCTGTATTTCAGATTCCCCTCAGTTTGAAGGGTTTCAGATACATTTTACCAGCTAAGGCTTAAACAAAGGACTCCAGGGTCAAAAGGCTCACAACTTTAATCCTCTTTGAGCCTCTGACCCATTGTATCATTTTGCACCCAACTTTCTTACACCTTTGTCAGCTCAGCTGCAAAACCAGGTAGGAAAATGGCTTCACTGAAAACCAGATGCTCCATCTAAGCCAAATTCTGCTGAAAAATAAGGGAACATCCGCTTTCTTTAAAGCAACCACTGCAGTCAATAAAATGTGCTGTGGGGTAATGCAAATATAGGCACTCTCAGAATACAAATCATAGATTATGATTTGTTAAAAAAAAGAAACAACACAAACAGGACACATACAAAAATACTAGGTTCCATAGAACAAAGTCAGCACTTAAATCTGGAGTCTGCAAATGTGCATACAGATATATATATATATATAGCTTTACTCACACGAGGTATTTTGAATTCAGTGGGATTAGTTGTATGCATAAATAAAAAAAAAGGCTTGATATGTATATTTCCATAAAGTGTGAAAGCAGGGTGTTTTCTGTGTATTGTAAATTTAGTATCAGATTTACTCTATCTTTCCTAGCTGACAGATTCACCAAGCAATGAATAATCAATAGCAGGAAAATAGATTGCATTGCACCTATCTGTAATGTTCAGAGCACAAACTGATATATCAAATACAGTGCTAATGTTCCTATGCACATCATTCTTTCTCAGTAGTTTAAAGCACTCAACTTAGCTTAATTTTTTTTCTCCTTATTTCATCTTCACATAGACTTGTGCATCCTTGGCACAGAGACCATTTTTACACATGTCAAGGAATTCTCTGACGTATCAAATAAACAGACTTTTCTTAGTGTAGTCTATATTTTACCCAGGTCCACAGAAAAAGCAAAGCCAAGTAAAGATTATGTTTTAAGGGAGTCCATAAGTCTGGGGAAATTTTATTTACTTTGGTTAAACATTTCTTTTTTTCAAAAAAGATGGCAAATCAAGGCAAGATGCTACTTTTTAATCATCACAGGGTATGGAAATAGTGAAAAAAGAACAGTAACCGGTTTTAAATTTGTAGAGTTTTTTTCTATATCTTTAGGAAGTCTTTGCAGGAAACAACTCAGTGAACATTAGAATTTGGAATTTCATTCTGCAAGACTTGAATCGCACCTGTATTGGGTCTGGCTGAGATGGAGTTAGTACTCCCTATAGCAGCCCTCATAGCACTGTGCTCTGCATCAGTAGCTAGAAAGGTGTTGATAGCACACCAGTGTTTTGGCTACTGCTGAGCAGTGCTGGCACAGCATCAAGGCTGTCTCTCCAACATTTTTGCCCTCCCCTCAATGGCAGGCTGGGGCAGGGCAAGCTCTTGGGACGGGACATAACCAGGACAGCTGACCTAAACTAACCAAACAGATATTCCATACCATATGACGTCAGCTCAGATATAAAAGCTAAGTGAAGGGAGACGGAAGCGGGGGCATTTTTGTCTTCCAGAGCAACCACTACGCGTACTGGAGCCCTGCTTCCCGAGAAGTGGCTAGACATGGCCTGCTGATGGGAAGTAGAGAGTAACATCATTTGTTTTTTCTTTGCTTTCGCGCGCGACCTTTGCTATCATTTTATTAAACTGCCCTTATCTTGACCCACGAGCCTTTTGTTATATTTTCTCTCCCCCGTCCAGCTGAGGAGGGGAAGTGATAGAGCGGCTTTGGTGGGCACCTGGCATCCAACCAGGGTCAACCCACCACAGTCCTTTTTTGGCGCCCAACGTGGGGCACGACAACGGCAGTTTTGCATTAAGTGTTCTATAGCTAGTTATTAAGTGGCAAGCTCCTGTGCAGGTCACAGAGCTTGTTAGCTGCTTGCTTATCTCTACCTTGCTGAGTTTGGGAACATGTTAATGCAAATAATGGCTGTGTGCTTTGTCCTGGCATTGATGGCTTTGTTGTGCTGTGGGAGCTATCTTCTGGGGAGAATGAAGGAACGCGGGAACGTGCTAATACAAATAGTGTCTATGTGCTTTGTCCTGGCAGTGACGGCTTTGCTGTGTTGTGGGAGCTATCTGGTGGAGGAGATGAGGGAACACATCTCCCTCGCCCTACCAGGCATTGATGTGAATGGTTTTATTATGCAGGCTCCCGAGGTCCTTGTTCACCCTTATGTGAGCTGTTTAATACTAATAATTAATACTGGTGGCATATTATGGGTATTGTGGAACCTGGTCTCGTCCTGGTATAAGAGGAGGAAAGTTTTAGGTGAGGCAATATTGAAATGTGCCCTCAAGCGACCAGTCCCTGGGTGGCAGGGTATATGGAAGGATTTGGGCAGATTCCTAGGACAGTTATCACCTCCCATAATCTGGGATTTTACATCCGAACAGGCAAGTAACCCTGGCAAACTGACACGTCACCTGATAGAAGGGTGCCTTGCCTATCCCAATGAAAACCAGCAGCTTCTCGCACTGTACTGGGGCCTGGCCTATGCCTACCGAGCCACAGTTCAACACTCTCAGAGGACCATGGTTGAGGCAGGGACCCAGACTGCATCTAAGGGCACGATACTCCAGATAGGGACCCAAACAACAACAACTACAGTAATTGCCCCAATAGTGAAACGGAAACAGTGGACAAGGAGATCAACGGGCCCATACCATCGATTAGTGAGAGAAGAAGAAGAAGAGGAAAGGCTTGATTTAGAAGCTGGTCCTTCAATAAAGAAATTGGAGGAAGGAGTGAGGGAACTTAAACAAGAAGCAGAAACTACCCGGCCCCTGACGTCCTCAGAACTTCGGGACTTACGGAAAGATTACAGCCGTCAGCCAGGTGAGCGGATTGCTGCCTGGCTGCTCAGATGCTGGGATAATGGGGCTGATAGTCAGCAACTGGAAGGCAAGGAAGCGCAACAGCTGGGATCCCTCGCTAGAAACTGGGGAATTGAAAGAGGAATTGGAAAAGAGGCAGCAATTTGCAGTCTCTGGAGCCGGCTCCTCTCAAGTGTGAGGGCAAGATATCCATTCAAGAAAGATCTTGTAAATTCATCAGAAAAGTGGACTACTGCAGATGAAGGCATTCAGTACCTGAGAGAGTTAGCAGTGGTGGAAGTCATCTACAGTGATCTAGATGACGAGGAAGTTTCCAAAGACCCAGAGGATGTCCTGTGCACACGGGCCATGTGGCGAAAGGTGATTCAAGGTGCCCCAGCGTCGTATTCTAACAGCTTGGCAGCAATGTATTGTCCAGATATGGAAACACCAACTGTGGAGAAAGTGTCGTCTTGGCTCCAAAACTTTGAGGAAAATCTCTGTGTCTCCTCATCCCTACAGGACAGTGCCTTGGCTGTTAGGGATGCTCCAAGAAATCAGTCCTCCCCTGCCCTGGTCAGAGGGAAAGGGAGCCCAAGGCGTATGCCACGTGGTACACTCTGGTTCTTCCTGCGTGACCAAGGGGAGGACATGAGGAAGTGGGATGGTGAACCCACCTTTAAGCTGGAAGCCCGCGTACGTGAACTGAGAGGGAAGACAGCTGTTAAGAAGGGGTCACCCAAGAAGAAGGCTGTCAGCGTAGTTGCTGTAGAGGCCCAAGAAAGTACTCAGCGATCCTCCAGGCATAGAAGAACTGAAACCACCTCCCTTGATTCTGGTGAGGGGACTTCTGGTCTGGTACCGCAAGGATCGGACAGTGAATATTCTGATGAGGAACAGCAATAGAGGGTCCCTGCCTTCGGCCAGGAGAAGGAAAGGGATGATCGGATATACTGGACTGCGTGGATTCGATGGCCTGGCACATCAGACCCACAGAAGTATAAGGCTTTGGTAGACACCGGTGCACAGTGTACACTGATGCCATCAGGATACAGGGGCACAGAGTCCATCTGGATCTCTGGAGTGACAGGGGGATGCCAAGAATTGACTATACTGGAGGCTGAAGTGAGCTTGACAGGGGACAAGTGGGAAAAGCACCCCATTGTGACCGGTCCAGAGGCCCCTTGTATCCTTGGCATAGACTACCTCAAGAGAGGGTACTTCAAGGACCCAAAGGGGTACTGGTGGGCTTTTGGCGTAGCCACTGTAAATGCAGAGAAGATCAAACAGCTATCTACCCTGCCTGGCCTCTCGGAAGATCCCTTTACTGTGGGATTGCTGCAAGTTGAAGAACAGCAGGTGCCTATCTCTACCAGGACAGTGCACCGTCGGCAATACCGGACAAACCGAGACTCCCTGGCTCCCATCCATGAGCTGATTCATCACCTAGAGAGCCAAGGAGTCATCAGCAAGACTCATTCACCTTTTAATAGTCCTATATGGCCAGTGCAGAAGTCTGATGGAGGATGGAGGTTAACAGTAGATTATTGCGGCCTGAATGAAGTGACACCGCCATTGAGTGTTGCTGTACCAGACATGTTAGAGCTCCAATATGAACTGGCATCAAAGGCAGCCACATGGTATGCTACAATTGATATTGCCAATGCATTTTTCTCCATTCCTTTGGCAGCAGAGTGCAGGCCACAGTTTGCTTTCACATGGAGAGGTGTCCAATACACCTGGAATCGGCTGCCCCAGGGGTGGAAGCACAGCCCTACCATTTGTCACGGATTAATCCAAATGGCACTGGAACAAGGCGATGCCCCTGAACATTTACAATACATAGATGACATCATCGTGTGGGGCAACGAGGCAGAAGAAGTGTTTGAGAAGGGAAAAAGAATAATTCAGATTCTTCTGAAAGCTGGTTTCGCCATAAAGAAAAGTAAGGTCAAGGGACCTGCAGAGGAGATTCAGTTCTTGGGAATAAAATGGCAGGATGGTCGCCGTCATGTCCCTATGGATGTGGTTAACAAGATAGCAACTATGTCTCCACCAGCTAACAAGAAAGAAACACAAGCTTTCCTAGGCCTTGTGGGGTTCTGGAGAATGCATATTCCAGGTTATAGTCAGCTTGTGAGCCCTCTCTATCGAGTAACGCGGAAAAAGAACTATTTTGAATGGGGCCCTGAACAACAACAAGCCTTTGAGCATATCAGACAGGAAATAGCTCGTGCAGTAGCTCTTGGGCCCGTCCGAACAGGACCAGATGTACAAAATGTACTCTACACTGCAGCTGGGGAACATGGTCTCACCTGGAGCCTGTGGCAGAAAACACCAGGAGAAACCCAAGGTCAACCATTAGGGTTTTGGAGTCGGGGGTACCGAGGATCAGAAGCTCACTATACCCCAACTGAAAAAGAGATATTAGCAGCATATGAGGGGGTTCGAGCCGCTTCAGAAGTTGTTGGTACAGAAACATATCTCCTCTTGGCACCACGATTGCCCATGCTACACTGGATGTTCAAAGGAAACATCCCCTCTACACATCATGCAACCAGCGCTACATGGAGTAAGTGGATAGCATTGATCACGCAACAGGCTCGACTGGGGAAATCTAACCGCCCAGGAATTCTGGAAGAGATCATGGAATGGCCAGAAGGCAGAGATTTTGGAGCATCACCTGAGGAGGTGACTCGTGCCCAAGAGGCACCACCATATAATGAGTTATCAGAAGATGAAAGGTGTTATGCTTTGTTTACTGATGGATCCTGTCGTGTGGTAGGGAACCATCGGAAGTGGAAAGCTGCTGTGTGGAGTCCCACACAACAAGTCATTGAGGCCACTGAAGGAGAAGGCGAGTCAAGTCAGTTTGCAGAAGTGAAAGCCATCCAACTAGCTCTAGACATTGCTGAACGAGAAAAGTGGCCGGTACTCTACCTCTATACCGACTCCTGGATGGTGGCTAATGCCCTATGGGGGTGGCTACAGCAGTGGAAGAAGACCAATTGGCAACGCAGGGGTAAACCCATTTGGGCAGCAGCATTGTGGCAGGACATTGCTGCCCGTGTAGAACACATGACTCTAAAGGTACATCATGTAGATGCTCACGTGCCCAAAAGCCGTGCCACTGAAGAACATCGAAATAATGAACAGGTAGACAAGGCTGCCAAAATAGATATAGCTCAGGTGGACCTGGACTGGGAGCGTAAGGGTGAGCTATTTGTAGCTCAATGGGCCCATGAGACATCGGGACATCTAGGGAGAGATGCAACATATAGGTGGGCTCGTGATCGAGGGGTGGACCTGACCATGGAGGCCATCACACAGGTCACTCATGAATGTGAAACATGTGCTGCAATCAAAATAGCCACCAGAGTAAAGTCTCCCTGGAACAGAGGGTGGTGGTTGGGCTTTCAATATGGCGACCTGGCAAATTGACTACATTGGACCACTGCCACGAACACGCCAAGGCAAGTGCTACGTACTCACCATGGTGGAAGCAACTACTGGTTGGCTAGAAACATATCCTGTAAACCATGCCACTGCCCAAAACACCATCTTAGGCCTCGAAAGGCAAATTTTATGGCGACACGGTACCCCAGAAAGAATTGAATCAGACAATGGGACTCATTTCCAAAATAACCTCATAAGCTCCTGGGCAAAGAAACATGGCATTGAGTGGGTGTACCACATACCCTACCACCCGCAGGCATCTGGAAAAATTAAGAGATATAATGGACTGTTGAAGACTATGTTGAGAGCGCTAGGCAATGGGACATGGAAGCATTGGGATGCAAATTTAGCAGAAGCCACTTGGCTAGTTAACTCTAGAGGATCTGCTAACCGTCCTGCTCCTGCCCAAACAAAACCCCTACATACTGTGGGAGGAGATAAGGTCCCCGTAGTGCACATGGGGAAGTGGCTGGGGAAGGCAGTGTGGATTGCATCTCCCATGGGAAAAGGCAAACCCATTCGTGGGATTGTCTTTGCTCAAGGACCTGGGTGTACTTGGTGGGTAATGCGGAAGGATGGGGAGACCCAGTGTGTGCCTCAAGGACATTTAACCTTGGGGGAAAAATAATCTGTGATGTGAGTTGTATGTTGCAGGAAGTAATGTAGCAGGAATGACCTGAACTGCAGAGGAGTGAACTTCGCAAGGAACCAGGCAAGTGCATCGGTGACCCAAACCAAGCCGGTGTTGGTGCCCAACAATCGAACATACTGCTTCTCCTGTCCTGACCATTCATCTTGATGGATGGGGCCCAAGTCATAACCTGTGTGTGAACATCTGAAGGAGTGGAAGAAGCCCATGGAATATCTATCTCTTAAAGGACAGGGGATAGTAATTAATAAGAATGTATAAATCTGTACGTTGGGTATAAAAGTGGTTTAAGTATGTAGTTTCAGTTGTAAGTGTTGGTAAGAAAGGGTTTCAGTAAAGAGAATTAAATACAATAGTATGGTTAGAAGATATCTGTATTAAATTATGTGGGACCTGAGCAGGACACAAATGGTATGGAATAAGGGGTAGAGATTGTATTGGGTCTGGCTGAGATGGAGTTAGTACTCCCTATAGCAGCCCTCATAGCACTGTGCTCTGCATCAGTAGCTAGAAAGGTGTTGATAGCACACCAGTGTTTTGGCTACTGCTGAGCAGTGCTGGCACAGCATCAAGGCTGTCTCTCCAACATTTTTGCCCTCCCCTCAATGGCAGGCTGGGGCAGGGCAAGCTCTTGGGACGGGACATAACCAGGACAGCTGACCTAAACTAACCAAACAGATATTCCATACCATATGACGTCAGCTCAGATATAAAAGCTAAGTGAAGGGAGACGGAAGCGGGGGCATTTTTGTCTTCCAGAGCAACCACTACGTGTACTGGAGCCCTGCTTCCCGAGAAGTGGCTAGACATGGCCTGCTGATGGGAAGTAGAGAGTAACATCATTTGTTTTTTCTTTGCTTTCGTGCGCGACCTTTGCTATCATTTTATTAAACTGCCCTTATCTTGACCCACGAGCCTTTTGTTATATTTTCTCTCCCCCGTCCAGCTGAGGAGGGGGAGTGATAGAGCGGCTTTGGTGGGCACCTGGCATCCAACCAGGGTCAACCCACCACAGCCCCTCAAGCCTTACATTTCTCAGCTAATATTTCAGCACTGGCCTCATTACCAGTCTTTACTTCCATTAAAGCCTAAAGACTATTTACATGTTTCACCAAAAAAAAAAAAAAAAAAAAAGAAAAAGAAAAAGAAAGACTCAATAGGATGTATTCACAAGTAACACAGGACTCCAGTCTTCAGTGCTTTAGGTCTTAACTCCAGCAAGGCTGCTGAAGAACCAATACAACAAAACCAGGAATATCATAGTATTGTCCTCCCACACCCTATCTAATATCAACAGTGAATCAAGCTTAAAAAGTGGGAAAGCTTGATTTGCTTTACACACATTGAAACACACTGGCTTCCTTTGCCTAATAACGTGATTTCCACTATGTCATCCATGGAGTTTCCTGTTACCAGTGCTCAAAAGGAACGTTGCTAAATGTTAATGCCATGGGACCTCCTGTACACAGCGGCACATGCAAATTGGTAAAAATTATTAAAAAGAATAGAATTAGGGGGGCACAGAAATAAACGCGATATGCTGGGAAGAGTCCATGCAGCTTTTGTAAAAGGAAGTCACATCACTATGTCGTTGTAGCTCCTGGAAGGACTCGACAAGTGTGTGGACCGGGGGAGATCAAACTGATCTGGTCATTTTGGATTTCCAAAAAGTCTCTCACCAAAGGCTCTTAAAAAGTTGAGTGTCTGGACTGGATAAGCAAGGTAAGAAAAGACGTACTCCCATGAAAAAGTAACTGATTCAAAGGCAGGAGGCACAATGCAGGAATAAACAATCAGTTTCTCAGTGTCCTTCCAGAGGCTCTGTCCATGCTGTTCAGCATATCTACCAGCATATTCATGCCCCTGTAAAAAGGGACAAGACTACAGCAGTTTCAAAGACACTCAGGAAAGACGAGACTGACAGTAAGGAGCTGCACAAGGGTTTCATAAAACTGGCTGAGTGACAGAATGTCAAAAGAAATTTGGTGTAAACAAATGCACAAGGGCAAAACAAATCCTAACTTAACCTTTAGTATTGCCATTTACAGACAAGATTTTAGGGGCATACTAGATAATTCCATTCACCTGACTGCCCCGTAGCCATCAAAAAAGCAAATCAAATGCAAGGAATTGTTAGGTAAGGAGTAGACATCAAAGCTAAACTTATTGTTATACACTTGCATGAGTCTATGTGCACTTACATGTTGAATACTGAATACAGTTTTCATCTCACCATCACAAAATGGACATAACAAAGCTAGAAAAGGTCCACAAAAAGCCAACAAGGATGACAAAAAGCATGAAGCAATGTCTGTACAAAAATGATTTAAAAGACTAGGACTATTCATCTCGGAAAAGAGAAAAATGATGAAATTACAAGTGGCAAGGAAGATATGAGCAAAGATTTCATTATTTCCAATAATATAGGAAATAAAGGTATCAGAAGAAGTTATCAGGTGGCAGTTTCAAAGTAGAGAAAGGGAGGTTATCTTTTAAGGCATCATATGCTTAAACTGGGGAATCATTGTCAGACAGTATTGTGGGTGCCAAAGTTTACATTGTTAAAAGACATAATTAGACCAATTCATGGAAGAAAAGTATTTCATGACCTGTCAGATGTCGAGACACCCATCGCTGGCTCAGGAACCCCCTGAACTACATCTCACTGAAGCCTGAACAGAGCACGAGGGAAGTATCATTACGAGTTGTCCGGTAGGTAGCAGCTAGCGCTGAAGTCAGACCACTGAGCCATGTGCACATGAGGAACGGCCATACAGCTCCCGGTCATGGCCTCCATGGGTTTGCTTCAACAGTCAGTCCATAAACGCCAGATTGTAACATTCCCCAGTACAGGTAAACATGACATTGGGGCACAGGGAGGTTTGGGACCCCGTTCTGTAACCAGACAGGCTGGAATTTGCAATGCCAACATCTTATGTGGTGGGAACAGCAAGGATTTTCTGCTGCCTTTGGTAGGGTGCAGCTCTCCCATCTTTGACTATTTGTTTTATTGTTCTGTGCATCTCTCCACAGACTTTTTTCCACAGGACTGTGCTGACAGGAACAAAAATGCACTCGTTTTGCTGACACTTTCCCAAGGGAAAGAATGTCCTAAACAAAATCGTTTTCAGCAGCTTTCTATGTGAAGGAGCGATAAGATGGCTCCCCCGAGAACATCGTGCGTGTGTCCCCTCAGTAGCTGTCTTCCCTCCTGCCGAGCACAACTTGTTGGAATGGCACACACAACCCCAAGGATTGTTTTCACTCCACCCACTCACTGCCAGGAGGTTTTTCAGACTTTCAACATGCTGTTTCCAGGGCGACCATTGATCTCAGATTTCAAACATTGCCAGAGCTGCGTATCCTCTTGCGATTCTTTCCTCCTTTTGGAAAAATAAAGTCTGCGAGCCCTATTTTGCTGTGAGGAGACTCCATACTACACACTCCAGTGGGGCTCTAACAAGCCTGTTACCTAATGCTTGGGGGTTCCTCTTGGTCTTCTATCTTACACAGTATGTATGCACCAGGGAGCTATAAAACGGTACCAGTCTGATATGCCTCGATGTAATTGAGTCCTCAATGTTTAATTTCTTTTTGTCCTCAAAAAACCTTACAAATAAGGGGTTAGGTCTCATTCAGGGTATCTAGGTTTTGTGGGGAGGGTCCTTCCAGTATAAGGACATGTATACTCTTATTAAACCTCTTTCTGCTGCTTCCCACACCATTACCACTCAGGAAAGCTAAAGGGACTGCAAAGAATAGCCTGCAAGGGAAACCCCAAATTCATTGCATATGCACATGAAAGACAAGAGGCAGGCACCCAGCAAGGTTTCCAGGGGCTCCAGAGGAGAGAAAGGAAGCAAGCAGGACAGACAGATGCAATCACACCACATGCAGAGATGTCCACACATGTGGAGCAAGCCCGCTGCGTACCAGTGCTTCGACCTCCTGCCAGGCATCCCAGGGCTGCGCAGCCTCCAGCTCCTGCTCCCCATGGAGAGCAGGGCAGGATCAGCCGTTCCAGCAATCTGTGCCTGGAAAACAGGGGCAAAATCCAGCCCCAAATGGGGTTCTTTTGAGAGGCCAGTAAACACGAATCCCCATAGCTCATCTAGCCCTAGAAGTCAGCAACCTCAGAAGATCTGCCTCAGCCACATAGTTAAGGACACAAACTAGAGAAGTCCTGCTCATGCAAAATACCTTGCTGAATCCCATCCTACACACTCTGGAGAGAAGACACAAAAAGCAGCCTTCTTTATGATTCCCTTTTGAACTAGCTGCATTATTTCTTGGCTGTACATTAAAACAGATGTCTCATTGATTTCCCAGTTACAAAGAAATCATTCTTTTCATGTCTTGTGACGGATGTTTCTTCAGATGAACAGCTTCGACTTCAAACAGGATTTTTACCTCATGGAATAACTTTTCCCAAACTGATTTAAAAATATCTATTAGCAAGCCAAAGCCAGCCTCATTGTATTTCTTAAGCAAAGAGTGAGGAGAAATGCTCTCTTCTCAAAACTGTGCAAAATGTCACTGGCATTTGGCATTTTTGTCCCATATAGCACTGATCATGACAGAACATAACAGGTGCCTAATTACAGAGCATTTACTTATCTTTTTTTTTTTTTAAATCTCATTATCAGCCCTGAAAGAGTAAGCCGCAGACACATCTATGCTTAATTTCAATCACCTCTCCTTCATTAACGAGAGGAGGTTTAGTGCACTTTCTCAAACTACTTTTGTATGGTTTGCTTATTTTGTAATCCTTGGAAAAACTTTAAAGGTGGAAAAAATACAGAAGTATATAAATAACATTTTCTACTTTGGAAGTAAAATGCCCTGTGCTGAGGTAAAGGAAAACTGGGGAAATAACTTCATGATTTACTGAAGTGCAAGAAGAGAAGTATTTTGTATACCATTTTGGATTTTGGTTTAGAGAGGGACACAATGCTAGAAAGACTACCTTGGTCTTTTCCTCTTAATCCTTGGCCACGCAAATCCTTTGTCCCACTTGAACTCACTATAAATGGGGAATAAACCTCTCCCATGAGCTACTTACTTAAGCAGAGTCTGGGGAGGGGTGAAACACTTGATTACAACTTTAACATGGCTCTTGGTTTAGCCAGGAGAATTTGTAGTGCCAATCCCTCCAGCAGATCTTTTTTCTCAAGAGATTACATCAAAGGTAAAGAAAAGAGCAACTAATATATCTTACAATGAAATGGCATGAATAGCTACATGCACCAATTATTAACTTCACAGGCTGCTTCTATCTGACAAGAGCACACCTGAGCATCTGCTTCTTCAGAATATGGTTGCAGTAGCTGCTGTTTGCCTGTTAAAGAGTACTTTAAAAGGTCTCACACAAGGAACCAAAAATACACTTACAAACTCACTTTGTTAAATCAGCATCGAGCTTGTAAACACCTTTCTCATTAGAAATTTAATTTAGGAGAAGATCCAGGTTTATGATCTCTCTTGTATGGATTGCTCATCTTTGTCACAGCTATATCTAATTACATGCCTGCTTCTGTTTCTCAGATAATACAGTATAATATAAAATGAAGAGCGGTCTTGGGGACTGGAATTTCACATTGTGAACTCTGGAGTTGCTGCTCATCTGTGCCATTCTGCATGCATACTGGTGACCACTCTGTTTACATACCTGTATATACAGAGCTGCAAAATAAGGACAATACCAAACAGAATAAAAGCGTAAAAGGTCAGAATCACAAGTTTCCCTGCCCTAGAAATATGAAACACCACCACACATCCAAGAATTTTTTAGTGAAAAAAAAAGTAATCATCTCAAGCATTTTTTCAAACTTATTCTCAGTTGCAAAATTTCTGTTCAAGCAGAAACATTTTTTAAAAGAAAATGTCAGTCACATAGAAAAAGGGATGTTTTATTCCATGATCAATCTTTTAGCAGCCAGGGTGGCACATGCCTCTTCTGTTTTCCTCTTTCTTATCAAAAGGCCTCATGGCTTCTAGCGGAATACCATAGCCCTGCACTTGCTTTTTATACGCACAAGCATGGCATTCCAGTTCACATGTTGATGTAGCCACAGGATACTTGCAGCCACATATCATGACAACAGGGCCACATATACCTATGGCGTGTAACATGCGCATATGCCCATGGCTGGTTACGTGCAAAGGCATGCATGCAAAGGCATGCATGCAAATACCAGCACACTTCGAGCTCCAGCAACATGGGCTGCGTTCTCCCTCAGTCCACCCCAGCAAACCAGCTATTTTAGGTACTGCAGGAGCATGGGTTACACATGCATACAAAAACAAACATGTGGGGTGACATCCTGTCCACATGAAAAGATGAGTCTGTAATCTCCGTGGGTGTCAATTTAGCATAATCCCCACAGAAAGGTTTAGTTTGCTTTAAAATACACAGATGTCGTATTTAAGAAGGGCCCATTCATTTCGGGCCCAAAATACATAAACATGCCTTGAGTAATAAAGCAAAAAAGGTACTTTTTGCTGATATGTTGTGGTTTAGGATTTCTGAGGAGGTGAAGTATGGAGCTCAGTTGTTGTTTTCGTTTTCTGAGGGGGTTTTATTATTATTAAGTTTTAATTTAGTTTGGCTCAATCTTTATTTTGTAAGTACGTAAATACAGGCAATCCAATGCCAATAGCTAGAGCAGTAATTCTGGTCAAAATGAAACACAGAGCTTTAGGCTATAAACCTAAGACAAAAATCAAAGGATTTAAATGAAATCTGACATGGCAACTCATTAAATTCAAGACTATCCGTGATACTTCATTAAACATCAGTTAAGTGCATCTTTAAACAAGATGAATGCAAGTTCAGGAAATGAAACAGTCATTGCCTAAATATTTAACATGCTAGAGACAAAGAAAATACCACTGTTGAACCAAATCAGAGGAATCACCCCAGCTAGTCCACAGCCTTATCTTCAAGACCTGTCTATATCTGCATCTCCAGAGGCATTTACCTCTTTTCTAGAATAAACTCTAAAACCATTCTTAAGACTGGATGACTGAAATGAACACAGTATTTCTGACGAGGCCACATCACCGTGACAACACCAGAGCATTTAATTGTTTGACAACCTAGCTCTTAGCCATTTGACCAATAAGTTTGATTTTTAATTATTTTTTTATATTGTGAATACAAAGCTTTCACAATGATACCCAAATACTGAGGACCCCATGCTGGAGCAGGTGGATGCCCAAAGGAGGCTGTGACCCTGTGGGAAGCCCATGCTGGACCAGGCTCCTGGCAGGACCCATGGCCCCGTGGAGAGAGGATCCCACGCTGGAGCAGGTTTTCTGGCAGGACTTGTGACCCTGCAGGGGACCCACGCTGGAGCCGTCTGTGCCTGAGGGACTGCAGCCCATGGAAGGGACCCACGCTGGAGCAGTTCGTGAAGAACTGCAGCCTGTGCGAAGGACTCATGTTGGAGAAGTTCATGGAGGACTGTCTCCCATGGGAGGGACCCCACTCTGGAACAGGAAAAGAGTGTGAGGAGTCCTCCCCCTGAGGAGGAAGGAGCAGCAGAGACAAGGTGTGATGAACTGACAGAACTCGGGAGTGGGGTTGTGCCCGGGAGGAAGGCAGGGTTGGGAGGAAGATGTTTTTAAGATCTCATTATCCTACTCTGATTTGACTCTGATTTAAGTTCTCATTATCCTACTCTGATTTGACTGGTAATAAATTAATTTTTTTCCCCGAGTCTGTTTTGCCCATGACAGTAACTGGTGAGTGATCTCTCCCTGTCCTTATCTTAACCCACAAGCCTTTTGTTATATTTACTTTCCCCTGTCCAGCTGGGCAGGGGAATGATAGAGCGGCTTTGGTGGGCACCTGGTCTCCAGCCAGGGTCAACCCACCACATAAAGCAATAAGATTTTTAAAGTAATGAGATCTTTAGATACTTAGCTAGTGCCTTAAGTATATAATGTTAAGAAACTGCTCTGCTCCTGTATATGTGTAAATAATTAGGATGTAGATGAGGGTATAGCAGAGCTTTTTCAAAAATAAGTAGTCCCATTCCTAGCATTTTGAGAGCTAGTATGATGTATGCTGATCTGCACTACAAACAGCCCTAATGTTCATCTCACTGCTTAGACATACATACATTGTATGGCAATTCAAAACAGATTTTCCTAGTCCACCAAATCAAATCCTCAATCCCCAGAGGCTTAAAAGTGGCTAACAATAGGGAAATAGAAGTAAGTGCCAAAATACATCTGAGTGTGGCCATTCTCCTCAACCTCTCCTGCTTTAACAGGCTACATGAAACATGGCTTGTTTTACCATACATCTCAGGCCATGGCCACACTTTCTCATTGCCAGAGCTCTGCAAGATGTCTGCAATGGGTATGCAATCTGCTTCTCAGAGGACTCAAGACTGCTACAGAGAGTATTTTTATCAAAGTTATCACAGGTAGTGTTTTCTTAGCAATGCTTTAAAGGAAAAGAATGAAAAAAAAAAAAGACTTAAAGCTTACAAGCTGATAGGAAGATCAAGTCAGAAAGCACCTGTGTTAGAACCACAGATGTTTTGCTCTGCCAAATTTAAAGGACCAGTTTGCAAAAAGTCCTACTTGGGAGAAGTATGACAGCTGTTACACATGGTTGCCATATAGATGAAGCAACATTCCTCATTTCATGAGGAAAATCAGCAGTGACCATTTAATCAGAAAGGAGAAGACTGCTTTTGTGTGGCTTCTCTGCATTAATCTGCATCTGGTGGTGAACCCTAAGTTGTCCATCTGTACAGAGCAGCTGCAGGGCTCCCATTTACAACTGGAAAGCCAATTTCTTGGTTGCTGATACTGCACTGGCCTTGGACCATCATGAGTATATCTCAGCTGACACTTGTCTGCCCTGCCATGCAGCCTGTTTTCCACATTTTTGTGGCTTGACGCATGTGACACATAACCCAACATAACACATAACCCTGCTCTGGCCAGCTTTAAAAACATTGCAACAGGTGTGAGTCTCCCATGTGCAATAGCATCATGCCATCATGCTTAATCCACTGCACAAGAGCTGGTCGCCTGGGCCAAGGCATGGTCCAGAGAGAAAGCCTAAGCCCTCCTTCCTTTATCTAGAAATATGAATGGCACCAGCATTTTCAAAAAGCCTCCCAAAGCTGGTAGACCTAAGTCAAGGTTACTGGTGAGCCATCTCAGCAGCATTACGCACACATCAGCAGCCCATTCGGTAAGACTAAAGGCCAGAAACGCAGCCCCACTTTGGAGTGAAAATTTACTTCTTCAAGTTCGAGGTGTTTCTGACAGTCCACCACTCACACTGTGACCCAACACCCTCCACAGGGCAACAGGGGATCTCAGCACCATCCAGGAAAAGTAAAACCCTGCTCATCTAGAGAGGATGGAGTGAACGGCCACAGCATAAGTGATGTGAAATGCAACCCCGGGGACAGGGGAGGGAAATGCAGCAAAGGGAACTAATGAGCCTGAGGACTTTTTCGGAGGGCAGTGGCCTAACAATCACATGACTGTGGGAGCTTTGATCTGAGCTGTGAAAATAAATTAGTTATGGGGTTAGATGGTACCTTTGGGAGTTCTAGTAGTATTGTCTTTAAATTTCCTTTAGCTGTGCATAACAGATGGGCAACATGTTAGTTTTATTTACAGACGGTCCTCATTCGCAGAACGACAGAGATGGAAGGGGAACAGCCTGTTTAATTTTGACATGAAGGACTTCTGTTGGGAAAAGTTCTGCTGAGGGGTTTAGGGGGACTTTTTTTTAATTGTTTTGTATTATTAGTTTGGACTTAAACGTCTATTCAACAGCTCTACTGTTCTCCCACGGAAACTCTTAATCAAAGTTTAAACGTTAATCAAAAGTGAAATAAAACTAAAATTACCTCTGAACTACAGTGACTTATGTCTTGGCAACTCTACCCTTTTGACCCTGCTATCACTTTGATGAATCCAGCCTATTGTGTTGTGTAGTAAAGCGCCGGCTTGCACAAGCTATAGCACAGCCTGCCAAGTAGTATACTGACTGGTTTGTAGATGCCTCTACTACTAAAGCCTCTGAGTGTGTATAGATAACATCATAGAATGGTTTAAACCAAACATCTGAATAAAACCAACATCCAGGCAACAACTCCCATTCATCAGACAGAAGGCTGGGAGTGACTTGAGCCTTGTACCATCTCATGAAGATCAGTAGCCTCAAATTCTCCTAGATCAATGGGGACAAAAAGTTGCAGAGATAGTAGTTTTCCTTAAGAATAATTGGTTGGCATCTTCAATTAGCAGATCTACCATTAGTTGATCACAACCAATTAAGACTAATAATCCACCATTTATACTAATAATCTACTCATCTCACTTGTTTTGGCAAGACAAGTAGCAGTTCAAAAAGTCTTCCTCCAACCTGTGTACGGAATCAAAAATCCTTGAGTCCGAGAGCCTTTGAGTCAGGTTCTCACATAGAAATCTGTGTCAACATCTTCAGCTGCAACCACAAGCAGAGAGTTCACACTGAAGAACTGATATATTCTGTCTTCCTCTGGCAAACCACCAGACCTGTACGCTGTAATCACGATTTCACGTACAAAGAAAACCTCAGGTGTTGTGAATTAGGAAACCCAGAACAAACTCCCACCTCTGCCATTGCTCTGCGGTGAGACCTTACCCAAGCCATGTCGATGCTCTGCCATTCTCATCATCTCTGCTTTAGCCTGATGTTTTGCACTACACCCACATTGGGTCATGTAGGCAGTAAGACCAATAAAATTCTGCCAAGATCTAGATCTAGCAGTAGGCTGCAATTACCATTGGAAAAGATGCTTTTCTAGTGATATCATTTCAGTGTCATCAGAGCTGCCTGAAACAAATACTTCATTGTTTTATTGCATAAACATCCTTCTAGGTCATGTCTGCCTTGATGAACTTTGTCTCTGCCGTCAGAGGATGGAAGATGGTAGAGGTAGCCGAAGTGCGTCAGCTCTGCAAACCCACCGTTTCCTGGTTCAGCAGCTAACTGAACTGTGTCCACACATCATTGCTGGGAGCCGGCTCTTTCCCAGAAGGAAAATAGAAAATGTACTGTATCATTGTGGGGCAGCTGCAGCACGCTAAATAGAGTCACATACTATCACTTCATAAGCAAAACCTGCTGCTGAGGGGAAAGAAAGGTTATGTTTGTTTTTGAGGTTTTAAAAGCATTTTTTTCTTTTTTTTTTTCCTCTCTTAACCCAAAGGGATCCAAACCAGAAGTTCCTTCCTGTCTGAAAGAGTTAGGCATAGGACATTTGTGGCCTGATTCTCCTCTCAGCTTGAGTTAAGTCTGATATACCTCCAGTGAGCTGACAGAGCTACTTCAGAGTAAAACCAGGGCAACGGAGACAAGAATCTGTGCCACACTAATGAAGTCATAACGGAGCAGCCGTCCAGAGCAGTCTCAGCATTTTCAAACCAAAATGATGTTGATCTTTCAGCTGGAACACACAAGATTTTGAAGCTCATTCAAGTACTCTGCACCAAAATACTCAATTCCTTTCCAGCATCATTTTATTGCAGTCAATAATATGGGTCTGTAGCCTGCTGAGGCCAAGAAAAATGGCAATGACTTTACCCTCTTGTCTCTGCTTGCCAGTTTTTAACCCAGATGAAAGAGAAGACTAACTGGAATAAGCAACAGCAATGGGTAAGGAGCCCTTGTGAGTGCCATAAGGTGTAACATTCTCCAAAGCATCCTGACACTTAGTGACAAGAGGAACTGCTGTGATCACAGCCTATGGCATGCAGACCACAGAAGTCATTCAGCAATTCCTGCAGTTAGACCACAACCCTTGGATGACTTGGAAGGTCTAGATTAGAAGGGTTTGGACGCTGGAAATTATTTTGAATATTTGCCTCAAGCAAAGAGAAGGAACTACCATCATGTGTCTCAGATCTTTTTCTTTTTAAAGCTAGTTATCTTCATAGAGTCTACAAAAAGAAGAATCTCAGAGGATTCTGTTTGTGAGAAAGAAATCTCCTTTCTTTGAAGAAAGACAAGTGCAGCCTCCTAGTTTGGTCCCTGTAAGAATTTGAGACCTGGCACAAAATCAGTTTCTGGTCCTAGTTAGCAGGTAGAGTCCGCCATGGGGGATATATATGCTTTCAGCATAGGGCACTCCTTGTTTGCTCAGTCTTTGCTTTGGCCTTTGAACCTCACTTGTAATTCCCTACTTAGCTCTTGACCCTTCTTCACAGGCTTCTGATTTGACCTTTGCTAATTTTCTTCCTCCTAATCCTGACCTGCTTGTCTTACGTTGCTTAAACCTTATCTCATCTGCTATCCCAGAATCTGCTCTGCAGTTTATAGTCCCTAATCTTGTGGTTAAGCCTCTGAGGACCTTCTTGGCCGGACCTTCTTGGCCTGACCTTCTGGCTAAGTGCAGCCTGTTTCCCAGATTCTAATTGACTGCAGTACCTTCATCCCATCTCCAAACCTGATTCCAGTTTGACTCCTGTCAGGGGGCCTGATTACCCATATCCTACTGTCTGCATTTTACCTCCCAGGGCAGAGGAACATGGCAGACCAGCTCCTGAGTCATCTGGGATGACTACCAATATCCAGCCTACATTTATTGCTAAGTCACCCCATCTCCACACCAAAAATTCTCTCCCTTTTGGGGAGATTTTGGGGGCTGACATTGTGCGCATTTCTTTTTACATTCTTGTACTTAAGCATTTGAATCCAGTAGAGGCCTTGAACTATCAGTAGGTATCCTGGACCTACCTTGCCCCCTCCAAGTAAAAGATATGTTTTTCTATGTTTTGTTACAAAAAGCATTTCCCGCTCTGGCAATGGACAGCATCAGCCCAAGGCAGTGCTAACCATTCAAGTGTGCAAGTCTCATGTTACCCTTCCATTCTCATCATATCTTTTGTGATACTCTCCTGTGTTACCTTACCTCTCCTTCCCACTTCCATCCTGATCTTCATAGTCCAACAAGTGTGTTGACCAAGATGGACTCTTATGGTTATTGGTCCCATCTTGCACAGCATATGGTCCCTGTCACACAGCTGAGTATTTGGCCATATCACTGAGTGGCTGGTCACCAAGCAGCCACGAGGGCACTGCCCTTCCTTTTGTCTGCCTCTCCTGAACAGAAGGTCCCTGTTCTCCACCCGAACTACTCCTTCTTGAGCAAGAGAAGCCCAACCCCACTGACAAATACAGGTCCGCTGACCACACCCTGGCTGGATCTGCTGGCTCTTTCCAGTGGCATCGGGTGGAGAAGGTGGGATGCTTCCTGTCTGCACGCCCAAGCTCTTTGGAAGTCTGGGTGCTACAACACACCCAAACAGCTTAAATTAGACAGCACTGTAAACTGGGGATGGGACTGGTGGGAAAGCATTGTCCTCTTCCATACCACCCAACTCAGAATCAGCTCAAAGCTACTCAAGCAAAATTAGCTTCAGCTGCTATTGGTAGAGTCCTGACTATTCAGAATAAGTTTCCCACGCACAGGGTACTCAAAAAATAGGTGTAAAATTATTCTGACTAATCTCAGGAAAACCGGAAAGAACAAGGCAGATACTATGCACAGATTGTTCTCCAGGCTGCACAAAGATATGCCTTCTCAAAGTCACAGGCAACTTTTAATAAGTTCTAGAGCCTGTACTACATCCTTCCTTTAATCATCTCCTAATATCTGTGAAGCACTGTGATCCAGAAAGTTGTTGGCCTTTTGAGTGAAGGAAGTAGGGCTGGGTGGATGTTCGTGAATCTAACAGCAAGAAGTTATGTGGTTTTCCTCCTTACCTTTAAAAGATACCCACAGACTGACTTTTTTCTTTCTTTTCTGGGGAAATAATCCAATCTGTATGCACTGGCACACTGATGATTCTTTGACTTTCTCCCTCATTTCTCTCCTGACAGAGCGCTCAAGAAACTAAATGGGTGGAGGTTTAATATTTTATTACTTCTATAGCCTTATTCTGAGATGTTTATAAAGAAGGAAATCAATCTCTTCCCGGATACCGATGGACTGTCAACTTCCTCCAGCCAGCTGCTTTGTAACACATGAAATGCCTTTCTCACAGGCAGGCTTATTAGCTTCGCTCCAGCTATAAAAGAGTGAAAAGAAAGCAAAGGGGTTTCATGACCATCGTGCCTCAAATCCTTCCCTTGAACTCCTCCTCATGTTCACCAGAAACAGGTAGGAGCTCAGTATGTGGCACGTGTCTCAGGCTGTGTTCACACTTCTTGGAGTTGGGAAGAATTTGAGCAAGGAGAAGGCAGGCAGTGTGTCAGAGGTTCCACCGAAGCAAGGGGGCTTAGACAGAACCCTTTCTGCACATTGAAGTACCCAGAATAAACTATGCATTGTTCCCAAAGATATAAACAAGAGATTCTTTAACTTTCATGCAAGCCCTTGCAATTTCAATTCCTTCCTTCACACATGTATCTGGAAATGCTCTTTGCTAAAATATAAATGCCCTGATTCTCTGTGTCCCAGCAGGAAACCTGGGACATCCATTAACATCAGAGCTTGCCAATACCCTGAAACCCGTAACACCAGGTAAAGCACCTGGCCTGACACTTCCTAGGTTAATTTTTATGCTTCCCCCACCCCCCCCAATAAACCTGCAGGCAACTACATACTTTTCTCAACAAGTCTCTGGAGGAGAGTTCTGTCCATTCTACCATAAGGGAGGTTTGATTTCAATGGTTTTCCAAGCTGGGCTGGGATCACAAATCAGGCTTGAACTATTGACCCACCTCTCTCAAATTCTGGGAGGTAAGTTAGAGAAGTTCATGCCCAGTATCAGACGTCTGAGCCAGGTGGGGATTCGTAATGGCTGGGGGCCAGCTCAGGTGGTACCTTTAGCAGGATTAGGACACCAAGCCACTCATGGCTTGGATAAAGAAATAGCTGTTGACCAAGAACAGTAAATACACACCTCCCGTGATGTGATTTTGAGTCCTCATATATGAGAAAAGGACTGGGAAAAGCCCCTCCTCTACAATCAGTTGGCTCAGCAGCCAAAACAGGGCGTAATGGGGGTAGATAAAACCCAGGTTTAGTGCAGAAGGTAGGAGGTAAAATGGATCACAACCCTGGGGGGTAGAGAGGTGCCTAAACTCTTTCAGGACAAAAGCAGCTGAAGCTTCAGAAGACATAAGATAAAAACACCCATAGAGACGGCCAAGGGGCACAACACTGCACCCTTGCGAGGACCCAGGTAAAGAGCTCTCTTTTGTCATGGTGGTGGGATTTTTGAGTTTTGATACTGGAAAAGAGAAGAGGCACTCACCGCAGGAAGGAGGCTGGGCCTCACCATGCCACAGGGAAAAAAGGGCTAACAGTGAAGCTTGGGAGGAAAGGGAGCCGTGGGTCTGAGCTTAGGGCACCCACCACCAACGGCTCAAAAACGCTGCCATGCTGCACAGGCGGCAGTGCCAAAAGACTGAGAAGACAAGTGTGTGACGGGGTCATGGGCCGATGGTCTGAGATAAATTTGACAGCAGGATCCCATGTTTAGAAGCAGGAGAATTTTACAGCGATGTAACTCTCTCGCAGATACAAGAATATTTCCTCCCATTATCCATCCGGTCCTCTGGCTTACAACGTGCTTCCCCCCGGCATGAACAACCCAATGGCTCATCAGTTCATTCTATCAGCCAAGATAACATTTTGTCTGTAGTGCACCCTTGCCCTCCCAGCATCAAGCCATGATTTTGGTTCATTCTCGGATTACAGAATTTACTGGTGGAAAGTCAGAGCTGCTGCAGCTCCCCTTGCTTCCTGGCAAGGGCAAGAGACGAGAGAAGATAGAAATACCAAGAAACCACACAAGTGTCAGAAACAGCCTTTCTGTAGCCAGTGGGAAACAACAATCAGCAAGAGGCATTTTGCCTCCCCCTCCGGGGGAACACAGCACATTAAAAATGGACATTTTTCCCTGGATTTTTCATGTATTTTGAGTGGTCCTTCTCTCATCACCTCACTGTCCTGCTCCCAAGATTTAAGGAGATCAGCAAGTGCTCTATGCCAGGTTTGAAATAATGCCAGGAAGGCTGAAGGAAGCTGAGAATAGCCGTGTCAGATGATACCCAAATTTCAGGGCTGTGCCCTTGCCCCCATCTGTCCCCAGAACTGGTTTCCAGTCCTAAAAAAGCAGGGACAGAAAAAGATGGACAGGTCTGGACACAGCAGTATAACCTCCCTAGCACATCAACACAGCAACCAGTTGCTACTTATATTCTTTTAGTGCAAGGCTGTTTACACAGAAAAAAATAAAATTAATACAAAAGGTAGACTAAACCACTTTGGGTTTTTTCCCCAGCCATGACACTGTGACAGTTCTGTAGCTTGTGGTTTTCCTTTGAAGCACCCCGTTCAGAAAGCCTTCTGTGCATTCCCTTTCCAAGCATCTTGTCACAGACATCTTCTGACCAAATATGCGATCAAACCTGCTAGTCTTAACATTGCTCATGAAACTAGAGTTAAAAACTGTCCTGCCAATCCACTGGCAAACAATCCTACTTCAAAAAAAGGAAAAAAAGAGGGGGGAAAAAAAAAAAAAAAAAAAGCAAACCAGAGCACCAGCGCACAGGTATTTGGGTTCAAAAAAGTTGCTCCTCCAAAAGCATCACGTATGGGTAGCTGAGAAAGCACGAGCCGGGCTCAAAACAACTTCATCACCTGCCCAGTTCTCACCGACTTCCTTGGTGCCGCTCTTCCCAGGCCCTGCTGGGAACCGAGGGCTGCTGCAGCAGTGCCCTTGGCATGTGCCCGCTGAAAAGCCGGGTCGCTGCCTGTGGACATCAGCGCACATCGAGCTGCTGTCACAGGCAGGACCGGAGGAGACGGGAGCTCTCCCCTCACGGGCAGGCTAAACCTCTCCCGCGCAAAGCCATGCCTCTACGCCTGCCACAACAGCTTCTTCCCACCTCTCCCCTCACTCTCCCATGGCCAGCGCTGTTTCCATCTTGTGTTTCCTGCGGCGGTCTCGCCCTGACCTTTGACAGGCTCCACACAGTTAAATAAGTTTGCCGGCAAGTCGCTTCGCTTCTAGCTGGGTTTTCATTTCGCCTATTCCCTTTCCCCCACCGCTGCGGGATGCAGCTCTTCAAGGGAAATGAATTCTATCTTCAGGTGAAAGTCCAGAGGTTTTTTTTTTCATTGACCTAAATTAAACTCCAGATTTGCATTGACATCAGAATTCAGTCCGAGAACTTTCAAGTCCTGCCAAATTCATAGAAATGGAGAGCAGCATACTTAAAAATCTACCTCTGTTCATTAAAGTATTTTAATTAAACAGTATTTATAGTACAATTGGACATACACATGTGTATTTTAAGTGAACACTAGTATTTTAAATTATGCAATTAAGTGAATTATTAAAATAAATTAGATGCCTCTACTCAGGGAGTCAGCAAAAGCAGGGACAGAAAGGATTTCTCCTCTATTACCGGCTGAAGAAAAGAGTTGAAATTATATATGTTAATGCTAGAAGGTGGTTCTTGAATTAAAATATCACAGGGCCCTCAAAAGAGAATAAAGGGTGAGGTAAGAATGATTAAGGTGCTTTTACACAAAGAATGATACTTTTTATATATCTTTGACCTTCTAAGGTCAGAGGGATTATAGGACTGTTTGAAGTTCAGGAGGAGCTGAGCAAGGAAACAAGAGGGCTTTTCATGGGGTGATGAGAAGCTGTGGCTGACATTTCAAGAGCAGAAAGCCTATTTTTATTAACTCCTTCTTTCTCAGGTAAAAAATGCTTTTGACAGAAGAAAACAAAACAAGCATACAAATGTGCAAAAAATAATCCAATTTCCTCTGCAAACACACGGACCTAAACTTGAAGTTCAGCAGAACCAGTGTGGTCATCCATGAGGAGGCAGAAAAGAAAGACCCATCAGAGGCAGGTCACTGAAAGCGGGATAGCGTGACATTATCAGTGGTTAAACTAACATTGCTCCCTGCACTTTTGGAAATTTATTAGGACAGCTGTTAAGATTCTGCAGCAGTCTTTGTATATTTTTATCTTAGATTTTTCTGTTTAAACATTTGAAGAATACATCTAGTACATTCCTTTGCTCAACTCAATGGGTAAGCGAGTATCAGGGCAGTTATTTGAGCATGCAAATAATAGCAAATACAGCATATGTGAACTAGAGAAAGGAGTATAGCATAAGGACTCTAGGGTAGATTAGGTTCTTTATTCTCAGTGGGTATTTAATTGCTGAAAAACACTTTGCAAGGGGGCAAGGGAAGGATAGGTTAAATTTAATTAATAGTTTTGGCAGTGAGATCTTAGATGAATGACAGGGCAAAGTGTTTCACTTGATATTTTCAGTATTCTTTCCCTTTCCTGTTTCAAAATGGTATTTTTTTTCTTTAAAATTGTCCAATTACTTTAAAGAGTTTTTTAAAAGAGTTTAAAATCCCACAAAGGAAACTGAATATTTGACTTTGAGTCAAATGAAAGGTTTTGATCAATCTTAAATTATTTTTCTTTTTATACATAATTACATACAGGTATGTGGGTTTTAGCATGAATATTAATATTTTGTAAACATATGCAGTTATATCAAACAAAGTGAATTATATGTATCCGCTTACTCAGCCACAGTGGTAAAGTGTGGAGAAAAGCATTGTCTTCTCTACCTGTTCTGAAAAATACTGACATTTTGTATTTTAATGCCACAAAAAAGTCCCAATGTTGAGTCCTTGCAAAACAGGAAAAATTTTCACTTAGGGTCACCACTCTAGTAAAAGTCCATTCCAGTGTCCTCAATTCAGCTAACAAACTGAAAATTCAGTGGAGATCTTGTATGGAGCACTTGGGTTAGGGCTTGCTTCTCCCTTTTCACTTTTGTCTAAATTTTCTGAATTTTTATGGACAAAATGAAACTTTTTCACCTTTCCAAAATTACTTTTCATCTTCTAGCTCAAACCAAAAATTGGAACGAAAGGCTCATTTCTTGCTCTCTCCCTTCACTTACCCTGAAGCTATGAATGCTAGAACTTGACTGCTATTACTGCAGCTTGCTCAACTTACATTAGACTTTCTCAGCGTAAGTTGAGGTTGCCAATAAAAGTTCTCCATCTACATACACAAACCCCCATGTACAAGTATAATTTTCTACAAAAATGCAACGTGAGCTCTTGTCGCGAATGCACTCTTAAAACTGAACTGGAAATAGCCCGCAAGCCTCCACAGTTTAAAGGATGAGTAGCTTACTTCTGTGCAGAGCAACTGGCTTGGTTGCAGCCTTTTTCCTTGTCCATATCAGGAAAACATGGGAAGTTTCCATGTTCGTGAAGATGCTGCCACAGAAAGGTACAATTCTGGAAAAGCCATTCAGTTCTAAACCAGGCCTCTCTCAGCTCTTCCTCATTGGTAAAGCAATCTGAAGTGGCTGTTTGCTCTTACTCTTATTTAACATTCTCTGCATAGACGCCCAAACTCTGAAAGCAACTTCAACATAGCTTACTCAGTGAAGGGCTTAGACCAAGCACAAAACTATACCTAGAGGATATGGTATCTACTCTTTAAATCTACAATTCAAAGTCCTTTGCTGCCTATAAACCACTCTGCTATAGCTCTATTTGTGTAGAGAGAAATGCCATGTATAATCTTGATTTCTAGAGCTTTCTGAAAGAAAAGGTGAATTTCACCTTAAAGGCTTCATTCAGCCTGCTGTTTACTCTGGACTCGTACTGTAAATTGACATATGTTCAAGGACATTTTTTATTTGGTGGAATATCTGCCATGTAATAATACATGTAGCAAAGGGCAGACTACTCAAATTCACTGAATCATTTCAGCCTGAAGAAAAGTTTAAAAAGCCAGACTCAAGAAAGCATTAGTTGTGGTATTCTTTTAACTAGTATTATAGCAGTTGGAGAATGAAGGTGGATGTGAGAAAACACCGGTTTCCTTCCTCTGCCAGAGAAGATGTAACCAATAGCCCTCAGCTCCCAGAAGTTCACCCATAGTATCAACACTGTTCGTATTCAGGGCAGGTTATCTGTCTCAATCTGCCTTGTTAACTAGTTTCATTAGTAATTAAAGAACTTAAGAAATGACTAAACTGCAGGTTTCCCAGCTTTCAGTTGAATATCCTACCTTTTGGGGTAGGGAGTCACATTGACTTGCTCTAGTTGTCTCAGTTCCTAAAAATCCCATACAGGGTAGAACAGCTTCAGCAGAAGTGACTGAGGGAGCCCCACTAAAACCTGACAGCTTGGATGTGTACTACAGAGATCTGACTTAAAATTCACTGCTTTCTGATTCAACGGCTTGGTATCACAGGAAAAATAAGTTGTACATGTCAGAAGTGGTTAAAGGCTATGCCGTGCAAAGAAGGCGTGCGTAAACTCACCCTTCGCCTTTACCACTGCTGTGCTTCAGAACAGGGACTGGAGTGAAGGTGCTGCTTTCTGGTCTACTTTTTGTTAAATAATTTTTAAAATCTTCAAGGGAAATAGATACAGGAGAAGGTGTAGGTAGCATGCAAGTTGGAATGCTCCTCTGGGCTCATTTCTGTGTTCCAATAAATATTTATACAAAGTTGAAAAGTGACAAAACAGAAGAGTTCTCTGGCAATAGGTTAAAAGTGTCCAACTCCTCCTTTTCGTTTTCCAGTTTTGTGAATCTATCTCTTCATTTCCTTTGCTTTTCTTGCAAATCCTTGGAAAATGAAATGTTTCATTTTGGGTTGAACAGAATGTTTCATTCAACATAAAATGTAGTTTGGGGAGTTTTGATTCTCCCTTGGGGAGAAAAAAAATGGAAAAAAGTCTAGATTCATTTTAATCCAAACCAAAATCTTGATTTTTTTTTTAACCCAGTCACCAGAGAAAAAAAAATCAATTCTTCACATAGCCGTAATGATACATTCAATCAATTGCAATTGCTAGATCTCACTTGCTCAGATGCTGCAAGAACTCCAGGCCACAAAAGCAAATAGCTGCAACAGGAAAAGGTGTGCCAAGCATGTCTCAGTAGAAGACAATATGCTTATTGTAAGACAGGTGAAAGAGGGAAAGGGAAAATGGGGGAGAAGGGAAGGGAAGGGAAGGGAAGGGAAGGGAAGGGAAGGGAAGGGAAGGGAAGGGAAAGGGAAGGGAAGGGAAGGGAAGGGAAGGGAAGGGAAGGGAAGGGAAGGGAAGGGAAGGGAAGGGAAGGGAAGGGAAGGGAAGGGAAGGGAAGGGAAGGGAAGGGAAGGGAAGGGAAGGGAAGGGAAGGGAAGGGAAGGGAAGGGAAGGGAAGGGAAGGGAAGGGAAGGGAAGGGAAGGGAAGGGAAGGGAAGGGAAGGGAAGGGAAGGGAAGGGAAGGGAGAAGAGAAGAGAAGAGAAGAGAAGAGAAGAGAAGAGAAGAGAAGAGAAGAGAAGAGAAGAGAAGAGAAGAGAAGAGAAGAGAAGAGAAGAGAAGAGAAGAGAAGAGAAGAGAAGAGAAAAAATTGTCCAATGCTGCCTGCAACAAGGTAAGTCCCACTGACAGCCACAGTTATTCCAACATAGAAAAATGTGAAAAGCAAGCAGGTAATGGGCAATTTGGATCTGCTGTTCTGTAACATTAATGAAAAGAATTAAAAAGAAAACCAGTCCAAACTCCTACACTTCAACACTCCCCTGCATGCAAAACCAGGTGAGCCTACGCCAATTCCTCCCAGCGTGTGTGTTGAGACTTGGCTGATGCTGCATTCCACAAATAATTCCTCTTCTCTGTGCCTGCAAGACATTTCAGTGTAGGAATGGGAACACAACCCAACACTTTCAATTAAAATAATTATTCAAACCTGGCGAACTCTGAGATACTTCTATTGTTTCTTGCTTAAGAGGTAGCATTTAAACTTTCAGAGATATGGAAAGGAACTTTGTTTATAGATCAAATGCAGTTCTAAGGAAATCCTGCATCTCATTTGCCTCTCCTGAAGATCACGAAACCCTCTCTAAGGTCTCCTTATAAAAGGACATTGTTAGTATGTACAGATAAGGATCTTATTGCACATTCAGGAAAATGTTCCTAATAGAACATAAACTATATGGCCATAAATATTGTGCAGTAAAAGGACTGACTATCATATAAAATTATTATGTTGCTTACATAGAACAATGCACCATCTCCCTTTCTAATGCTTTAATATTAATTAAACATCTCACCACCTTTTTTACATGCTTTATGTTAGTTTCTCTATTAACACAGTTCCAAAGGAAAATATGAGAGATTATTTGACTTTCTCTTTATTTAGACTGAGAAAAAATAGCCGCCTTCTGTATTCATGAGAATGGCACATATAAACAAACAGCCTTTCTAAAATTACAAATAGCTATTAAGTCTCATTTCTTATGCATGATCATTCTCACAGAGAAGCTGGTCTGGTGCTACAAGACTTTGTGATTTCTAAGCTCCGCTGGTTGGTGTGTGTATATGCACTATAGCTTTGCTGAGGCAAGTTCTATTCTTTGACTCTAAATATCTCCCCTGTGGCTCAATCCTTTCCTGTTGCTTTCATGAAAATGAGAAATAGTCCTTGATCACAAAGTTCCCAGGTTTTTCCTGACGTTGACAAAGGAGATTGTTGTTAGCCTGCTGGCAAGTGTTTTGAACTGTACCAAAGAAATGGGATTCAAGTGACTATTCTCATGGATCAGGAAGGGGCTTTTTAATCCTCTGTAGAAGCGTTAAGGACAGAGCGATGGGAGCATGTAGGAGAGGCCACAGGCGACTGTGCACTAAACACAGCTCTTTGGGCAGTTTTTCAAATTTTTCCACTCATGACCTCACTTCCCAGTGCACTTCCAGGCTGACGACCCCACTTCTGATTGCAAGCCCTACTCCTGCAATCGAGTTCCCATCAAGCCACCTCTTAAGTACCGTGACCTCTTGTTTGGATCCAGGTTCAGTTCTGCATGGAACATCCATACAGGTCAGCTTCAGGTGCGTACATGCATGTCCACTGAAGCAACAGAGAGGAAAATGTATCCCACAAAATGTTTTCTGTTTTAATAACAGTTCCTTACAGGATGTTGGAACATCTGCCACACAAAACAAATGCCATCTCTGACTGCAATCACCATACAGGGAACCTTGGATTGAACTGGAACTTTCAGATGCATGTTAATAGTAACGCCACAAGACTCTGTCTCTGACCCTGTCTTCCTGAATACAGGGGAGATCATCACACCTATGCACAAAAGCACAAAGCACGGATTGATCATCCCCCCCACCCCCCCCCCGCCCTTAATGAACATGCTTGCCAGACGGTGAGCCAGGAAATGCCAACTTCCATAGGCACTGCGCTGTGGGTGGTTTGGGGCTGGTGCACCCATCCCTCTGGGGGAACAGATGTTGCCACTGATTCACTTTGCAAGCATGTGAGTCAAAGTCTACATCTGTGACAACTTACAGTAAAGAACTGTGAGCAGCTGCAGAGCAAAAAGCACAGAGTGAAAAGTCAAGATGTAAGGCGAGATACAGCATCAACCCTGAAAACTGACAAATGGAATCCATTTGATTTGAGCTGCAGCAAATCTACCTGACCAGAAGAAAGAAAAAGAAAGAAAAGAGAGACAGACAACAGCTCACTGAGTGCCCCACGTACGACCCACAGTGACTGCCTTCTGATACTTTACATACCTCCTTTCACATTAAAAAAAGGCTGGAAGGGGTCTGTACGACACTGCAGGACTTCTGACAAACTTCCAATGCGAGCGCCACAGCCCTCCGCACCTTCTCCCCATCCCCTCCCTGACCCAGTGAATCACTCAGAGGGTCTGGCTGAAATGCTGCCCCTTGCTGTTAGCAGCCACAAAAAGACCTAGGACACTCTTCATTGCAATGACAGTGTTGAATCAAGTCTGCTGGTCAAATTAATTCCATTTCTACCATTTATGTTGCCCCTTTGATACAATATTGGCACACTATCAAAACTAAGGGGGGATTGCTTTGAATTGGTATGCCGTGCCTACTTCACACCAAAGGCAAGTTCAGTTCAGACGGCAGTGATGCAATTGAAATTTATGTGTTGCTCGTTGTCTTTAAAAGGGGTTGGAATTCTCTAGGTGAAAAGTATTGCCTACCTAAAGAAGTAAAGCTACCTCCATGCCTACAGAGGAGAGGAGAGTGAATACTGAAAAAAAAAAAAAAGGTCTGCAAATATTTGATCAACTTTCTAAACAAATGCTTCCCAGCTGGTTTTTGTTCTTTCATGTTTGCTTTTTCTGGATATTTATGATATTGGGTTTTACTAGCTCACATGTTTGTAGAAGGCAGAAATACACAAGGTTGCATATTGAGGAAAAACAAACTTTAAATGTGCTTTATCCCCTAACTCAACAAGAAGCAGGATTATATTGCTATACTGGTCAGTCACAAAATAAAAACAATTCCATGAGTCTACAGTAAATTAAGCCTGTGACGTGAGAACTTTCTCAAACTTACTGGTAGTATCGGTACACCAAAAGATAGTTATCTTTATAATCTTCAAATAACTTATAATGATAATTAACCTAATTTAGTCAAAGTCAGGGTTTTGGCCAGTCAGAACACTTTTATAGCAGTTACCAAGACTATAATTTTGCAAAGGGAAGCAACATCTTCAAAATTATGTTCTTTATTAATGTTTTGTCTTTCAAACCTGTGTGGTTCAGGGACTTCTTAAATTTAAAAGGAGTGATTTGCCTACCTGAATAGTTTCTGTTTCTTGTGTGGGTAGGACTTTCCCTACTGCATATGCTAGTTGTAGCAGATTAGTAGCTACATGCTGGGCAGAGATTTTTCACTTTTTTTCTTGAATTCCTGTGACATAGGACTGTCTACAGTGTGCAGAACACTTCTGTACATTTGCACTGCATTTATCCATTGTTTTTATAACTATTACTGCATTTATAAATTGCATTTAGCAATACCGAACTTCATTTGCTATGAGTAATTCATTTATCTACATTTCCTAAGGTTCACCAAATTTTTGCCAGTCTTTGTCTTCCTATCTACTTCTTTCACCTTGACTAACCTAAATTATTTGGGGGCCTTCTGCTGTCTTACTGCCTCTGGGCTCACCGTCATCTCCAGCTTATGACTGTATACACCAAACACTGGCCCCAATACGGAAACTTGTCAGACCCCGCTCTTAGCATTTTGCAATAATGAAACCTGATCACCGATGGAAATTGATTCCTTCCCACGTTTTCATTAATAACAACTCTTTGACTTTTAGCCAGTTACTACTTAATTTTTTAATAGCTTCTGTCAAAGGTCTTTCAAAGCCTAAATAAATTTTACCAACTCATTTTTCTTTATCCACTGACCGCTTTGTTGACATACTCAAAGAAGTCCAAGGATTCGCCCAGAACAATCTCCCACTGCAAGCACGCATTTTGATCTTCCAGATTCATTTTATTTCATTAGTTCAAAGCCTTTTGCAAGGTCTGAATGTAAGATCCATGGCCTGAAACTTCCTGAATTGTCTCCAAACAAATACAATATTTCTTTAAAAAATGAAGAAAGAAAAATAAAGATAACTTTCACACAAAACTTTTTCAAACAAAAGTGGGAAAAGAAAATTTGGGTGTATTGCCCTAAAAATGTTTCTTTTCATTCTGGATTTTTTTAAAAAAATCATCCTATCCTGTTTTTCTTAAAACAAACTTTTTTTTTTTGGTATTACAACTGTTCAGCTAGGCTGGTCTAGTCTAGCTCTCCAGACACAAAATGATGGCCTCCAAGACAATTACCCCTCTAGAGTACAATCCTTTTTGTGGCTATTTTCACACAAATACAGATTTGGTATCAAGAAGCCATCAGTAAGGAAAATCAAACAGATTTTTTTTAAAAAAAAAAAGACGGAAAAGAGTTGTTATTATTACGCCACTGCGTGTATTTCTCACGTGCTTGCACCTTGAATACCCTGTGCAGTTTTGCTCCTCTGACCCCAGCGAGGGTATATTTGACCTGGGGAAGGTTCACGGAAGGGTCACGAGGACGATCAAAGGTGTGGGACAGCCTCCCCCCCCAGGAACCACTGACCAGAATAGGCTGGAAATGAAATGACCGAGCGGGGGGTATGACAGAGGTCCATAACTCACACACATGTGTCCCGGGGGTAGCAAGCTGGGCACAGTGGGAGCACTGTCCCCACAGGGCAGGAACCTGGGGCGTAGCGAGAAGGTGGAAAACAAGGGGAAGGCAGAGGCTCTTCACACCACGTGTCATTAAGCTCTGGAGTACTTTGCCTCGGGATGCTGTGGGTACCAGCGGTTTCAAAAAGCAACTAGACAAATTCACAAAACCAAGGTTCGCAGGGGACTGCTGCATTTTACAGATGCAACTTCCACCTCAGGGGGAAATGAGCCCCCAAACACTGGCTGGCAGGAGAGCATGCCAGGCAAGTACCACTCACTAAGCACTAAGCCCTGTTCTTCTTTTACCTAGTCATCCACGGCTCACCGACATTAGAGAGAGGACCCTAGGTTAGGCGGGTGCCTGGTCTGAGCAGCACTGCTATTCCTACATTCCCATTTTCCATCTCTGATGCTGAAAACTACTTCTAGTGACAGATTTTTGCTAGCATCTCAACCACCTCATATCCAAGTTACCTGTCAACCCTCTTTCTGTGAGAACAACGGCTTGCCTTAGACACCCTTCTTCCAACCCTTCTGTCCTTCACCTTTACCACACAAGAGGTCCTTTCTGGAGATAAGTCTTCTGTGGACTCATCTGAGGAACATCGCAGCCATCGAGGAGGAACTGCACCCATACTGAAGTCAAGGGGAACTCCACATGCTTGATGATGGTCTTTGGTATTTACAGGGCCATGTACAGAAGGTGTGTAAAAAATGGATAAACGGATAAATCAATCCACAGAATATGTGATTCCCCGTGCTTTGGGCACTTAATTGTCATGACATATCAGATGACCAAAGGATAGGTTGGGCTGAACCCAACCTGTAAGTTTAAAGATAGAGAAATATTTCAGTGGGGAAAAAAAAAAAAAAAAAATCCTGCTTTACTGATGTCCTGTATAAATGCCTGTTTGATATTTCAAGAGCTACGTTGGATTATCTTGTCCTCCAGGTTAAAGAAAAATAATTAAAAAAAAAACAAACCCAACTTATTGCAGAGCAAATTTAGATGTTATGGAAGAAATGGGTAAATATATTTGTCAGGATGAACTATGATATTTTCAAGCTTGTCTAACTGTAATTAAAAATTCAGGGCCCATGAACTTTTTGCCTTGTTTACTTACATGCAAACATTCCCCCATTTGTTCAAAATAGGTATTTTTTAATTTATTTATACACACTGAAAGCATAACCACTAATGCAGCAACAACAGAACATCCAACGACAACCCTGGTTGCTAAATTTGACAGGGTCAAACTAAAAATCCTCTGGGCTTGCATAATAAATATTCAGTCTAAAAAGGGTCAGTAACACTTATCCTGGACTCATCCCAAACTTCAACTTTTCCAAAGACTCTCAAAATAGGCCTTCCACACTAGTGAGACATCCTGTACTAAGAATTGGCTCTGCTTGGGAAAGAATGGGGCAATGTGGCCTGCTTGACACGAACAACTAGATTTTCTGGTTTCATTTCTGGAACTGCCACCAAACCATTGTATAATTCAGTCAGCGGGACGGCGGGCATTTTTTCAATTAAAGAAGGTTTTCTTCTATCACAAAAATCACAAAAATGTGATTTTTGTAAACAGAGAGTTTTGATGTTTGTGTTTTTAAACAAACCCAACTTATTTCTTTATATTTTTTTTTTAAAGCTTTGACATTTGCTACTTTAAAAGCACAAGAAAACTCCCCATCCTCTCTCTGTTATCTTTGTTTAAGTTTTTCTTTGCACCGGGAAGAAAAAGGTCATAAAAAGAGATAACAAAATACAATCAATATTTTTACCTTTCTATACTCAACTCTGGAAAACTGATGAGAGAACAAAGATGTCAACCAAAAATTGTTCAAAATGCTACTCAAATGATGGAAAATTTTTCCATTTAAATAGCCAAAGTACCAAACCTAAATCTGTCTGCACTTCACCCATCACACATATAATGTCCTAGAGCAGAAACAGTCAGACAACAACCCTGGCCTTGGCTGCAAGTCTGTTTCACCTGGAACCGGCCGCAGTCCCGGACTCACGGCACCCTGCATCCCTCCCATCTCTTCCCAAGGAGTACGGCCCTTGGGATACCACCTAACCCTTGGCCAGTCCTTCCTAACGCCCCGGACGCTGATGTAGGCACCATCTCCTCAGGCGAAAAAGTGACTGGGCCGAGCAGTGGCGATTTTGGGGGCAGGTCAGTTCCCTGCTCAGGGTCCCTGGGTGCCCAGAGAGCGGCTCGTGCTGGCCAGAAGAAGCGGCTGCTCTCCCACAGGTGGGAACAAGCATCCCAAAGCAGAAAATCCAGCTCGGTTCTTTCAGCGCCTGTTTTTTAAATTACAGACCCCCACCTCTGGGAAGGTTGGGCTGAGCTTCCCAGCCCGTACTGTGAGGGCAGGTTGGTGCTGGCCCCAGGGATGCCAGCAGCCCTACGAGGGGCAGGCAGCCCCCCAGCAGGGCCGCCCAGGAGGGTGCCCTGGGGGAACTGCTCCTCCCCTGGGCAGAGGCACAGATCTGCTCCTTCCACCATCACATAGCACACTGGCCTCCCGGCAGCCCAAAAGCCCTGTAAGTAAAGGCAAATCCAGCAAATCCATCCTTCCGTGAGAGCGCAGCCGATACTGGCCTCTGCAAATGCTCCACGTGCGTGTGCTGCATGCCCAAGTATGCGTTATGTCAGAAGCGGTTATGCTAGAAATTGATGAAATTATGCATAAGGTAGGAGCTTCCAGAAAGGAAATAGTAATGTTTACAAATATATAAGATGAGATTTCATCAGAAATAAACTATGTGGCTATGGGACCTTGCTTCATTCCGCATCAAAATCCTGTATATTACGCTGTTGGATCCAATACACTTAACAAAGACAGGAAAGAGACCTCAGTCAAAATAAATTTAGCTGCCTGACCTACAGAGTACATACTTGAAAATATACAGTGTGCCTCATCTTTGCCTGTATGTACATGATAATGCTTACCTACTCCTTCAGGTTATTATGAGAACATTTTAATCTCATTTAATTTAATTCAATGCTTTAGTGCCACTTACCTATGGCTCTAACAGTGAAATGGATGCATCAGTTCATTCCACATAGCAGGGTTGTTCACACAGAGCCGTGTCCTCCAGACACAGGTATAGACAGATCCCCATATATATAAGATTATTCAAGAACATAAACACATGCAAGAATGGAACCTAAACTTTGTCTGTGGTGTCTAGCCAGTACATTAGTATTTGCTGGACACTGATATTGTTTTTATTTATTGGTTCTCCTTTTTAATTCTTATTCTTTAATAGCCTGATTTATTTTGCACAGCAGTCCACCATTTCATGGAGTAATGTGTCTTTTCTGAAAGGAATCATGTGTTAATTTTTTTTTTCTTTGTTTCTTTTTAGTATTGTACCGCTATCTTTTAAAATTTCAAATAAAAGCATGACTGGAATAAAAGACAGTTAAATTACATCCACATGGATACTAATAAGCAGTCTCTAAAGTCTTAGCCAGTTGCCTAACCAAAACACAAAGCATATGGGAAAGAAGGGGGCCTAAAATTAAAAAACAGCAATTCTGTACACTGATTGTTTAGTCTGCGTGGTTGAGGGGACATGAGTGTAGAGGTAGGAGGGCAAGCATCAGAAGCCTAGTGCAATTATTTGGATGCATAATGATGTTAAAGGACCCCCACCTGCACGTATAGACCAATGTGGTATACATTTAGGTCTCTGCTCTTCTAAAAGCTTCTATTCATTTTTGTTTCCTCTATATCTATACATCTAAAAGATCCAGGACCTGGTCCAATGTCATTGCACCTAGAGACTTGTGTGGAAGCCTGTATAGCCTTACTCCGAGAAGCTACACTAAGAGCTCAGAGCTGCTTATCAATTACCTTCTTTCCAAGGCCCAAAGGTAGGGTACAACAGTGTGCAAAATGAGTCACACTGAGTGGAAATAGCTACGAAGAATCCCTCAGCCTGACTGAGCCTATTTGCAAAAGCAAAGGCACACTGCATCGCCACCCAGCCTGCTCCACTCTGAAACACCCACAGAACTGGGTCTGTCACGCTTCCCAGTTTGTGCGTTTACTAAAGGACAATGATAGCTGGAAAAATGTGAAATTTTTCACAACTACAATTAGCTATTTTCCTGCTTTCATTTCTACTCAGGCAGATAGAGTGAAAAAACTTTCTTTTTCAGAGCCTGCATTTCTTTGCTCTGGCACAGATTTTGCTATGTTGATGAAAAGACAACGGTTTTCTCTGTCCTCGCCCTGCTCTCAGAACAAGCATTCAAATCTGAGGGGAATCCAGAAAAGACTGAGAAATTATGGTGTAACATGATGTGACCTGATTTCCAGAGGAGAAGCAGACCTCCACCCGCTGTGCTATTCAATTACTGCCGATCAGTACATCAGGCAGTCAATCTGTATCAACACTAGTATGAAAGTATGGCAATTACAAAGTGGTTTTCCCTGGTAGATCATAAAGTGATTGCCCCAGATGGGTAAATATATCCTCTGCTCACCAGGAAACAGAACTGAACAGAATCTGGAATTGTTTCCGTCTGAGAAGCAACCATGCCTTGTGGACAATGTAGTGCATCTCAGAAAGCTGGGTACCAAGACCTGACTGTAGGACTTGGGATAAATCACGTAGATTACTTTTTAAATGCTCACTAATTTTGGACACCTCAGATGGAGTCATCTTTTTCTGTATGTTTAATACATGTTTTTTAAAGATGCGTGGTTCCCTTATGCAAGAAGGACTCTGATTCCCAGATACCCTGTTTTAGCCCCAGGCCTCTTCACAAGGTTCACAGCAGGCATTTTCTGGTAAGTAAGGTGAACTTTTCCTCTTGCCTTTCACAGAAGTGGTGAAAAACTAATCATTTCTTGCTGTAGTCTTTGAAAAACATAGTTCACCTTAAAGTAGGGACCCAGCTAAGACAGCTCAGAAAATTATGAGCCCGTGAAAACAACAGATCACCATAGAGAACATTATGCAAACTTAACAACTGCAATTCAGGAGAAGCATTTGCTTAAGTTCAACAGATCCTTTAGCTTCAGTTTCTGAATGTATGTGATGAGATTATTTGAGCTGAAATAATTATAAAAACTGAATGCAGATACAGCCTGCAAAAATTTCTTACAATGCCAGGGCCTTTCCAAACAGATGTTTTATTTTAGTTTTACAAAACCAAGCTGTTTAATCTTGTGACACAATCTACAGTTTAGACATAAAAGGATTTGGCATAGATACATATATATATATGTGTGTGTGTGTATATATATACAAACATATATATGAACAGACACATCCTTAAGATATAGCTTAAGTATTTTAACACTAATATTCATATGCAGAAGAGAAATAGTAACAGGAGAATATAATGTAGTTGGTATGATAATCTGTACCCCATTCTGCTTAGTGTTTCTTCAGCTGCAACTACTTGCCAAGTGTCCTTCATCACCAGATCAGTATTTCTTCACAAAAAGCTTATAAAACTTTTCCTGTTAGCACATCTCTCTAAAGTGTTAACTGTCACCATATCTCTGAGGGTGTTACTTCCCTATATTATTATAATAAAATATTTTTTGCCTATGAGTTTCGAATTGTCTCTGCTCTGTTCAAATGTCTGAGGCTGTTTAGATAAGTCATGGTTTCTTCAACTTCAGCAACAAGTGACTGTGCTGTTAATGAAAAGCCTTCCACTACACGAGAGGTCAGGCTAAATCAGGGGTCCCTTGGTGTTATCACAGAGAGAAAAAGGACCCCGAACTCTTATAACATAAAGTCCAGGTGTGAAAAAATCATGGAGGTAGCAAAGCAGAGGACCAATAAGGGCTCCATCCACTCTTAAAGCCTGTGTTCCATTGCTGCAATACTGGCAAATTTCCTTGAAGTTTAGACCGTGGAAATGTGCCTCCATTCCCACTCTTATCACTCATACCTTCTTGGAGGCAAGATACAAAGCATGCATTAAAACTTAGGACTTTGAAAATGAACACTTAAAGCCATTTCAGACCAAAACAGCTCCTAGACAACATCAAGGAGGCACAAAAGTGGGTTAAAGAAACACAGTTGTTCACTTAACATAAAAGAGTAAAATGTTGGCATTGATTTCTTAAACTAACATTTGTACAGACAATTTTTTGTTCCAAGTCAAATGTGACAAATTTTGAATGCAGCCCATCACAACCCATGCTCAAGCCTGAGCCATTGCCACTTCTCCTACAATCAAAGTGAACACTTTTAACTTTTGAATACACAGACAAACACCAATACAACAACAGAGAAAGTTGAGGACAGGGCCTCCTTTCTGTTGCAAACAACCAACCCAAGAATATTTCTTTGCTATTCTATCATATTAGGCGCGATCAAAAATTTCTACAACAGCCTCGGGGAACATCTCCTCCTTTCCTTTCAGTGGGAATGAATCTCCTTCTCTACTTGCAAATTATTTTAGAAGCATTTAATTTGTGGTAATTTAAATTTTTCATGAGTACACCTTTCAAAGTGAGATTCTGAAAAATTTTGCAAGAAATAAGTATGCCTGTGAGATTTATGATTAAGCCAAGGCCCACAGAAATTAAATGAGATAACCAGCATAGTGCTAGTTCATGGCTGAGCTAGTACTGGAACTTGAGAGTCCTGCTTCTGAGTCCTCTGATGTTAGATTGTATGGATTTGAAAAGATAGACATCTTGGACTCCCAGAAGAAAGTGCTCCAGACAAAATAAATCACTGTCAGAAGTGGGTGAGATTCCACTGAAGTCATGCCAGGGGTGAGTTGAGCAATTCATCTTCAAAGAAGTTCATTGCATCTTATCTCCAGGAAGATATTAATGATATTAATGGCACATTTACGCAATGTAAGTTTCAACATGCAAATTATCTTTATTAAGACATTTCTTCTTTTAGTTGTTTGCACTTGCTTTCAGACTGAACTATAAAGGATTTGTCACTAGCGCTGCAACCTACCCCACTTCTGTTGAAACCGAAGGTGAAACTCCCACTAACTGGAGTAGAAAACTACTGAACTGTATAAACCTGGACAAAACCTGGAACAACGTACTTGGTGGTAGAGGTGTGCCTGAAAATTGAAAAAGCAAGTAAAGGTATAAATATTTTCATCATCATCAGAGCTGGTAAAAAGTAGGCTAATTGCCACCCTTTATTTAAGGACCACTGTGCATCTCTCTGTTCCCGGGATACAAGTTATCCTGCCTACCATGCCATAAAGCATTGCCAGTGCTTACATCTCGGACATTTCATGAGTGAATAAGGAACACACAGCTCTTCAGAGCAAACTCCAGTACCGTCAAGATGACCACAACCAAGAATAAGTAAAAGAAAGTTTGGGAGCTCATAAATAGCTACAGACTCATGTCAGACAGGAATGAGATGAGTAGCAACTGTTTGGTAATGGGTGACCATGAAAGTGTGTGAGCAATTAAATTGCACTTCTCTCGAGTTCTTGATTTCCCAGTCTTGATGTTCAAGGGAAGAGAGTGTCTGTGAGTGGTGGAGCGTGTTGCAGAGGGCCCTTTACACCCAGCTGCCTCTACTCCTCTTCCCTTTCCCCTGTATTCCTTGGAGGTGTTAGCCCACAGGAATGCGGACCCTGTTGTGGTGGCATCGTCAGAAAACAGCAGCCAGGCTACCATCTACATTCACAATATACAAAGATCAAAATAGACAGTAGCTACAGAAAGGCACTCTGTTTTATACTCTGCGAGTGAAATGTTAGCTCCTATCCACTGCTTGGGTCTCTCTGTGCCCCCCATGGAAAAATGAAAATCCATGAGGCGTATTTGGTATGACCTGAGGAATTTGTATGAACTTCACCCCTTTGTTTTCCTTCCAAACAGCTCCACTCATTGCAGGCAGCTTGCTCCCATTTCACACAGGACAATGCTCAGAAGAAAATTCTGCTCCCCATGCGTGCATCAATGCAGAGTCACCGACCGGCCGCTTGCTCTCATCCCATCACTTTCCCCCAGACCTGGGAGAGTAGAGACCAAAGTGAAAGCAGCAGCAGCAGCTGTCTGCCCCTTGATTCACAACGGAGGCAACCTCTGCAAAATGCTCCTTTAAGAATACCTCAAGGAGTTTACCACACTTGCATGATGAGCAGAGAGCTCCGTGTGTAGACTCCTTCACATCCGACAACTGCTACCAAATGTACTTTTTCTTTCTGTAATGTGATGGGGAACAGTTCAGTAATTAAGGAGCAGGCTGATGGGGATATGTTTAGTAGCTTGATAGCTTTAAGATCACCGAATTATATGCCGGGAGTAAGCTGCACACACGTGTGGTTGTAACTGGAGTAGCTGTGATTATTCTGACGGGAAAAAACAGTTTCCCGGGTCAACTGCGTGTGGGGTGTTTATTTGTGCGTGTGTGCGTCTGATGGAGGAAGAGTGGTGCGAGGGCCAGCACATCTTGGCTGCCTTCTCCATGGTCCACACCTCTGCTCTCTCTTTTCCTCCCAGAGCATCAGCGCAAGGCATCGCGGGTGCAAGTACATCCCTTTTGCCAGGCGTTTTTTGTAACCCTCCCCACGAAGGCATTCCTTGCTGGTGCGAGGACAGGCAGCGGTGCAAAGGAAAGGGGCTGAGAGGAGGGCTGGGGAAGGGGCTGACAGAGCCCCCCAGGCCACAGCCGGTGGACGGGACAGGGATAAAGGGCTTCTCGCGCTGCCATTAATTCCTCCCGTGGCAGGAAGAGAAGGTACCTCTGCCTGCTGTTCGACACAAGTTAATTGTAACTTTGTCCAGACCAAAAAGATAAAAGGCAGGAGGGGAGATATTAGGTATTCTCCGGACACAGAGACCGTGTGACTGCTCCGTGCCCTTGTCTGTAATAGTCAAAGGCGCGAAAAAGGACAGAGCAGCTCTCTGTTACTCTGGGCGGTTACTCACTAGCTATTTTCTAGAGCCTAGACAGCATCAGCCGCAGAAAACACAGAGATGTCTTACGCCACCCCCCAGCTGTTACACTCCTACTTCTTGTACCAAGCACAGAAACAAGAGAGGAAAGAAACGAGCCAGAATTCAGCTGCTTGGTGTCTTGTCTTTTCTTCTTCTCTTTTTTATTACCTACAACTGTAATTTAGCCACTGCTCCGAGAAACTCGGAGCTTCTCTCCAAGAAGCTGCTGGTAATATTTTCTCAGCAGATAAGCAGTTTTCCTACAGAACCTGGCAGCTTTTAAGTAGCCTAGAGAACACCTTACAGCTGCAGACAGAATTGTCTGGGAAGACTGCAGTTTCATTCAGGCTGTCAGCAAGCTGGCTGGCTGCATATGGACTTGAAAAGCATGTGCTTGGATAAGGCACTATCCAGATGCTTCAAAGATTTTATGCATACATAAAATGTATGTATTTCATGCATATATATGTATTGCATATGTACATACACCACCTATACAAATATATGTGTATAACATCCATTTTACATTGGTAAATAGGTGGAAACGATGGAAGGAACTCAACGCTTACTGCAGCTGATAATGGGAATACTCTGAGATGATGTATATACATGTTGCCCTGTATAGGTTGTGGAATCTCCCACCCTGGAGATATTCAAGAGCCATCTGGACACAGTCCTGGGCATTATGGCTCTAGGTGGTCCTGCCTGAGCAGGAAGTTGGCCCAGATGATCTCCAGAGGTCTCTTCCAACCTCGAAAATTCTGTGATTCTGTGATATATCTTATTTAAAGCCACATTAATGGCATTCTAGCTGTGGGTGAACTCCCACCTTAAGTTACAGTTCATACTGTACATGCATTGCTTCTAGTCCATGAAGTTATCCACAGATTTGTACTCTTTTTCCACAGCTGGGGAAACTGAGGCCCTGAGAAACCAAGTGACTTGCACTAGTGTTGAATAACAGGCCAGAGCAGAGGCTTGCCCCTGGCCTCCCTTCCACGCCGGCTGCCAAGACTGGAAATGGTGACTCTACAAGACTTCTTGTTGTTTGATTTTTTTCCTCCTCCTTATTTTCAAACTAAGTGGGGAAACATGCTTCTATGGGTTTTTTTGTAGCCAACTGTGCCCTCAGTGGCCATGATGACACTTTGAATTTGTCATTGTTTGAAAGCACGTGGAAGTGGTATCCTTTTGCTGAAAGATGCTGGTTAGCCCCCTTTGGGAAGGAGCTTTGATAAAATGCACTTGTGCTTGAACATACAAGTGGTTTTGAGAGCCAGGACCCTGAGTCTAAAATTCAGTGAATGTTTTGAACACGAGTCAACTTTGTAGTGAATGAAGAAAAAATGCCTACATGTGGGTATGTCTGAGATATCTGCTGACCTCCAAGACTAATACCTGTGATTTGAGATCAAGATTGAAAGTGGCTGCTGTAAAATCACACTGAGAAGTAAAAAAACCTTAGTATGAGAATGAGACAGGATACCAGCCAGCCAAAGGGCCACGACAAAAACCCAGAGGCACTGTGAGACGGGTGATACTTTCAACTTGTGTTTGGCCATTTGTGTATCTAAGGCCCATTACAAAAGACCTATCACCACATACAAACACTGAACAAAACCGTGAAAGAAGATCTCCCACCTGCTCCCTCAAGGCAATACCGAGTCCACCCAGTCCAGCTAACCACTCAGGTCAGCTCTGGGCAGAAGGGCAGGAGAGCTTCCTCCTCTCCTCACTAGGTACATCTCCCCCTTCATCAGGACTGACTGGAATAGGTTCAATTTCCCACTCTTGGTCTCTCCCTGTGCGTTTCCTCTGCTCCAGAAGTTTGCCAAGTGGAAGGAAGACCACAGACAGCGCTCTGCAAGGGATGAAAACCTCATTTCCCCAAGGATGTTATTAACCTGGAGAAGCATTGGCCCCAAAGGGACTACAAGAAGAATATAAACTAAGAAAGTAGCTCCCAGGTGCATCAGCTGCTACTTGAGACTCTCACACAAGCTTGGCAGGTCACGTTAATCCATTTTTCAGTTTGGAAATGAAACCTGCTTCTTTGGATAGTTTATAAAAAATTGCCAGAATTTATATTTTCTCTGAGAAATTAATCAAAATCAGAGTTTAATTTCACTCAGAGAAAATAAAAGCAGTAATGAACAGCACTGTACATGTGTTTAAATTTTTTAGAAGTTTTCTTTTGTCTTCAGCGATGGAAACCGTCATTACTCCGATCGGTTGCACAGCACTGCAGAGCAAGAAGATATATGGAGGGCATTTTTGCCCAGACTGCAACAGATTTCCAATCTGCTGGTTTGGCTGTGTAGGGCAGTTTGGTTTTTTTAAGTCACAACTTCAGAAAGCCACTGTGCAAACAACAGAAGGCATAAACAACACGTATGAAGGCATTTTCACCACACTCATTTTCACGGTATTTGAGTGCCATGAATGAATGAAATCAGCAGTGCTGGAGAGGGTTAGGACGGCTGCTCGTACGCACGCTGGATGAAGAAACACCTTCGGCCCCTGTTTGCCGTGCTTCCAAATAAATGCCGTCAGTGTACAACAAGCACTAGCTGTTCCAGCTCGCCTTTCCAGCAGCCTCATCTGGGGCCCGATCCAGCCCTCGCTACAGTCAATGGCAAGACCCCCGCCAAGCCCACTGGGAGCTGGACCCAGCCCCAAAGCTCTGGTTGCAGCAACAGCACCGTGAAATTGTCCGTGCTCGTAGTAAAGTAATTCTACACAGAGAAGTTCCTCCTTGGCTCTGAGCAATCAAATCACAAGCACATTTAAAATGCCAGAAACAAGGGGAGAAACAAGAAGGAGACAGCTTATTTTACAGAAAGCCATTTGCTTTGTTTGAGTTCTTTGCATCTTTCTTTGATTTCTTTGTCTGGAATGGCCTGAGTTCTGCAGAGTCTACTCCTCGTGTCATTTTATACATTTATTCCCACCTACTTTTCAAACCGTTCTAGGGAAACTAAAAAAACTATTTCAGATAACCACATTTTTGTGAAACCAGCAAGTCTGTTCCCACAGACGGGCTCTGTGTGTGTGTGTGTGTGCGCGCGCGCGCGCGCACACACATGCATATCTCTGTGTGTATCTGAAAAAAATAGAGGGAAAAGAGCCTATCTTGACAACAGCCACAAGACCTTCATTTTTACTATGTTTGGTCTATATTTTCTATGCCCATTACCAGGTAGCAGACTTTCAACACGTGCATTTTGTCTTTGATGACTAAAATAAATTAATTTCCAAAACATACTTCTCAGACTAGCTGTCTGCCTAAACAAGTAGGAGCAATAAAGGATAGATCTCTGTGGTAACCTGCACCATCTCAGAGCCACAGTTTGCAGGTGAGCATTACCACAGGTACATGCTTGAGAAAACTAAACCCAGATTCAGCATCCCTTAAAATAATCATAAAACTCCACTGGCTTCAGTGGCTGCATTGAAGATCAAGTCTCTGGTAGGGGAAGGTGAAATATTCTGCACAATTTGGGAGCCAAACATCTAGGAAATATCACCAAACGCTCTTTCAGTTACATTTTTTTAACAAAGAAGAAGAAAAAAATCAGCAGCTTAAACACCTTGTTCTAAAAACATAAAAATGAGAGATGGAGTAACTGATAAAACCTGCTATACCCCATAAACTATAGCATTTTCAGTCCAAACTGAAAGAAGAAACAAACTAATTGCCATTTGTTTTACATCATAGAACAGTTTAACTTCCCCCTCAAACAGCTGAAGCCAAAATAAGAAGTCACATAGTGTGTGTTTCTGTGTATCAGACAGGCTCCAGGCTCGTCTTGCGGATTCTAACTCAAGCTGGACATGTAGGAAAACTTCTCTCCAAATCTTCACTTATTTTGATGAATTTTGTCACAGGCAATTCACAAACAGAAATCTGACAGGTGTTTGATTCTTTGTGAATTAGTCACTCCACTCCTTTCTAATAAATCTTTACATCCCGCTCCTTTGACTTATTCAAGAGAACATACTGTCTTTTTTAAAAACATAATACAGCCATTAGCAAATCATAGTTGTGGCACTGCCAAAGCATTACCGAGTCCAGGAGTGCTGCCCCATCCCATTCTTCTCCACAGCATAAAGTGTCCCACATGCTTGCTGCCTCCATTCTTTCCCATCCCCTCACTCTTTTACATATCTTTCACCACCAGACTGGCATTGGCAGCCAGCCAACCAGCCGGCACTTTAGCTAGACAAGCGCTATGCTGATGTGCCTAGATCTTTGAAGTGTCACACAACAAGTCCAACAAGTTAGTTTTCTTCCTATTTTAATACTTTTTGCAAGGGGCCCCAGCCACAAATTACATTTCCCATCAGTTTGGGTTTTTTTTCCAAAAAGGCTCCTTACTGTGCAAACTTCTGCTGACGACTTCCTTTTTGAAATGCTTTGGCCCCTATGATATTTTTGAGAATATGGCCTAGAGGTGCCTTTGTAAATGATTTTACATTATACCTACATTAGTTATATACCCTGCCCCAGGAGCCCAAGTTCAGAAAGTCATGGTTGGGTTGCTTAATACAATTTCTAATGAGCACTGATGTGACACGCTGCTTAGATCAAAGTGCAAAAAGCTGTTATTTGTCACTGCTTCCCATTACAGCGCATTCTGAACAGGGGCACAGTCATGAAACAAGTAGGACTGGGGATATCAAAAAACAAAATACTGTGCATCAGTCTGAAAAAATCCTTATCCTTACACATATCCTTAAAATAATACACAAAATAAAAAAAGACGAGTAAAAGACAAAGTACAGTCTGTGCTGTTTTTGGAAAGTTCTCCCGTGTCTGAACCCATTGGGTATTGATTTCATTTTATTTCATTACCACATCTGAAGCTGCACTGATAGTAAATCACAAGTGGAGCCTCATTTACCAAGTTGGCCAATGGAGCAGTAAAGTCATTGCCCTTTCCTCTTATGAAAAGCTGTTAGCGATGCTGCCGTGGGGGGCTGTCACTTCCCAGGGGAGAAACCATGAGCTTCTGGGATAATTGACTTTGGGATAAATGACTTTTTGCGGGTGATCCTCAGTCTCATCTTTTTGCAGATAATTATGTTGCTCAATCTGGGCACGGTTGCTTCTACAGAAAAAGCCCCTCCTTTTGGATGCCGCTGCTTTTGTACAACCACAGTTCACAACTGCTAGTCCTTCATTACTGCTCACGGTGATGCTGGCCTACCTTTTACACTCAGGTAAATAGCAGGTGACTTACGTTAAGAGCCTTCCTACATGCCATATTATCTGTATGCCCGCCAAACCCGTGAGATGCTTTAATCTGGCATTGCCCGTCATAATAGCCTGGCACTCCTGGCCAACAACAGGGCAATCCGCTTTCCCACATGCGCTGCCTTTCACTTCTCCTTATGTCACCCCTCTGCACGCCTGGCATTATCTCACTGATCACCCTGGCAGGAACTTTTCTTAGGAGAGGTAGCCATCACACATGGATCTGAAGTCCATCATGGGTCCTCAAGACTCAGAAATACAGACGCTTGTACTGTATTTAAGCAAATGTTGTTGTTTTCCTTGCTCACTGGATCTGTTTCACTTACAGAACCTGCGGGTAAAGAAAAACTACTTGGGTGTCTCTGCCGCTGTAGGATAGCGGCAAGTGGCAAAATCAGAATTTTGTCCTGGATTAGTCCTGAAAACAGCCAGGTGGATACACAGTGCTTCCCAAACAATTTTTCCAAATGTACTGTGTCTGTGGTAAGAATCCCCTCCCTCCACACACCCCTCCGTGTCAACTATAGGAATGGGTTGAAGATGAGCAAGCAACACTGGGTAAGGGTGTTTTTACAGCCTTACCCAGCATTACCTGCTGATGTTCACGGACGCCTGTTTCTTGAATGCTGCTGCTCTTCTCTGCGCATCTCTCTCCAGGTCACTGAGAGGGTACCTGACCACTACAGGCTTGTACAGACCGCCACCAAGTGCTCTGGAAACCTTCCTTTCTGGCTTGAAAAACATTTGTGTGGAGGCACAAGCATAACCCTGAGAATCCAAGGCACCGGAGCTCTAATTGTGACTCACCACTTGTTTCTGTCTAAGTTTCCTCCCTATATGAGTGTGGAAGAGTAAATTTATTCTTCCCGCTTAAAGGATTTGGAAGGAGTCATCACTGTCAGTATTTCTTTTTAAGCATGCAGCGTGTAAACACTTTAGCTTCGTTAAGCTGTTCAAAACTCGCTTATGTTCATCTTCTCAGAATTTCCTCCCGTTTGTTACACATTCGCTGCCACGAGGCCCTACAGCTGAGCCCACGAGTCCAAGTACAACCTAGAAAACGTGATGTCCCTGTCCAGAGGACATTACAAACCAAAGCTTAAACACAGACACGCAAGTCTCTCCCACGTACGACGTTAACCCCACGCGTGTTTGCACGGCCAGGGCCTAAGACCTAAGACTAAAACCCAAACCTAATCAACAACAGACATGAGGAAGAGGGTGCAGGAGGGCGCAGCACCAAAGGCGGCAACATTGGCATCCGCTTTTAGCCTTTAAAATGCCCCATTTACGTGGAAAGGCTTCTTTCCGAGGCGAGGGCGCACGCCAGCCTTCGCCCCCGCCCCCGCCGACGGGCGCAGCGGCCAAGTCCCGCTCCCCGCCCCCGCTCGGGGCGCTCCCCCCCGCCGCCGAGGAAGGACCGACCACCCCCGCACGTCTTCCTCAGGCGTCCCCCAGCCCCCCGCGGGCACATCCCACTCGCCGCCCGCTCCCACAACCCACCGCCTGCCTGCCGTCCCCCGCCCGCCACCCGCTGCCTCCCGCCGCCGCGCACCGCGGAGGCGCCCGCCGGGCCCCGGCCGCCCCTTCCCTTCTCCTTCTCCTTCTTCTTCTTCTTCCCTTCCCTCCCCACGCCAGGCCCCTGCCGCCCCTTCCCTGCCCTTCCCCCGCCGCCGGAGTGCTGCCCGCGCAGCGAGGCCGCCCCCTCCCCGCCCCGGGAGGAGTCCCCACCTCCCGACCCCTCCTCCTCCTCCTCCTGCTGGAAGGGGAAATATGAAGCGGAGCCGCCGCCGCGCTCCGCCGAGACGGTGGGGGACGCAGCGGCAACGGCGGCGGCGGCGGGGCGGGCGGCTCCGGGCAGCGAGCGGCGGCGGAGCCGGAGCCGGAGCCCTGCCGGGGCGGCGGTGTGCGAGGCGGCGGCCCTGAGGAGCGGGAGCGGCGGCGGTCCCCGGCCCCGGAGGGACCCCGGCGGTCCCCCGGCGGTCCCCCGGCCCCGCCAGCCGCCTGCTCCCCAGCGCCGGGCCGTGGGCTGCCCGCGGCGGCGCTGAGGCGCGGGCGGCGCGGCGGGAGGTGGCGGCCGGAGCGAAGGAGCGGGGAAGGGGCGCTGCCCGGCGGGGAGATGTCCGCCCCGTACGGTAGCCTGATGAGGTACCTGTTCCCAGCCCTGCTGCTGCACGGTGAGTCCGGCGCCGGGGCGGCCGCCGGGGGGGGGGTGGTCTCCGCCCGCTGGGTGACTACTCGTGGCGCGCCCGGGAAGCCGGCTGGGCTGCGGGGGTGGGGCCGTAACCTCGCCGGTGGGGGCGGAGGGTCACGGGTGGGTGCCGGGCCGGGGTGGGGGAGTCTGGCTGAGGAAGGGTCCCCGCGGATGGCGAGGCGGGCAGAGAGACCTTGTTCGCTCCGCCTGACACCCCCACCCCCCCCCCCCCACCCCCCGGTTAGCGGCACCCCTTTGCGTGCCGTGCGGGTGCGGGCGGTGGTAGGTGAAGGCGCGCAGGACGCGCCCCGCTCCGGAGCGGGGTGGGCGGCCGTTCCCGCGGGGACGGGCCGGCTGGCCCGGGCAGCGCGCACGGGGACGCCTTGCTGGCCTCCGGGCGAAGGGCTGGCTCCGCCAAAGCCCGGGCAGCTCGGCCAGGACGGCCCGCCGGACCCGCCGTCCACCCGCGCGGGTCTTGCCGCGGCGGTGTTAGCCGGGAAGCCTCGGGCAGCGGCGGGTGCCGGCAGCGGGTCTAGCACCCAGCTCAAAACGTTTTGCCGGGGAGCGCAGGGGTTCTGGGTGTCGTTACCCGCAAGTCCTCTCTCAGCTGAGCCCCGGACTGACGTTTCTCCGAAACAACACCGTAGGCAAAATTTTAGCAAGAAGAGCCAGCGTATCTAAACTCAGACTTACGAGTTCAGCCTGTAAATCCGTGTTTCGGCTCTTCAACAGATGAGCCATCTTGCCAGAAAGCCAGTGCTCTTCAAGAGCAAGTTCTGAAAAAGAGGCTGTTTAATGAGCTGCTTAGGTACGTCCAACATTTGGCAGCCAGATTTGAAAAATCTGGGCGCGATACTCTTCTGAAAGAGTGACTCGACCTACTCGGTTACAGCATCGTTTTGAAGAGTGTTGCTGTTCCTGAAGTACTTTGTAGCATCCAGCCTTCTTCAGTTAAATTTCTTGGGATCTCAAGCTTACTGCTTAAAAGAGGAATTTTTTTTAAACTGTTACAATGCAAGTGACCTACATGGATTCAGTGTGAGACCTGTGAGCTGGGGGAAGGATTTCAGAGCTATTCCCGGGGTCGATTTTGTGGAGCAGGGACTTTCTCTCTCTGTGTTTGTACAAGTGCTAAGCGCACAGATGGTATTTAATAAATAATAAAGAGCATGGGTTTCCGATTGTGTATTTTGTTTTGAGAAAGAGCGAGCAGGAGACCCTGTTCCCCAGGAGGGGGTTTTATGCCCTTCTCGCAGCTCAGCTATGAAATCCAGAGAGTGTAGAGATGTGTTTAGCTGAGCCAGACCTGCCAGGATGCCAGAGGTGTTCTTTAAAACTCTGTGATCTGAGATGTAAAAGTCGAAATGGGAGGTTTTAAGTTAGAGGGTAAAGAGAGGAGGTGTAATTACAGGGTTGGACTCCCTGGCTCATCTGCTTGGAATTACAGAGCAGAGCTGAACCCTGGCTGGAGCAGGAAACAAACCGGGGCCAGTGATCAGATCAAAACAGCAGCTGCCAAAAGAGGATGAAGGAGGAAAATCATCCATTTCTTCCATCTGCAGTTATAGTTCACCATGTAACACAAAACTAAGTTCTTGTAGAAGGATACAGCTCAGAGCCTTGTGTATAAACACCTCTGTAATGTGCTAGTGCCCAGTTTGGGTCTGAGCTTCAAGTGTTGGGAAACTACTGCCCTCTTACAAACCTGAAAATTGCATCAGCGGCATGTAACGCACTGAAATGTAGCCCGTCTAAACGTATTTACTTTTAACTTGGCCTAGAGCTTTTCCCTCTGTGCCACAGTCAATAGGCGCATCCTTCAGTCAGCAGCTAGCCTGGACTGGTAATATGTAAGAATAACCGGCAATCCCAGGGGATCGCAGTGTTAAGCCTCTTTACGGCACGTGATGTTTTCTATTGCAATGGTAATTTAAGGGTTAAAAGTGAGTGAGTGTGGGAGGGTGGTTGAGGATTTTTAGGGCTTAAAGCTTTATAAAATGTCCTATAAGGCTAAAGCTTCTGCTTTCATTACCTTAAGAAATGCCTATTTTAACATCACTGAATTTTGGAAATTTGGGAAAAACTTGTCTTCGTTAATCAAGATAAAACCTGTACAGTGTCAAAAAAAAAAAAAAAAAAATTAAAAAAAAAGTTTTGCAGCTGGAAGTTGTCCATTATCACTGTTTTCTTTGCTTAGACAAAAAGCCATAGAAGTTTCAGATGTCAAATGCTAAGATCATTCAGCTCCAGAAAACCTGATTAATAAAAGCTATGTTCAAGTGGATTCAAAACAAATTTGGCTAATTTCTTTTGTACATGTAAACTTTTTTTTTTTTTTACAAATACAGATGCTAAGAAGAAACTTTAGCGTATTTCTGATTGTTACTGTTAGAGTAATGAATTAGAAACTTTAAAACAATTTGTTGATAACAATCATGGAAATAGTACTTGCTAATAAAGATGATGAAGACAAGACTGCTAGGATTTCAGAGCAAAACTGTTTATGCTTTTAAAAGTTCTCTAGCAATATTGCTTAAATTAGTTACATAGAAGTGGTTTATTTCAAAACCTGTTCAGGAAAATGATAAGTAAATGTATCAGAAGATGTAAATACCCGTATCCATAAAATGGAAAAATACTGTGCTATGTGCTAGAGGCATGTGTGATCTGTTCCCTCAGTGAGATACTGCTTTTGGAAATCTGGAAGACAATCCAGAGAGAAAGAGGGGAAGACATTGCTTAGTATCAGATTTGTAGAGTTTGCAGGGAGAGTTAGGAGGTGCGCTCAACGTTTTTCACAATTTCATCAGTGTACGTTTGATTTCACTCATCTCTGCAGCTTGACTGTGGGCTAGCAGTGGCACAGTGTAGGTGGTGTGAGCAGTAAGGACAGTTTCGGGGCTCTGTAGGAGGTAGGCTGACCGGTGATGAGGCCCCAAACTAGCCTTGACCACGCTGAAGGCCAGTACCTTCAGCTATTCTATGCAAGTTTTGTATTTTATTACCGACATGATGCTTTAAGCAGGGCTGATAGAGGGTCGGGTTATACACGGTGAGCTTGTTTAGCATCGTCTTTACTTGGACACGAGTCCCGTCGGCATCAGGGGCAGTTCCACCTGGGTAAGTCCTGGTGCTGAGGAGCGGGTGGAGGACAGGGCAGAGGTCTGTCCCTGACAGAGGGCAGGCGTTCCCTTCGAAGAAGGCGAGACCAAACTACTGGCGATACTGAATTGCACTTGGGGCCCAGGGCTGCACCCACTTGTGCCTGTGGCAGAGTCCCCGCCACCCGGGAGGGGGAGGGGGAGGGGGCTTTAACCCCTCGTGGCTTCGTATAGAAACCCATGCTGCAGGCAGTGGTGTTGCACCTTGCACGGGTAGCAGCAGTCATCCCGATTAAGAGCTGAACTTCAGCTTAGCAGAGGTTATCGGCTGTGTAACTGCTTGGCGCTTGGTTCTCTGACCTCTTCCAAGACGGGGCATTGAGTAAGGACCGCGCTGTAGGATAAGAGAGACCTCAGTGCTGGGCCTGTCTGCCTTGGAGGAGTTTCTTTTTAGCTGTCCCATCTCAACATGCTTTAGATCTCTCTTCCAAGTCTGCCACGCCGAAACGTTCGTTTCACGTCTCTTTGAAAGCTGTACCTGGACGCTCAGTATGCACAAGAAAGGCAACAGATACATGTGAAAGGAAATCACTGTCCTGTCTGCTTCCATGGCCATAAACCCCAGCTTTCCTTTCCCAACCTTTTTGTTTGTAGTAGCTAATTTAGGTCCCAATCCCGCGAGGACTCTTTGAAGTTTGAAGAGCAGGGAAAACACTGGTAAACACAGACAGCGGCTTGGTAACAGGACATTATATTCTCCATGGCAATTACGTAAGTTTGCGCTGTAGCTAAAAGCCTGTCATGGGTGTTATCTAACCCTATCCCACATCAAGGAAGAGCGTAATCCAAATGTCTATTTATTTAATTGTGCGGGGCAACTGCCCAGATAAGGAGAGCTATAAACTTAATCCAGCCAATTATTCTTTATCTGTTGTAAGATTTTTCAGGTTTCAAACAAGTTCTAACTTGAAACGAGTTTGCCGCAGAAGCGCAGCAAACATAAAATGTTTCTATTGGAGATGAAGCCATCGCATATTTTGAATTTGTACTATCACTCGAGGTTGTTTTAATTCGTAATAAAATTGTGCTGTTCTGGAATTACTTTGCTATACATGAAAGAAAAAGTGAAGTGGTTCCTGCTGAGCGATCCCAATCTAAATCCAGGTTTGAATCCTACTTTCAGGTAACATTTATTGTCCCATTTAGCAGAAGGTGAACCTGCTGAACACCTAGAAGTAGCTTTGGGTCTAGTTTGAAGTGCTACCCTTGGACACGTTTGAAGCCATGGTTTAGATTCTGGTAGAGATGTTCATTAAACTGATTAAATCTAAGCAGGTTTAAGATTTAAGATTACTTGTTTTATACTTTTGCAATCTGGCATAGCTGAGAACAGAATTTGGCCGGGGTGTTTAGGGATGAATTAAATTATAAGAATTTGTGTTCAAGCACAACTCTACTTATCATTATCTGTGTTGCAATTGTACATGATTTGCGTACTGTTTTTCAGGAAACTGAAACAATTTTTCTAGCAGCTTACATGTTTTTGCAGATATGTTGGCCGAGAGCTTTGTCATAGCCATTTTTGAAATGCGTTTGGGTAACAGGCTGCCAGCAAATTGCCCTTTTTAAGATTTGTGTTTTACTCCCAGCTACGTGCAGAAAGCTTTGAAGAACTTGAAAGTAACCTACCTTCCCTTAACAATTATTTTTTATCTTGAATGGTTGTTCCCACATCAGATACAGGTTTATAGGTGAACCCGAGAGCCCGAAGTCTCTGTCTGGTGTGGTGCGTGCTCCTGTCCACATCTGGCTGAAGCAGCAGCTGTGCAGACCTTCACCTCCCCACTCAGGTGGATGTTGCATCTGCCCCTATACAGCACGATCCATGAGGGCCTGGGCAGGGATCCCTGGCTAGCTGTGGCACCTCTTACGCTATTTTCAATTAGTTTGATGCTAAAGCTGCGATCTACACTGCTAGGGCTTGATTACGAAAGACAAGTTGGATATCAACTCATCAGAAAATGCATTTGTTTTCCTTTGTTTTTTTAGCTGGCATTTCTGATGCATTCTGGAATTTTCCTTTTCCTTTTGGACTTGCTTCTTTGTCTAAACAGCCACCATGGGGTGGGTGATACAATCTTATGACCTCTGGTCCTGGTGTGGTTAAAGTGAAAGCCAGCCAGAGGCTTTGCAGAATTAGTGCTGTTAGTGTCGTGCGAAGACTGCTTTTTGTTTGCAGTCTGTCATGCTTTTGAGTAATAACATGGTGGATTTCATTTTAATTTTTTTTTTAACAAGTGGGTAAGATTCCTTCAGAACACACAAAAAAATTAAAAATCGGTCAGTCAGAGAGAGTCTGAGATACTTAAGTGGCGTGGAGGTACTGAAACCTACAGCACTGTCTGTGCTGTAGAAAATAGCAGACTTGGATCTCTTTGAATGAAAGTAGCGGCTCCAGCTATGTCGCAACTGCTTCTAGGCTCCAAAGCGGGCTTTAAAGAGCCATGAAATTATTTTCCCAGTTTCACAAAAGCACATTTTAACCTTGAGCCTTCCAGCCATGTCCCATTTAATATGGCTGAATGGATCTTTTAAGATCAGTGACATCATCCCCGCCGGACCTCCGTTTTGCAGAAGACCTCGTGCACTGCTGGGGGGGGGGGGGGGGAGCGGAGTGGGGGGACGCCGCGCTGCCTTGGGGGACCTGCTGTGAGGAAGAGCGCGGAAAGGCGGCATTCGGCTTACTGCCTGGCATGGGCAGTGTGTCACCAGTCTGGGCATTTGTCTTCGGGCGGTACAAGGAGGAGTTAGGGCTCCTTTGTATGGTAGCTGTATGTGCGGGTGTGTGCCAGTAAATACAAAAGCACTGCAATGTTTACTTGGTAAGGAAAAAGCCTGTGCTAAATTAAGTATTTCCTTGCCCCAGCAACAAGGTCCCATCGCTGCCTTTTAATTCTGTACCGTAATTCATATTTTGACATTCGCATCCTATTTATGTAATGTTGCCTAGCATGTGTGTGTTTTCTACATCCCTTGCGCTGTCGCTGCAGCCTTCCTTATGTTCTCATGCCTTTCTTGATTACCTAAACTTGTTTCTGCCCTCATTTGTCTCAGTTGGATGGACAGAGTCCCAGACAAATACCCTCTTCGCTGGCACAGATCTCAGGCTATCCATGCAAATCTCCCTTCCCTCCGCTCGTTACAGTTTATCATTAGCAAGTTGCAGACAGAACTACATACATGTGACAGGGAGAGCGGAGACCCAATTGCTTTTGAGCTGTAGCAAAGAAAAGACGCTGTATAATACCACATAAAGTTTGACTCCTCTTCAAAAACCCCTTCATTTCATTATTTCCTCCAGGGAATAATTGGGAACGTATAATGTGGTTACTGCATTTTGTCCTTTGAGATGTGCATATACAAGATGGTATCCTCCCACAGAAGGATTTTTTCTTGGAGAAATTAAATGCCCAAATATGTTTAAACGAATAAATCATTCATTTTTAAGTCTGTCTGTATTCATAAATCATATGACATGAGCTAGGCAGTATACAGCTGCTTAAAAGCAAGTGGTATAATAAATATGCCTTGGAAATAGTCACTTGAACCATTTCAAAACCTCTTCTTGATGGCAGATTTCAAACACTTAGCAACTTCAAGTGGAAATGTAAATTTTCGGAGTGCAAGATAATTTGTCTGCAGGAGACAACCCAACAGCTATGTTTCTGTTGCAAGTTGGTACTGATGGCTACAGCCTCTACCAGGTACCTTGCAGGAAGTGTCACTTCTGACCCAAAAGATACTCTGAGCCCATGGACAGGAGTGCTCACTCCATTTCAGAGTTGGATGCTGAAGTAATGTGGGCTTTTTGAGTGTGTAGAGACTTAGAGATGGAGAAGGGTGTTAGAAGGCAAGCTCTCACCAGCTGTGATTCATAAGGACAAAAATAAATATACGAGTAAGCTCACCTGTACCTGGCTGCACTTGTTCTCCTGGTGGTGTGAAGGCCTATGATACCCACCCCATACCCACAAGGTTTCAGATAAACCAAATAAGCCCAAGTTTTTGAGAGCGTTGAGTCCTGCTCCAGGTGCAATGGGCTGCCGACACGGCACAGTACGGAGCTGCTGTGCTGCCGCATACATGAAGCATGGACCCTATCTGGTAAATTCTGCCTATCCAAAGACAGAGTCGGCTCAAGCAGAGCATCACCCTGCCATGGCCCTACCATTTCTGAAGCGGCCGTACAGTTTCTGGCTGCAGAACAGGGGTTGTGTGACACTAATGTGAGTGACTCTGCTAAGCAATGTGGAAATACTGGAGAAGCCTTCTGACTCCCTGAAAATAGGCTCCTTTAAGGGCATCTCAGATGGTGTGCTCAAATATCAAAGCATCTCTAGTATTTATTACCTTTTGGAAAGTAAGGCTGTAAATTCTCCTTCACATCGAAGAATTGTTTGTAACCTGCAACAAAGCTGCCAGATTTTCCAGTAAAGGCTTTGTGAGGTTGTATTCACTGATCTCATTAAATCTTGGGATCATTCAGTGGTGACCCCTGTTTACATTCAGGTATTTATTGTATTCTTTCTGATCAGTTCTTTACCCTGCCTACTGCATAAGTCCTTGCCTTTGTTTAGCTTAGGAATTGCTATTTTTAAATGGTTGACATGTATTTCTATTTTTAGCAGTGCTGTTTTCCTACATGTTACCCAAATTTCTTCTGGAAGATCTAAGACCTAGCCAGCATAATGAATCACTGACACTGTTTTCTTTCTCGTGATAGGGAAGTGCAAAGGTTTGAAACAGTGTCTACCTAAAAACAAGTAATGCTGACTTTCTTGTAATTTCTGTAGCGATGCTGTGTGCTGCCCAAGCATGTGCCTGAGTGTTAGATGGGGCCTGGGAAATAAAACATAGGATCTTGTGTTGGGCGGCTTGGTGTGGTGTAGGGTTGTGGTGTTGGGAGATCCACAACAGCCCGTTCCTGAGCCACGTCAGCCAAGAGAGCACCAGAAGAGATGGGGGTGAATCCCAGACCCTGCCCCTGGGAGCATGTGTTAGCGAGACATCCCTCTCCCGAGACGGCTGCCCCGACTTCCCAGGCACAAAACCAGACCCTCCACCCCACCCCGTATTTGTTTAATAGCCTGCTGGTTCTTAAATTCCTTCTGGCAAAGTAATACAGTTTCCAACCCATTATGTAAGGTTCATGTTTGTCACCTCTTACCCTCTAGATGTGTGTTTTTCTTTTGATCCATGTTTTCCAACATATCTAAGAGCAGGCTGTGCCTAAAAGGGTAAAGATGCATGCCTTCTGAAGCTACATATTCATTTTGTTCAATTAATATTGTGTAGAGAGTGCGCTGGTTGGGTTTGTATGTATACATTACTAGAAACCAAAATTACTGTGTGCTGGAGATAAAATTAGCTTTTGAAATTCCTTTTCTCCTTTAAAATAAAAATAGCAGAATCTGCCTTTAATTGACCACCTCAGTCATCACAGAGGCTTCCTGTGTGCAGAGGCTTTGCTTTTAATATCTGTTTTCTCTTGGCTTTAAAGAGTAGTCTTTATTTGCAAGTTTATTATAGAAGCGTTCAAATTAGAGGTGGGCTGAAACCACAAAGTTTGTGTCCGGATCTGGATGCAACTTTCTAAAAGTTTCAAGGTCCAAGTTTTTGATTGTCCTGACCGGAGATTACAGAGGTGTCTATAAAATTCAGGTTCAGAGCCCCATCTCCTGAGTGTGGAAACGCAACACTTTGGTTCAAGCCCTTTTCCCCAGTGTATTTCATAAAGCAAATTTATTTATTGGATTATTAGTGGGCTGACAGAGAGGAAGAGCTTCCCATTTTTTTATTTTCCAGATGAGAAAAGAAATGTAAACAGTACTTTCCCAGACACGTAACAATGCGATCAAGTGTCGTTCAACACAAGATGTTCACGACCTCCTTTATTGTGCTGAAGCCCTTCTCAGCAAGTTCTCATGATAATTTACACTTTTCTATCACAGGGCTGGGAGAAGGTTCTGCTCTTCTTCACCCGGACAGCAGGTCCCACCCTCGGTCCTTGGAGAAGAGTGCCTGGAGGGCCTTTAAGGAGTCACAGTGTCATCATATGCTGAAACACCTTCACAATGGAGCCCGGATCACTGTGCAGATGCCTCCTAATATTGAGGGACACTGGGTCTCTACTGGGTAAGGAAAGATAAAACAGGATGCTTGAGTGATATATGTGGAAGAGAAGAGGGGAAGGAAGCAGAGAGGGAAGGATGAATATTCCCACTTTAAGCAGCAGGGAAGTGTTTTCTTTAATATGGTGATGCTCAAAATTACAGATGCTTTCTATATGTGTATGCATAAAAGGAGAAGGAGCAGCGTTATGTACATGAGAATAGCATGCTATAAAGCTGTCTTGATGAATCAATTTATAGTCTGGATTTTAAACAGCATGCTGTGAAATATCTTTAAATCTCTCTTTGAATAGGAAGGAGCCCAACAAGTTGCCAAAATGGATGCTTATTCAAACATAATATTGTACTATCTTTGACTATGTGCATTAGATCCATTGAATGGGTCCTTGTTTTCAGAGCATGTGTCTAGCACAGGTTTTATTAGCAAAGGAATTAAGAAGCTGTATTTCACCAGTTCTATTACCCTCTACGCATGATAACTTGTAATTCAGAGAGCTATTTTGCTTTCTGTGTCTCAGCAGACAATATTCACATGCTTATTTGAAGTGACTTGTAGTAGGAAAGACTGGGGGGTTTTAACGGAAAGGAGTATATTTACGTTAAGCAGCATGGATGTGACAAGGGGGACAAGTTTGAAGGCACAAAATGACTTTCTACAGGAAGTGGAATTGAACTGCCATTTACACTTTTAGAAAAAAAAAAAAACAACAACAAACACCACCCACCCACCCCAAAACCTGAATATTGCATGGTCCAAATTCAAGCCAAATAGAAGTTTTGCATTAATGGTCAGAAGTTTGCATTAAATGCCACCCCTGTTGAAAGTGTGTGGAAAAGCTAAGGACATGATCCTGCATGTCCTCTGCAGACCAGAGCTGGTGGACCTCTGCTAAGAAGCTTCTACAGCAGCATAGAAGCCAGTTCTTTGCACTGTTCTGCGGACATTTGGCATTTCACTTTCTGATGTCCTTTTGCTAAATCTACCATGCAAAAGAGAAGAATAGATGTTTAATAAGCTGCTACTTTTTTCAGAGAAGAATTGAGTCACATGGTGGTCCCTAGACAAAAAGAAAAAGCAAAACATGGCTCGAAGTATTTAAACCTGCAAAGATAAAGCCCTTTGATCACCATGAAGCAGTGTATTAATAACAGCATTAACAGCAGAGGAAATTGTTGGTTAACTGGCAGGCCACAGATGCCTAGTTCCTATTTCCTCCCATTCATGCCAAAGGGACATTAGCACACAAGTGTCTCTGTGGACCCACGTGGGTTTGCTCATTCTTATTACCTGCAGTGCAAGAAGTGCCACCTTGCTAAAATTTTGTTTCTATCGCTTTCTGTCTTCCCACAGCTGCGAAGTTAGAGCAGGCCCAGAGTTCATCACCAGATCTTACAGGTTCTACCACAATAATACATTTAAGGCCTATCAGTTTTATTACGGTGGCAATCGCTGCACAAACCCTATCTACACCTTAGTTATACGTGGCAAAATACGTCTCCGCCAAGCATCCTGGATCATCCGAGGGGGTACTGAAGCTGATTATCAACTACGCAACATACAGATCATATGCCATAACGAAGCAGTAGCCAAAAAATTAAGTGAGTTGGTGAACCATACGTGTCCTGGATTTATACCAGAAGATAGTCCCTGGGAGCAGGATGTCAGCTACGATTTGCTGAGAGAAGAGAACGGCCGTGAATGCACCAAAGCTCTGAATTTTGCCATGCACGAACTCCAGCTGATCCGTGTGGAGAAGCAGTACCTGCACCACAATTTAGACCACCTCGTGGAGGAGCTATTTCTTGGAGACATTCATACTGACGCTACTCAGAGGAGGTACTATCGGCCATCTAGTTACCAACCTCCTCTTCAAAATGCCAAGGTACGTGCGTGTGTATGTGCCCTCTTTTTAAGATACTAGTGACAAAGCCCACACTGTTCAGCTCTTTTGAGTCAGTGCACTAGTGTAACCTAAAATGCAGATGTGCTTCTAAAATAAGAGGTCTGTTGCAGCCTGATAGATGATGCAGCCAATTAACAAAAGGTCACAGAACGTATTTTGTGAGAATAGTAACTTCGCTGTGGTTTATGTGACTGCATCAAATATGCAGAAGTAGTTTGACGAGCTAGGGTCCGTAAAGGCCACCCTGAAGACAGAATCAAAGATTTGTATGCAGAGGTGGGAAGGGCTGGCTGGGACCAGGGCTGTAGGCTAGCAGCTGAGAAGAAAGTGTCATACAAGACTGAGAAAGGAGAAGAGAAACAGGCATCAGCGGATGCTTGTATAGCTGCGGGAATGCCAGGGAGAAAGGAAATCAAATTGTATCAGCATGTGGAAGTTGGGTGATCCATAACCTGAAGAGAAAAAGAGGAAATTGGAAGGCAGACACATGAAAGGGGCAGCATGAAGGGGAAAAAAACTGATGGGCTGTGCGGGTCGTGGATCCAGATGCAGGCACGCGCATTAATGAAATGAAAAACAGGTGAATTGTGAATGGGGCTCTAATTCCATTTGGTAATTCAGTTTTCCAAGGGGCCTCAAAGTGCCCTCAGGTTCATTGGGAACTGATCAAACCGTAGTAAGCTAAATAAAAATCAAACGGGAGGAGTAGACACTGATGGCCTGTAGCAGGAGGACTGTCCATAGATCTTTCCTGGTGACGTTTCAAAGGCAGGCGGCGATTGGAACCACATTGCCGGGTGCCACTGCCGTCAGTGCGCTCCAGCTGGGCGCTGCCATGGCATCACTTCCAGCTAATGGGTTATTACCATTTTTAATCATCTCATCACAGCCGATCCAAAAATCAGTGACAGCTTATCAGCAATAGCAAGAAACACAACAGGGGAAGGGAGAGTTTTGAAGAGAAAGCCTTGGCTTTCCCTTCCATTCAAAACGTCTGCCCTGGGTTCATCTGCCTCCTGTGAACATCAAATTTAAATAGTTCAGGACCTTACGTGATCTGCCTTTAATCATTTTAATAGCCTGGCCTAGGGATAATTTTAATCCACAGTCAACCATGTCTCTGTATGAAAGCTGATGTCATTTCTGTCATTCTTATGCTCTCTTCAAGTGACCAAGGACAAATTTGTGTTTTCTTTTTAAACATATCTTCCCAAAATGGAGCGTTTCAGCAGCAGCAGATGAACCATGCATGTTACTCATCAAAATTCTGCTTTTCTTTAATTAATTCAAACAAGAACATCGACTTTTTGCTTGTTTCGGAGTGAGGGTTCTTTCCTAAATCTCTTCCTTGCTGGTATCTGTAGGTACAAATTATCTGACACCGGCTATATGTTGTATCTGTTCTAGAAAATATTGTAGATCTTTTTCTGACCATGTGAAACAGAGACAAAATCTTGATTTAATTCACCCTAGCTGATTAATTTTTTCTGGTCAAATCTAGTTGTCTTATTATGGGCTGATAGATAGCATAGTAAATGTTTACACTTCTACCTTGTAGTAATTTCATTACAGTCAGAATGATCAGGTGCACTATCAACCAGCTTTATAAAAATAAGACTTCTGTCCAGGTCTGCTGTAATTTTAAGGACACACTGGTAATGATTTTCCTGCCTGTCTCTTCTGCTACTATAGCATCACTTTTTCCCTCTAAAATATAATGCCTCTAAAATATAATGCTCAAATTTAAAGGATCAAGTCTTGCCTCAGACGTCTCCTTCTTGAGCCAGGTTAGCTAAATAAACTGTGAGAGCACTGCAGCTCTGCTTTATGTTCACAAAGCACATTATTTCAGGCATGAGCCGATCCATTCTGACCTGAGCAGGTGACCTCTCTATGTGGAAGGTAAGAGCAGCCTCAGGCTGCTTGCTGGAGTTGCCCTGCACACCGTCATCCCGCAGTGCCCGGTGCCCAGCGGGGCAGGTCCTGTGCGGGGGTACCCGTGCCCTCCCACTGGGGAGAGCCTGGAGGGCGCATCCCAGGGGAGGCTTCCACGTTGGCTATTTACAGGAACTGGGGGAGAGGAAAAGCAAACGAGCCAAATAGTTAGCGGTGGTAGTCATGAAGTACAGTGCTTCCAAATATTATTTTGGTAGCCAGGTCTTGGCAGAGGCTGAATTTATGACACTGGAAGCCCATTCACAACAGTACTATTGGCTACAAAAAGTGCTGTTACTATAGAACGCTCAGGTTAACTTTGAGTACACCAAAAATACTTGCAGATTGCAGGTCTCCCTGGTGAAACCACTGTAGTTTAATAAATGGGGGCCCCAGGTCCTGACTTGCAGGCCACGGCTTGACTCCCAGTTTGGCCAGTTACAACTTCTGACAGGTTACATTACCTCTGTTCCTCCTCCAGCTGTTGCCTGCATGGTCTGCGTGGCTCCCACAATGTATGTGTACAGCGTCCGGATCGCTGGGACACCAGTCTCAGCTGGAGCCTTCAACAGCAAGAGATACGTAGGATTAACTCAAGTTTTAAGTGTGCAACAGCACAGCTTCTCTCTGTGTTTTTTGGTAGGTTCCTCTTGCTCAGATTATTAAATCTGAGATTTCTTTTTTCTGAAGAGAAGTTGGGCCTGCTGTTATCAGGCTTTCAGCACAATATAAATAACAATACCCCTGAAAAATGAACCTTTGCCTTGGCTGCCATGACAGACTCCTGGGTCTTGGTTTGTACCTAACCGTGAAGTTTTCTATACCAGCAGGTTCTCAACCGGGCTGTCTGACCTAGTGTTTGCCAAATGTAGGAAGAATAGTAATAGAGATGCTTTTTTTTTTTTTTTTTTTTTAAATTCCAGGCAAACATACCGTTGAAAGGTTATAACCCTTCTTCTTTGAACTCTTTCCCTTTTCTAATTGTTGCTCCACTGGGACCCAGCTGAAAATGAGTTTAAATGCTAAATTGAGTTTAAAACTACAAGTCACAGACTCCTCTGGAAACTGGACACCATGAATAAATAGAAACGTTAAATCAACTTGGTTTTTTAAGGTTTTTACAGGCATACCAAGAGGTTGGGGAGGCCAGGAAATTGCTTCTGAAGTGAATCAGGTGTATTGTGTGGAATCTTTCATTTAAGGCTTTTTTCATTTCCTTTTTATTTATTTTTATGTTAAACTTATAAAGACCTGCCTAAAATAAGTTAAGAGGATTCACATTTTAAGTTATAGTTAAGCCTCTATATAGAAGAAAGTTCCACCCAGCTCAAGAGTTTACACAGCCTGTAAGTTGGATGTGGTAGCCACATTCATTACTTACGTGGTTGAAATGAATGGTAATTAAAAGCAAATGATTGCTGGATATGTTAGGAATGCCAAATCCACATGATCAGGTCTTTAAACAAATAGAATTGGACTTTCTCCAAATTCCTGCAGTGATTTCACCACAGGATGGTAAATCAAAAGGGCTGTCCAAAAACCAGACAGCTTTATGCTGAGCTACAAATCTCAATAAATTCACAGATTACCGTATCTCAAGTGTTCATATAAAATCAGGGAGCTTTTAAACATATATAATATGTCATCTCTTAAGGCTTTATGAATTCTCTTAGATAAGAGCATACCTTAAACAAATTCCTCCTGTAAAATACATGGAAGTTCCTGAGTGCAGCTGATGAATAGGTCACTGTATAGATCTATCTTAGCAGTCCTCTAGTGTTGCTCAAGATATCAATTAGGACTTGCTGATGAAAGGGGCTGAACATCTTTGATGTCTCTCGACAGTGCGAGTTTATCAAGGGATTCAAGCTATTGCACATGCAGCAGCTCTAGCCAGCATGAGAGCACATGGGTGGAAGGGGCTGGCTGGGCAGGGGAACTGCTTGGCCATCATCGTGCGTATTATACAAAATATTCCTGATTAGGACACCACCAAGGAGCCTGGCTGATTGGTCATAAATCACACCTTATTTACAATAGCATACAGGGACTGTATGCAGAGGAACTTGATAAACTCGCCCAGAAAGCAAATGTATCCTGGGCTGCATCAAAAGAAGCATGGCCAGCAGGTTGAGGGAGGTGGTTCTGCCCCTCTGCTCTGCTCTGGTGAGACCCCACCTGTAGTACTGCATCCAGCTCTGGAGTCCTCGCTATAAGAAGAACATGGACCAGCTCAAGAGAGTCCAGAGAAGGGCCACGAAGATGATGAGGGGGCTGGAGCACCTCTCCTATGAGGACAGGCTGAGAGAGTTGGGGTTGTTGAGCCTGGAGAAGAGAAGGCTCTGGGGAGACCTTGTAGCAGCCTTCCAGTACCTAAAGGGGGCCTACAGGAAAGCCAGAGAGGGACTTTTTACAAGGGCATGTAGTGATAGGACAAGGGGTAATGGCTTTAAACTGAAATAAGGTAGATTTAGATTGGATATAAGGAATAAGTTCTTCACTGTGAGGGTGGTGAGGTGCTGGGACAGGTTGCCCAGAGAGGTTGCGGATGCCTCATCCCTGGAAGTGTTCAAGGCCAGGTTGGATGGGGCTTTGAGCAACCTGGTCTAGTGGAAGGTGTCCCTGCCCATGGCAGGGGGGTTGGAACTAGATGATCTTTAAGGTCCCTTCCAACCCAAACCATTCTATCATTCGCAGCATGAAGGAAGGCTTGAATGCAGTATTTGTTCGCTGTGCAGAAGGAGAAGATATTTTCAGAGATATCTGCTCTAAAACTACAGGAAATGTGTACAACAGCAATACTGGGACACTCAATTCACATGTAATTGCCTTAGTAATAGCGCTTTGTAAACAAAGAACTCCCTGTGCTATTTCATCATCTGACAGAGTAATGGGAAAGATCAGAGAAGGGCTGTGATGATGGTCATTCTAGCTAGATCATTATTTAGGAATAAGGCTGGAACATCACAAGAAGCCTAAAATGTGCTACGATAACGTTCCTTCTGCCTTTGCCACGCTCAAACATTCACTGGCCACACACCTTCAGTAATCATTTTCCCTTGAAGAAACAATTCCAATGGATTGATTCTCTATTACAAGTTTATTTGCTGTGGGAGCTGACTTCCAGCAGCACCTGGCATTTGCAGCTAATACAGATTCAATATACGGAGGCTGGTGCTTGGGCTTTCCTTTAGCCAGGTGGTGAAAGAACAACGTGTGCCAAGTTTTTTTGCGCTTTTTGAAATTTGAGTCTTCATCTGTTTGAAACTCAGTGACTTCATCTATAGGGGAATGCTAGGTACTTGAGGAGGAAATGCAAACATAATAAATAAATAGGTGTTAAACATATGAAGCGCCTCAGAGAACTATGCAAAACATTATCTCAACCAAGAAGTGTAATTTTGGAGGACAAAACTCCTTTGTTTGCCAGAGTAGTGCCACTAGACTTCTAGATTAAGCCAACACTCAAAGGGTTTGTTTTGTTCATTATTACTTGCAAAGGACTCTTGGTTAGGGAATTATACAGGGAGTGAAGAAAGGATATTCAGAAGAATGTTCAAATAGGTTAATTCCAGGTTTATGAACAATGACAGTGCGTGTGATGCCCCGCAGAGATAAGAGAAGTGAACAGCTTCTAGCTGAGGCTGGTCCTTGCTGCGCTCGGCAGCGCTGCTGGCCGTGGCCCTTCAGAAGAGTGCTACGTCGATGGGGCCACTCTGCACTTACTGCCTACACCAGCATTAGGGCTAGGCAAGGGCTGAAGCAAAAGGTTGGTTTTCATGCTCTGCGTGAACTTTCAAAAGCTAAGCATTGCTTTTAAAACCCTATTCGTCTTTGTTGGTTTAACTACCACTGTCTGTTCTGCAACTGCAGTAAAAGCCTGCCCCAATACAAATATAGTACCAGGGATCAAAATTCACTATTTAGCCTAGCAAAATAAAACACAGGCCTTCAGATCAACTCAACAGATGTATCTAAATTACTGACACCTTCCTTGTTGTGGGCATCTAACCACAATTGCTTCATCTTTTGTAAGAAGGGAGGGAGGACTGGCTGGTAATATTGCTACATGGTTCATAGGGCTATATAGGTTGCTTTTTAAAGGTGTAATAAAAACCTAAGGCAGCTTTATTTTGGAATACTCTGTTCCTGAAGATGGACATTCAAGCTGTTCCTTTGGGTTTTCCAAGAATTTTTTTGTTGATACTTCCCAAAATATTCATGTCATCATAAATTAGTATCATTTTAATGGGATAGGTGACATGCAAGCACATTCATCTGAGAAAAAGGCTGGTTTTCTCTTTGTTCTTGCCTTTTGCCCAGGCTAAAGTAGTTTACATCAGAAAAGAACAACAAGAAGACTTTTGCATTTCATGTCGGTTGTGTTTATTTCAGCTTTATGCAGGGTTGTGCAACAGAATCAACATCATAGATCAGACAATTGTGTAATGGTAGTGCCTTCAGATTCCTTCACTATCTTTCCCTTCATGGGAGCAGTTAATAAAAACCATTCCTCAATATCTTAAAATATAAGGTATGCATTTGCAGATAAATCTGAACATATCTCCACCCTCCTTCCTGCTTGCAGCTCCTCTGTTCCCCACCAAAAGAAATCCCAAACTGACAACCCTGCAAAGCAGTTACCACTCTCTCCAGCATTTCACTTGCTTCAAGATTTTTAATTAAAGTTTTAAATCTTTGTTATTCTTCATTCCGTTTGGCAGGCTGAATTATAACTGTGTCAGCCGTGCTTGTCAACTCCCCAGAGCCAGCCTAATGCACATTAGCCAACTCAGCTTCACATGACGTCATGGAAAGCCTGCAAATTATCACTTTTGTGGTGGAGAGAGATTGTAGCTGTTTGTTAAAGGGTTGTCTTGGTCTGCAGTATTCTAGAGCAGTGGAGGAGCGGAGCTTGATACTACACCGAGCAATTCATAAAAGCGCCCTTTCTGTGGACTCAGCTCCTTGGCAGTCTGAGACAAAGCCATCCAACTTTTTTGGTTGAGTTGGAAGCATGTCCTTGCATTGACGTTCTCCCAAGGGTGTTCATTTGTGCTTATCCTGGGAGCGCTCAGTTACTAACACTAAAATCTGGCACCTGGTTTTCTCAGGGGGTGAGGTTTAAAGCATCCTCACCAGGCATGCCTTGGTCCAGTCCCATCTAGCCCTGCCCGTGTGACACATGGTATTCGGGGAGGACGGGGGGAGAGATCATTACTAAGCGTGGCTTTCCTTTTCTCTCTACTTCAGTGCATTCCCTCATGGAGGCGGGGGGGGGTTTGCTAGCCCAGCTTTTATAACTGTTGGACTCTGGGCCACCAGTTAGGTCTGTACTGCACATGCAGTTCAGGCCTGAGCCCACACTTGAGGAAACCCAATGGCTGGTCCCTCACCACACATCGCCCTGCAATGAGGATGTGCTGGGTGCAACATGCCAGACCCAGGCGCTGCTACATGGCCCATCCAGTAACACTGCACAGCCAACGTCAAGACAAGCTGCCCACTCTAAAAGGGAAGCCCCCAGTGCAAGAGCAACCTGACCTTGTGAACAACCAGAGCCTGGGCTGCCTCATGTGGGCTCCACAGCTTGATCAGGAGCATCTTCCTGGGTGATAGGCGAGTGTAGAAGGGAGCAGGGGGGGTGCTGGAGCTTTTGCTAGCCCTTGCTTCTCGTGATACTGTACAGATGCAACCTGTCCTCCTTTTCCAACCATGAACGAGACCTGCTTCTTGCCACGCACCAGTAACCAGCGCAAATCAGGGTTGGCCAAAGGTGGTTTTGTATAAGCTGAGAACCTGCCTCTTCCAAACAAGCTTGCCACACTACAGCCACAGCACAGACATGGGGGCTCCGCAGAAGTAGAGTGTTGTAGAAATATTATTAATGTCAGTACATGACACGATAAGGCAGGATATTGCTACAGAAATTTGAAATAAGTGATTTCAGCATGCTATTACTGTAACTGAGCAGGGTGGTAGTAGCACCAGCCCTTGAGGAGAGACCAGGCCCAACTGGCAATGGTGTGGGGGACAGGGAGGGAAGGGTGTACTTAGAGTAGCTACATTGAATATCTGGTTTCGAGTAAAAGGTGAAAGTTGAAAAGCCAGAGCCCCAAGGGAGGCATTACAGAAAGAAGCCACTGCTCTGCCAAGGGGTTTGGGTTGGGTTTTGGTTTGACGTTGGCATTGATGGGCAGGGAAGAGGAGGGCGAGGAGGAATCCAAAGGCAGCCTAGCCAACTGCGAAGAGCATGTGCTTTTCCATCTTGCTGAGGCAGAGCTGATACCTGAATCTCTTAACCAGCTTGTGGTATGGGAAGGATGTGTCCACTGTGTAGTGGCTCCAGATAGAAAGATGAGAGCTGATTTCCCAAATTACTTTGGGAAACTGCTGTGTAATTTCATGCAAGTTTTCCCTTATGTAAATAGCCAAATATCAGACTAGTCATCTATTGTTATTCTGTAGGAGAAAAGTTGAGTTACAATTTCAGCTGTTTCAGACAAGTAGTGTTTTAGAATTTTCGGATTGAAATACAGACACATTTTCAAGATATAAAGAATAGAGGACAGAACAAATATGTTTGAACAAGGTGTTTAGTTGAAAAACAACTGTATTTTCAGCCTCCTCTTTACTATTAGTACTTGTTTGTTTTGTCCCTAAATACAACCTGCAGTACCTCCTGCAGGTCCTTTCCTCAATATTAAGCATTGATTTCAGCTTCTGCTTGAACCATAAGGAAAGGGTGGATTTTCTGTACATTTTGAAAAGGGTTTGGTCCATATATGTCTCATTCTGTAACAACAGCATTGAAATACAAAGGTATTCAAAGAAAAACTAGAACACCTTCCAAAAAGATCTTTCTAGGTGTTACTCAAAGCTCATTACCATCGCTCAGAGACCATCCCAGTTGTGTGATATTTTTTTGGCCTGGGCCATAAAAAACACTATGAATTGATTGGAGGCAAATTAGTCCTAGGCAGCCACAGAATCCCGTAGAATTTAAGAGAAAATTAAACTGTGCTGAGAGGGTTTATGTTTCTGACTATCCACAGCAACTGGGAAAAAGATCAAGGAACCTCATTCTTGTTTGCTTTTTTTAATTAGAAACCTCCCTGCTTGGCTTCCAGAGCACTCTGGCCTTGTTACCACTTCAGCTGAGGCAGCAGGAGGGAGGGATAAGGAAAAATGCTGGTGGAAATTTTCAGATCACAAACTATTTTCTCCCTAACTACAAGAACCGAGTTTCCAGCCAGAGCTTCAGGCTTGTTTCAGCCCACATGGCCTCATAGATTAATGCAGAAATTGGCTTTAAACAAACACCTGGGAGGGCAAGGAGTTGTGGCACCATGGACTTGGCATTGCGGAGCTGCAAGGAGGCACCCTTCATGGGAAGGGATCTTCCAGTCACAGGGCAGCAGCCATTTCAGGGGCCAGTCCTTGTAGCAAGACCCCACTATTAAAAATATTGCATTGTACACCTAAGATAATCAAAACATAGAACAGATGTTCGTCCTATCCACTGCTCATTTTATTGCTTTTTAGTTTATGTCATGACTAAATGAGCTTTTTATTAGAGAGTACTTAATCGCGTTTGGACTCGAATGTCCTATACCTCTGTTCCCTATTTTCTTTGAACGTCTGTTTTTAGAAAATAATCCTTCCCTGAGACACATGGAAAGGGAGTGATTTGCAAAGCCTCAGCTAGTGTAATTAAGAGGCAAGAGCAGCTGACCTAAAAAAGCAACAGTGAAAAATACAGGCAATTGTTAAACATAAATTACTGCACAATTTATGTTTAACAACATAAACTAGATATTTCCCTTGTCCATTACTTGGACAAAATTTGTACTGAGGGAGTTTACATGTGGCATATTCTTCCACTAAGAAGTTCATAACTCTGTGAAAGATAGTATCACAGCAAAAAAAGTTTGCGTGGGCTTGGATTCAAGCGCTGGTCTCAGGGAAGCGATGTGTTGCAGGTACGGCTGTGTGAGGCGCCTGAGCCAGCCTGACGTCTCGGTGCTGTGAAAGGGACACTGCTGCTTCCCTCCTCACTGCCCCAAGCTCTCCCTGTCGCACAACCTCTCCCTTGCAAAAAGTGCCCATTCGCCTCAGCCCCTTCGTCCGGGCACGCCATCAGTGACTAGGAGGCAGGCAGGCAAGCTGGACGTTTCTTAGCTGTGCAACTGGCTGGACCTTCAGAGTTGTGCAAAGTCTTCGGAATTAGAAGCGCTGCATACAGTTACAGCAGGTCAGGACCACAGAGGTGAAGGAGACAGATGAGTTACAGACAACTCACAGAAATCAAAGTGAAGTTTAGCAGTGAGTTAACCTGGACCTTCCTTGAGTTTGCCCAAGGAGTCACCTCCACTCACAGCATAATGGCAGCTGGCGTAGTTGCACTGCAGGAGTTTTACAAGTTTGAGGAAGTAATTCCTCCTTATGCCTCAAGATGTGAACCTAACCCTGATAGGGAGAAAGAGGCTGCGTGTAGTTATGACTTTTTTTTTCCACTGTGGAGCTCCATGGACCTTATTCTGCCCACTGCCACTGGCCACAGCCAAAGGATTAAGCAGCTGCAGGCACTACTGGTCTGCACCTTCTACACTCCCAGTATGATGGAGAAGACATCAAACTATGATCATACTCTCTGCCCAGCATCAGAGCCTTGACTTATAATACCCATGTTTTTTAATGTTGTAGAGGAGAGATGAAACCTAAAATCACTGCTAGAAGAACAGCAAAAAGAACATTTATGCTTGATAGTCTTTCCTGGTCAAAAAAGTCAAAAAGTAATTTTGCTGCAAATAGGATTGATTACAGATCTCCTTCTTGCCCATCCACTAGACCCAAGAAACAACAGAGGAATCCCACAAGCAGCCAGGGGAGACCAAGAAGACAACAGGCTGGGTTGCCATTTGGTTTTCTTCAGGTTTTGAACAAGGACAACAGAAACCATTGGTTCCCAGGTTAAATTGCTTTGGCTCACAAACTGATTGTGGAGGACAGGCTCCTCAAAGGGAACTGTGAATATAAACCAAACTGCCATACTACTCTGCCAGGGTTTCCTCTGGGAGATAAAAGCTTTCAACTTCACTTCATTAGAGAAAGGACTGTAGCAGAAATCATCTCCTACTATTGACCAATTCAGCTTGCATAAGCTATGTTTAGTTTTACAACACTGCCTTTTCCTCGCTGTCCTGCTTCACTTTATGTGAGTGGGGTGATCACAGCAATAAAGTTAGTCATCAGTGCAGTTTATTAGCCCTTAAAGTGTTAGGGAGCAGCGATGCCAGTCTGCCCCATGGCAGAACAGCCATTCTGGAGCAACAAGTGCTTGATATCTACACCAGCATTTTCCACAGAGCAACCCCTTGGCCTGGATCACTGCGGGTATCCGTGCAAGGCAGCGGCAGCATCTTTTGGCTGTTGGTCTCCAAGAAGAAAAAGCGTTATTTCTATTACACTTCAAAAATGTGTGTTTCCTCAGTGCTTTGGTTGGCAGTGAATGAAATCGCACACCTCATCCGATGGTTCTCTTGTGGCACCAGCAGCGCTGCCTCAGATGGGGCAGACGCTCAGCTTTCGGCATCCCCATTCACGGCTGAAGCTCGAGGGACACAGGGTGGCTCTGCTGCTGCCTGAGATGTGCCAAGGCAGTCCCCACCTTTCCCCAGCACCAACTTGTTTCTTGGTCATTTATCAGCCATCTGCCCCCCAGTAATCCTGAGCCACAAACCACCCAGCAAACCAGACCCCTTTCTGGAGAAAAAGACTGACATCTTCTGAAGAGATCTAGAGGTTCAGCAGACTGGTTTCATAAGTCCCAAACGAGCTTGCAGATGAAACCTGGTGAGATTTTATTGTAGGCAAGAGGAAGGTGGACACTGGAATTCTGCCAGCTGGCATTTGCAGGTTTGTTCCAGGAACAGAGCTACACCTACATTTTTTTATAATAATAATTATTATTTTATTTTTAATCATAGCCAGGTCCCTGAAATTTCTGTCTGCTTTCTGACAGCTGTGTCTTTAGCCTCCTACCAGTCCTGTCCCAAGCAGAAGACCTGTAATTGTTTGTGTTTGTGTCTGTGAAATGAGGTTAAGTCACGTCACACAGGAAGGTCACAGAAGAAACCTAGAGCAAAATAGGAAACATAACGGGATCTTGGTTCCTCTCTTGGCCATCAGAAAATCCAAGCCGAAACTTACAATCTCAGAAAACAGCCCCGATTCAACAGTCCTTATGCATTATCTGTGCTTTCAGTGTTCAGGAGAACCAGGTGTTTTGCACCAGCCTCTGCTGTCAATTACTATGGCACAAATCTGTCCTAACTTCACCAGTTGCAGTTAAATTACTCAAGTAAATGTTCTTCGTATTTTCACTACGATACTAATGGCCCTTGTGTCCACTTGCAGAATTTAGCTGGAAAATGTACCTTAACATTAGTTAACAAGGTCCATAAGTGGGAAAGAACTGCATCGACATTGATAACATGCTGACATGTCATTCCCAGAAGACCATGTGTTTTGGGGTGGAAAGACCCCTTGGAGGTCACCAAGTCCAACCTCCTCCTGAGAGCAGGGCTGTTGGCCAACACTGATTCAGATCAACCTGAGCTACAGCATTTATAGTCATTTTGCACATAGACCATTATTCGACATCCCAGGGATGTAGAATAGCAGACTTTTCATTGATTTCACTGACTTTTGGTGTCAGTCATCTGTTCTCGGGCACGGAGGCAAATACAAACCCTATTTAATATGTGTGAAAGGGATATATTGTGAGAGTTGTATGTTGACCCTGAAGCCGCCTGAGGTCATAGCATGAGACAAACTCAGGGCACTAAGGAAGGTTGTGTAAATGTTGCCCCTGACGTGTGCTGTGAGCTGAGGGCAGCGAGTGGAGAAATGCTGGCTCCATAGCAGCTCACGTGGACTTTAAAGTGATTAATGTAAGCATTTACGTTATGGAGGGAGCTCACAGAGATCTCAGAAAAGAGGGCTGGAAAGGGGCACAAAGAAAAAGTGGTTGTATAAATCTGTCTCCCTGATGGCTGCGTAGGAAGCTTCAACTCGGTACACTCTGAACTGCACCTCAGGAAAACACCTTGCAGCTTGAACAAGGCAGATGTGAGTAACCCACCCAGTGCATCCCCCTCTCTCCAGGAAGGATTGCATGGCCTTGAAATATGAAGGTACAAGCTGTCTGTGGGATCTTTGCCTTTCACTCCAAGTATAAGCCTGCTTACAGCTCAGGGTGCAGCCCCTCTGCATGTCGGCAGCTGACTAGAAAGCCTCTAACATCAGGTCCCGATATGTAAATGAACAGCACGTCGCCAACCCAAAACAGGCACCAGGAAAACAGAAAAGACTGCTTTTACCTTGCAGGGTGGCATTTATTCTGCTTGATCTAATTATCTGTCATCAACGAAGTGAGCTAAAAGATTAGTTTCATAATCCCCTACTGGTCCATAAAACTTACTTCAAGGTTTAGCAGAGCAGAGCAAAGTTAGTGGTGCCATCTCTCTTGCCATTGAAAAAATGCAAAATACAGTTTGAAAACTGAGAGGCCAAACTCTTTTGCCAACAAGACAAAACCTTGCAGAGGCGGAAACAGCCTTAGGAACAACGTACAGATCTCCACTGTAGTTTCAGTTTCTGATGTCAGGAGGTGGAAGCCTCAGCGTGAAATTCCCTTCCCTCCTGCCATGGACTCAGAGCCTGCGTGCCCCTTGTAAGACGGCCCCGGCACCCACAGATGGGGCTGGGGGTACCCAGCTGCTTGAGGCTGGTGCTAAGCCCACAGCGGTGACCCGCTGTGAAGCCTGGCAGGCACCATGGACCCCGTTCATGCCAGAGCAGGCCAGAAAGCTTTCACCGTGTCTGGTGGCAGCTGGATGCATGGTACACTTCACAGGTGTGCATTACAGCTCAGAAAAGCTGAAAAAGTTTAAAATCACTGGTTATTGTTCTCCCAGGCTGCCGCCCAAAATGAAAAATGTCCTTAGGACACCCATGTCTCTCTACAGTACCCAAAGTTAACAACTGAAGACAGATGCAAAATAAGAGCTCAGCAAATGTATTCACTTCTAACATAAGAGTTGCCAAGTCAACCACAGTAAATTACCATCTGCTGGCTTCTCGTATGATTTGAAGGATGAAGACAGCCTTTTCTCGATCCTATAAAAAGCTGAACTAAAATCTTAATTTCAGATAAATGCAGATGAGGGAATTAATCTCTTAACTGCTCACCTGCTGTGCAGTCTTATATGTAAAAAAAAAAACGGTGCCAGGTTTTAGGTGCTTTGAAGGCTAAGAACCTGCAGAACACTAACAAGATAAGAAATGACAACGTAGTCCTTAAAATGTGGAGCTGATGTCACTTCAGCATGAAACGGACAGCCTGGTTCATTGCCCTGTATCGTGGATAATGTCTAACGAGGGTTTCTCTGCTTCATTTCAGAACCACGACCGCACGTGCATCGCATGCAGAATCATCTACCGGTCGGATGAGCACCATCCTCCCATCTTACCCCCGAAGGCAGATCTGACCATAGGGCTACATGGAGAGTGGGTGAGCCAGCGCTGCGAGGTGCGACCGGAGGTCCTCTTCCTCACTCGGCACTTCATCTTCCACGACAACAACAACACCTGGGAAGGTCACTACTACCACTACTCCGACCCCATCTGCAAGCACCCCACCTTCACCATCTATGCCAAGGGACGCTACAGCCGGGGAGTGCACTCATCCAAAGTGATGGGTGGCACAGAGTTTGTGTTCAAAGGTAGAGTGGCTTGCTACATGGGGGGGGCAGAGGCAGTCACGTAGTTATAGACCAGAGCAGAGTTCGCTCTTAACGTTTTGGTTGCTGATGATTTCCTTCTGTCATTTTCAGGAGTTAATAGTTTCTTGGGAAGTTTGCAGGCATTGTGTGAACACCCAGCCAAACCGTACAGGTGCATGGCATTTCATGCCACTGAAGCAATACTCATTTGAGGCAGAGATCTTTAAGTAGAGCACAAGAAAATAAGATTTCGCATCACTAAGTCTTGGGAGTCCAGTGGCCAGACTTCAAGCATCTAAGCAAAGTGTCCAAGATTAGATCTCTGTGCTAAGGCTCCTTCAGTAGAGAGAAAAAAGCACCTTCAGAAGGCATTTCGGGTCTGAAGTGGTGTAAATCATTTTGTGTCAAAGACAGACGTAGCAGCATATGTCTTTTCATCAGCTTCTGAGGGGCCCTACAGCAAGGATGTCCCTAAGACAGCTCTGATTAATCCCACCGCAGTGACGACCAGACATATCTAACCAAAACCCCTCAAATACTTTAGGAAGCAGCGCTCAGTGGTCACGCCACCCAGGTCCCTGCGGCTGAGAAGCCTTCCTGTGCAAACAGCCTTGCAGCACCCTTCTTAGAAAAAGCTCAGTGGCTTTAACCACTCACACAACCAAACATCTCCAAAACACGACATCCCACCGTGGCACCAGCCCCAGCGGAGCCTCTGGAAGCCCCAAGCGCTCTGTGGGCTCTTTTCCTTATTACAGTTACCATGTGAGAAGCACAAAGCTTCTTGCATGGCTCCAGTTTAGGAAACCATCTAACTATACAAAATAATTTACTAATCTGGGATTTTCATAGGAGGCAGAACTTGCCTGTCAGAGCTTTTGCTCTTTCAAGCTGCATGCAGCATGTCCCAGCTCAGGTCCATGAAATCTAGTTTTTGCTTGAATTCATGGTTTATGGTATGCCAAATTACCTTACAGATCAAGGTCACTAATTTCGTTTTACCAAAACTTTCAGGTTCAATTTCTATAAATTACCTTTTACACCAGCTAGGGCAAATAATGTGAACCACAGAGCCATTGAGTCGAATGTGTTTATAAAACCTCAGAATAAAACTCCCAACAAATCTTACTACAACATGACCTGCAAGAAAATGTGGAATTTTGCTGTGTTAGGAGGCATAAGGGCTAGTTATTTGCTTCTGTTTTGGCCAGCACCGATCCATTCAGATCCCCTTTTCTTGATGTCAGATGCACTCCAGGAAAAATCTCTGTTCAGCTTCCATAGGCTCATTCAGTTTGGCTTTTCCCAACTTTTTAAACTTGGCTGAAAAATAAAACTTTGTGTGCCTCAAGCTCCTTTGAAATACAGGCAGATTAGAACTGAAGAAGCTGCAGCATTTCTATGTTTGATACTGCAAGCTGCAGCCACTGTTTAGAGATGAGAAAAAACATATCTCTATAGTTCAGCTATATTTTATAATTCGTGCAAAAAAGGACCGGTAATATAGGAAGATAGTGCAGCTGTGGCACTTTCCAAATTTTCTAATTGGAACTAATTATGTCATCAGCTTCACAGGCTAACACATGTTAAAAAATGATGAAAAATACATGATAAACAGCCCTACTTACGGATTAATACAGATGGTAATAAAACATGAGTCAAGTTCTATTGTTTCCAATTTTACCCATCTCCTAATATAACCAACCAGGCTTTATCTGTAAAGGATTGTCTGGAATTTATGAAAAACTCTGCTTAATCTCTGGCTGAGATACGTGGCCATCAGGTTTTCTTCAACTGAGTTGGCGGGGGGCGGGGGGGTGTTCTGTGCGAGAAGCAATTACATCAAAGATATAAAATGATGCAAATAGATTCACTGGCCACACCTGCAATATGAAAAATTGATTTAAGAATGATCAAGGAGAGACAATACTGATTTCGCAGGTATGCCCCAATCCGCATGTTGTCTTTTGTTTTCGTCCCTCTGCTAATAGCTCCCCTCTTCCTCTCTCACAGTGAATCACATGAAGGTCACTCCCATGGACATATCCACAGCCTCGCTGCTCAATGTCTTCAACGGGAATGAGTGCGGAGCACAGGGGTCCTGGCAAGTTGGGGTTCAGCAAGACGTCACCCACACCAACGGCTGCATCGCACTCGGCATCCGCCTACCTCACACCGAGTACGAAATCTTCAAAATGGAGCAGGATGCCCGGGGCAGGTACTTGCTGTACAATGGCCAGAGACCAAGCGACGGGTCCAGCCCCGACCGACCGGAGAAGAGAGCCACTTCCTACCAGATGCCTTTAATTCAGTGTGCTTCATCAGCACCCAGATCTGAAGGGTCACCAGAGGAGAATAAAATAAGGCTGTATAGCAGCAGGGCACCGGAAAAACATCCCAGCGCCCCAGCTCTTGCTTTGGTGTTTGTTTGTACTGTGTCATATTGGGACATTCTCAGCTAGACATGAAAAAAACATATTTTTCATGACTACAAAGCCAGGATTCCACCAGACTGGGGGTTGTTTTTCTTCTGAAAGAAAGGGACATTTATTTTCTTGATGCACTTGAATGCCTAAGAACTGTTGTTCTTTTCCGTACTTCCCCCCTCCTCCTCGGATCCTGAACGGCACTCGTTTGATGTTTGTGCTTTGAACTTCATCCAGTCTGATCCCTGGCCTGACATGACTGCACAAAAGTAATTGCACTTTAGGACTGCAGACTTCTGGGGGGAGGGAGGGGGTCTCCCTTTTATTATTTTTTGTTTTTTTTTTAACTGCTGGGGTGAACGTTATGATCCTGCTTCAGTCGTCTCTGCCATCTTACCGTTGTGGTACTCTTCTCCCCAACACCCCATTTCTCATCAGAATTTAGCTCTGGGGAAGGTCTTGGTGTCATGCCAGTACTGTGATAGCAGCTTCCCCCTCTGACTTCACAGCTCTGATGTAGATATGTATTTAATGAGGAAACCCACAAAGATTTATCTTGTCATTATCTCACAGCTCATAACACAAAAAGAAACAGCAAATCAACCGTCCTCCATTCAGATAGTGGTAAACGGTTGATACCTCCAATTATAAAAAATATTCCAAGGAATTTAAGCTATTATTACAGTCATTAAGTTGTAAAAATAACCAGTGGTTTAATAGTTTCTCGTTCAATTTCCTTTAGCTATGCAATTGCTTCAAGGCCTCCCTTTGTATCTAGTGAGTAGTCACAACCAAGCCCCCCCTTAAAGCCAGACAGAAGCAGCAGCGTTTTTTCTGTCAGACGCACACAGGTAAGCTGCTGATACACGGCTACAGGGACTCCTTTTGTTTTCCTATTCCTGAGGCCTCGTGTACTCCGCGTGCAGCATTTGTGCCTGGGATTTTGTGTCAGCCAGGTGGGCAGAGTAAAGAAGCAAGTGGGGTCTAACATGTTCCGCGACCCAATCCAACAACGTATTTTGAGTGATGTGACCTCCTGCAGGAACAAGTGAAGGGTCTCAGCAGCGAGCACATCACGGCCCCTAGTAGAGCAAGAAAGCAGCTGGAACCAGACCCGCGTCCACCCGAGGGAGGGAAGGAGAGAGACTGGCCCCGACTTACCAGAGGGAGGAGCAAGAGTTGCACAAACGCAGCCTCGCTGGACATGCACGTACCATGGTTTCAAGAGCGTGAATCGGCTTGGCTTTAGGAGACACTGCCGGGAAGGCGGAGAGGCACAGCCCTCCGACGGCGTTCAACAAGAGCCTGCCCTGGAAACCCTTGGGTTTCCCCCAGTGGCAAATACACCCTTGTGTGCACTGGTGCAAATCACAGCAGGTTCTGGAGGCAGTAGGGGAGATACTTAAGGCCAACAAGGAGGTAAAAGTTCCTAGATGAACCGTGCTCACCTGCTTTAATGGGGAGCAAGCTGAGAGCACAGCTTAACCTTGCGGCTTTTGGGCTGTGGCTTTTACTGACAGACACGCGTTTTGGCTCACAGGAGGAGCAGTAGCCTGTGTAAGAAACACAAGGAGTAAGGTCATAGCATTTCTTCATCAGTATCGGCAGCTTCTAGCTGCCCAGTCCAGTACTATGTGAGAAAAAAAGCCTTTAATGTGTTACTTTCAACATCATAGGAAAAGTATGTCTTAAATGAAGGTCTTTCAGCTTTACATAGGTGACTCTCCATACTGTCTGCTATAGTAAAAGCATTCTTTGAAAACATAGTGACAGCATGGACTTTGCTAGCAAAAACAGCAGGAAAAAGCCATTCAAGCAGCAAATGGCTATGCTCAGGCTCCCTACCTCCCAAAGTCCGTGCCACCTCAGCAGTTTTTCCAAGCAGGTATCAGCCTTGGATGTGGATTTCCTCAGAGCTGGAACAAAATTGGTTCACCTGCTTTTGAGAGAGCAGGAGGAAGAGGAGAAGGAACAGTACCACAGATTCACTGCCAGGTCAGATCACATCTTTCACATTTTTTTCCCCAGACAGGTGAGAAGTCAAAGTAAGACTCATTAAGAGTCAGGAATGGAGCTCAGGACAGCTCAGTAGCCACCAGAGAAACTGCTGATCCATCCATCTCGTATCAGATCCTCCTTCAGCCTGCTGGAAGGAGCTGAAAGCCAACTCACCATGATTAATCCAGCCCTATGAACAACAGCTGCTCTGATTGGCATTTCTTGATGGTTTTCTGCTCCACACAGTCAAACCTACTTGAAGAGTCAGTTCTGGATCAGTTGCTGGTAGGAAGGCATCAGGAGCACAGTTTTAACTAGTGGGTCAAGAAGGAGACACGACGCCTCTGAAAGAGAAGCTAGGAACCAGGATGGAGTTTGGTTTTCTCTAGCTAGACTTGAGTTTTGCATTCAGTGGACTGGCACCAGTGTATTTTCAACTGAGGTACTGAGCTATTACAGTCAAACAAGTCCCTTAAATACTAGCTTCGTTTCTGACTTCTGTGTGAGACCTAGCGGCATGCGGGAATTCACGTTAGTTTTTATTCCTGAGTATGCGTCTGGCGTGACATTCCTTAGGTCACACAAGACAAGCTTCTTCCACCACCATCGACCATTCCCACGTTAGGTGGCCCTATCTCTGGAAAAATACCAATGGCTAGTAGTTGTCAGACCCTGTCCCTTCCCTATGCAAGTGCCACACACAACTCGGTCCCAGCTGAGATCTGCACACATTTGTGATGCAGGACTGAAGCAGAGAGCAGAGGAACTGCTCCGCAGCATGATGTTCCCTATTCATCAGGGCAATGTTTATTAGTGCTTTGTGGCTCCTCTGTAAATTGCCTTATGTCAGAAATATTACAACAGTTTCAAGAGAAAGCCCTGTCTAGTTCTTGCCTCTAAAAAGCACATTCATGTCTCAACTGTTTTGAATCACAGACTTGCAAATGTCTAGGTTTTCCAAGGCTTACGGTTACACTAAATGCAAATGTGACTCAATGTACAAATTGTACAAGAACTGTTCCCCCCCCTATTATCTAGAGAGAGTTAAAAAGGAAGTATTTGAAAAAGGCCTTCATAATGCATTACAAGAGATCTGACTGGGGACTCCTCAAGTTTATTTGTAGTGTTGACCAGAAACATAATTTTATGATCTGGGTTCTTAGTGTATGCTGCACCAGCTTCCCTCCGTGTGCCTTATATTTTTTCTTTATTTTTCTGCTAGCCAATACAAGTCAAGTTGAACAAAAATATAAGTCTTCAGAGTGCATGGTTTATTTGCCAACCCATGTTCTCAGCAAGGCTTCTCCTAGGTTGCAGGCACAGAACGAGGAGTTAAGTTTCCTTGATCTTCTGGTTTCATCATGCACTAAATTAACCGCTGCACAGCACCACATGCATTTGTGACACAATGTATTCCATTCATTTTATTTCTCCAATCTGACCTCATGTGTTGGCAGCCCTGGCTGCTAAAGAAGCTAAGCCACAAGTGGTTTAGCAGTGGAAGACCTACAAACTGAGTCATTTTTCCTATACCAAAATGCAGAAGCTTTAAAAAAATGAAACAATTAATCCTACTCAAGGAGCCACCTGACAGAAGTGTTAACCTGAAGAAGTTCTTGGGCAAATTGTTTTAACAGGTTCTATTTAAGAAATAGGACAAAAGTGATCAGAAAAATCAAAACAAGTGTTCTTGCTCTGTTTCTATACCGTTTACATATTGTGCCTGCTGCCTTGGTGTAGAATGTCATTTCTATGAACAGAAGTCCATATTTTAAGATATAATGTCTGTCTTGCTCGAGTTGGAGTGTGCTTGCTTAAAGTGCAGGATTTAAAAAAAAAATCTTTTTATTTTTTTAAACTTATAGAAGATATTTTTCTTCTCAACTATGTTCCAGATTAAACTGCCAGGGAAGTTTAAGCACTTGTTAAACTATTGATTGAAATAAAAAAGCCTAACTGAAAAATTAAGGATTTCTTTGCCTCCTATACGTTAGTTTTCTGTTCTGTTGACTTTCCACCTGTAAAAAATGATAGATGTTTTGGAAAGCAATAACCAAAGATCCCTCTGTCAAGTAACTTGTGCACAGCAAAGCTCATTGCTTACTCTATACACAAAACGTTTCTGCTTGAGAACATGTCACTAGAAACAGCTCTGATGGGTACAGCTGGGATGATTTAGGTTTCACAGTTTCATGTTCTCCAAATAAAATGGGGCTGGAAGCGCCCAGTGAGTAACAATGGTGTTGGCTTGCAAGGAGAGTATGGTCAAAGCAGCTGTGTCAGGACAAAAGGTGTTGTTCAGCAGAAACCAGATGTTTTTCATAAAAGATGTAAGCAAACCAGCATTACCGTTCTGCTACTGCATCTCACTCGCTTTAAGGGCTACAACCTGGGGGAGGGAGCAGGAGGGGTGAGAAAGGACACTTTTCTTAAAAGGAAGAAAAACCTGAAACGAACTGAGAAAGGAAAGCAAGCCACAGGATAACAAAAGCATCTTTCTTCAGTGCTGTGCCGTTTCACTCCTGCCTCACTTGTGCACAGAAAGAAGATGTGAAATGCAGTCAGTGAGACTTCCACCACCACCAAGAGCTTTGGAGTTGACCAATTTCTGAGTTTTCAGAACTGACTCAGGAAATCCCTGGAAGATGAGCTTGGTTTCCAGGAAGCATGCCCTATATTACAAGGTACTCTGAATGCAGTAGCCATAGCCTGTGAAGAAGCGGCCTCCCTTCCACACAAAGTGGTGGGTACAGATGAATTCAGGCATAAATAGGTTCTACTAACTCCTGTCACAACAGGGAAGGCCAGGTAATAAACCCCAGCACCACTTATTCTGAATTTTATAGTTTCCATAATCTGCCGTACTCTTACTACAAGTATTTGCCAAGAATTTTTTCCTTCTAGTCTTCTCTAGTGCAATCACTTTCTTTTTTTAACTGCTATTTCCTGCCAGCAATAAATAATAATAAGGAACAAAACTTCCACTCCACTGCTGAATCAGACAGAAACATGGCTGTGAGGAATCACACTGCAAGTACCCTCAATAGCTAAGGAAACAGTGCTGTTGGCCTGAGCAATTATTTCTTGGGCACCTTTTCCCCCACCCATTCTTCGTAAGTCTGCTCCGGGCTGTAGGACCAGTCCATCAGATGGAATCTAGCTATGGCACTACCAAGCCCCAAGGACAATAATTAATTCCTACATGTCTTCTGGTAATGGGAATTGCCTGTGGTCGCTGCCTCAAAGCAGGCAGACACAATTCCCAACATCCTTTTCCCATGGGAACCACGTCAGTCCTTGTCTGCTGCCATTTCCAAGACAGCCTGTTGGAAAATGAGAAAGCAGGCTGCGCGGGATAGTGCTGTCTGCAAATAAAGAAATTAAAAAGGCTTGGGAAAAAAGTTTATGCTTGAAGTTGTTAGGCATTGTTAGCTCTCCTAGATTAACTCTGCTGAATTCTGCGATTCCACCCACACAAAAAAAATCCCAGGATCAGACCTCCGTACTTTCACCCAGAGAACAGATGCTTGCTAGACAGACACATGCCTTACGAATTTCTTTAAAGGAACACCCAACTACTGGATCACTTTTCTCTTAGCACCAAACAGTAGCCTGAAGACCCCCAACGATAACGAAAGCAATAAATACGGAGACACCAGCTCCATCAGCTGCCCTGCAGAAGGCACTGCTGGCAACGACCCTGCCGTCCAGCAAACACAATTAACAATTCCAACACCACAGACAAGAGGCAGACAAATTCCCAAGCGTTCGGCCACCCAGCTGAGCCATCCACCGGAGCTCACGGGTGGGAGTGGGCGGTGGCAGCTTGGTGGGGCGGGGCTGGCAGGGCGGGGCCAGCGGGGCGGGGCAGGGTGGGGCCACACAGACTTGGCCAGCCAGCAGAGCGATGCTCCCCCTGCCAGCTGCCCCCGGGACCAGTGCTCAGAGCCAAGCCTGGCACGCTCCGAGGCTCAGTCCCCACTCCCCAGGGCGGCAGCGGCTAGGCAAGCTGTCCCTTGGTCTGCTCCCAGCAATTAATTCAGAGCTGGTGAGAGGGCGGAGCAGTAACCACGGAGCGGAGGAGAGGCAAGGTAAGAGGGGACACCATCGCCTCCCATGAAAGACAGGAGGGATCAGCAAAGCCTGGGCAAGTGAACAGGAAAGGCCTGTTTGTCCTCAAGCCAGACTCTCTACTGAGCCCATGGTTTTAGCATACAGAAAATAAAACATACATCTTTTAAAGACATTTGACAAGTCTTGCCTGAGAAGCAGGCTAAGACGGCAATTTCCTTCCACGCGACATGCTCTCCTCACCAGAGGAGCACAGCATCGGTGTGAGTGGTAGCGATAAAAGACCATCACGGGAACTACACTCAGAAGTCCGAGTTACACTTTCCACAATTAAGAAACACCAGAATGAAGCTTTGCCCCTGTGGCCTTTGCTGCAGCCCCGCCTGCATGCCCAGTGCCATACGATCAGGGCAAAACTTTTTGAACCGATACAGTACACACTGCAGGAATCCCTTCTCCGCACTCCCTAAGGGATACTGGGGAAATGGTTCCACGGTCTAAGCTGTAACAACCACTTCTGCATGTTTTAAATTAGTACTAGAAGAAAAATATTATTACTAAACTGTAAGCCTTGCATTGCTTCAATGTACTCCTCCTATCTGTCCAAAAATGTATATATAAACAGCAACTGAAAACTGTAATGATATATATACACACACAGCTCATATGCAAGTACTTCATTCATGGAATTACCAAAATTTTTAATGAGGAGTATCACACATTCACTAAAACTGTTCTAAGAGCTACATAAACTCTCCAATACACTATATATGCAAAAAGCAATTACTAAATTTTGACATTCTATCAATAATTTTATATCTTAGATTATTATTGGCTCACACCGTTATAAGAGTGAATGTTTTAGCTTCCATGATTCCAAACAGGACTAGCAGACAACAATCAATGTATAGCTACACGAAAGGGAGCATACAGGACTTCAAGGCCATCAGGCATAAGACAGGGAAGGACTTCATATAAAAATACCTTAATTCCTATAGATCTAAATTTAAATTTCTTAAATCTAAAAATGCTTTTGCATTGGCAGCTGGTATCTTTGCACTTCACAAAAACAGTAGCAAACACTTCTGGATGTTGGAAATTCACCTTGTGTCAGCATCCTCCTACTTAAGCCTCCTGTTTCTCTCTGAAGGTCTCAAATTAATACTTGCAGAGGCTCAGGGTGCATTTGGGGGGGAGCTGGACAAGATGGCTCCCATTTGGCAAGAATGAAGAGTTTCTGCACCCATTCACCTTCAAAATTAGCAATTTTAAAGTAACTCAAAAAGTGGGAGCAGTTAAAGGAGTAAAGTGGGTTAGAGGCAACTGAAGCAATTACAAACATATGATACAATGGAAAGTCCTATAGCAACCCAGCCCACTGTAACCACCAGTTTACCTGTTAGCATAGGGGCACCCCAGAAAGATCGGTGTTCACAGATAAATACGACTGTACACAGACACACACAGTGCTTTTGCATAACGCTGTTATTATGCCTGCCCACAGGGGAATTAAGGTTTGTGTGGCTCAGCTAAGGAGCCACACTGTGAGCAGAGCACCGGAGGACCTGGGTCATGCATTGCTCTTTCTCTGCTGCACTCTCACAGCAGCAGCCAGGGGGATCAGGAGGCCCCGTCCACATGCCATTGGTCACATTGCTGAAAATGTTTGCTTTTGAGTAGTTGCTTCATTTCTATGCCTCTAGTTCTACAAATGCATAGAGGTTCTACATACCTCTAGAAGTGAACTTACAAAAATCACAATTAGCATTTTTTTAAAAAAATCAGTGGTCTAAGAGAAGCTTTGAGCTCAGTTACGGCTACTCTGAACATCAGACTCCTTCTCCCATCCATTTGCAATCCCAGAATCATTTAGGCTGGAAAAGATCTTCATGATCGTCAAGTCCAACCATGAACCTAACGCTGCCAAGTCCACCATTAAAACACGTCCCTAAGCACCACATCTACACATCTTTTAAATACCTCCAGGGATGGGGACTCAACCACTTCCCTGGGCAGCCTGTTCCAATGTTTGATAGCCCTTTCTGTGAAGGAATTTTCCCCAATATCCAATCTAAACCTGAGGCCATTTCCTCTTGCCCTATTGCTTGTTACTTGGGAGAAGAGACCACCCCCCACCTCACTACAACCCCCCTTCAGGTAGTTGTAGAGAGCGATAAGGTCTCCCCTCAGCCTCCTTTTCTCCAGGATAAACAACCCCAGTTCCCGCAGCTGCTCCTCATTAATATTTGTGCTCCAGACCCTTCACCAGCTTTGTTGCCGTTCTCTGGACACGCTATCATTGAATCATTAGTGCTTCTAAGTGTCTGAGCAGAGCAGATAGAGGAGTGAGGATGCATACACGCAGGGTTATACTTTCTTCCAATTTTTAGCATTTCTCACCCTGCTATTCAGCAGTTTCTTGCACCACCTCCTTCCTGCCCCTGGGTAGATCAAGCTCCGCTCCCCCTCATCAGCTTACCCTGGTGATGGCTCGAGCTCCCCTGCCGTGCCTGCTAACCTGCTCCCTTGCAACATGCTCATCTCTCACCCACATTGCTGACAAGTGCTGGGCTACCACTGGCCGCTGCCGGGCTGTTTGCTCTAATGCCCATGCTGACAGCTTGGCAAGCACACCAGCACTAACTGGTCACACAGCAGGAAGCGGGACAGGTATCCTTCCAGCTCACTGTGGACTTGCCCTGGATGGGAGCACCAATTTACACGTCTCATCGCAGCTCTGATTTTCCTGTAATTGGAGGTAGTTGGTACCTGTGAAACATCAACCTCTCTATCAAATGTGGCTTGAATTAGATTTCAAATTCACACAGGGAGAAGCAGCACAAAGATGCTGCAATCACATAAACGTCCCTTTAGGAAGTTTTTCCACAAATACGCTGACCTTCCTTTGCCATTGTAATCTGGTTCCTGTGGAGGCAGGATGAAGAGGTAATTTCACCTAATCAGGAAAGCAATCTGTTCTGATTTTCTTGAAGCTGGACATGAAATGAGAGGCCCAAGGGCTAAAGTATTTCAAGGTATTATGCAAGACAGTGAAGTTGGAAAGCAGTGCCATGAAGTTGAAGGCTGCATTGGAAATCTGAGGTTACCTTCTCCTGGCATTCTCCTGTTTACAAGACCAGTCACCATGTTTGAGGCTTTACACGCTGAGGCTGGACAGAAACTCCCATTCCTGGAGGCCACAGCCGCTGGGGAGAAGGCAGGACGTACAGACACCCCAGCTGTCCTGGGAAGACAAAGCCATTAACAAAGCCACTTCTAAAGCAGTCTGTCTTGCTCTTCTCATGACTGCCTCTTCCCACCATACTATTTTCTTCACTTGACACCAACCACTCCTGAGATGTGGGACAGGTGTCTCATATTTATAATTTCAAAATTTTAAACTAACCTGAGGTGATTAAGGCAATCAAGGAAAATTAGCCACTGCATCAGCTCCCACCTTCTATGAACCACTCCATTATCAAAGCTGCACTCTTTAGTACCTCTAATTATAGCTCTAGAGGGCTGTCTCTTTGACCCAGGGTTCAAGTTTTGTTTTCCGTAGACCTTCCTCCTAAGCCTTTCCAAAATACAGTTCTATAAACTAGGCTGTCCTGCATAATGATTTAAAGCAATGCCTCTCAACCATTAAGAAACAGAGCACCATCTTCATAACGAAGATACTTGATTCTCATTTTTAATATTCCTCAAACCAGCTCTCATACCAGTGCAGAAGTGTACTGCAGTCTGAAAAGCAGTAATAACAGCAAAGCATTTACTAATTTTGAGTGAAAACACATCAGTGGATTTAACCTCTGTAAGAGTACTATTGCTGGAGCACCTCTTCTTGCAGGAGTCAAACATGTTTAGGTTTTTAAACAAAAATAAGTGCTTGGCTCTTCTGAAGAAGTGCCTCTGAAAATCATAGCTTAGCTGTCTGTACAATCTATATAGACTATCAAAGCAGCAATGGAAAAACATTTTGCCACTCCCACAGGTAGAGCAATATATACCACCACTAACAGGGTAGTTGTACAGATTTAGGACTGTTTACTTTTACTTGAAAAGTACAAACCACGCTGGCTCCACAGAAGTTTTTTTGCTGCACAGACACACTTTTATGTTCCAAGACTACAAACACAACATGCCCAAATGTTTAGCAGCTTCCCCTCCCCCCATTGTCTTTAGGCATTATAAACCCAGTGAGCACAATCCACTGTTACACGCTTAACAGCTATGTTTTCTGTCTAACAGACAAGGCAACAGCCAAGTCCTTAAAAAGGTGCTTTAAAAGCCTGTGACAAATTTCCAAGCAACATGAAGCAGCATTTTGGAAATCCAACAAAAAGAAGACTTGGACAAGGCTCAAAGAAGGCTTGATGAGAAACAGGATGGAGCATGTGCTAGAAACAGGGGCTGTGCCTAAACCATCCCTTCCCTCCCAATCATCTGTCCCAATACTTGTGCCTCAGGTTCCCCATCTCTAAAGCCAGGATAAGCCATCCTTACAAGGCAGGCTGAAACAGTCACAAAGATTGCTATTTTATTATTACCCACTCTGAGAACAGCCTAGATATTGATCGCCATTGACAATCTCTCTGAATTCACCTATGCACATGAACCTACACCAGCATTAGTAAAAACTTTCAAGAACATCCTGGATTACTCCCAGACTACACCCATTTTTTTATCTTTTTTTTTTGCAGAACTTGGATGATGAACCAATTAACTTTAAAAAAACCACAAAACAACTCACAAGGCTTTTTTTTTTATACACAAGCTTAAAAGGTAAGAATAAATATTTCTGTCACCTTTCAATTAATTTTTCATTTATTTCAAGTGTCCAAACTCAGACTGCTTAACTATAATAGCAGCTGTCTCACACCTCTGTGCCTGGATACCGTAACACCCTTTAAATCTTTTCTAAAGAGGGAGGGGAAGAGCAGCATTCCGCCACTGCCAGCAACAGAAGTAGCTACTGTATAAACAGGGATTCAATAACCTGCTGGCAGTCGTTACTACTGACGTTACTTAAACTGGTACCAAGCTTAAATAAAATGGCACTCTAGTATGGTGGGAGATACTTACACCATGATTTAGTTAAAACATAATTTGCAAGGGATGAAACAAGAGATTTCATCCAGAGCTGTTTCCAGATCCAGTTCACCACACAAACACATAAACCCTTGTCCCAGCAAATGAGGAACAGGCACTGACCTTACCATCTACCAGTAATGAGAAAACCAAACAAAAGATATGAATCAATTATTTTGGTTTTGCACAAGATCTCACTTCTACATAGCCATTTGTCACTTAAAGGGCAAATAAATGAAGGTGACAACACCATCACTACCTCTGCTTATGCAGCCCTGTCAAAATCAGCAATTCTTCTTAAACGTACGCAAGCTGCATTCAAAAAGAAAAACACAACAGACCAACTTCAATCATATACTTGGTTATGTTATCAAGTGGCCCTGTAAAAGAAATTCAGACAGGAAACAAAGAAATCTGTCTCATTTAATCATCATTGGTTTCAGTCCTTCCTACAGGAGCTCAAACCCTTGGGAAAACCGCCTCCTGTATTTAGGTGCTCCTCTTGCCCAACATTTATTTAAGCATGCCACCAGCCAAAAGCTGCCACAGAAGCTCAGGATCAGTGAGGACAGAGAGACCCTGGCAGCAGTGGGCAGTACTGCATGCAGATATGCCTTCCAGGACACAGCCTACAAAGCCATTCAACAGGAACGAGCGTAAAAAGCGAAGCAGTAAACTACTGTGTTCACAGCAATGTGGCTACAAAGATGAGCTACAGAATTTCAATTCCACCTGCAAACATGAAGAGCAGGGCATTTCAGTATTACAGTAAATGTTTATTAGGGTTGCTCTATAACTGCATAGCTCTCACTCCATCTTTTGCCACAGACTAAAGCAAGTGTTTGCCCTGGCAAGCATATATACCTAGGGACTCCAAGAGGAAAAAGAAAACTCTTTGTCACGACAACTATTATAAATCGGACAAACCATCAGCATCCTCAGTGTTGCCTGGATTCAGGCATCTGCTCCTCACTCCAACACTGATTCTTCAACCAAGGCAGCTTCACACTATTTACTAGCACTACCTACATGCAGGCCAGTTACACCGCCTGCGAGGTGGACTAGATACACCTATTCAGTATCAGCAGTCTACAGAACGTACATAGTCAGGGAGAAGTTCCAAAATAAAAAGGACACTACTATGTTTTTAATGGTTTATTAACACTTCAACTTTTAGTATCTTTGAAGAAGGCCTGAAAGATAAGTTTTGCTGATTGACTTTGTCTTTTCCCCTTTGGCAAAATGTCACCTTCCACTTCCTCCCTCCACCCTCCCTCCTCCCAAGAGGATAATGAAGTTTCAAGCTAGTGTTTGGTTGCTTCTTACATGTAAATTGGCTTCAATCATAGCAGCAGAAACATGCAAGCCTGGGCAATAGCATTTGTCAACAGCTTTTAGAGAATGTGTAGAAATGCACAAATAACTTGTGCATTGATACCAACAACTTTTTCTTAAATGAACTTCATTTATTTAAGTGGGTTAAATTTGGTGCCCAGAATTACTACAGAAACCATATCTATTTAACTAGGTCCCCCCCGCCCCCGAACCATCATACTACCCTTTTTTAAAGTGCTATATTCATAAAAACTTTAAAATACTACTTTGATACTGTATACTTGTTCTATTTTGCCCTTTTGAGAAACCAGAAGAGCAACCTGCAATGCATATTTAAGTGAAGTTACACATTTAGCCTCACACGACTTTATGGGCATCATCGTCTGACCAGATCACTAGGAGCAGTGGAGAGACCGTATTTCCCTGTGCTTACATACACAAGTAAGCAGGCGGACAAAGCAACAAGTTCTAACCATTTCAGGAACAAAGACAAACAATTTAATCCATATTACATAATTCACTGAATACAGTTGATCTCATCCAAAGTGACTCCTGAGAGCAAAATAGTTTTAGCATTACATTTTATATACAGCTATGAAGGGATTACTGGAAACCAAGAGAGTCTTCTTATACCATTAGTAAGTACACTGGTTATGAGACCGCTGCACACTTTCACTTTAGTGTGTGACATTAGTGAAGACATTACTTAAACCATGACCAAATTTTACCACCAACTGTTTGTTATTTATGAAAAAAGTTATTTCAACCTGATTTTATCATTATTTTTATTTCTGCTGCCAGACATCAAAACCTGAGTCAGCTGCATTGAGCAATGACTCCTTTTTCTGTTCGCAAGTCCCAAAAGTGCTAGCTACCCTTCAAAACCTCCATACACTATGCTGCAAACATTTTAAGATCTTCCAGAGGATTCCCTCACCTCCCTGCCACCCCCAGCGCAGGAATGACTGCTCTGTCTGAAGCAAACTACATCCTGCACACTATTGCTTTTGTTATTTTCCATGTAATCAGTCTGGAACAGGCTATGAAAGTTTGATGTGGCAATGTTCTGTTAGAGAAAAAATCAGGAGAATTACACCATTCTGAACCAGTGGAACCAACCAAGATAATCAAGACCTTAACATAGTTTTTTTCCAGTCACTGGGATGGAAGTAGACTTGAATGCAGACACCAGAACAAATAATTGGAAATACCTGTGCTTGCATGCTAAGTGAAAAGATAAGCAGTATTTGAATTTTCTTCATCATCTTCCTTGCAAGATTTTATAAAAAAAGTTTATCACAGAGAGCAATGACAGAACATGATGTAATTATAGTTTTCTTTTTTTAAAAAAGCACTAGAAATCAAAGGCAACCAAAACAACGTACATCTTCTCCAGAACATTTTTCTCAGCTACATAAGGTGTGCATATACCAAGGTCTAACACACTTAGCTGCACCACATCAAGTCAAGTTGTCCAAGAGCATACACAATTTTGCTTACAGGAGTATACCCCTTCCACAATTTTTCAGTTTACAAGTAATTCCCTGTATTGAATTACACTTAGTCAGAAGTACAGATAATATTTTGTTCCAATACTACTGTTTGTTTTTATGACATATTTGGAGATGAGGCAAGACATGAGATTAAGTGCAGGGAAGCATTTCAGACCCCCAAAAAACGCATTCTTTAAAACTTAGCTATACATGGTTAACACAGGTACATCTGCCAAGAGTTGCATAAAAATCGTTTTCATTTTCAAGAGGCAAGCAACTGAGGCTCACTCAGCAAATATCAACTCTTCGGCATCATGGAATTCACTATGGTCTGAATGATTCAACTTGCGTTTTTGAGTATCTGCTAAAACAGTATTACAAACAAAGTAAATTAGTATATGTGAATTAAGTACCCTTATGAAATCAAAGAATAATGTTGACTCCTGGAAGACACCCAGAAGATCCAAAGATGGAACAGAAGGTTGATTATTACACGCCCGCACAATCCAAGCAAATTGTTAATATATTGAAAACATTCATGTCTGGTATTTGTACCTGCTGGATATCCAAATCATTCTGTCCCAGAACAAGTTTGACAACCATCCTCTCTGTAGCTGAAAGCAGCCAGAAAAAAGTTCATTTTTTTTAAAACAAATGGAATGGAAACCTTCCCCCCCCCCCCCCCCCCCCCAGCTTCAATTACAACAGTCTAAGCCAGAGACTTAAGCAAATAAACTTCAAAAATAGCCATTTGTTACAAGTAGCAAATTACCATGAACAATGAACTTGTTAGGAATCCCTTCTAGAAATATGACACACACAAACGGGCTACCCAGCAGAAAAATCTGTTAACAATTTTATTTCTTTTGTAATGTTAAATATTATGGGACAGGATTGTAAGGATGAAGAACTCTCAACAATGCCTCACAAGGAATAAGAAAGAAATTCTGCCATGACATTAGCAAAGTAAGGTAAGGAGAAAATTTACACAGTAAGAGGCACCATTTCCCCCAGAATACCTCTTGTCATATTCCTGAATGAGTGGGATTAGCAATCTAATAAATCGTTTTTCAAGATGTAACAGCAACAGATAAAATTTTAAAGGATTATTAAAATAACATTTACAAGACTCTGAACAATTGTTGAATTCTTATTAAAACCACAGAAAGAAAGAACAATTCTTTAATTATGAATTTTCATAAAGGACTGAATGTGCAACTGACACCTGCTATTGATGATTTAATGTACAATTTTGTCCAGTAGCCGAACAGTTTGTCTTTTCAGATTGTGTTTTCTAACTGTGCGAGATCATTAAAGGCAAAGCCTGTTATGATGCTGTACACAAAAATGGCCTCTTGGGCCATACTACCAATGAAGTGGTAGGTAAACAAATCTTTTTCTGGCCAAGAGAAAAAAAAAAAAAAAAAAAAAAAAAAGGAAGCTGCATTTTGCATGCTTCTCTCACTCATTCTTTCTACAAGATGAACTTCCCTAGAAAGAATCCAATGAAAATGGCTGCAATTACAACAAGAAGTGAAGGAAGAGAATTAGAGCCATTATCTCTGAGGGCCAAAGCTGTGGGTGATCCAGATTTATCCGAGTGTGCTACCTTTCTGAGCCTCAAGCCTTCATCCTGAGGGGGAAAAAAGAACACAGATGGAAAAAAATTTATGAACACATCTTCTTTACAATTGTAAAAACTGAACTCAAAGGCCAAATTTACTGGTGAACATTTAAATAAAGTTTAAAAAAAAAACCAAAACCAAACCCACACCATTACACCACACCAAAATCCAAAACATGAACATAGCAAACCATAACATTTCAAATAAGGACAGGTAATCCACTAGTTTCTCTCCGTGCTCTAGTTAAGAAAGATTCTGAAATTCTTGTAAGGCACAATGAAGAATCCTACTTTTACTTACTCTGTGTCAGAATTAAATATTCTGTAATTATCTGCAGTAATTCCTTACTATTAAGGAGAAACATCTGCTTTGTGTACTGTTTCTCCAAATGTTCCAATGTCATCAGAATTGCAGGTGTGGAGACATCATTATTTCACGGTTCTTAAAAAGACTACCATGATCAAATTGTCAGATACCCAAAACCAAATATATAGAAAAGTCACATAAAGTTATATATTGACTAGTTACATGTTACTGAAATGGCACCTTTATATTAAGGTACTGGAAAGTAGTGTTTCCTTACCTCCTCTGGCCAAGCAATTGTTCTTGTTCACTAACAATTTGTGATACAGAATGTTACCACTTTGGATCCATTTACTCATTCTTAATGAGTAATAAAGCACTTTTATTAAAAGCTACTAATTCAATATCTCTGATTTAGACTTTAAGTAACTAAGACCACCTTAAATAGGACCATTTCATTTAAGAAGAAAATTATGTAGCTTCAGTCTATCATCCATGACAATCACAATGTCTCAATCACTGAGAAATTAAAAATATACAGTATATACAGGACAGTAAAAACGCATTAGAAATCAATCTTGACTCTCCTAACAATTGCATCTACATTCTGGAATACACATCTATTGGCCTAATTACAAACCAAACCTTTCAATCAAGAAGAGTGAAGCCCCTCCAATACAAACACGGAAGCAGAACTTACTCTCAGGTGCCGATTTTCATCCGTCAGCTTCATGATCTCTGCTTGAAGTCTTTTGCACTCCTCAACTAGCTTCCTTGTTTCAGTATCATTAAGTGAAACACTATGTGGTTTTGGCATCGGTCCATCCTGCTTAGATGTATTCAGTACTGGGGCGGGTTTGCTTGCATCTATATCATTCTACAAATATTAAGAATGACTTGAGAATTTTACTTACCTAGAGAAAAATCATCCACAGCTTAAAACTGAAACAATCCAGCGACTAATACAGTTCAATGAAGTTTATGTTTACAGTAATCTGAACAAAGACTTCTGTTATCAGTTCAATTCTGATTAGCTCAAATATTAAAAAGCAAGAGAAGACTGCACTGTTTACATTTGGTACTACATGCTACTGAGACAAAAATTAATACATTAGCTGCTTAACACTAACCCAGCAGGTATCCAAGAGACAGCATAAAATACACCAAGCAGCATTTGAACTTGAGGGGAAAAAAATAAAAGGAAGAAAGTAATCCTGCAATAGTAATAAACAAAACAAAGTAAAAAGAAAACAGGCTGTGTCACAAACTAATATGAAGCATGTATGGCACAAATATTTTGCACTTATATAGCACCTCTTACTGAAGGAAACTAAGGTATTAAAAAAACATGGAATTTAGATCTCACAGCATGTCTGAAATACACATTAATAATTTTGAATACAAATGAAAAGTCACATAAAAAGCTGTGAAAATGCCAAAAATAAAATTAAAAATCCAGTTCCCACAGCTCTGCTCAAAATATACAATGATCTTCAGTAGAAATTAATACAATGGATTCAACTCTATAGCCCAGGTTACCATTTGTAAAAATACAGCATTCATATGGCAATACACTCAGAAACAGATCAGATTCAGACTCAGGCTTCTGTATTCCTACTTGCTTAGCTACACAGCTATGTCATTTAGACTACCACCATACTGCATCTTTCATAACCAAAGTAGTCCAAGGTAAGTACTAAATGTAACAAAAAACCTATTAAAAGGTAAACAGATCTATGTAATAACAAAGCAACTAAAACAAGATGCAAGAATTTCTTTAGTTTCTACGCAAGTAGCAGTTATTTGATCTACAGCATCTACTTGCATTTTACATTTTTTGCAGTGCAGCCACAGATAGCGTAAAAGCCAGATCCTGCCACTCCACACAGGTATTCCTAACTGGATTTAAACAGGTCGACATACCTATATCATGAGTAAGCAGATCAGGATCTGTTGCTTTTTTAATTGGTTTGCTAGCTAACTGAATTGTTTAGTAGCACTGAAACTTCACTATAGACCTAAGACTTATCTCCCTGGAACAAACCTTCTTCTGCTGTTTGACCTCACTGACTGGTTTCTTCATGTCAATCTTCTGACTTATGACTGGTAGGCATCTGAAGAAAGTTGTTGCTGACTGGAGTGAAATACTTGTGTCCTGGTGTAGGTATATCCCAAGGTGGCAGGTAAGGCTTATACCCTCAGGATTTGGCAGATTTCTCATTGCCAGGTTTAAGGGACTGACTAAATCAACTGCTAAAGCAGGGTTTTGCAACCCTATGCTGCTACTCAGAAAAACACAAATATTATATACAATCAATACTATGAAGACATCACATTAAACAAAGTGCAAAAGGAGGTAGTTTTGTATAATCCACTACATTTCTCTCACTATATTATACATTTTATAAAATTAAAAACAAGTATAATTTTTCTAATATCTAAGATGTAATTTAATAAGAAAGTAAAAACCACAGAAAGTAAACAACTATGTGCCTTGATAATAAATGCTTAACCTTTACAGTTTTACCATTTAACACACACTTAGGCAGCTTACATCTGAGTAAAAGGCTGCATCTCAAATTACCTTTTACCAAACAAACCCCAAAAGATTATACTGACATCATGTCTGAAAAACATCTTTACATTACACTCCAAAAACTCTGTTAAAAAAATGGTTGCAAAGACAGCTACTGGCCAGCTAGGAGCCTTCACTGAGACCCTTTATGCATGTAAATATTGAGATGGTTTTTACACACATGGATTCATGGTACTTTCCCCTAACATGCCTTATAGACTACCATAAAAACTAGACAGTACTAAAAAGAAAAGTCAAGGCCATAAAGTAAATAAGGTTGTTTACAGAAATCCTACTTTAACACTCTAATTTACAATGCTAAAACCGGTACCAAAAAAAACCCTAAAATCCAAACAAAACAAAAAAAAACCCGAACAGCCCAGAATATACAGTATTAAGATTCCATAAATTAGAATTTCAAGTATGAGGGTTATTCCAAATATCAGGCAACACAAAACAGACATCTTCAATCCATATACAATGAAACTGTCATCTCCTACACAACTGGAATAGATTTTGTCTGAAGGCAAGAGCATGAAAGAGGTAATGGGATATTTTTTTTTGTCTGATTATCTGTCTTTACCACTACCTTAAAAACTGCATTTAGGATTCCCAAAGCATGTATTAATTTCTAATCAGTACTTCCTTTTCTAATTCAGCTGAATTAGAAACAGAATTTTAAAAACTGCAAGCATTTAATACTTTAAAAAGCAAATGATGCAATTCACTTTTCACTGTATGCAGTATTGAAGATTTTTTTTTTTAATCTGACAGCAATAAAATGCTAAAGCAAATCAATACTAAAAATAACAAAAGGATAGTAATTTTTGGCACTAGACTCCATTGCTGGAGGTTTTTAAAATGCAGTTGGAGAGGCTGCTCCCTTTCTGACGACAAGTTGGACCAGATGGTATTTATTTCAAGGTTCCTTTCAACCTGGGCTGTTCTATGATTCTATGAATCCTTGAAAAGTTATATACTGAACAGTTCTCCTGTCTAATTTAGTACAAATTCCTACAATGCATTTGATCAACAAATCAAATAGGTTTAAAAAAAAATTCAAAACAAATTTCCGTGAGATCCTACTAGTCAGTGTATGACAGTTTCTTACTCTTTTCTTACTTACCAGTTTATCATTTTCATTGGGCATTTCAAACACACATCTCAATTTGGAGTCCATTAACTCATCAGGTTTTGCTTCTTTCCACTAAGACAACAATTAATATAGTTACTTAACACGCCAGGCTCATGCAAACATCTGAACAGTTCATAAGCTTGCTCTTAGTACTTGCCTCCTATACAGCTGAATACTGTCCTTACCCTAGCTGCAATTTTCAGACTTGCTTCTGAACAATGTTTTTTGTTCACTTTGACTACTGCAAAGTAATGAAAGCTAAAAATGGTTAATTAAGTCTGGAGATGGAAATGAGTAAATTGAATGCAAGGATAGATCCAGAGGTTTGTAGGGGATAGGGAGAGGACATACAGTGAGGAACAAGTACCATCTGAGTCGGTTTAAGAATAAAGTTCTAGCCCTATCACTCCTTGGTAAATGTACTCCTTATGTCCCATCTTGGAAGCACCCATTTTAAACAAAAGATTGAAAGACATCTTCTAGTGACTACATTTAGTTCCACAATAAATTTCTTCAGTTCTTCATATTTTGATTGTTAACTACTTCCTCCTTTTACTGAGTAATACATTACAATTCGGGCCTAGAGAATTTTTCAAATTCTCTTTGAATTTCAAATTCTCTGTTTATAAGAAAGATTTTAAATTCTAATGGTTATCAATATACTTAAATAATTGTGAAATATGCTGGAATCTCTCTGCTCAACTGACAATTTACTTTCCAAACATACATTTCATGTAGTTGCCTTAAATCTTTAGGCTCAGAGACTGATCTGAATGAAGTCTGCAGCAATTTTTCCAAGGATAGGTCCCCCAAAGTCACCTTAGAATTGCAGGTCCTACAGACTAGAACATCCAGGCTTTTCATAACATGCTTTTTTTTTTTTTTCCTTTTTTCAATGGCATTAGTTGTACAGTAACTTGTAACTACAATTACCGATTTTCTGCAAGATCTGTTTTTCAGTATTCTATACTTGAACACACTGAGAAAGCAGTTATTTGAAAGGTATTTCTGAAGTGGATTTTTATATCCTCAACAAATAGTTACATTTCACTTCCACACATAACCAAGAGCTATTGGAGCATATTAAGAAAAAGTAAACCAGACCAACAGGGAAGAGAGATGTTAACTTTCTAGCTACATGTCTCAAAAGCTTAACAAAATCTAAAAGGTTTTCCACTGTTTCCAGTGAAGAATGATGCCACAAGTAGTCTTTGCCTTAATTTAAGGGGACAGAGCCTAAACCTGCAAAGGTCTAGTGGATTTCAGTGATTTATAAAATCTCGTATTTATCCTTTGTTTCCCCTCTCTTCCTCTGCCTTGAGTGAACATTGAATGTACCTGTGTAAACTCAGGCATTCCTTAAAACAGCCTCTAGAGACAGAAGCCTGTGCATCACTCCCTTCCACGTTAATATACAAGCTTATGGGAGTCCACATACACCCTAAAGGGCATGTTCTGACAACTGAAGGCTTCCTTTCCATTGCTGCCAGCTTGTAACCTCAGAAACAGCTGTCCTTACTTCTGAACTAACAAGCACAAACCTAAATATCTTTTTTCTGGATCTTTCATGAGACCAATCCTGCCCAAGAACTGAATCTGTAACATGTTCTATTAAAACAGAAAACAAATCTATCATTTGTGCTGTGTTTAGCCACTTGGTATCTTGTAGGGAGACATATCTTAGTCTTCCAAATGTTTTAATTCATTATAGACCTATTTGACATTTCATTTAAACACTCTTCAGGCCAAATGCACCCATTTCATACAGCTTCAGACTTACTGTTTAAACATACTCTCGATTCCTTCAAATACAATCTGTTTATCCCTTTCAGTTTAGCTGCATATAAGGTACAACACGCCCATATTTTAACACTGAACTGACCTTACCTTAGATTCACTACTATTTCCATTCAACCAGTCCACTAGGGGAGTTCTAAGAACTGAGCTTGTATTTAATATTAAAAACCTTGAATCGCATATGGAAGGCATACTTCTTCAGGGAAAACCCAATTCTCCAAAAATAAACTGCAAAAACATGATTCATTTACACTTAAGCCTGATTTTTTAAGAGAAAAAAAAAACCAACAGTCATTATATCCCATTTTTACTTACCACTGCTTCCATATCTGAAATATTTGGTGGTGCATAGGTTGTTTGTACCATAAACTTGTGTTTACTCTTCTCATTTGGGTCATAGTCAAAAGGCTGCAGCATTACTGTTCAGAAGAAAAAATAAAGCATAAAACTGTGAGTCTTCAGCTAATCCCTGTAACAAGCATGCCATCTACTTTAGATTTGCTCCTCACTGAACACACTGAAAGTTAAAATGCAAAGGCAGTGTTGAAAATAGAGCAGATATACACTGTAGCAACAGGTACTGAGTGGAAAGATCTTAAAGTTTTTCAGAGTCTGGCATAGCTGACATGATTATTTCTGTAATTACTATAGCTAAAAGACATTTAATATAAAGTATGAACAAACATATCCTGTAAGACAAAAAAAAAAAAAACCCTCAAGCAAACATCACAGGACTTTTCTTTGGAACAAACACATTTTATGATTATGTGAATGCAAAGTTAAAGAACTGTAGCACATGTTATGATAGTTGGGGGGGGAGGGGGGGGGGGCAGGAGAACCTATATTAGGTAGACCACCAGCAGTGGGGAAAGTTCAACTGACTTCTAAAGGTATATTAATCTAAGCTGGGAGCAAAGCTATTAAAATACTTCAAACTACAGTTATTATAGGAAGTAAAGCTGCCTAGGGCTTTAATAATAAATCTTTAAAACACTTTCAAATTGACCTCTTTTAAAAAAAAAATTTCTAGTGATTAGTTATGTAATAACTACACAACACATTTTACTCAGGTTTTAACATTCTTAACTCTAAGTCTAGCAGTTAACATTGGACCAGAAGTACTCCAAAATCCAGGTACACACTTTAATTATATGGCAACTTTTGGGCCTCCACTGCATTTTACTAGCAAAGAAAGAGGGATGGGATTCAAAAATCAAATTCCCTGTAACGGCAGCTTTAAGTGGAATATTACAATAAAGCTCATAATACCTACTCCTTGCATTTTGTATTATGTATTTTCTTGCCACGTTTTCAGCTTTCAGCACACTGTAATGCAGATTTTTAAAAAACAAACAAACAAACCCTTCTGGATGAAACCAGACATTTTTGACACAACATAGTTTGTGCTAAAAGTACCAGAGGTAGAGCGTGCAAGTGGTTCAGACTTTCTTAATGACAGCCTTTTTACTGTACTTTCAGCTTTCCGAAGTTGAAAACTCTGTTGGCCAAGAACAGAAACTCATGTTTCTCAAGTTATTGTTTTGAAGTGTGCACAAGCTCAGTGAAAAAAATTATATCACGGACAGTATTTATAGCCTCCATTATTTCTACCACACTACAATACTTCTAAATGAAAGCTTTAATTACAGAAGCACAGTTCCTTCATCCACCCAAGTTGTATAAGGCCATCCAGGAGCAGACTGTATGTTTTTACACCACATAGCAGTTGTCCAGGTCACCCTGGCATCACTATTTTGTGTGTGGTTTCTTTAGTTCAAAGGGACTGAAATAACATGATGTCTATAATGGAGACCAGGAGATTAGAACTTTTATAGGATACAGCTGCATATGCAGGGACATAATATAAGGGTTTGCAGAAATACCTGAATACACGAGGTTTGTTATGGTAGTGATGGGGGACTACTGAAGCAGAGGTATGGATAAACAACCAGCAGAGTCTACCTCCAACCATCCTGTCTGTCTGGAGCAGACCCTGAAACAAACTATCATGTAGCCCCCTTGTCTCCTTTTAGAGACAGTTAGTTGCTGTACTCCAGATGGGAGTACAGGACCACACAAATCATATTTAAATATGTGTATGTGGGTACACTTGCAACTTGTTCTACCAGAGGATAAGGACTCAGAGTGAATTGTAGAGATAAACTATTTGACAGTGTACGTACACTTGTATTCCATGGAATGGGAATTCCAGTTCAGTGTGTCTTTATACAAAATTAAAAGAGAAGGTGAAGTAGTTTCAGATAAAGATTTAAAAAAAACCCCAAGAATTCCATTTATGGAGCCCTGTCAACAGATATCTGTATATTTACCTATTTTACAGCAATGAAAAAGCTATAGCAGAAATACTGATTTAGCTAGGAAAACAGATTGTGCGCTCTGAACAACCTTCCCATATATTCTAAACCAATTCAGTCTGTAGACTCCAATACTGCTACAGTTTTCAACAGTACAGTTTTATTTTCCACAGTTCTGAATCTTCACTGGATGTGTAGTTCAACATGCTTCCCTTGACAGAGAGTAAATTCTTCATGGTAGGATTGAACTGCATTAGTATATAAAATACTAACTACAGTATCAAATTACTAACTTGGCCTTTCCAAATCCAGTAGCACCCATGAAAAAAAGTTACTCCTAAGTTTAATTACACTGCCACCTAACTTTAGGCCTTAAATACTAGTTACAAGTTGCAGGTGTTTGCTACAGGATGATTATCCTTCTCTCCCCTCACCCCCTTAAATGTTATACACAGCATAATCAAAGAATATGTGAATAATCTGATTCGGATATTTCACAAATAAAGCACATAAAGCAATTGCAGTATTTGACATGCTTCCAAACAATCCTATTTGGAAAGGTTTAAAAATCAGGTTTCCTTAATCATTCATCTCGCTGTGGTCCAAAACATAACTGATCAAACTAAATGCTTCTTCCAGGTATGGATGCTACAGCAATTTATCTCTAAGAATTGTTCCATCAACAGAATACTGACTAGCATGCAGTACTCCAGTTTCCTAAAGCCAAGGGAACAGATAGAGTAACTTGAAAGATGGCAAAGCCAGCTTTCCATCCTCACAGAACTTCTTCACGTGCTGGCAGAATCCTTAGATAACTAGTTAAATAACTTTATGTTCTTTGAGCACTCCGCAACAGCTGAAAATCTGATTGAATTGAAAAGCAGCAGAAAAAGACAATCCACAAATTCAAAAGAGCTCTTTGAGCTCTTCACCGTTTTACGTAAACGTGGAAAATCTCATGAACAGACGAAGCCACAGTTTTCAACATGCTCTTGGAATCCCTGAGTAGTCCAGTGATCACTCCTAGGGGAATTGCAACAAATAGTTATGAAAGAAAACCTCTTGTTAATAGGCCTAGGTTTTCTACACAGGAGGGCTTTATCTCCACAAAATACATCTTAAAGGGGGCTGAAAACCAGAAGGAAGAACCGTAATAAGTAACACTAACAAGTTGTGAAGGAAGAAGAGTAACACACTATATTCTGAAAAGATTAATCAACAACTAGCAATTGTTTTTAACAAGTTAACGACAAGCCGTACATGATGCAATAATAAATAGTTAATTTAGGGCACCAAGATAAAGAAAACCAGGTCTTACCAAATTAGTATTTTTGGGAAAAAGGTATAAACATGGCTGAAGAGGGTTACCTAGTGATTCACAATTGAATGATAAACAAAATGCCCATGGACTTCTTAAAATGACTGTTAAATCACATCTCCAACAATGAATCTAAAAACTGGCTTGACTGTAAATCAGCATGATGCATTATACAGGCTGAAGACAGCTAACACTATCTCAACATTTAGTTTTGAACACAGAGTTTCAGCCCATGGTATCCCATAGTGATCTCTCTCTGCACAACAATGTGACAGAAATCTATTTTTAATTATGTAAAAGATGAGTCAGCACTGAGAACATTCCATTGAGAGACTGATGAGATAACAAAGTGGGTCACTAGAAAAATCATCTCCGCACTTATCTTACCAAGTGACCCAAAAGAAATTATATGCTTAAAAACAAAAATATGAAGCTTTGAGGAAGAGAACTTAATTCTGAAAAGCACTGTGGAGTCACTATAACTAAACAATGAAAGCATCCTGGGGTTACTGTAGCTGCGTAACTGCATGAGAATCCAGTAATACAGAAAAAGGGATATCAAAGATTCCCTGCTATGCAAACTGAAGAGTCAAGCAGTATGACACTGTTTCCCTTTATTGGTGAACCTGAAGCTGAAATACTGTTTACAGCTCCAGTATTGCCTCATTCAAAAAACTGAAATATTCAAAGCATTAAAATGATGATTTGTAACTACGAAAACACACTTTACAATAGGCAAGTGGAATCTTTCAATCTATTCAATTCCCTGAAGGTAAAGTCCAGCAATATCTTGATTGTGATGTATGACTACCCATGGGAAAGATTCCTGACACCAGATCAAACACACAGTTAACACAAAATGGCTGTTAAGTCAAAGTTGAAGACAAAAATAAAGTTGGCTTTTGACTACTTGAATCTTGAACCAATTCTCAGTAAAATGATCTTTCATCCACGAGATGCTGGACTGTCCATGGTAAGTGAGATTTAAAGGGTCACATTCTACAGATCATACTAGATTAGAAAACTGGTCTTTCCTTCAAGGAAGGTTACTCTAAGGTTTTAATCAATCATAAATAAAAAGTTTTCCTGAGGTATTCCCTGCAATATTTGAACGTATCACCTGAAGCTAGTTCTCCAGCTTCTTTTAAACTTTCCAAAGAGTATAAGGACATGAATCTGAAACGCTCTGAGGATTGCTCCATTATTTCCCTTTTGCTTTGCTCCAAGGGTTCTACAAAAACCTTGACTTAGGAGGTCTAGGAGCTGACAACTGTTCTGCCTGTGATGTCTACAACCTGTAAGACCACAGCCTACAAAAAGGGGATTCCCCTCTCTCTAAGTTGGGAAATATGGTGGGTCCAGAGAAATAAAGAGTTTCTCACCTCTCACAGTCACTGGTTTGAGAATCCCCTTTATACTGGAGATTCCTACCCCAAAATGATCGGGAGAATGACCTACGAAAATCATTTACCAAATCAGAAGACTGATACTCAGTCTTTTCCCATTTTCTGGAGAACACCTGCTCCCACGATTACTAACACCTGGTCTTTTTGACACTGTACAGTCCAGTATAGGATTAGACCATTATATGTCCAGCTATCAAAATTCTGTGGATTGTCAGAATGAAGTACGTAAGCCAAACCTACATGGAGTTTCATGGAAAAAAATAGTATTCTCTGGCTTCAGGGCTCACACTGCTGAAAAGTAAGGGTTCTTTTTTTAATCCCCTCACCCAAAAAACCAAAAACAGAATAAGGACGGAGTGTCTCTATAGTGAAATGTACTAGATTTTTCAAATTTAAGGGCAACAAACTGCTCCACCTAAAATAACAGAAAATACAATTTTTTAAAAGCAATTTAATGAATGCCACTTAACATATACTACTGTAATAAATGCAAGAATTATGAAACAACATAGTTCAGGGACCAATGCTACGGTCAAAACAACTAGCCTACAATTGTGAATGAATTTTTTTATTTTTTTAAAATGTAATGAACTGTCAAATGTTAAGCTTTAAACACATCAGAGCAGCCAAGCAGTGCCCTACTTCAAGATACAAGCATGAATAGAGTAGTCTGAAGCAAAGGTACTGTTAATGTCACTACCCATTTCCAACTTTTCCTCCTTCCCGAGAGCTGCAGATAAATGTGACGAATGGCAAGTATTTCTGTATGGAGGATTTTTCATGTATCATTGCAGCTCTATGTCAAGTTGACATTGCACTAATGAAGGGTAATGGTTTTATTTTTAAAAAAATCTTTTTAAAAAGCTGACATACTTTGAACAGCCTCTAAGATCAAGCATTGGAGAACTTCATAAAAGGCCTAAAAACGCCTAACCTACAACTGCATATATCTGTTTTTACCTGAAACAATTACAGATGATCCTGGGTCAATAATTCCACTGTTTGGCCTCACACAGTATCGACGAGGTGCTGTGGTCTTCACTTTGAAGCATACTTTTCTATCTGATGGATTTCGTAGTTTAAGATTTGTAGTTACTACATCTGTAAAGGGACCTGTAAAAAGAGTTGCTCTTTTAAATATGTATGTATCTCTGGAAAAGAAATCTGTTTATACAGTACAAATTATTCTTAAAATATAACTTGATGGCGACAAACTTCTAAAAGCAAGTTAAATCATACTTCTGTTAAGCATATAAACTGTTACATGCAAAATATGCTCTATCACCTTAGTTATAATAATATACATTACAGCAGTGAACAAATAACTCTTAAATAGTATGACAGGCTCAAGCTGCTGGCACAAAAAGTTCATATATACATATGCTAATTTTACCAAATCATTCTTAACATTTTAATACCTAGAAGGTAATGGTCATATGCAAAAGTAAATTTTGCTGGATTTTTCTTTAGGAATAGAAGCAACACAAACTTTGGAACCCTTTCAAATGTTTAAAGAAAGAAAACACTGTGATACTGAAATATGCTAGCTGCTCTTGAGATTTCAACTTCTATTGCGCTTCTGAGCTCCTACAGACTTGACAGAAACAGACATCAGCCTCATCTTTTAAACTCAAAATAGGCAAGAGATGATACGCTGTTTATGCACATACTCTAAACTGTGTTTAAGTTAAACTATCAGGATAGGAATTGCCTCTACGACTGGAGTGGACAAGAAGCATAATTTCAATGTCAAGCTGCAAAAGCACATCTTCCGTCAAAGATCACCTCTGTGTGATGCCATACAGCAACAGCACAAAAAGCAAGTAAGGTTCACAGTGTCCTGAGCTTGTTAATCTCCCTTACGGTTGTGACACCTGAAAGCAATACTGCACAGGCACTGTAAGAATGCAACTTAGAAAATGGAATCTCATATGAACATGAAATTTATTCAATAATATTTCATGTGTACATTAACTTTTAAGAACCTTCTTTATTGTTCTTTAAAAATTACACATTAAATTACCACAAAATAATTTTCATCAGTATTGAAAACAGGACAACTACTTTTCCATTAAAAAACCACAACGAAAGCAAACTTTAAATTAAACTGGATTAAAAATATACGTGATATAAACAAGTGGTAAGGTACAACAAAACCACTAACTACATGAGACAAAGGAAGCCAATTCTTTTCTGAACACCTTATTCCACAGAAGTGTCTGGACTACTCTGAAGGAACAGTACTGGCCAGTATCAAACATGTTATGACACTAGAGGGCTCACTATCTGAGCGATGTCTTTGTTTCTGTAACTCGCTCTCATTCCAAATCCTCAATTTTGAGACAGTGCTAAACAGTCTTGACACAAAACACCAAGATACAAATCAATAAAGGACTAAAATGGGAATTACTGAGAATCAGAATACTGAGGTGTAGATGAAGATACACATGAGCTAGGTTTACATTCAATGAGGCTCTTTTGAGAATATAGGAACTGCTATTACTTGTCTGAAACTTTCTAATCTGGCTTTATACGGTGGACAAAATAGCCACCCTCTCAATCCAAGCAAATTTGACACAGCCCCCAAGAAAATTTACAAAACTACTTCAAAGTTTCCTGTCACTTGCCTCTTCACGGCTCTTGCAGGATTCAGTTGCACTTACTTACAGAGCATGATCCAAAAATAACTCCCATCACTCATACCACAAGCTGAAGTAAAATCAGGCAGCTGAATACTCCTCTAAATCTAAGACTAGCAATACACTCAGAAAAGACCAAACATTTACTCTTTTGAGCTTCACAAACACTTTTGAGGAAGTTATTCTGGGAGTTTTACTAACAGTCATCTAAGCATTGCCTTTGCAGTGGCCAGCAGCATACAGCACCTTGAATCTGGCTTTCAAAAGCATGGGTTGCCTTTTTTTAACTGCAACTCTAGAAAACCTGAGGAGGTCTGCTTCTCCATCTTCTCAACTACTATTACTAAGGAAATTCTGCTCAAAGGAAAAACAGGCTCAGGTCAGAGGCTCATTTTGAAAGGCACAGTCACCTAGAAAAGGAGCTACACTATTCAAAAATAGCTTGTTTCAAGACAAAGAAGCAATGAATTTATAAACTGATGATAAACTCTTTTTTAAACTTAAAAAAAAAAAAGTTCTGCTTCTTTTGAGACATGAAAGGTCCCCTCAAGTCTGCCTTCTCAAAGTGCATAATAAAGAGATAGGATTCAAAATACTCTTCAAATTATTTTGATATTTACTATAATTTCTAACACCACAGATAATTAAAAAAAAAAAAATCTGCTTTTGTTCTCCATGTACATGAATGCAGTGATCTCCTTTGCATTTCCTGGATAATTCCCAAAAAAGAGCCTTTAGCTCAGGGACATTTTTTTAGTATCAGACATTTCTTTCAGAGTGGACTGAAATTTTTTTCAAGGTCTAGAGCACCCTTCTGACAGCTTTACCTTTCACCTGCTTCTATAAGCTTTAAAGAAAGAAAAACCGTATAAAGCCTCTTGAGACTTGCAACCATCAGATTCAACAAAGAGCTGGTAACGAACTGTTGCACAAAAGGAAAAGATTACTAAATTTCACTGTTCCTGCAGAACCCAGCTATTTTGGTAGTTTAGTAGCATACTAACAGACAGTGCTGATCTGAGCATGGACAGCCAGGAGCAGACACAAGGATAGTAAATCACAGAAGAAATGTCTATTACCATTCAGAGGAGCCACACAATCTAAACTAGCACGACATATCCTTCAAAAAAGAAACCATGCAACAGCAGAAGGATTCTGGAGTTCCCATTCACACAAACATAAATACTGCTACCCTTGGGGGAGTGGGGAAATAAAGTACAAGCTGGCACTAATGGCCTGAGTGCAAAAGCCTAAATGAAGATGGTTCCTTGAGAAAAACAAGAGAAGGCAGGGGGAGACGGAGAACCAGGAAGGAGAAACGTTTTATGTCATGCTGCACAGACTGCAACTGAACAAGGAAAAGAACAGGCTAAGACGGACACAGACATTCTGCACATGCACCAAGATGCATGCCAACTTCATCTCAGAAAACATGCAGCTTCACTAGGGCAGCATTATACTCTCAAAAAGAGCATCTCTCTCTCTCTGCTTGCATGACACCCAGGCCAAAGCTGGTTTTTATTTGAGCACTTAACCTCAGACAAGCTCATGTCTAACTGTACCCACCACACAAAATACCTCATGAGTATTCATCTACTGTTGTTTGCCCAATACTCCCACTGTAAACTGCTTAAGGCTATCTTTTGTCTTATATTTGTAGAACTTAAGAAAATGGACTTCTGGATCTGCAACTAGGATTTTCAGAAGCTGTAGTAATTAACTAATGAAAGGCTCAAGCTATACTGATGTAACTATGATGTCTAATGAAAAGAGATTTATAAACCTATCATTTCAATCTAAAAACCTCTGGGAGTCAGACCTACTTTAAAGGGGACAGGGAGTTCAGCAACGCACTTAGTAGTGTTAATTGAAGACGCCAATTACAGCATCTTCCTAGAATAAATGTTGTGAGAGTGCCAGGTTATTCCAACTGTTTTGAATGGAGCAATGACAATCCATGCCGAGATTTTTCCTTTCTTTTTGACTTACAAGGGCCTTAGAAAGGAATGACAAGACACCTGCCTAATCACCCTCAGAAATACCAGAGATCTCCAAAATCATTATGGACTGAATTTCTATTCCGGCAATCTTACAGTGCAGCCACTGCAACATTAATGCTGGGGTTGCCCCTGGCAACTACACATCTCAGACTACAGCAACTAGTGGGCAGAAAGAAATGACACAGATTCTGAAGAGCCAGTTTCCACTGCTGAAACACGGGGCCAAGTTTCCCAGCCTGCCACAAGCTTGCCAGTTACACTGCAGTAAAATCAAAATACTATGTACTACTGGACAGGTAGGACCTGTACAGAGATCTTTTTGATCAACAGTGTCATTTTGTCTTCAAATTCAGGTCTCCTTCAGTTCCTCAGCTCCAAAAGTCACCCTTCGACCACCTGGGACAGCCAAACATACAGGAAAAAAATGACATGAATGCTTTTCTAGAGTGGGAAGGAACAGCTTAGACAAACCTCCTCAGCCTGTGGTTCCCCTGGGAAAGCTGAGAGATCACTGCCACTATCTCTAGCTGTTGCTAGTACAGAGTGAGCATAAAGAACTTCTGAGAAGCAGACAGGGTTGGGTATCGGGAAGCTCCATTCAAAATTAGTAAAGCTGTCGTAATGTACACACAGAGCCCATCACAGAACATCACCTCTACCTAAAATTGGATAAGAAATTATCTTTTTATTAAATTACATAAAATCTTTGATAATTAACAGGCAGATAACTTGTAGAGTTGTACAAAAAATGAGGATGCATTATTGAACAAATTCAACAGCATTTTACATGAAACAGCTTAAGTGTTAAGTATATTGTCCTCTTCAACTTAAGACATTGAACTGTAGCTGTTATAAAACCTAATACCTAAGCTGACTGCCAGAAAGCACTCTATTTCATGCACAGAACTAAAGTTTATTTAAGCTGTAAACTGTACTGGCACAGTAAAGTGATATATTCAGCCACATCTAAAAACAACACAAGTACACATTAAAAAAGTACACAGACTGGCAAAAGCAATCCAAACTCCTTAAAATGTGCAAGTTACAGTGTTAACTTCAAAAACGATTGGGATTATATGCTTTAAGTGGGATGCTGTTCTTTGACCATTGCTTCAGCCACCTTTGAAATTCCAAGAGCACTTGAAACATACAGAACACTTCAAGGCATCTTTATCAAAGCAAACACAGGCAGGGTAGTTTTCTTTCAGCACACAATAAAGTCAGGTTGAGCAGGTAAAGAAAAATCATTTACTGCATTTGACAATTTGAGCCCTAATGAAGGAGAAAGGAGTTAAAGTCAGCAGGATAAAAACTAGCAGTAGTATTATAAAGCCAGAGATATATATTTTGAGAACAAATATATATATTTTGAGAACAAGTTCACTGACTTTTACGATAGACCTGACAGGAACAGAGTAAGATCTCCATTAACTCATTCTGCCAGAATTAGAAGTAATGACAGATTAAAGAAAGAATAAGTTAAATTAATATAGCCCCATGTAATGTACATTCATATGATGTAATAAAGAATTTTCTAATTTAATCATTTGACATAACAGGCACAGAATGGTTGAGGTTGGAAGGGACCTCTGGAGGTCATCTGGGTGAAACCCCCTGCTCAAGCAGGGACAGCCACAGCCAGGTACCCAGAGCCATGTCTAGATGGCTTCTGAATATCTCCAAGGTTGGAGACTCCACAGCCTCCCCAGGCAACCTGTGCCAGTGCTCGGTCACCCTCATAGTAAAAAACAAACAAACAAAAAAAATCATTTCCTGATGTTCAGAGGTAACCTCCTGTGTTTCAGGTTGTGCCCATTGCCTCTGGTCCTGACACCAGGCACCACTGCAAAGAGCCTGACTCTGTCCTCTTTGCACCCTCCCTTCAGGTATTTGTAGATATTGATAAGATCCCCCTAAGCCTTCTCTTCTCCAGACTGAGCAGTCCCAGCTCTCCCAGATTTTCCTCACAGGAGAGATGCTCCAGTCTCTTCATCATCTTTATAGCCCTTCACTGGATTCTCTCCAGTATGTCCATGCCTCCCATAGTGGGGAGCCCAGACCTGGACCTAGCACTCAGCTGTGGCCTCACAAGGGCTAAGCAGAGGGGAAGGATCACCTCCCTTGACCTGCTGGCAACACTCCTCCTAATACAGCCCAGAACACCATTGGCCGCCTTTGCTGCAAGGGCGTATTGCTGGTTCATGGTCAACTTGGTGTCCACCAGGACCTCCAGGGCCTTTTCTGCAAAGCTGCTTTCCATCCGATCAGACCCCAGCACGTATTGGTGCATGGGGGGTTGTTCCTCCCCAAGTGCAGGACTTTGCACTTCTTGTTGAACTTCACAAGGTGCCTGTCAGCCTGTTTCTCCACCTGCCAGTTCCCTCAGCACTCGTGGGTACATTCCATCGGGGTCCATGGACTTAGGTATGTCCAGTTTACTTAAGTATTCCCTGACCTGATCATCTTCCACCAAGAGTACTAAAGGAAAGATGTCTAAAATGAAAGGCACTGGTGTTCTGTAGCAAGTCAAAACTACTGTCGGATTAAGAAAACTTGTCTTAAGATGTACAAAAAGCACTTAATTGCTCCAAATGGGATTTTATAGTACTTTCTGAAAAAGGCATAGGTGACACAGCTGACACAAAAGAAAGTGAGAGGAATGTTTTTTATTTCCATAAATTAGTTTTAAGAAATTAATATGCAGACCTCTGTGAAAACCATCTGAAGAGAATCTGTAACATGCATTGCCAATGAACATAATTCCTTCCTCTTGAAATAGCAAACCCATGACCATTCAAATACCTTCTTCAACTGGAAGAAAGATTCCAACTCTAACAGATCACCTATGTTAAAATTATTTATGGTTTATGAAGCATAACATCTTAGGTTTCATGGATTAATACATTATAGGTCTGAATGATCAGGAATAATCAGTGGATGAAGGTGCAAGATTAATAACACCTACAAATAACCATGGCTCTCAAGTAGATATCCATATATTAGAGCAATACAGAATCTTTCACTTGTTATTATAACCTGGCACTTCAGAAATAGTTACTAGTTTTGTCATCAACCTGCATCTGAACATCAGAATGCAACAAAGGCTTTATAAGAAAGCTGACACACCTCAATGTCCACAGCTTCTTAAGGCTGATTCTAGGCTAACATTGTTTACAAGGGGTAACATGAAATTTTATCTGAGCTCCCCACAATGATGTGCTGCCAGCATCCATGCTGATGATATATCCATCAAAGATTTTTCCTTCTAAAAAATGCTGAAACAATGCACATTTTTTTAATCCTAAAAGAGCTCATCTTCCTCTGTCAAAGGGGCAAGCAGAGCTTATATATGGCTATACAGCTTACTAGAAGTGCTTGTGCAGATGCTGGCATGAATGCTTTACTGGGGGCTGGTGATAGAATCATAGAATGGTTTGGGCTGGAAGGGACCTTAAAGATCATCTAGTCCCAACCCCCCTGCCATGGGCAGGCACACCTTCCACTAGACCAGGTTGCTCAAAGCCCCATCCAACCTGGCCTTGAACACTTCAAGGGATGAGGCATCTGCAACCTCTCTGGGCAACCTGTCCCAGCACCTCACCACCCTCACAGTGAAGAACTTATTCCTTATATCCAACCTAAATCTACCTTATTTCAGTTTAAAGCCATTACCCCTTGTCCTATCACTACATGCTCTTGTAAAAAGTCCTTCTCTGGCTTTCTTGTAGGCCCCCTTTAGGTACTGGAAGGCTGCTATAAGGTCTCCCTGGAGCCTTCTCCAGCTCTCAGCCTGTCTTCACAGGAGATGTGCTCCAGCCCTCTGACCATCTTCATGGCCCTCCTCTGGACTTGGTCCAAGACATCCATGTCCTTCTTATGCTGGGGACCCCAGAGCTGTACACAGTACGGCAGGTGGGGTCTCATGAGAGTGGAGTAGCACAGCAGAATCACCTCCCTCGACCTGCTGGTCACACTTCTTTTGATGCAGCCCAGGATACAGTTTGCTTTCTGAGCTGCAAACACATTGCCAGGTCATGTTGAGTTTCTCATCAACCAACACCCCCAAGTCCTTCTCTGCAAGGCTGCTCTCTGCCCAGCCTGTATTCATGCTTGGGATTTCCCCGACCCACGTGCAGGACCTTGCACTTGGCCTTGCTGAACTTCATGAAGTTCACACAGGCCCACCTCTCAAGCCTGTCAAGGTCACTCTGGGTGGCATCCCTTCCCTCCAGTGTGTTGACCACACCCACCACACAGCCTGGTGGTGTCAGCAAACTTGCTGCGGGTGCACTCGATCCCACTGTTCCATGTCCCCGACAAAGATGTTAAATAGCGCTGGTCCCAATACCAATCCCTGAGGAACACCACTCATCACTGCTCTCCACTTGGACGTCTAAGCCATTGACCACAACTCTTTGAGTGCGACCATCCAGCCAATTCCTTATACACCGAGTGGTCCATCCGCCAAGTCCATGTCTCTCCAATCTAGAGACAAGGATGTTGTGCTGGACAGTGTCAAATGCTTTGCACAACTCCAGGTAGATGACATCAGTTGCACTTCACTTATCCACCAATGCAGTAACCCTGTCGTAGAAGACCACCAAATTTGTCATGCATGATTTGACCTCCATGAAGCTATGCTGGCTGTCACCAACAACCTCCTTATTTTCCATGTGCCTTAGCATAGTGTCCTGGTTTTGGCTGGGATAAATTTAATTTTCTTTCTAGTAGCTGGTATAGTGTTTTGGATTTAGCACAAGAAGAATGTTGAGAACACACTGATATTTTCAGTTGCTGCTAAGTAGTGTTTATACTTTTTTTTTTTTTCCCCTGATCCTCTCCCCCCATCCCACTGGGTAGTGAGGGAAGTGAGTGAGCAGCTATGTGGTGCTTAGTTGCTGGCTGGGGTTAAACCACAACACAGTTTCCAGGAGAATCTGTTCAGTGATCTTGCCCAGCACACAGGTGAGACTGGCCTGTAGTTCCCCAGGTCTTCCTTTTTTCCCCTTTTACAAAGAGGAGTTATGTTTCCCCTTTTCCAGTCAGTAGGAACTTCCCCGGACTGCCATGACTTCTCAAATATGATGGATAGTGGCTCAGCAACTTCATCCGCCAGTTCCCTCAGGACCCACGGATGCATCTCATGGACTTGTGCACCTTCACGTTCCTTAGACAGTCTTGAACCTGATCTACAGTGGGCGGTTCTTCATTCTCCCAGTCCCTGACTTTGCCTTCTGCGATTTGGGCAGTGTGGCTGGACTACTCGCTGGTGAAGACTGAGGCAAAATGTTGTTGAGTACCTCAGCCTTCTCCATGTCCTGGGTAACCAGGTCTCCCATTTCCTTCTGGAGAGGACCCACATTTTCCCTAGTCTTACTTTTATCACCGACATACCTATAGAAGCTTTTCTTGTTGGCCTTGACATCCCTGACTAGATTTAATTCTACCAGGGCTTTGGCCTTCCTAACCTGTTCCCTGGCTGCTTGGACAATTTCTCTGTATTCCTCCCAGGCTACCTGTCCTTGCTTCCACCCTCTGTAGGCTCCCTTCTTCTGTAAAATGGGAATTGAAACCTTTTGCCTGCCGTTCTGATAGAAAAAAGACAGAAATACAATACACTGGCATTTCAAAGCAGACAAAACAAACAATTTTTTTCTTACTTTTTTTCTGGATCAAAATTTCATATTCATCCCAGCTTGTTACCGACATGTTGTTAGTGGCCAAAAAACACAGTAAAAATGCAATAAGCATCTATGTTAAGGGTGAAGTACAGCCACAGATCGTTACCATGAATTCTAATAAAGAGAACATTATCTACTTTATAGATTAAATACAGACTAAAAGGAGACTGTCCTGCATTTGATGTTATATATGAACAATGGTTTCTTTAGCCTCAACAACAACAAAAAACCACTATTAATAAGATAGTATAACATGGAATAACTTCACCCAAATATATTAATATTTGTATTTAGCTTAAGCTTTAAAATCTAGCAGTCTGAGTCCAATTCAGTCATATATGTCTATTCTTGACATTTTTCCTATTGAAAGAGTGCCACTAGTAAAGAACTGTCATGTTACTAACATCAGAGGCACGTTTGTTACTTAAACTTAACCTCCACATTGTTGTGAATTCCTTACTTGCAATTTATGCTTGCCAAATACACATTCAGAGCAGACTAAAAATGGTAGCTCGTAATTCTACTAGGATAAAGTCTTAAGAATCTAATGATAAAGTATTATTCATCCCAAAGCTCTCTCACCATTGAAATAACAGGAACAGTAGAAATACTACTGCTGAACATTAACATTTAAACCAGCAAACTATCCCCAAAGTCCTGAAACAACTAAGTAATATGTACAAGCAATCTTTCAGTACAGATGCAACATCAACAATTTAGTTCAGTAAGGGCTGTGTTATAAACCCGGCCTGCTGGAGCAACTATTCTGTTTACTTGCATAAGGTAGGATAACTAATGAATTTGATAATTACAGAGGCTCTTAGATTTCAGAGAATACTATTACAAATAGCAGATTTGAACAACAGAACTAAATAAACAAATAACTTTTCCCTTTTTTTCCCCTTTTAAACTTGCTTTGTATTTTAACCTGCTATAGCTTACAAAAGGTTTCAGTGATGCTGAAAAGCCCCAATCTGCTTTTTAAAATATTCAAATATTCAGCAGCTTAAAATATGCATGCATCCTCAAATACAAAATTTCCAACTGGATACACCTTTCTGATCTGAATTGCAACATACAAGGTACTCTTCAAACTCCAGAGCAGTAATCAGAATCCCTGCAATCATCTCAGATGACAGCTGTAGTGGCACACAGAAAAATCAGTCTTTCCACAGAATACCTGACCAAAAGCTGTTACCTAGCTCTTTTCCCCAGTGTGCTCCAAGAACTGGGTATCAGCGACCAGACTCAAACATTGAACAGAACACCAGAGCTCTTGTGGTTTTAACCAGTTTCCTTGCAAGTAGTATCCCAACAGTGTAACAACTTCACTTTAAAAATAAATTAATTTCACACTTCTCCCACAGTGGGCAAAAGCCCAGAAAGTTCTTTTAAAAAAAACAGTTTCAGGTGTTTGACTGTTAGATGGTGTCCAACCTCAGCATGTAACACAGAGCCCAGTCTGAACAGGCTTATATATCAGACATTAAAATTTCCTACAGACAGGTCTAGCTAATCTGGACTACCTCCCAAAAACATGAACAGCTCACTTCAGTTTCAGGCCGACCTTTCATTCTCTGGAAGTACAGACTACAGGTCTCCATCTCCCAAATCTCCAAAAGCCAAGTACGGCATATCACAGTCACTCAGGAAAACAAACACCTGGTTTAAACAAAAGTTGCATTCAGTCACAGTCTTGTCACTCAGACAAGATCATAAACTCCATTCCCTCACTACCTTCACATCAGAGTACTGAGCTGAGCTAACACAGCCACGCTTCCCAGGACCAGTCAGCCAACGTGGACAGAAGCAGCTAGAGCTCTAACTTGAGCTGCAACATGCAACATGTCTAGGAGATGTCTAGTTTTTACTTTCACTGGGTCTACTAGACTTAGTGGCCAAATTAACATCATACTGTTAACATGTTAAATCAACATCATACTCCTATGAATTATAATTACTAAGTTTACTTCACATATGGAGCAGTTACTCCTATGTATATGATTTTTAAAAGTATGAACATCCCTTCTTACAAAGAAAAAAAACATTAAACATATCTCAGTCAAGCTATTCTAATGTCTTGGAATGTAACATGACATACCAGCTTCTAGCTTAAGTACATCATTAGGTACCACCATTGTCCTACCAAACTTTCAAGAACATTGTAACCTCATGACCTAGGAGAAGCCTTCTGAAGTCCACAGGAAACAAACCATTTTCTAAGATGGTATCTGATGAATTTAAAACTATTTTTGCACACATAATATTTAGAATGTTGGTTCAGACTGACATGATTCATATTTGAAATTCAACTAGTTTCTAATGATCTAAATACATTCACAGCCACTTGATGCCAGTTCCTTTTTGTACCAATCCTACCCTTTAGCCTACATAGCTTTTCTTTTCCCCAGTGCTTACTTATTCTAATATATTTATAGATAGCAATCAGATCCCGTTTCAGTCTTCATTTTGCTAAGATAAACAAGCCAAGCTATTCCATTTCACTTACATTAATAACTTTTTCTCTGCACCATTCAGATAAAGCTTCATCAATGCCATAAACCTTGGCATTAATACTTTCCTCACTACACAACTACAGTCTCATACTTGCCCCGTTTCATGACTCATCACACTTGCAATAAATCTGTGATTAAGTACTAGTCTCTAGTTTTACTCCTTCATCACTTTCAACTAAAATGAGAAAGCAGCAGTTGTGTTATTAGGACACATCAAATGCACTAATTTTTTTGCGTTCATCACACCTCCTAACTTTCCATTACCAATGAGCTCTACCAGCACAGTCCCACCCATACCAGGGTCACTAATGAAGATACTAAACCAAATTCAAACATGACACTGGTCCGTCCTTAAGAAATGTCCTTATTAAGCTTCCAATAGCCTAACAGCTGTGCTGCAGTTTATTTTATAGCTTGTCCCTTCTCTACCTTACATTTTTCCACTAAGCTCTTTTATCTGCAACTTAATTATTAGTTTTGCAGATTCCTCTGTATCAAATAATCAATATTCAGATCATGGAACAGACCTCCTAGAAGATACATCGAAACATATAGAAGACAGGGAGTTAGAGACAGCCAGCATGGCTTTACCATGGGCAAATCGTGCCTGACTAATCTAGCGGCCTTCTACAATGGAGTAACTGCATCAGTGGACAAGGGAAGAGCTATGGATGCCATCTACCTGGACTTCTGTGAGGCCTTTGATATAGTCCCGCCCCATTCTTATCTCTAAATTGAAGAGATAGGGGTTTGACAGATGGACTGTTAGATGGATAAGGAATTGGCTGGGTGCTCATGTCTAAATAGTCACAGTCAATGCCTCAATGTCCAAGTGGAAACCAGTAACGAGTGGTATCCCTCAAGGATCCATACTGGGACCAATACTATTCAACGTCTTCATCAATAACATAGTGGGATTGAGTACACCCTCAGCAAGTTTGCAGATGACACCAAACTGAGTGGTGATGTTCATTTGCTTGAGGGATGGGATGCCATCTAGAGGGACCTTGACAGGCTTTGAAGGGTGGGCCCATGCAAACCTCATGAAGTTCAACAAGGCCAAGTGCAAGGTCCTGCACCTGGGTCAAGGCAATCCCCAATACCAATACAGACCAGGGGACAAACGCATTGAGGGCAGCCCTGCGTAGGAAGACTTGGGGGTACTGGTGGATGAAAAACAGAACATGAGCTGGGAACGGGTGCTTGCAGCCCAGAAAGCCAATCATATCCTGGGCTGCACAAACAGAAGCGGGGCCATCAGGTCAAGGGAGGTGATTGTTCCCCTCTACCCCGCTCTCATGAGAGACCCCACCTGGAATACTGCATCCACCTCTGGGACCCCCAGTACAAGACAGACGTGGACCTGTTAGAGTGGGGTCCAAAGGAGGGCCACTCTCAGAAGGCTCCATTCTCCACAGAAGGCTCTGAAGAAAGGCTAAGACAGTTGGGGTGGTTCAGCTTGGAGAAAAGAAGGCTCCAGGGAGACCTTATTGTGGCCTTTAAATACATAAAGGGGGCTTGTAAGAAAGACATACTCTTTACCAGGGCCTGTAGCGACAGGACAAGGGGCAACGGAGTTAAACTGAAAGAGGGTACATTTAGATTGGACATGAGGAACAGATTTTTTATGATGAGGGTGGTGAGGTGCTGGCACAGGTTGCCCAGAGAGGCTGTGGATGCCCCATCCCTGGAAGTGTTCAAGGCCAGGTTGGATGGGGCTTTGAGCAACCTGGTCTAGTGGAAGGTGTCCCTGCCCATGGGAGGGGGGTTGGAACTAGGTGATCTTTAAGGTCCCTTCCAACCCAAACCATTCTATAACTCTATGAAACAATATAATGACATCTGGTAAATCCAGTGGCAAGATCAGATTTTGTTTGGTGGATGCACACAGAAGACATGAAAAAAAAAGAGACACAGATAGAGAGAAGGAGGTCTCGGATCAGACTGGCACATTCTACCCAGGACACTCATGCTGCATTTTATTCCACATTCTACGTATCTCCAGGTCTTTGTTCTTTCCTCTAAGGCTTTGCATACTGTTGACATCAGACCTATTCAAGCACTGAAGTGTCAAATTACGAATTACCCCAAGTGAGACCACATTTTGAGAAACAAAGGAAGGAAAAATTCTGATATGACTATCTTTTCAAAATTCAGGCAAACAATTTTTTTCTTTTTCTTTTCCTCCTTATTCATGTTGTTAAAAACCAAACACCTGAAGCCCTACACCAGGATAATATTTATCAAACTATCTTAATTCTCAAGATCTTGTTCATATAGAAATAAACTGAAAATATTTATTTTAATTTGCATAACCATGTATTTCTAAATACTTTCAAACCATAAAATGAAATATGACATCTACATTGCCAAATAATTTACAATGCAATGAAGTAACTGTATACAATACAAAAAAAACACTAAAAGGCAAGAGAAGCTAAAGAGGCCAAGATCACTATGCACCAGATAAAGTCTTACTACCCTAAGGAAAACAAATTTACTAAAATTCTAACTTGTGTTTCTGCATTTTTATTTTCAACAATAGCACATCAGAAATTATCTTATTAGAGTCATTTGGGTTTGGGTTTTTTTTAAAGAAATTAGCTTATACAAACTTATCTAGCTCATCTGACAATAAAAGCCTTGTAATTTGACAACTTTCACACTGAAAAATGTAATACTTATCTAATTAGTGATTTTTTTCCTCCCCATTTTACAAACAGTAAACTCTCTCCAGCAGCCTTTTCCAGCTTGAATTTATGGCTTGTAAGTTGTGCATTTAATAAAATCCTCTAGTGACTGACGGTCACAAAAACCTGGTTAACAAACATCTCCCAAAGACAAAGTCGGTCAGAAAGTAAAACATATTCACAAACCACAGTCAAGCCGAAACAGGAACAACTTATAATACCACAACGGACAGACAGTGCACTAAATATTCAGACTTATTAACTGATGCATAAAATAGCTCTTCTTGTTCATGGTAAGCTTCTACTTTTCATCTTGGCCTTGAACAATGGTACAGTGTTCAGGTATAGTACAGTATTTTTTACAATATTAATAATTATGTATTACAGTGATCTAGAACACTTGCTTAGGCTATCAGCAAGCAGAACGAGTAGGCACTTTATACTAATCATAGTGTAAAGGTGAAGCTTTTATACCAATGACTACAACAGAAGTACAAGACAGTGAGGTTTGGATGGTGTTTCTCTGTTTAGTGAAGATGCAATATTAAGTAAAACAGAGTCCTACAAATTGCAGGTAAAGGACAAAACCTCCAAATCTTCACTGCTGTATACCTCTATCATCATAGGAAAATCTTCCATTATTGAATCTTAAAACACCTGGCAAACTAGGTCTGCCAAAATATAAACTAACACCTATAATACACCTGACTTCACAGATCAATACAACTCTCTTTTTATTAGTTTTAAATGCGGTCTAACACCATGGTAGAGACATCTGTGTTATCAGCTCATAAGCAACACCTGGTAAAAAAAATTATCTTCCTTCCTCTTCCTCAACACATTCCCACCAATCATTTTGTGTCTCAGTTTTCATTAATACCTATCATTTAAAAAAACAAAACAAAAAACCAAACAAACAAGAAAACAAAACAAAACAAAACAAACAAAACCAACCAAAAAACCCCCCAAACCTAAAATACTAACAACTATTACATTTGAGCCAGGAAACAATGGATAGAAGCAGAGATACATAGAAAGGGTAAACAATTCCAGGAATCCTTCTTGGATGTAAAAAAATAATAAATAGAAGTCAAAGACTACTTGTTGAATACTGAGTCATTCTATGGGATGTTCAATCTTCGTCATTACAAAATACTCAGCCAGCAAAAATATTAACTTAAATGGAATCATTTCAAAGTATCAAAAAGACACAACTGTGTTAGTAATCACAACTAGGATTTTTTTCCCTTTGCACTCCCATTGTTAGTTTCAAAAATGTTCTTGAATGAAGATACCAGAAAACTGGCATCCCAATCATTATTTTTTTTTTTAACCTATCTTAGAAAGCTGGGACATCACATATTTGCTCAAACTTTGACTAGAGTGAAAACAGGTGTAAAATTTGACATAATCAAGACACACACAAATAAGGCAGTAAGATCACACTTGAGGACTTCAAACCCTGCCTACACTAAAAGATATCCTGGGCCAATTCTGGCAACAGACCTTGAGGGCAGGGGATGCTTTTAACATTGAGCTATTTTTACCTTTAAATTCCACCCTCTCCATTTGCAGTAACACATAGCCTGTGGCTTTCAATGTTACCAATAGCACTGTAACAATTACAAAATAATCTACAGCAATACTTTTTTATTATTTAAAAGGTTGTCGAAATCTGTATTTCAGAATGAGCCATAACACTTAAGTGACGTGCTCTCTACCTCACCTGGAAAGAGTCATTTGAACGTACACCAGCTGATAGCTGATTTTATACACTAAGAATCCCAGTTTATGAATCAGATTATTAATCAGAAATTAAATATCATCTATTATACTGATCTCTCCCAGTAACTCAAACCATCAAAGGGAAAATTTATTGCACACAGACATGCTCAAAAGTTGATTTTAGTCTGCTTACTTGCTGACTTATTTCTAGCTTTGAGGTAACAACAAACAAAAACAAACAAACAAAAAAAAAGGAAAAGTGTGCCTCATTATTTTGAGACATTTACAAAGGTAACGTAACTAGATTTCACACACTCGTAAGCAAGAACTTCAATAAAGGATATTAATTTAGAATATTCAGACATTTTTATAATGTCTTACTAGTCGGACACCTTAAATCACATGAAATTCAAATTCTGAACACTGTCTGCTAATCTTCCAAGGCTCATCAAATCAACTAGTGTTGATTTTCAGTTAGGTGTTGCAGAAGCATGTCTTATGACTGATTAAAAATTTGGTGAAGGTTTTTTAAAAAGGACCATCATCTAAGACCAACTTAAATACACATTACTTACAATTGCAAAACGCTTCTTTGACTTAGGGAAGACCAAGTTTCCATAAAAATGCTAGAAATCTTTGAACTGAAAACTTCAAGTGCTGCTATTTAACTACACAACTATTTAAAAAACAAAAAAATCTAAAAAAAGATGTATTTACTCACAAGGAACCAATTCCAGGTTACCATAATCTTCACTAAACTAGAGCTACAGACAATGGTTATGTGCATGAGTCACGTGACAAAGACCCCAGTAAGAAGCAGAAGATGTTCCACCTTCCGAATTAGTTGCTTTTAAGCAACTTCCCACCCAGCCCTAAAGAAACCCAAGCAACTTCAGATATGAGAAGCTAAACAAAATATGTTGGACTAAAATACAGAAGAAAGCTAACCTACAGGAGTAATATGGCTGAAAACCTGGATACAAGAACTACAAGGCGAATTCTCACTGCACCACACCGAGTCTCTGAAAGCAGTATTATGTCGTGTATCAACCACCTCTTAGCTTCATCACTTTTAAGTACAGTTTTCCCCCTTGCCACATTTGCACAACACTCTGAAAGGTAGCTATTTGTTTTGTGGTTTTCCTTAGGTATTCCTGATGGTTCCAGAATCCAAAGAAACCCAGCTATCATAGAAGCAATTAACCATGACCCAAAACACTATTAATGACTGAAATTTCTAGGAATCCAAAGTACTATAAATACAGGATTCTAATCTTTTGGTCACCAAGGGAAATATGTAATGTGTTAGCCACCGTGGGACATTAGACCTCCCCCTGAATCGTGTGGAATAAAATTCAGGATAAACATTATCATAGACCTTATTCTTGCTGACTGAGTAAAGTATATCTAAAGAAAAAAAAAAGAAAAAAAAAAAAAGACAGTTTCATCAGGCAATGATGAATTTAAAGCCTTGTCAACAACTCCTTAAGATATGTACTTTTTAATTGAAATCATTGTTTGCAGAGGGGCGTACTAACATATTTCACTGTTACCCTAAAAGTAAGGAAATCCATTCTAATTTCCTGAGGCAAGAAAACCAACATAACTATTTGTCCAGTTCAGATGTTTAGACTTAAAGTGGCTCTCTGTTACATACACATCAATAGTATTAAGTCAATAATAGTAATGGATAATTGTCCTGATAAAATAACTCTGAATAGCTAGATGCGCCAAAAAAAAAACCCAAACTTTTTTTTAAAACAAAGTTGTAGGATTTTCCTACACTAAGTTACACTTATTCTGAGTCATACATTCTCTTACTAACCAATTACTTTTTAAAACTTAACACTCGGAATTCCCTTCTGCCAATATTGTATTCTTCAGTGCAGTACTTCAGAACTGAATTAGTTTGCAGCCCACAAACCTTTTTAAACACCTCAGAATAATAAGCAGTTAGAAAATATTTATTGAGTGCACTCGACACTCTCGCAATAGATAGTTCTTTCTATAGTATATTACTGTTAATAATATAGTAATAGAGAGTGCTTTCCATGGAGTATTAAGACTGCAGTCTCATTATGCTTCAGATTTTGTTTTTGCCTAGTCTGCTTTACAGAAATTTTCCCAATATACGCATTAGCCTGAAACCAAGGTTTATGCCTAAAGAATACACATTTCATGCTCCAAGTACAGAAACACAGCACAATAAAGATCCCTGACTGACAACGGCTTCACACAGACAGAATTTCTAATCTAGTATTTATTCTATATTCCCCGTATCAACACTTCATTTCATATCAAATAAATACGGCTTACTTCCAGCTTGAAGACAGCTCAACATTTGAAAGCTTTGAATTAGACACGGTAGCTTTTTAATTAAAAAAAAAAAAACCAAACAAACACGCATTTTCCTCCAACCTGTTCTTGCAATAAGAATACAGTATTGAAATCTGAGTGCAGCCAGACCTGGCAGCATTTCAACAGCGCAAAATAGAAGCGAAAAAGATAAGTTCCCGCTATGGTTTTGTCTCTGTCTATGAATGTGCAATTTAAAAATTGAAGCTATGAAGAAATTAGTATGTGTGATCAGACAGACTTTGGGTTTTAATTGATTTGAGGGATCAATAAAACAAGTAGAGTTTGTTATAGATCTTTGATAAACCAGTCTTAAGCTTTATTTCTAAAAGCCAGGACAGCCAAAGGTCTTTTGAGGGAATACAGTGTTCTTCTCCATCATAAACATTCATTTGCTCTAGTTGTCCATTTAAAGATTTTTACAACATCATAAATTCCACTCTGTCCCTCTAAAACAACGAAAATGAGTCTACTAAAAATGGAAAATAAAATAGAAACATTTATAGGGTTAGAGAAGTACATGTGCTGACACAAGTCACAAGATTTAAAACGTAAGTTCAGGTAACATTAACAACTTTAAAAAAAACCAAAAAACTTAAGATTGCCGATTCCAAACCTGAAACGTTACAAGACTCTTCTCAATGCCCCTTACGGGTATGAAATAACATCACAGGAAACTACTGAAAACTACTTATTCGCTCACGCTTTGCTTTATGCCCTTGCCTTTCAAGGATCACGCATCCTCGCGAGAGCCTCCCTTTTCGCAACTACCTGATTTTTCAGGAGAGACACCCCCCCCCCCCACCCCGCGCCCGCAGGGTAACAGCGCTAACGGGGGCCCGTTTTAACAGCAGCACCTCGGGCCGGTCAGAGCCAGCCTGTCGGCACGCAGCGTCCCACGGACACAAACTCCCGACACGCCGCCTCCCCACGCACCGCGAACCCGCCCGAGACGCGACATGCCGGCGGAAAAGGCGGGAGTCACGCGCCGGGCCGGGGAGGGGCTGCGAGCGCCCGCAGGTCGCCTCCTCGCACGGCCCAGAGCGACGGCGCAAACCCGCGGCAGCCCGCGGGGACGCCGCCGGTGGCGGCGGCGGCGGCCGGGGCTGGGCTCTGGCAGGCGCCCACAGCCGGCCCTCCGGGGCGGGGGGGGGGGTGTGGGGGTGTGGAGAGGCCAGGGAGCAGGGTAGCCTCCCGAAGCCAGTCTTCCCCGCCGGCTCCCCTCCCCGCTGCAGCGCCCGCTTCGGGGCCGCTCCTACCCGCTACAGCCAGCCGCGCAGATCCCCGCGCCCACAGAGATGACAGAGCCCCGTCCCCTCCCCGGGCCCCGCTCCTCCAGGGCCGGGCCTGCCGGGCGAAGGGGTGACACGACGGCGGCCGCGCCGGCCACGCCGTGGGGGGACGCGCGCGGGCAAGGGGAGCGGACCGGCGCACCGGCGGGGGCCGGAAGGGGGAAGGGGCGGGAGGGGGGGGGGGGGGGGGGCGGCCGGGCCCCGAGCGTCGCGCCTGGCGGGCGGGTGCCGGGGCCGCGGACGGGCTCTCGAGTCCCCACGGGATCCCAAGATGGCGGCGCCCCCCCCCCAGCCCCCACCCACCCCCCGACGGAGCCGGGCGGGCAGGGCCCGGCACCGCGGCCCGGGGCAGGGGGGAACGACGAGGCGCCCGCAGGCGGTCCGGGGCCCAGGCGAAACGGGAGACCCCCGCCGGGGCCGGGCAGTCCCGCTGCCCCCCGCCTGCCCCGCGCCGGGCTCCCCCTCACCTTTGAATTTGAGGTCGGTGGGCGGATCGAGCACCAGGATCTGCTCGTGCTTCGCCAGAGCCCCGGCGGCCGCCATCTCGCTCGCTCGCTCCGGCGGGAGGAGGAGTGGGGGTAGGAGGGAGGAGGAGGGGCGGGAGGGGGAGGCCGGGCGGCGGCGCCGCTCCCTCGCGGCGGGCGGGCGGGCACTGGCTCCGCGCGGCTGCGGGCGCTGCCGGCGGGTGGGGGGGGGCGCGGGCCAAGGGCGGGCGCTGCCGCCTAGCCGCCGCGCGCGCACTGCCGCCCCGAAGCCCGCTCGCCGCCCTCCCCGCCCGACTGGCTGGGCGGCCGCCCGGCAACGCCACCCCTCCGCGGGCACGAGGGCGGCGGAGGCGGTGGGGACCCCTGCGCGCATGCGCCCGCGCGCGGCTCCCGTCCCCTCCCGCGCCGGCGGCAGGAGCGAGACACACACACACCCCCACCCCCGCCGCGGCCCGGCCCGGCCTTCACGACCACCCCCCCCCCCCGCTGGAGCCGCCAGGGCGCAGGAGCGGGACGGGGAGAAGCGGCGCCCCAGCCGCGCACGCAGGTGGGGCAGGGGCGGCGGGAGCAACACGCGTGGGCCGCGAGCCGCCGGAAGAGGCAAGGCGCAGCCGGCCGGCGGAACTACCGCTCCCGCCGCGCCGCGCGGCAGGGTGGGGGGGCTGGCGCGGGGCGTGCCGGGAGCTGTAGTCTCGTCCGGAGGCTGCGGCGGGCGCTCTTGGCGGCACTCCCTCCCCACCCCACCCCCCCTGCCTGGCGCTCACGGGGCTGTGAGGAAGCGCCGGCCTGGCGACCCGCGGGGCCCGCCCTGCCCTCGGAGCTGGAGGACGAGGGCGAGCCTGGGCGGTGAGAGGGAGAGGGGCGAGCTGGGCCAATAGTCTCATGGCCGCCTGCGGCTCTGGCCCGGGCCCGGGCCGCTGACGGGAGAGGCTTGAGGGGTGGGAGGCAGCTGCCGACCGCTGGCGGGTACCCGCCTCGGGTAGGGCCTAAAGGCAGCTCCCGGGCAGCCGAGTGAGGGGCCCGGCTCTCCAAGAGGCCTGGAGAACGGCCAAAAACTTTCCTCGAGTGGGAGAACTGCCGTCGGGTGAAGGCTCCGGGGTGTTGCCAAGGGGTCGGTGTTGGGAGAGATTGAGCTCCTGCAAAAGCTGAATGAGAGGTAGGAGCCGTTATTTATTAGTAGGCAGGAACACGGCGTATTTGCCACCCTTCTTGCTTGCATTTTTTGTCAGACACGGTGTTTTCACTGCAGGCCTTTTCGTTGATAGCATACTTCAAGCAGATGGTGCATCTTGGGATATTTGAATACACCGGTAACAAACAAACAAGAAGAAACAGATAGCCAAATCCATCTGAACCTTGATGATTCCTGTGTCCTAAATCTACTGCTGAAGCGTCTGGCTGCAAGATACGTAAATTCGTATTTGTGAGGGGCTGGAGTACAGGTGATGGAAATGAAGTCAGAAAGATTGAACACATTTACTTTTCCCTCTCTTGCGAACTGGTGTAGGTATGCTGAGAACACGTATAGGGCCATAATAACCCATTTGAAAAATATGTCCTGATAATAAATACATTGAAATTACTAAAATGCTTTACCTTCAAAAGCAGCTCCTCATCATAGTAAGACTTGTGGATCACATAATTTTTTGGTGAATGCCTTGGCCTGAGCCACAAAGGAAGGGTTTTGAGGCCATTCGGTAGGGGAGGAATAATTTAGGTTCAGGCTCTGCCTTGGCTCCAGCAGAGCCCTCGCCTTCCATTTCAGCTACCAGCCTCTCCTCCAGGCCTGCCACCTTCACACCTGCCTACTTTAGCACTTTCCTCCATGCCTCCCTTGCTGACAGCAAACACCCATGTGACTTTTAATACCATCACTGACTAAAGAGGAAATAAGGGAGGAGTACTCTAGAGAAGTACTTCAGAGCAGTGTTACCTGATTGGAATTGGCTTCAATAGGTGGAGTTACGTGGCATATATGTGCAAATGTCATTAGAGGTCTGCAACTACTCTGGCTGCAGTTTTCTGGCTACAGACTTATTTTATGAAGCACATGAAACAGCATCTTCATTTACATCCTTTATTTTTGTTATATACATCAGTTATTGCCTGGTGGTCTGCTGGGCTTTGTTAGCAAAACCAACATTTCCAGTCTGTTTATGCATTCTTACCCTTGGGATCTGGAAGATAAACTGGAAGACAGAGGAGTTTTTTCTGTCCTGGTATGTTTTTTTCTTCTTCTGTTAACATGGACACTTACTCTATTACCTCCACTCTTTGTTTCTGTTCACAAATCCACCAAAGATTAAGCCATAGTGTATACTTCTCAGAAACAGTGATTCAGCTCCAGAATTACCTGGTGATTGTGTACCAGAAGAACTGGGTCTTGGCTTGCAAAGAATCAAGACGGGGGAACTGCTGCCAAATAGTAAATGCCACAAAAGGTTCTGTCTTTTCCCTTTTTAATGGCATTAAAAAAAAACAGTCAAGAGTACAGATTTAAAAAAAGCTTCCTCTATGCAGATTTAGAAGACAGAAATACCTCTGTTTTCTAATTCTTTTACACATCCCCTCTGTAAGAAAATTTGAGGAGAACCAGAAGTTAAGATCTTTCCTTAATATGACAACAGGTCTTACAGGTTTTTCTGTGCATGGTGTTCAGTGCAAACACCTTCTTAGGCATGGTTGCATGATAGATACAACTGACATCAGGGGATGTGCAGGTGCTGAGGGACGATGGAGTTAATCCTTATCACCAGCATATGGAGAGGCAGGGAATGAAGGACAGGGCACAGCTTCAAGCCCTGGTTCACAGAGGGAGCATCACGGAGGCTGGAGGGGACCCCAGGAGGGCCACTGTTCAATTTCCAACTCAAAGCAGGGCCAAAGCTGAATTCAGGCCAGGTCACTCAGGGCTTTGTCCTGTGGGGTCATTAAAACCTCCGAGGACAGAGATTTCACAGCCTCCCCGGGCAGTGCGGCTCAGTGCTTGCCTGTCCAGCTTCAGCCTGCACATTTTGTGTTATAGTAATGGCAGAGTTGGTACATAAACACTGAGTGGGTGGCTTAATGGTAATTATGTATGAGCATGTTTTTTTAGTGTAGTCTTTGTTATTGTTTGAACACACTGCAAACCTTAATAATGCATTAATCTGTTTTGTTGTGTTTAGTGTCATTTCTGATCTAATGCTTTTATTTCATCCAGACTGATGTAATTTTTCATACTAAACAACACCTGTGCTGTTGATCAGCAGTATCTGGCAGCCTTCTCCAAGATCTGATTAATTTCATTTTAAGAACTCATAGCACAGCTCAAGAATGACATCTTGGATCTATTGCGGTTAATAGAACTTCTCTCACTGATTTCAGTTAGAGCATGATGTCATTCCAGCAGCTTCTTTAGTATCTTCATCACTGCTTGCAAAAGGATAACTAACATTTGCTTAATCTGAGGTCAACATTTGTCCTGTGTGTTTGTAGATCTTAATGTTTGTCATGCTCTGAATTCAGTATTGTTGTAATAAAATCTCAGTTTGGAGGCGATTTGACATTTTTCAAAACTATTTGCTATTAAATATTAAACAAGCTCTCTCTGTACCTGAGAAGTAGCAGAGTAGGTTCAGTTTCATAATACTGTTTTCCACGGTTTATTATGAAGATAGTTTATTCAGTCCCTCCAATTCTGAACTTGAAAATGTCTTGCAATAAAACAATATCATGACCTTCTTTGCAATTTTTTGGTATTATTAAGACTGTCAGAAAAAGCGACCAAGTGCTGCGTTACTTGTTGTGTTAATGGGAAAATTCCAGATCTCGCTCAGTGAAGTGTCTCATGCATCCTGCACCGCAAGGTCAGTGAATGTTGCAAAATGCAAAGGTATAAAGGTAAGACTATGTTTTAATTTCTCTTTGAGGAAATGCCTGGCCTTTTGGTGCTGCTGTTCATCTTCTGAAATACAAAATTGTTCATACAGCAGGATCTAGTCATCATTTACTTGACTGCTAATGAGTTCCATATACAATTTTAGGCCCACTTGTTATATTGTAAATCAAAGGTAAAACTGCAGTCCACACTATCATTAAAGACTTATGGCATTATTGAAATGTTGCCACAGATTGGAAAGGTAGATCTTAGTTGAATGTCTTCAAGCTTGTTCAATTACAGTGTATTTCTTTACCTAGTGACATTGTTATAAAAACATACGATGCGTGTTGAATATTCAAGTAGAGAGGAGCCAATACACAAAATGGCATTCTCATAAGTAGCTATAGCATAAAATCTGATGTATTTTTCATATTTTGGACGTATTCTGTTCTGCTGAACACAAAAATGCCCTAGACCATTAACTTATGCAGGAACAAGACAAAAATGGTGTTTTGTCTTTGTAGTTTAAAGTAGCATTTAAAGAACTGAATGATCCCTGACCCAATTTCAAATGTGCGGAAAGACATTAGTCCTTTGATAAAAGACAAAGTTACTAAGGAAATGGATTTTTTAATACTGTTTTCAAGAATTGGTTCTTAAGAGTTCGTATACATTCATGAGGGATGTAATGAGACAATTCAATATACAAAATATGGATGTGTGTGTGTGTGTTGGTTGTTGTTTGCTGGTATTGCATTTCTAAAAATGCACAAACTCTTTGCTAAAATGTAGCAAAAAATCAGATATGTGTCATAAGTATACAAATGTAACTATGTAGTTGAAACTCACCTCCAGAAAAGAAAAACTGTCTTAGATAGCAGTCTTAACCTGAGAAGTAACTCTGCAGAAACAGCGTGATGGTGCCCTGTGGTCATCTCCTTTCCAATTTGACATTCTTGCAAACAACATCATGGTCTTTCTCAATCTCAGTTTGGAGAACTCATCTGGCAATGGGGCTTCAGATTTCCACTTTCATTTGCTCCATTAATACACATAGCAGCTCTGCAATGCTAATTCTGCCCTCAGCATCTCTCGAGTGGTCCCAGGAAGCCCTCAAATTATATTTTCAAATTATGCCCAGGTTGAGTTCTATTGGGTCACAAGGTAAATAGGAGCAAATAATGTCATATTGATGTGTGAAAGACAAGTGCTGTACTGAAACCATTCATGACATGTGAAGTGCTTTCCCTCTACTAAGCACTGGTATGACCTGCACTGAAGTGCTGTGGCTGGTTTTGGGCACTATCCTTCAGGAAAGGTGTGGGATCATTGAAGGGAGTCCAGAAGAGAGGACTTGTAATGACTAAGATCCAGAAAACAGACAGATTGAAACATGAGAACAGATTGAAATACCGAGGTTGTTTAGCCGAAGGAAGACAAGATTGACTCACGTGTTCAGCAATAGTCTTCAAATACATTAAAAGCTATTGCAAAGAGAAAGAAAATAGTCTGCTCTCATTTACTTTGAATAGGACAGGAAGGAACAGGTGTAGATCGGTGCAAGAACTGATTTAGAGCAGATATGAAGAACTTCTTAAGAGTAAGGATAATTAATGAAAAGGATTGCCTGGCAGCGCAATCCATGGAGTCCCAGTCACTGACCTTTAAGAACAGGTTAGACAGCTGCTGGGAGACATAAATTTAGCTGATCCTGCCTTGAGATATGACCTCTGAAGTCCTTTCCAGCCCTATGAGTCTATCACTGTGTAAATTCCAGCGTGCCCAAAGATTAAACTGATCATCTGCAGTGGAAATGTCCGTTCCCCAAGGTCTGAGCTACAGTCCATTAAAATCGGGGAATTTTTCCAGTGACTTTAATAAGCATTGGATCAGGCCCTAATTGAGTGTGTAATTTGGAGCTGCGTATGGAATTCGGTCCACAATTCTGTTAATGGTATTTGCAAATGAGAAGAATCCAACTCCTTTTCCCAGGGTACATTAGTTTGCAATGGTTACAAGAGAAAATAAACACGCTGAACAAGCAGTGCTAGATTTTTCTTACAAAATTGAGCAGAACTGACTGAAGACAGACACAAGGATAAGGTATCTGGGGAAAAATTAGCAACTTCTCTCAAGGAAGAACATTTGAGAGAGCTATTTTTTACATCAATTAAGCAGGGCAAGACAGCAAGAGACAGCAAAAACTATGTTAACATCACTTCAAAAATAAACAGGTATCATGAATGTGAGAATGAAATGTTTATCTCTGCTGAAAGATCAAATTAGCTGAGAGCCTGAAAATGGGCAGAGCAAAAGAGGGGGAGATGTGGAGAAATTCAGACTGTCAGTGGATACAATCAGTTTCATAGTGACTGATGAGGAATTATCCATCCCCCCCCATAGTCTGTTACCAAATAGCATAAAGGTTTTCCTCCACTCTGAACGATCAATTAAATCACAAGCACTTATGCCAGCTAAAGCTCTGCCTCTGCAATTGCACATATTTATGCAATCCAGAGGAATACTAATATGGATAAAGTTCAGAGTTTGCAGATTTGCAAAATCACAGCTCCTGTAGGCATCTGCAGCCACTCTGCTTTCATGGGTTGTGTGCATCTCCTGGAAATTCTTTCTCTGTTACCCTTGCCTTGTGGCAGGAAACAGGCAAGTGCTCAAAATGCTCCTCTAACAGATGCAGGAAGCTAAGGTTACTAATATGGGGCTAATACACACATGAAAGGTCTTTGCTCTTGATTAATTCATTATGTCTAGGAGGAAGGACACAGGTTTCTAGAATCACCTCCCCACTCCAGTTTGTTTGTTGCAGACGTGTTCTGTGTCTTCACGCAAGCTTGAACACTACCTGAGAGATCAGTTTCATTATTTATTTACTTTGCATTCGGGGAAGAAAAAAAGAAAAAAAGTCTGCATATTATTATTGATGGAATCTTTGACTGCCAAACACTGAATTATTTATAGCTTAATTGTACAAATGATACCCGTGAGGACCTGTTGGATTGCAACGAGCAATTGATACACTGTGCAAGAACAGGGATGTGTCTTTCAGACCTTGTTCTGGTACTTTGGTGGGTCACCTTAAAACAGGTATGGACACTTTGCAGAGGCAACACTGGAATACCTGACAGCATTTTTGAAGTTGCAAGGGTTAAAAAGGCCTGCAGAAAGCCCCATGTAGCAAAAGATGCTCTGACCTGTGTTAACCCACGGGGAACCTTTCTGCTCCCAACCCATGTGTGGCTATCGGCCAGCAATCTGTCACGCTGTGCGCAATTCCCTATGAGCCCCTTCCCTGTGGGCAGCCGAGTCCCTCCTGCCCTTCAGCAGGCCCGGCCGATGCTAATGGCACTGCAGCCCTGTGCAGGGCTCTCCACCTACAACTGTCAATATTTGCTGTTTTCCTCCCCCAACACCAAGCACTAACAGGGAAGGTTGGGAGAGTGCACCCACTCACCCATTACTTTGGTCCTGTGCCTACATACCTGTTGTGGAGAAATACGTAACTCGATGTTTCACTGTTAAATTCATGAAGTGAAACGCTTGAAATATTTTGTGAGCATGCCTTTTAATACAGACTTTAATTGTGCAATCATTATTTTAATTCCACAAGTTTCCTGGCTTCAATTCTGCTTTTCAGAGAGAAACACACTATAGCACATTGAGACCCTTCTGCTCCCATTCCATCACCCCAAAACTACTTCTGTCCTATTTTGCTGGGGGTTTTTTCCCTTCCTTCTCTCCTAATCCACATTGCTCCTGCCCCTCTCTTCCTACTGGCTAGCAGACAGACAGGGCAGCAAGCTTCCCCTCCTTTCACCTTCAAATGAGGCAGATGTTTTTTCTCCCCATTTGTCCCTAGTATGAGATAAAGCAATTTAATTGAAATTAATAGCAATTTAATAGAAATAGAAATAACAGAAAAACAGAGTCAGCCACTGCAAACCTGGAACGTGATTTTGTCCTGTGCCTGGCCATTTCTTGCATTTTTTCCTTCCCTGAGTAAGACAAATAATAGAAATGAGGAAAATGGGAATATATAGTGGATCACAGAGTAGTTTCTATTCATTTCACCTCCCTCTCTGGGCCAGCACCAGAGGCTTCAGAGAGTCCCACCATAGACAGATAGGGGATAGTATCTCTTCCATATTGAGACTTAGCCTATTTTTAAACACTGGCTTAAGATCTGAAGCACAGTGTTAAATACCCTTACATTGTTTTGTTCTCTTCCTTCTTTCCTTTCCAGCGATCTTGGTGTCATTTGCAAAATTATCAGCAAAGACTTTATGTTTTCTTCCAGATCACTAATAAAGACATTGAACTGCGTTGGCTCCTTTGAAGCTGTTAAATAACCCATTAGAAGAGAGTAGAAACATGCTGAGGTAGCTGCTAATTGGTTTGCAGAGCATTTGATACAGGTAAATTGATTTTGTATAGTACTGGGATTTTTTTACCAGATTGTCATGCAGGGCTACATCAAATTACTTAAAGCAATCCATGTGTATTAAGTCAATACAACTACCTTAAGCAACTGCCTTTTAGTCTTGTCTTGTTGCTTGAATGCACCTATTTTCCATTACAAATATATTGATTAACATTACATAAGCGACTACCTATGAATGAATTTGTATTTGTTTCCCATATCCGTCATTATTAGTATTTTGCCCAGGGTCTGTGTAATGCTGGTAATTATCTGAACCCATCACATTTATTCTTTACAGTGTGCCACATTCACTTTTTACCAGGCATCCGAAATTTCCCCTGTGCACCAGTACTTGTTCAGAATGAATATGAATGGCTCCAAGAGTACCTCCACCAATTTTTGTCATATTCTTGCGAGCATTCAACCCTGAAGATTTAAATGTGTTTTGCTTTAACTGATGAACATTCTCTCACACATACAGTGAAAGGGAAAGAATTTCATATCACTTCATTACTATAACAGAAAAAAATTCAGCTTTTCAAAGTAGCTTAGTAAAAACTGTGCTTTCTTGTCCAGAAACTAGTCCCCAGGTTAATTCTGTTTCACTCACATAATCTCAAAAAAGAGATCGTTGCATTTTGCTCTTTTTAGCTATTCAGAGATGAGATGGGTTAACCCTGGCTGAACACCTGGTGCCCACCAAAGCCGTTCTGTCAGTCCCCCATCCTCAGCTGGACAGGGTAGGGAAAAAAATATAACAAAAAGCTTGCGCGTCGAGATAAGGACAGGAGAGATCATTCACTAATTACCATCACAGGCAAAACAGACTCAATTTGGGCAAATTAACTCAATTTATTACAAATCAACCAGAGCAAGGTAATGAGAAATAAAACGAAATCTCAGAACACCTTCCCACCACCCCTTCCTTCTTCCCGGGCACAACTTCACTCCTGGATTTCTCCACCAAGCCCCCCCAGCGGCACAGGGGGACAGGGATGGGGTTTATGGTCATCACACGTTATTTTCTGCCGCTTCACCTCCTCAGGACGAGGGCTGATCACACTCTTCCCCTGCTCCAGCGTGGGGTCCCACGCACGGGAGACAGTCCTCCACGAACTCCTCCAACGTGGGCCATTCCCACGGGCTGCAGTTCTTCACGAACTGCTCCAACACAGGTCCTTTCCACGGTGTGCAGTCCTTCAGGAGCACACTGCTCCAGCGTGGGTCCCCCACGGGGTCACAAGTCCTGCCAGAAAACCTGCTCTGTGGGCTCCTCTCTCCACAGATCCGCAGGTCCTGCCAGGAGCCTGCTCCAGCGCGGGGTTCCCACGGGGTCACAGCCTCCTTCAGGAACCCACCTGCTCCGGCGTGGGGTCCTCCACGGGCTACAGGTGGAGATCTGCTCCACCGTGGACCTCCCTGGACTGCAGGGGGACAGCCTGCCTCACCAGGGTCTTCACCACGGGCTGCAGGGGAATCTTCGCTCCGGCGCCTGGAGCATCTCCTCCCCCTCCCTCTTCACTGACCTTGGTGTCCGCAGGCTTGTTTCTCTTACGTGTTCTCACTCCTCTCTCCGGCGGCTGTTTCTCCCTGTCCCAACTTTTTTTTCCTTCTTAAAAATTTTATCACAGAGGCATTACCACTATCACTGGCTCGGCCTTGGCCGGCGGCGGGTCCGTCTTAGAGCCGGCTGGTATGGGCTCGCTCTCTCTCGAACACAGGGGAAGCTTCCAGCAGCTTCTTACAGAAGCCACCCCTGTAACCCTCCCCGCTAGCAAAACCTTGCCACACAAAACCAATACAAGAGACAATACAATTGTGACAGAAACAGCTGAGCTCGATTTTGGCTTATGTATCAGTAACACAACTTTTAACCAAGTGAAAATATTGGATGTTCAATCTTAGGGATGGCTAAGCCAGAAAGATCACTCTTTAGACAATATTCACATTCTAAGTCGAGTTTCCAAGTCTGGCATGTAAACTTCAGCAAATCTTAGGAGGCTTGATCTGGATAGCTTTGATGGACAGCAAAGCAAGGAACCGCATCATTACATTTTTACTAAGTCACATTTTAAATCTGAGAATTGGGCTCTTCCTTAAAAACTGTCATGCGTTTGGAAAAGCTTGTGTTTTCCAGTGACATCACGCATAATATTTCTTCACAATATTTTTCCTTTATATTTATTGAAAAATGAAATGAGGTTTTAAATCTTATGTTTGTCTCTTAAAGGGTGAACTGGATAGAGGTTTCTGAATGACGTATTTGGGCCACTGACTGCTTTCTAGCAAATTTTGGTAATGACTCCTTATAAAAGACTAGACAGGATGGAAGGGCTTCTGGCCACATTATGACTGACCCAACTTCTAATTGTTTCAGCTGGGCTAACATAGATGGATTAATTCTTAAACACAAGTACAAGTAATTTGCTTGATGGAGTGACCATAGCAACATCTATCAATTACTGGACTCCTTTTCTAGAAACTAGAACAATAGAGTTTACCCAAGATGAGCTTAAACAGATTTCTGCACATTTTTGGTTTTCACTGTCTTCATTGCCTTTGTGTGTGTTGGGTAGCTAATAGAACTCAACATTATTTTCCTTCATTGTGTCATCAGCAGATACCAGATGACATCATAAGGAAATGAAATATTTGCCGTTGCCTCACAGGAAAACTTAGAAATGCACAAAACCACCAATGAAGCCTACTTTTGTATAAGGCAATACAGAGGCCAGTTCTGATGAAAGTGAGGGAGTTGCCCTGGAGGCCTGACAGTATGGTAATTCAATGTATGCCGAGGCAACCTCAAGCCTCAAGGCCTCAAAGCCCTGACCCAAAATTGCTTTTATTCAATGGCGTCATAGAAGGATGGCAGCTGAAGAGAGGATGGATACCTAAACTGGAGGCATTTACCCTGGTGGGAGAAGGGAGGCAATTTATACTCTGTCAATAATCAGTCAAAATCTCACTCTCCATAGACCAGCTCCGAGTACGAAAGATGTAGGTAGATGACAACTGTGACATTATAGTAATGGTTCTGTTTAAAATTGCACATGATTGTGAAATTTGACAGAGAATCTTTGTATCACCTCATCACACACTTTCTATGACGTGGTTGTGTATGAAGTCAGGTAGGCCACCAAGCTTGAAACATGGCTTGCTTACATTTCCAGCATGACCTGAAGGTACCAAAAGAAAATCACAACTTCCTGAACTCACATTTCTTGCCTGTGGCTGACTGGTTTAAAATACACATTGGAATTATCTCACATCCAGGATTTAGCTATGCCTTCAAGCTCCCGCTAAGGGGAAGGAAAACTACCAATGCTGGTTGACAATGGCAGGGAACACAAGAACTTTCCTCAAACGCCTCAGGAAATGGGGACATCTCATGGGAATTTGGGCACCATTTCACCAAAAAAGGGAGCTTTCTTCAAAAGCAGACCTGTCAGAAGGCAGCCTCAGTAACAGCAGGCTCTCCTGCATGACCAGAGTCATGGGCTGACCCACCTTGCCAAATAGCTCAGTAACCACTTTCCCAGAGCTTTGAAACCCATAGCTCCCAGACATCCTCACCTCGCTGTCACTGGTATGATGCCAAACAGACTTCTCAGGCTCTCCTTCTCATCTGGTAGCTGCTTCAGGCCCTGTCATTTTTTAAACTGTGTCTGTCACACAAGGAAGGGTGCAATTTTCTGCCGTGGTATGCATCTTTTACTGGTGTGTGATTCACAGCAAGATGAGGCGTGGTGTCTGAAAGACATGCCCGCTAACAGCGATGACTTGATGACTCAGGTCTTGTGGATTTTCTAAGGCATTGATTTCCTCCCAGGGAAAAATAAAATAAAAATCCCTCCATTTTTATCTTTCGATGATGGATGTTGTCTTATTGTAAAGCCTTTCTACTCCCAGCAGCAAGTACTTAAGTACATACTGCATGCTGCGGTTAAATCAGTCAATGCAAATCTACTTGGATACATTTATCACAACCTTATTCTTTCTTCCTTTGTCTTCTCTGGAACAATTTGCACTTTTCATGCAGAACTACCCATCATTCCAAGACATCATTCAGCCAGAATCTAGCTTCATGAAAAGCGAATCATGCAGGCAGGGTGGCTGCGTAAGTGCACTGGAATGTATTAGCCAAAGCCCTTTGTTCAGGGCTCCAACTCAGTAACTGATGTGTCATGTATTATGTGAATGGGTATCGTCTTTTATTCAGTGGACTTTGTACTATGTAAATTCAGGCATACTCACAGGTAAAGATATGGTATCATTTTTTTTACAGGTGGAGTCTAGGCACCTGATGCAGTCTTAATCTTCTATTTGTTTATGCTCATTTTTTAGCTGGGATTCTCAAGTAACAATGGTGTTAAGGTGGCTGTGCCATGAAATGCATGTATATGCACTCTTGGCCCATTTATAATGTGATATCCTTTTTATCCTAAACCCAAATTTTCTATTTCAGACGTGGCTTTTGTTCCTTCTCTATCACCTCGATGGGGTTGTGACCCACCACGAAGAGTATCTTCCAGAGTAGGACATCATCATCTTGTTTGTCCCTTCTTTTCAGTTCTGTCCTGGTTTTGACTGGGATAGAGTTAATTTGCTTCTTAGTAGCTGGTATAGTGTTATGTTTTGGATTCAGTATGAGAAGAATGTTGATAACACACTGATGTTTTAGTTGTTGCTAAGTCGCTTTTATCCCAAGTTAAGGATTTTCCCGTTTCCCATGCTCTGCCAGTGAGGAGGTACACAAGAAACTGGGAGGGAGCATGGCCAGGACAGCTGACCTGAACTACCCAAAGGGATATTCCATACCATAGAACATCATGCACAGTACATAACCTGGGTGGGGTTGGCTGGGAGGGGCGGCTCACTGCTCGGGCATCGGTCAGCGGGTGGTGAGCAATTGTCTTGTGCATCACTTGTCTCTTGTTGGTTTGTGGGTTTTTTAATATTCTTTTCCATTACTAGTAGTCGCAGTATATTTTATTATTATTATTATTGTTAGTGTTACTGTTTATTTTACTTTAGTTATTAAATCATTCTTATCTCAACCCATGAATTTTACTTTTTTTCCAACTCTCCTTCCCATCCCACTGCTGTGGGTGGGGAGGAGCAAGTGGCTATGTGGTGCCTAGTTGCTGGCAGGGCTTAAAGCATGACAAGTTCTAAACTTACAAAAAAAAAACAAAGTTTCCTTTTCTGGTATCTCTGTCACGAGGGAAACAAGCTTATCTGTTGAGAGCCCTTTCCTAGATCATTATGAGTTCATATTTCCAGCATATCTCAAAAGCCTCCTTTGTATTCAAAACTGCCAAGAAACAGAGTCACCTCCATAAGAAACATCAGCTGCTAATATGGCTTCTGTCCCTCCTTACGGATGGAGGCTATGGGGAGAACCATTGTGGTGTCAAAGGCTGTGCCGTGGGAGGAGAGCTGGTCCGGTGCCAGCAGGCAGTTCAGGTTGCCACCTTGAAAGCAAATTTTCCCTGAGATCCAGGAATGACCTACAGAGTGTGGTAGAACTCAGAGGACAAACGGTATCTCTAAAGGGAATGGTGCCAGGAAAGCTATTTAATTCTCACTTGGGTTCCTGACGGTCTCAAGAAATAGCACAGAAAATTTAAGTCTTTATTTTGAACGTCCTTCTTTCTGAGGGCTCTTATTAGATTCCTACTACACATTTTATGTTTTTTTGGTAAATATCTACAGTGCAAAATTGTCCCACGTGATGAGTGATGAACACAGACAGGAACTTGGATACTTGATAGTGATTCTAGGTTTGCTGATGACTTCTGTTTTTGCAGAGCTAGAATATTGGAAAGAGATTTTGAAATGCACTGTGTCAGCCAGGTTGCTCTTTCTTGCTGAACCTCTGTGAAAACTCCTGACATATATTTGTCAGCAAAGCAGCCAGATCCTTTGAAGATGGCAAGAAGCAGGGATTTCTTTTTATAAGGTGCTTAACCTACATTTCAACCCTATTAAACAAGTGAAGAGAAACTGTTACTATCCTCTTATTCATTTTTTTATTTATTTGAAGTCAATAACAGCAACGCTATCGCTTAGCCCCCAAGTCATGTTATATTGACAAAGAGGAAGGAACGTGATGTTCATTTTCCTCAAGGGAATCTCCTAGATGTGGAAGCTGACTTCCTTATTGATTGGTACTTCTCAATATGTAATCAGAACCGTAGGGATTGTCTCTCTCTTAGTCCGTAACAGATCATTTCCCTAGAGTACCCTACTTGCTGTAGGGGAACAGCTATTTAGTTGTTAGGTATTTATCTTCTAATTTAAATATGTATTTTACTGTCATGGAGGGAGCAGGAATGGCACTGACTAGGTAAAATAAATTTGAATTAAATGGACTTCGGGGAAAATGCATTTTTGTTTTCTAGAATTCCCAGAGTGTGGCAATCAGAAAGGTTGAGTGTTTCATCATAAATAAGGTCTGTCTCAAAGAACTTCTGAGAGATGATGGCAAAGATGAAGCTCGGGTTCTCAGGGAGGTTTTGAGAAAACAAGGTGAGTACTTTTCAAAGAAAGCTTTTTTTTTTTTTTTTTAGTACTTCAGGGAGTCTGAGGGATAAAAATGATTTCTGGCTGGAGTAATTTAAAAGCCAGAAAAAAGAAATCCTTCCCAAGCTGATAAATGTTTAATACCTAACCAGCAGCCTCAAAATTCTCTTCCACCCTAGCGCTACACTTTTCTGCACTGAGTAATGACAACTTATTAAAAACTTGTTAATTGGTGTGACACTAAATGCAAGTTAGTACAGGTCTCTTATACTTCAAGTTCTGCCAGTGTACTGTCTTCAAGTTTTCATAACTGTGTTACAAAACAATTTCAGTAACACTTCTACACCATATCTATTGAAAACACAGTGATTGTGAATGCTAGTAGCACAAGCCTGTCCTCGCGTTCCCACAAAATACACAGCAGTGACAAGTGATAATGTAAACTAACCTACATCAAGACCCACTTGGTAGTATTAGAAATACACGCATTTTTCCAATAAGGACTTTTCTTAATTGAAAGAGAAGAAACCCAACTGAAATAGATTTTTCAGACATCAAAAAGGCTGCATTATGCTACATTATGCTATTATTCCTTCTCATCTAACCTGCTAAATGCGGTCAACCATTGATTTTACAGTTTTGAGTGAAGACTTTTACTTTTGGACAGTGAGAAAGCATTTATATCAAGCAATGAATTTACCCCTGGTCCAGTTATTAAAAAATAGATGTAATCAAAAGTGGACCTTATTAATGGTCAAGAACCCCATTACACATGAATGCATCCTATCGTTGACACAGAGTCCTTAGGGAGTAACCTGCGCCAATTAACGGAGACATTTGTACAAATAATTTTAGCCAGTCTATCCTCCCATGAGAGTTTTAATGCTTTTAAGGAAATTACTCTGTAGTCTTGTGTAAAACAACATCAAGGGGTAAAAAAAAACCCCACAACAAACCAAAAACCTACAGCTTGTTCTCCTGTCAGGGAAGGGAGGCATTTCACAAACCTGGTAGTAGCCTAAACACAGATTAGGTGAGGGGGTGGAGGTACGGAGTGGATACACGGACTATTTCATCAGCCTTGCTGTCCTGATTTCAGAACAGCACTCAGGAGATCACAGCAGGGTGTCCTATGATGCTCTTTGCAGAAAGACTGAAGCCACAGTTGTGAAGATTTTGAAGGCCGAAATGTCAAATACTTTTCCTTAAGTACCCTGAGATACAACCATCAGTCTTTTAAAGAAAAGCAGAGGAGGTTTATTTTCCAGGCAGTTGTACTACTCTCCTCTCATTGCTAAATTCTACTCTAAACTAACCTCAGGCACTACAGGAGCATGCTTTCAAGCCATGTGAAACACCCCACTGACAACACAAAGACTGATCCATCAAGGGGCACAACTCTTTCCAGACTGAAAGGACAAACAGCGTTCACTTCTGATTTTCCAACACACTGATAATAGTGAAGAGGGGCTTACTTAGGCTTTCCTTGAATTAAATACATCACCTTTTCCAGTTTACGGTTAGGCACCTGGGTTCATTTTTGTTTATGCATAGCTGGAGATAAGATACATGATTTTTTTAAATGTGATTATAAAAGCTTTAAAGCAGCGAACAGATCCTGCCAGGTATCTTCAAGCAGTAACTAAACTCAGAACCTGTGTAACCCCCTTTGAAATACTGGTTTCTCCTTACATAAAGAGATGGTGTTCTGTGCTGTTATTTGAGTTACTGTGCTTCCTGTGTACTGGTGTGTGTTGAATTTATCATAGTAGTCAGAAAAGCCTTACTCCAAAAACCTGTTTTTCCTTAAAACCCCATTTATCCTTAAGAACCCAACCCTTTATTCATAGTCCTCATAGTTGTGATAACAACTTTGAAAATACGAGCCAGCCAGTGCAAAAAACTTCTGGTGAGTTTAAAGACCTCTTGAAACAGCAGCACCAAGAGGTATGAAATACTGCATGCTTCTTAATGAAATGTTAATTCTTAACTCCTAAAGACAAGTTTGAGGGACATAAAATAGGAAAAAAAAATTAAACGTACCGCCGAAACAAAAACATACAAAAGAGAAAGTGTCTTATGAGCCTAGTCATGGTTGCTATTCAAAGCAAGTGGTTAACTGCAAGCTCACTTTTTACTGACAGCTACTATTCTGAATTTCCAAGCTGGTAACTGGCCACTCAGGTACCTCTCTTCTAATGGATAAATCAAGTAACTTAGCAAAGGGATTTTCAGATCATCTTTTTCTGATTTTTGAAAGTTCACCTGCACTGCAGGATCCCTCAGGAACGCATTTAGTTTCTGCTAAAAGGCCAGCCACACGTTTCATGCAGCATTTAAATCCCAGGTAAGCAATCCACAGACTGCAGACAGCCCTTTTTCAAGAGCAACCAAAGTGAAAAATGGGACCTATTTTGTTCTGCTTTATTGAAACCAGAGACATCCCCAAATCAGAGTTATTTAAAACATTTATTAGCGTTAATCATTGTAGGTTAAATAAGACACAAAACCTACATTTTAGGGAAAAAATATTATTAGGTATGATACAATTAATATGTAGAACAGAAGGTAAAGTATTAACAGATTGCAGCATTCCATACATGAAGTGAGTGGGTCCAGCCCAGTCAAAGCCCTTATATAAACAAAACAGAGGAAGAGTACTTAGCAGGTGGTTTTAAATTGACAATTTATCACTGACTCTGGTTTAAATAATTAAGGGTAGGATAGTAAAACGTATATCATTGTACTGAAAAGGTCTGATTGTAGTCAGAGTGCTCACATGTCTAGTCTTTCTAGTCACGCGTATTACCACGTGCCATGAAGGATTAGGGAAGAGAAGGGATGACAGGTGACTTTTCTAGGTGTTGATATATACCCATGTTACACTGCAGCACTTTAGGTAAACCTGCTGTACCACGAACAAAAATGATCAACTTTTTTTTGTTTTGTTTTGTTTTTTTTTTCCTTTGGAGTGTCAGTTTATTACTTCTGAGGATAATAATTCTTGGATAATAGTGGCCTTTTTTAGATTTCTCAGTCTGCAAGACAAACTTTTTCTACAATATGCCATTTTCATGCATAAGAATGGCAAGTCAACAATTGTACCTATGCATGTCTCCATCTTCTTGCTACCTTTGATCTGTAACTTTAAGTTCATAAAGTTGAAATGATCATTAACAAAAAAATAGACGTACAGAATACAACGTGCAGTATACGAGAACCAGACATAGTGAAAAAACACTACATGTCAGCATAACAATATAAAACTGTACTTATATATACACACATATGCAGAGCATATATGAAAACTAGTTCCTTCATAACCTTGTTTTTAAACTAGTTCATGACAAGCCATAAAAGCAAGTCACCCACAACTGGACAGTCACAGTCTTGAGTCACGGTGTAAACAAGCTCCACCAAACATCCTTGGCAGTGCAGCCTGTGCCTCAGTCCTGCTGCCAGCTCTCTTGAGAAAACAAATCTTGGACAAATTCAGCACCAGCTGGCCAACCTAGAACTGCAGCATTATTATTATTAATCATTACTATTATTATTAGAGTAAATCAGCTACAGTCAGGTGCTCCTGTACAGTAATTTAGCTCTTCACAAGCCATTAACTGTAAGAGGAATTCCGATTGCTGCTGAAACTTTTGACTCCACATTTGGGGTTTTTTTGTATGTCATTCTTATGGCTGTTTGTGAAGGGTGGTGTACTTTCCAAGCAACACAGGCAACAAAAGGAAGCGGAAATCATGAATTTTACATTTGAAATCACAATTTTTGCCCTATTTAAGAGGCATGCTCAAGCTGCACTTCAGCTTTGACAAAGAGCAGAGAGGCAGCCCCATCATCAAAGGAGAGCCTTGTCTTCAAAAATGTGAGCTGCTCTGCACAGCACAGTGGCCTGTTATTTTTTTCACCTGTGACTTCAGAGATCCATCCCTACTGAAACTCACTGTAACCCAAAGCTCAAGAACTTATACAATCAGAATCCCTATTAATTTAAATATTTTTCTTGACTAAAAGCAGAATAAGGTAATTTAGATTTGGCCCACCAAATGCAAAAAAATCTTTGAGCCTACTTAGCCAGCATTTGAATTTTAAAATCTGCCAGAGATCCACTGTAACAACTTCCAATTTTAAACTATTTTAACATATAACTCATAAACCTGTTCTGATTCACATACAGCTCAACGGCAGCTGTGAGAGCTGGCTGTTCAGGACAATATCCCAAACAGATCAGCATCAATTGCCAGTTCTAGCATAAATTAGAGTGTACAAGGTATTTGTAGAATTGTCTTACAAAGCTTTCAGGCATCTCACGTAGGGTTTAAAGAGTTTTGAGATGTCACATTAAAAAACAACCAACCATGCTGCAAAAATTTATGAAAGCTTAAAAATCAGTTATGCATAACTATTATAGGTTGAACTAAAATTTATGACATTTTTAAAAACGTGGGTTTGACCTCACCTTGTTTTCTTGGTAATAGGTCTAGCCTTTTACTGGGTTTTATTTAGGAAGAACCACATCTCTTGCAGCATTGGGTCAGAGATCCCATGAATTGTATGAATCTGTGATGTTGATAAGTTTGATATTTCTTTAGTGCTGAAGGCCAGGTTAACTTCTCCCTCCCCAGCCAGGTGAAAGAGACAGGCACCACTGGCAGACTTGCTTGTACTAGGATGCGATGAAATGTTCCTTAAAGGAGCCTGTCCCACTCCCCAACTACCAGCAATGACGATTGCTGAATTTTGCTGGACCATCTGTAAAATAGTTGCTGCAATGAAGCAGCAGCACAGATCATATCTCAGCACAGGCGACAACTGAAAGTTTACCCAAAATATTCTTTCTCATGGTAGCTATCTGAGTCTGTGTATTATCCCGGGGGTATTTTAAGTATGAGTACTTTCAAAGGAGTCCAAAATATCTGAGAAATGGATTATATGTGAAAAAAACGATGCAGTTTAGATTCTTAGATAAAATCCAGTGGGACATTTCCCACCTAAAACTACTTCAAGCCCTCTGAAGACAAAGAAATGTTCCCATTGATTTCATCTGGCTCTGTTCCAAGCCCTAATAATTACTGTCATTTTATTAAAGCAATCTCACAACCAGGCAATAAGGTCTGCTTTTTATGTATAAACATGGAAACCCAGCTCTAGCCTGCCTGTTCATGATTTATTATGGAAAGTTGTTCTTCCGTTTTGTTTGCTTTTCATAAGTCCCCCAACAAAGGTGCAGTGAGGTTAACTTTCCTCCTAAGAGAGCAAATTAATGTTGTGGAACGCAGGCTGGGCTTTGGTTTTGAAGCCTGCATTTCTTACCCTAGTTCCGATTTCCAGTGAAACTGATGAAGATGATAAATTTGGATTCTATCATCTCAGTCACGCACATTCATAAAAGATGGAAATGAAGAACGCATACAGTTTTACATTATTTCTAGTTCATAACCACCTATTAGGATTCTTTTTTCCTACACTGTACTTTCAAGTGCATCAAGCTTCAAAGGTATCATGCAGTGGGTCTTCCATACTGCATCCCCACACAAGTGAGGAGACTACTCCACAAATTCATGGAATTACATTTGTAAAGAAACATTCTGGTTTGTTTTATTAGATTCCAGCCTTTAACCCCAAACTGTATTGTGCTCTCTTAAACTGTTTTTGTACAGAAGTATCATTTGTCCAACTTGAAGACTTCTTGGAGTGCAGCAGTGGGACCATAAGGAGTGGGGCACTGTGACACCCTCTTTTAGAAACGAAGGAAGCGGCATCTTTGAGCAGAGACAACTTTGGTCTGGGGCAGAGAGTTGGAGGAAACCTGGTAAGTAGTGGAGATTAAGCTGGCATTTATATTCTTTTTACAATTTTAGTAATTAATGAAGCCTATGCCCTGCTGGAAAGGCAATCAATTCAGGCAAAGCACAGCAGCTGCATCTTTGCTTCTTTCTGGAGCAAACTGCACGGGGTCCAGCAGTCTCCTTCATGACAACTCCTCCTTTCACATACACAGCACCTCCTGACACAGATTTTGAATTCTGACCTGTATAAATTGCACTCGCTCATCCTTTGGATCCATTTTTTTCTGGTTATCAAATTGAGTCCACTTCTTGATGTTTACTGAAAGTACGAGATGAAGCTATAGATTTAGAAAAATACCAAAGCAGAGTCCAGCTAGAAAGATGGCAGAGAAACTGTAAGCAAAAATTCAGGCTTTATGGTTTTTTTTCACCCTATTATTACAGAAAGAACTCTAAAAAACATGCCAAGTCCACTTTGCAATGTAAGAGAAGTTTTTGCAGCAAATCTATATTTTATATATAAAAGGATCTTTTTATTAAAAAAAAAAAAAAACAAACCAAAAAAACAGTCATTGGTTTAAACAGAGAATCAGAGTATTTCGTCATTGTAATTATGACAGGATATTAGAGAGGATTTTCCAACTAGGTTTTACAAAATCCCTTTGAAGTAAAGCTTTCTGCTTCTGGTCCTTGCATTATTGCTCATGGGAATTATTGAAATTACTGCTTTCAAGATAAGGAGTGATGTCGCTGAGATCATGAAGTCCTTTCCCAGTGAAAAAAGCAAATGGTGCTGTTTTTCAAGTAAATCTAAAAAGACCAAGTTGGGTCAGCAGCATCGCCTACCCATTTGTGAAGTCTGCTTTCCAAGTTTGATTGCTCCATTGTTACTGTTTTCATGAGGATCTAAGGGTGGAATTTGCCGACCTGAAACACATAAGGAGACAGTGAATTCAATTTTCATAATGTAGTAAACAACACATGCAGGTAACAGAATGATTTAGCTTGCATAAGAATTACATCTGTGAAAATTCACCAGAAAACAACTGTTTCCTGTGTACCTTGAATCTTTTCCCTTGCATCCTGCTTATGAAAGAAGATTTTCACATTTTAAAAAATTTATGAAATATGGCTATTGAGAATGCATGAAGTACACTGAAATTATGTTATCCATGTATTAAAAAAAGTTATCTTACTGAGCACCTTACAACTACGAGAAAATACCTGGCTTTCTCCTAATTCCACTTAAATGTGAATGGTGCTAGTTTAACAATATCTTGCCTGTCCTAAATCTGCATGGCATTTAGTCCTTGTACACTCGAGTTTTACAAAGCACTGTAACTAAACACATGCTGCCTATACTTGAAAAACAAATCTGTTCTTTTCATTGAATCCCTCCCTTCTTTGAGGGGTACCCGTGTCTTTCCAGTTGACAGCTCTGATTGCTTAACACCACCCCCCCACCCCCAAACTCTCCTGACCTTTTAATCATCTTATGGGGCGATTACTTTAAGTGCTGAAAGAATTTCAGCCATCACAGGAGAGCTAGAGATCTCTCCCAGGGGCAGAAGGCACTACTCCAACTCCCTCCCCTGTGTGCACTTTCAGTACTGCTGCATCTTTTGTCTAACTGGCTTCCTGCTCATGGACTACATACAATGTGCTTAATAATTAGAATTATAAATGGAAAAACAAGGTCTTCCCAGGTCCCATCTATCATCTGTCTCTGGTGTGGGCCTGGCTTTTCCTTTAAAACCACCGCACGATCCCTCCATCAGTATCTCAGAGAGGTCACAGTCATGGTTAACATACTTTCTCATTACCTTGTGGATTGCCTGGAAATTTTTTCTGAAGTTGAATCTACTTTCTATGAATTGCTCCTGGTTTTACTATTACCCATGTTAAATAACAGAGTTAAAATATTTAACGTTTGTTTGTTTTATGCCACTTTCAGAGAGCATAAAGTTCCTGTGAACAGCTCATCATAATCCAGGTGGATTTTACAGTTTAGATTTCCCCACCCTTTGCTGCATTTATTCACAGCTCTCTCTTGCCAAATGTTCTACGAATTATGTACCTATGTTGAAGACCAAGTCCTACAAATTTCTTGGGGGAATGGTTGTGGCAGGGCGAGTTAAAAGCATTTAGGTAAAACCCAATCACAATGAAATCAAACAGCAAAATATAATCTGTAAAACTTGTCCCTAAATTACCTTTGGACAAGCCCATCAAAATCTCACCTCTCTTAGTCAGTTCTGAACAGGTATGTTATACAACAAAAGTGTTACTTGTGAAGCAGATAATCTTGGGTGTTTGTACAACTGGCTAAGAGGGGGGAAATTCCTCACATTACTGAGCTAAAGATACTGTAATTGGTCCAGAGTGAGAAATGGGTATCTTGAAGGCTGAAGCATGTGTAAGCACTGACATTACAATGCTGCACTCAATTCAGGTCACTAAAATATTAACTTCACACTCTGCTTACATTCTGTTTGGACTTCATGTTTGTAAGTGCCCTTCCAAAGTAAAATGAAAAGCAGAATGGGTGGTTATAGAGACAGCTGTTACTTGTATTAGTTCCATTGGCTTTGTCTGGAGACAAAGAGAATCCACTGATTCTTAAAACTCTAGAGAATATTAAGAATGTAGTATCTGTGAGAGGCTTTCCAAGAAGGTAACACTGTCGTTGTAGAGACCTGCAGAGAACTTCTGCATTAGGTACTTACTATTTCCAAAGTGCTTTCAACTCAGTGCCAGCTAAAACAAAGCCCTGTCAACCTGACTCAGAGCACGATGTAGCTGAAACAGTTGGAATCTACAGACACAGTTTCCATAGGATACCATTAGGCAAATACTCTCTAAATGTTTGGTTCTTCTAACAGCAAGTTTGGAAGAGAGCTTTAACATGCAAACTACCTTAACTTTGATTTTAAAAGTCCGCATTAAGCAATGATGTTACCTCTATTTGTTTTTTTCATCAGCGTTTCATATTTCTTATGAGCTTCAAGTCTTTTCTACAGTACTCTTGATGTATATGCAAAGAAGCAGGCAAACTTATCTTCAGAGCAAAAACATTGCAGGCTTCAAGGTCAGCGAGCACTTTGTCCAGTTCAGACCAGGACACAATATATGTTGTTAAGAATCACATTGATTTATTTCATTTCTCAAGATGATAAAAACCACACAGATAATGACAAATAATAAAGAGAAAAAGTCTCTAGACATAATATCTGCTGATTAGTTATTCTGGCCTTTAAACTTAAGTAGTGTTTGTCATTTACTAGCCATGTTTCTGCTGTTTGGATACCACCCACCACTTCCCCCCTCCCCCTCCAAATTCAATGCAAGGAAATAAACCTTTGAACAGTCAAGTTTGAGAATATCTTCTTTTAGTAGGTGAGTTTTCTCTCACTTATTATTTCTCTTATTACCAGATTTATTAAACCATCAAGTTAAATCAGTTTTAGTAACAAGACTTATCCCTGCTGAAGCAGCTTTTACCACCTGATATGCAGCTGACAGGAGTAACTCTCTTGGAGCATAAAACTTGGTCACCAACACCTGAGAACAAGCTCCACAGCAAATAATACAGTGATTTGTTACCAACAGTCAGGGGAATTGAATAAAAATAATCAGTCAGAAAGCTTCTTGACCAATGTTCTCTCCCTGGGCCTCCTTGACAGCTAGTCTCACAGTAGAAGCTGTAACAGAGAAGGGTTTAAGTAGCAGCAGAACACTAAGGATGAGCAGTGAAATGCTAAGCCTGCATCTACACTTCCTGCTTCTAAACCAGCTCAATCACTATTCCTACCTAAAAACACTGTGATCATCTCATCTTGTCATTCAGCTCGTGATAAACATGGCATCATATTGCTGACACCAACTAAAATATAGCTGGCACTGAGTCAGGATCAACAGAGGTCATAAACTGAATTAATTTTAGAAAGTATCTACTCATTTAAAACGTATATCTCTCTGGCATACATAATCTCTGTTCCAAAGCAATAAAAAAATCCCCCTGTATTAGATAACCTACAACATTGTTTATGCTATTTCCTTCATGCAGTTGACGCCAGAAAGGAGCAGTAGTGCTCTGACATCCAGCCCTGCAATTCTGCCACTGAAGTAGTAACAAAGATTAAGACAATTCCTCTTCAAACCAAAGACAGCTCTGTTAAGACAGAGTCAGCTCCAATGGTCCATGAGAGATTGAAATCTTCTGTTGCTTAACTTAAAGATGACAAACTAGACCATAAATAGAGTCTTTTCTCCATTTTGCAGAGCAAGACACAACTAGCCAGCTTCCAAAGACCACCACCAACACATCTTAGGATTCCAACTGAAACGGTCAATCGCACAGAGAAAAACAGATGCACATACATTTATCTAAGAACTCTGCAGCTGAACTGGTGAAATGAAGAACTTGGGGATATATTATTACTGAGACAGTATAAAAGTTCCATATGGTTCCCATTGCTGATATTTCTATGGAGTGAGGTCTACTGACTGCAATTTAAAAATTAGATTTTTCACTTGTATTAATTAAATATCTGATTATATATTTTGGTTTCATTTCACTAATGTTTAGACCATGTTTCACAGATTTTGTACACCAAAACTGTTTGTAAACATGCATCTCTATAGATTCTTCCAGAAGTCTTGCTGTCCTCCATGATCTCATTCCAGCAAACACACCACAGTGTGTAAAAATAATAAGTGTCACAAGAGACTGCTCAAATGTAAGGTTACAGAAATTGTCATGGTTCTGAAGTGAACCATCCAGGTTAACAGGTGGGAAGCACTAAATCAATTGCATCTCCTCCTTTCTAGCACATTTGAGTTGGGCTGAGGCAGTCCAGGATGAAGGTCAGAGTCTTCTCCAAGGCCTGCTAGAGTTCCAACTCCTGCTATTGAATCTGAGACTTGTTAATGTAAAGAGATTAATTGGCACCCTGGGAATTGTGGTTCTGAGAGTGCCAGAGGCGAAGAGATTGGGAAATGGGAGGGTGGGATGAGGTAAACAAAATGGGAAGGGAGAAAAATGAAGACTGGAGCAGGGAAGCAAGAGAGACAGCAGGGACTGGGTGACAGCTCTGCAAGCAGAACTTGAAGGCAGGCAGATGGAGATTGCTCTGCTGCAGCTAGAAGCAGGACACATCATCACAGTAATAAAATCTGCTTTGTTCCTTTTTGAACACAATGCTCCAGTTATAAGCTGTGACATCCATTAGCTCAGAAAAATCAGGCTTGGAGTTGGGATTTTTAATTTTGTTTGCTTTTTTAACATTAAACTAGTTTCATTATTGACCTGTACAAGACTGCGTGAAAAGCTGGAAACAGCCTTAAAGTTGAGTGTAACAGAAAAACCCAACTGGTTACCATGCTGATAAAGGGACAAACACAACACTGGATTGAACAGATACTCATTCAGTGTGTAGTGGAAAGGAAAACAGATGTGATGTGATCAACCTGAGCTGGCACATCCAGACGATGAAGTCCAAGTCCCAAAGAAACACAGTCCTAATACGTAACACAACTACCACAATTCTGCTAAGGGTAAGAGACCAGACATCACAGTACTGCACAGTGGCTTTCTGCACATTGGTCCCATCTGTTCTCTGTCTGAAAATCATGTACAACTGATTTTTTTTTTAGGGAACTGAAGGAAGGGGAGATTTTTGCTAGCGCTGGATGTGAAATCCATTTCACTTGGCTCCAGAGCAGCAGTGTGACAGCCACCACAGCATCTTGAGGATGCGACTGCTGTGGCTTGCCTGAGAAAAGGCAGACTTCTTCAAGTAGTGGTACAACAGATATACAATGGCCAGAACCTCCTCGTAAAATTGCTGGCTGTATCACAGCAAGGTAAGCCCCTGCAAAGCATTGCTCTCTACAAATCACATCAATAAAGCACAGCAATCTGTGAAGGCATGGCAGAATGAGGCAGGCACGTCTTACCCAACAGTTTTGGCATTCTGCACCTGTAGGACTTAAAACAGTCACACTTCTTATCTCCCCAAATCCTTTCATCCTTTGAAGCCAGTTTCATTGGTATTTTAGAAGTTCCCCATCTCTCTCACACAGTTTATAAAGCTTGGCCCACTAGTCAGTCTCTAGTTTCTTTTTCTCCCCCCATACTTGCAGTGAAGCAGGATCTCCCCAACTGACAGAGATGACTGCTGTATACTTCACGATGTAAGTTTTCATGCAAGATAGCACATATTTACAATAAAGGATATTGCATAACTAAACATAGTTAAGTTGCAATTATTTAAATACTTCTAGTGCATATCTAATAGCATCTCCATGCAAGAAAAAAAAAGCAGCTTTTTTTTTTTTTTAAAAGATATTGCATAGATTGCTTACACTGAAGTTCTTGCTAGGGAAGCAGCAATACAACTAAATTTTGCCCACTTAATTAAAATCTGTAGAAAAAACCCCACCAAGATTTAAATCTTACATGCAAAGTAAACAACAGAATTCCTAATTACTTTAATTACTAAGAGATCCAACCTTGATTTGAGGTCCTGCTGTAATTAACTTTGGGCTGTTTTGGTTTATTTACTAGCTTATGTTGAAGAGCTCTCCTATGGTTGGAAAGAAATCCAGGACCTCACAAGTTTAAGAGTAAGGCCAGTAAGTTTTCCTTCATTTATTAAAATTTGAAAGCAAGATGACAACTAATCCTAGAAATACAGGGAGCATAAACTGTAAAGAATATAATCTCAAATACTTGTAAGTTAGGACAAGGTTTTTCCATCCTTTCACAGTAGGTGAATACCCTCTACAAAAATTCAGTTATGAGCTTGGGCTGCCTTAAAAATGGCATGTATGAATTGCTTTGCAACATAAACATCCTTGCTTTTCTTAAAGTGTCTTTCATAGACCTCTTCACAGTAGTTCACAGATATCTGCACGTCAGCAGGTAACAGGTTGAAAAAACACCAAACTTGTCTTCCACAAAGCTCAAAAATTGTCCATCTGCAATTCCACCCATCCAAGTCCATTCGAGTCAGTGCAAACATCGAATGTCCACTAGAAAGGATCCCTCCCCCTTCCAGTGACAGACATTTCACACATCCCTCTCTAGTTTGTCCAGTATACAACTGGTTAAACTGTAAACTCTAGAGGTTGGTTTTGTTTTTTTTTTTTTTAATCTCCCAGTATTTCTAGGAAACAAATATTTGGGTTACGTTAAATATTCAATATATGAACTGCTGGCAAGGCATCAGAAAATCAATAGCTTCACACATTTATAACTGAGCATTTACCACATGAAAGGTGGTATACTGAGACAGAAACTCTCTCCTCTAATTAGGAAGTCTCATCTAGGAAGAACATCCTAATCTGGATTTTTAAACACTAGCCTGTCTCTCCTTCTGGTAGTACTAGCATCAGTAAGACCGAGCTTGCTAACGACCCTTTACACACTTTCTGTAGAGCAATTATGATAACCTTATTCCTCACTTCCCTCTCACCCTCGACAAAAGATGCTGGAATGCTTCAATCTTGCCCCCTTTGGTTTACACCAACCTCCAACATTTGCCAGACTCCAAAAAAGTAATGCATGCCCTTGTTGTTTTTTTTTTTTTGCTTAAGCACAGGTTTATTTCGTATTTCACTTGGCTAGGTATTCTTCAGCAGTTTACTTATCCCACTGCCTGTTTACCTTTGGACCTACTGATGCAGACTGGTATTAACCTGGGAGGTACAGTCTCAGCTCTATCATTTATAGAGGATGGCTTCTATGTAATCTTCTCTTTTGTATCTGGGGCACCTTCATGCTAAGGTGATAGGCAATACACGCAGGCTGAAGAGAAACAGCTGAGCGTGTACTAGATTTGAATAAGGTAACAAAGGCTTATTTGAGTTGTTAAATGAACGGTGTGATTGCTACTAAACGTTCAATGAACGGTGTGAAAGCAAGGATGTGATCACTACTAAATGACAGTACACTTGGGGCACCTGTCATTGAAACCAGCCAGTTTTAATAGGTAAGCTGCCTTCTCAGGCACAAGCAGCGGTCAGTGGACTAAAGCCCCACAACCAAGAAGGGGTAATAGAGAACTGGTACAACCCCCTGCACAGGTACAACTTTATACTGTATTATACTGCTATGGTATAATACATTCCTGGCATTTTTGCTGCTGCTGAAGTATAAACCAGCAAAAAGGAGCCGCTGTGCCTACGATTCTTATAAGGCTTGGAATAAAAAATTAATAACATTTGATCCTATAGACACTCAGCTATCAAAAAAGAATTACTGAAACACATGAAAAACCACTAAAATCTTAAGCCCTTTTTATGTCAAAAACCTTTCAAGAAAGATATTGGGAAAAATTCAGCCCAAGTGGGGAATATACAACTGTACTAAAAATATTCTTGTCTTGTTTGCAGAGAAATAAAACAGCCATGTGATGTTTCACAATCACAGCAAGCCTTCAGTCAGGCACTGCTAAATGTAACCAGGATAGGTGTAGTGGCTTGCCACCTGAAATCACAGGGGTTCAGCGACAGCCAGGAGCTGCATCCCATTACACAGCTCAGTGAAAACTCTCCAGCGCAGAGAACACTGACTTTGCTGACTCTTGTGCTCAGACTTCATCCTCAGCCTCCTGCCAGATTTGCTCCATCTTCAAAAAATCAGAAACTTTTACCAATTCTAGTCTTTCACATCTTGTATTTTCTTGAGAAGAATTAAGGACAATGGATTTGTGTTGAGACTGTGTTATTAAGACATTCCTCAAAGCAGTCAAATCCTCAAATCCTAAGAGAAACTTACTTTAAAAAAATCTTTTAAAAATACTGTAATATAATAAGCTTACAAATGAAGTGATCTGTCTATAATCTCTATAATTTTTCCAAGATTTATCTGGCTGTCAGCAAAACATCCCAGTTCCCCTTTTATTTTCTGCCTTCTTTCTATCACTATGTTGAGTAATTTTTTCCCATTATACTATTTCACTCTGTTCACAACATTTTCCCTGGAAAAGAGACAGTTGTTAGACACCTTAGGAAGCAAAAATTATTATGTTAAAATACCCCTGGGAAATGAAAAGCATAAGCAAGCAGGAGGTAATTTTTTTGGCTAAATTAAAATGTAGTCTACCCTTTCTGTTTGGGGTATCAATGTCAAGGTTTTTAATGGAGAAATTCTCTACACATGTTGGACTATGATTCCAAATCCAGGCTGTAAAATAGACAACACATACAGTTTACCTACAAAATCCATTGTAAACAGAAGTTGCTGTCTCCCTCATCAGAGGTTGGGGAGCTGCACCATGCCCTTCTACAGCAGCACCAAGAGAAGGGTGCGAACTCTTGGGCAGTGTGAAAGCAAAACTGAAGCTGCAGCATGACTTATAGGGCACCACATAAATAAAATTGGACAACAGGGTAGGAAACATGGCCACAGAGGGACTTCATACACTGAAAAGGCAGAAATGCTGCCATGCAACTTGGGCATAGACAGACCTTTTTTGAAAATTGCACAAAGCCTGAAGTGGTGTAAAACATCAGAAAGTTATCCATACTCTCTGCCCAGTCACAATCATACTAATTAATTCTCCTGCTAATTAAGCATTTTTCACTTGGTTTCCACTATATTTCTATAAACGTACACTACCAACTCTCTCCTTTCTCTCTGCTGAGTACTTGATAAGGTCACGAGTACATCCACCGAGACCAAATATTTCTATATATAGAAATAATTTCCTGTGGAATTAAGTGCACTTGCCTGGGTATCTAGTTCATACTAAACTTAATTTAGCTGATTTTCCTCGTCTATTATAGCCATTATTAGGGACAGTATATGCTGCCAGCTGCAGCATTGCCTAGCAAAGACAGAAACTAATTATCTAATTATGTGGCAAGGATGAGTTCCTCCTTGAGAACATTCACAACCATCAGACGCAGACAATCAAGTAAACTATCACAAGGAAGAACTGGTTCCTCCAGCCAGCCATTTTACATACTCCTCCTTTTTTTTAAAGGACGTAAAAGAAAGGTAGCGTATTCTAGGAATATCAGTTCTCAGTAACCATTCCAAATACATCCCATGCAAGTGAAGCAAACACTTGAACAGGTCCCGTCTCAAGCAAAGTGTGGTAGATAATATGAGCTGATTATGAATGTGTGAAATAAAATACTTTAGGGAAACAAAGTTGAGTTTCTGGATGTGCTGTCTCCTAGGCCTCTCCACCCCAAAACAGGATTCAGGGAGAGGAGGAACCACCAGCAGTGGAAGAGAATCAAGTCATGGAGCTCTTAAGAAATCTCAACCCGTACAAGCCTGAGGATGCAGAGGGAGGAAGCCAATATCACTGCAAGGCTGTTTTTTTATCATTCCTATCCTTTTTGAAAGGTTGTGGAGAATGAGGGAGGTGCCCTATGACCAAAGAAAGGGGATTGTTATACCTGACTTCAAAAAGGGCAATAACAAGCCATGGATCTACAGACTGCTTAGCCTCACTCTGCTTCCTAGAAAAACCACAGGGCAACATTCTCTCTGAAGCTGCTTCTGAGCACATGAAGGTGAAGAAGGTGATCAGGACCAGTCAGCATGGACTTACCAAGGGTAAACCATGTCCAGCCAACCCAGTTGCCCTAAATCATAGTATGACTGGATCTGTGATTGAGGGAGAGCATTGGATGTTGTCTACCTTGACTTTAGTAAGGCTTTAGATACTTTCTCCTACAGCATCCTGGTATATCCAAGCTGGGATGTTATAGCCTAGATAGGCAGACTGTTACCTGTGTGAAAAATTGGCTGGATCATCAGATTAAAGGCCAGTGGTTAACAGAATGTGTCTACCTGTAGGCCAGTTACAAGTGGAGTACCTTGCTTAACACCTTTTATCAGTGGCCTGAAGGAGGAAAAAATACACACCCCCTTCAACCCTCAGATGATACCCAGCTCAGAGGTGCATTCAATACCCTTGAGTGCAGGGCTGCTGTTCAGAGGGCCTTAGGCTAGAGGGAGGAATGGGCCAACAGGAGCCTTATGTGGCTCAGAAAGGACAAATGCCAAGCCCTGTCTGTGGAAAGGAAGAGGCCCTTGCTATGAGACAGGCTGGGGACTGGCTGCCCGGGAAGCAGCTCTCCTAAAAAGGACCCGAGGACAGCAAGCTGAGCACCAGCCAGCAGCCTGCCCTGGCAGCAGAGACGGTCAGCAGCATCCTAACTCATACCAACAAGAGCCAAGCCAGTAGATCAGGTGAAGCAGTTATCCCCATCTAGATACAGTCTAACGCAGCTGGGCAACGCGTCTGGTTTTGGGCCCCACGATACAAGAAAACGTCGACAAACTGGCGCGAGTCCAGAGGAGGGCCGCCAAGGCAGTCAGGGGGCTGGAGCACCTGCCCTGCGAGGAGAGGCTGAGGAAATGGGGCCTGTTCAGCCCGGAGATGAGAGGGCTCTGGAGGACCACAAAGCCGCCCGTCAGTGCCTATGGGGAGGGCCGCTAAGACGAGGGAGCCAGGCTCTTTGCCGATGTGCATCCGGGACAACGAGCGATGGTGGCCGTGAACTGAATCAGGAGAGGTTCTGACTTGATATGCCAGGGGGATGCCGCTGTGAGGGACTACTCAAACACTGGACTCAGCTGCCCAGAGGGAGGCTGTGGGACCTCTGCTCTCAGGCCCAGCCAGACAATGGCCTGAGCAACCTGGTCAGAATTCACTATCAAGTCTGCTCTGAGCAGGAGGTTGGACTGAAGGTCTCCTGAGGTCCCCTCCAGCCTGCAAGGTCCTTCCCACTTGCAGCCAGAGACCAAAAGTGGAACCGCTAGTGCTAGGCAAACTGAACAAGACCTTTTTTCTTCTCCTCATGAGGAATGTCAGCCTCCTCTTGTTTAAAAGACCTGGAGACAAAATATTTTTTTTTTTAAACGGATTCCACTGCAATGACTATTTTCTACTTATCATAGCCTTTCAGGCGCATTTCTCAACATTTAAGTTTTTATCAACATGATCATAAGATCAACAGTATTACCTCTACAGCAGGCTTGGTCTGAAACAGAAGATGTGACCCTGGTCAGGATTTATATACAGATTTAGAAGGAATAGGCTTACCTCATATCTACTGTGTTCTGCTCTGGTGTATTCAATGTCATTCTTAGTTTACAGCTGCAAAACCAGCAACCATACTACTGGCCCAGTGGCTTTCTTGATATCCTTGCGAAAGAAGTTTTTAGACCCAAAACGGACAGCTATTTTCAGAAGACCTCCAAACAATCATAATTAAATAAATAAATAAAGGGAGCATTTACTTACTTATTCCTTGAAAAAGTTCTTCAATGTTAACAGCATTCTTTGCACTGGTTTCAACAACAATTGCACCTATAGAGTCTGCATATTCTTTGGCATCCTTCATAGGAACCTCTCTAAAAAAAAAAATATAAAAAAATTACAAATTAAAGAAACCAAATTTTCAAAAAATAATTTAATTTTGGCTAAAAAAAAGTCCCAAAACAAAAAAAAACAGAAGAAAAAAAAAGACCTCAAACACAGCTTAATCAGAAAAGCATTAGCATGCTCTTTTTCCCCTGCTAAAGTAGTACTGCCTTTCTTCTTATTATGGCATTGAGATCATCATATTCAAAATATCAAAATTTCACCAATCATCAGTCTGCAGATTTCTTGGACTTGCTGCTGAATCCATGCCTTCATGGAAAAAAGGAAGATAATTTAAATGACAACCACATTTGTTTGATTTTTTTTAAACTCAATCCCAATAAGAAAAGCATTAAAACACTAGAGAAAAGCCATACAACTCTGCTGATCCAGGCAGCAGCTAGCATTGTCCACACCAAGTGTTCAAACAAAATAGCATATGGCTGTTGTGGAAGAAAATGGTAAGAGCATCGTATGTCTAAGTGTTTGCAAGCAGCAAGAAAACGAGAGATTCTGAAAGAGATATGAAAGCCATGGAGCACATTGGCAAGAGCAATCTGGGAGTGCCAGATTCACTGGGGAAAGGCCAGCATTCTGTGCCATGTCACCAAAGTGACACCATCTTAAAATCACTGGTAGAACATCCTCATTTTGTAGCCAATACTTCGTATGCCAAAAGCTGGTAAATGCAGTTTATAACATGCAAAAGACCTCTGCTTCAGACACAAAGCAAGCCCCACACTGACCTTGTATCTGCCTGAGCCAGGTGACAAAGCTGAATCTGCCTGCATCCGCTGCTGTCTGTAACCATTGCTATTCCTGATTTTTGAGCAACAGCTCAGAATCAGAGACTGAAAACGCTAACAGGCACCCAAGGGACACCCAATCAGGGGAGCACATGTTGGAACACCAAGGTGCCAGCCCTATTTTTCTTCCAGTTGTTCAAAATGTCAACTGGCGTATTTTGTATGGCTTTATAGCTGTCTGTTGCTCATGCAGAATTTGCACCAACTCCTTCACCCCACAGCTCCGAGGAACCAATCCAGAGACTCCTAGCACAATTTCCTCCTAGTATGAGTGCCTTGGACTTTAACAGAAGGGACCTAGGTGGGAGCAGAGCAATGCAATTTCACAATTAGTTTATGGAGGTATATATTTTAAATAAATCAGATCTGCTGCTTAGGGGAAACATGCAGAGAGGCAAAATAATTGCCTGATTTACTACAAATGGTTTTCAGAAAATTAGCTTGCAATTCCAGCATCTGGATTCAGAGCTTGTTTCCATTATGTGCTTCTTTGTATTACATGTCTTTTTGTCGCAGAAGATGCAGAAAAGGCAGCATTCCCCTTACTATTTCCGAAATGGCACCCTGGCCTTTATTATGAAAGGTACCACCATCTGCACATGGCCCCGCAGATAAGAAAAAAAGGAACTTAAAACTATGTAACATAATATTCAAACAACAGTAAAGAAAGAAATTTGAGAGCATAGGGTTATGTAATGAGAACTTTCAACTTGCTGTAATTTAGATGAGAAAGCAAGCTTCAGGAATCAAGGGAAAGGTAAAACAGCAGCAAGTGAGAATTCCAAGGAAGCGTCACAATACCTTCTCTGATAACATTTGTAAAGGAAGCCTATAAAAGTCCACAGCACGTGGGCAATAAGCATCATGCCATCCAGTGCTGCCAGCACTGAGAAGGCCGCATACATGGCTGCATACATCAAGTGGAGTTATAATCTGGATGTCAACATTGATCAGATGCTACCTTGTCAAAAATAAAAACCACAAATGCTTGAACTCTAAGCTGAGAGGTGAACACACACAAGACGGGGGTGAAGAGGGAAGAAGGCAAGAACCATCAATGGAGTGCTGAGAAAGTGTTATTCCAGGGCTACGGGGAAAGTTAGAGGGATTCCTATTCTGAAAGATGTCAAATATTTCATTTTATCCTTTCCAAATCATTCTATTGATTCAGTCTCCCTTGAGATTTTCTGAATAATTACTGAATAAAGAGGTATTCTGGATGCATAGAGGGAAGGTCTGAGCATGAAATTCTGCTGCAATCTCTTAACCAAGAATCTGGCAATTTCCAGTGAACATGATTTGTTAAGAAGGTGCACCATGTTTTCAGGGAAGTAAACACTTCCTGTTATGACTACTGACTTCTATAATGCTCAAAAAATACTTTGGTCACTTACAACATTTTAACATTGAAATCTCAGCTCCTGTCTTTGAAACTACTTTTTAATGACCTATCAGAAGGACAGGACACATATCGGAAGGAAAAGTCTATTACTTAAAAGTTTGCCAAACACTCAACAGTACTAGAGCTGACAGTACTGTAACAAAGATGATAATTTATACTAAACAAAATTCCCTGTCTACCAGCAGAAATTCCTTCAAAGTGGAGAACAAATTTACTTCAACAGAGTGCCAAAAACTGCTGGTAGCCTAATAGGCTAACAACACTAAGAAAAGAAGCATGATTCCTGCGCATCCCAAATCCATCTTGGCAGCTCAAAACCAAATTTTAGATGCTAAATGAGAAGGGTAACATGGTCAGTGATTATGAGAAATAGTGCCAGTCCCTTCCCAAAGGAAGATAATCAGTTCTTATTGCTTCCATTCATTCCTTCCTTACACTATCTCCTACAGTTGTAGAGAAGGCAGAATCAAATCAACTTGAAACGGGTCAGCTTGTCCTCTTTTGCATCTATTCACATTGGTCTTAAAAGCAGCTGTCCCTCTGATATCCAGCAAAACATCTGTGAAAAGTTCTACAAAACCAAAGAGAGATGCCAAAAAAGCATACAAACAGCAGCTTGTTCCTGTGTGTTCGCATCATCTCATTTTTAAATTCTCTGTGCCCAAAGGCATGTGTGTATTCTACCCATTGGAAACAATCTGATAAATTGGTGACACATTTCACCTGAAATCATCTTTACTGAAGTAAAATTGAAGACACAAAGCAGCCAGAGAATGCATACAGCTGCATGTATTGCATAAACAATCAGATTTCTGGAAGAACTGTGAAAACATATCACATGCAAGATAGTCTGCTCTCTATTTCTCCACCAAAATCTCTTTAGCTGGACATCACTGGACGACTTCAAAACCAAAAAAAAGCTGGGGGATGCAGAAAGAATAATGGCATGAAAAAAATAATTCTCAAAACTATTCATAATTATGGGGAGAAAAAAGTCAGTGTCTCTCCTGCCCGCCCCCCCCAAAAAACCCAAACAAAAAAAACCCAAGAGACATTATCTAATGGACAATAAGGACCATGCAAACACCAGAACATTTTGTGTACAGAAGAGTTGTACTGGCTGAACAGGAGCAAGAAACAGATAATCAGCAATCTGTAAACAACAGGTAGTGTTTGAGAATAACATGGTGGGAAGATCACAGTTGCTCTGTGAGGAACCTCAGTATTCTCACAACATTTTTGGGGTGCAGGTTTTTCTTCGTGTCCCCAAGTTAACCTGCCTCTAGTGGAATAGCATTTAAAAGCTTGCTGCCATGGCAAATACTACCAAAAGCAGGAGGAGGGCTGGTTATGGATTCATTTGTAATTGGTGCCATTTGTCACAATCTCCAACTTAGTACCCTCGATTTAATCAGGCAGTTGTATTGCTGGGAACACTTAAGCAATAAATTTAAAGTGACTCTCAGAGCAACTGAAAACTCCAGTTTGTGCTAAGTGGGTTTTTTGTTTTATAATCATCCTTTATTCTTTTTTTTCTACTTCATATTTGGAAACATTTAGTTTTGTCTTATAGGACTTAGTTTCACCATGTTGACAAGGTATATCACATCATCACATAGGACATGCCAATATACTGTCTGTGTCCCTGATTCTTAGCCCAACAGAAACCAGGAGTCTTCTAGCATCAGGGCTTGTTCAGGTCTTACAGGAAGCAGTGACTCACAGTTTTGTGTTGGTTCGTGGCTGACTCACACACACACACACACACAAAAAACCCAAAACCACACAGGTCCAATCCTTGTATATGCCTTGATGCAATAAAGCACTGCATCACTTACTTGAAGTTACGCATGTGCTTCAGGGCTCTGGTGAACCTGGGCCAAAGTAATGATTATAAAACAACAGGGGCATATCTTTAAACAACCATGAGAGCCTATGAGGTTCTAAGAGGAAAGCATCAAATACAGCCATTGAGTCTGTACTCCTAGTTGAAGAAATAACAGTCATGGACTGACACAAAGGATCGCTACTGTACAGCAAAATGCGCTTCCAGTTGCAGAACAGATAAGTGCAAAGCCAAAAGAGAGCTAACAAGCAGAAAAGTGACTCTAGCTTCACTCTCATCTCAAATAGCATCATCTTGGCTCTTCTGCAGGAGGGCAGATTCAACCCTCTCTTCCTATACCCAGGAGGTTCTTTGCTTCACGCAGGTGATGCAAGTTTTAATTGAGGTTATGCTCTTAAAACACCAAATATACACTTTCTACACCCAGTATTACGGAACAGTTTCAGTTGTTGCAAAGCACAAGTTCTCAAAGCTTCTCTACGAATAACATTATTCTACCTCGGGCCCATCCTTCTAGCTTTCCATTGCTGGTCTTGCTCATCGGTTTAATACATTCTGCACCTTTTAACACGAATGGAAGGAAAACAAAAGTATACTTTTCCATTCCCAATGATTCAGCAGCTAAAGGGTGTAGATTGTACAAATACACAGGAAGGGCAGTACAAGAGAGGTTAAAAAAAAAGTACATGATTCAAGTTGTGCTGCTCCTGGTGAGGTGGTACATTGGTAGAACCACTGGTGTTAGGAAAGACTCAATACAGCTGACCAAAACTAAATACTATTATAACAACCAAACAAATCGGTTACCTGAAAGAAGGAAACACTATAGTTAGTGCAATCAAAGCAACAATGAAAATGGACATACTACCTGATATCAGAAAGATCACATTTGTTTCCAGCAATGGCCATCACAATGTTTTCAGGACCATGTTCTTTTAGTTCTTTCACCCATTTCTTCAAAGTATGAAATGAATCCTAAGTCAGAGAAATAACAAATATACTAACACCCTAGCCTCTGTTGATGTATTTGCTTATTTTTTGCAGTTAGAGGAACACAGCTTTGACAGTATTAATGCAATAATAATTTTATAGATCATAAGACCAAAAGAAGATTACTGTATCTGTGTAATCTGCTTTTCAAACTTCAGGTCAGAAGACTTCCTCAGATTAATTCTTGAACTTGGACACTTCCCCTTTGGCCTTCCTCCAAAGCAGCACTGAATGTTTTTTTTAAATTCTCAGAGATGAAGAAACAACCACAGCTCTTTTAAGCTTGGCTAGTAGCTAAGTTCCTTCACTTTCAATGTGAGCTTCATTTGTCCAATTTCAACTTCTGCCCAGTGGATTACCATCTCAACCACTGTCATATTTTTGGTAACATCCAGGGCAGCTTTCACTGTGACCCCCTCCCACCAGCATTTCTGAATCTGTGATCTGGTAAACTGCGATTTAGTCATTATGAAACCAGAGACAGGTGACAATTCACTTGGCTTTTTCCTTCCAAATACAAAATTCAAACCCTTTTTGATGCTACTTACCTTTTAATAGTAAATTTTTTATTTCTTTACATTAATGAACTAATAGCATTAGAATCACTTTTGTTCCATTATAATGCATGATTGAAATCATTACTGAAACTCAAAGTGAGCTCCCAAATACATTATAAATCATTTTTTCCCCCCCTTCAGAAATGCACGTAGGGGTTGTGTCTAAATCAGCAATGGCTGTATCAGTATCACTGAAGGGAGAGCACTATCTGTCATTTGGGAAAAAAACATCCATTCTGCTTTAATGATCAACACTGAATATTAAGCATCAGAAAGTGAAATACACATTCCTCTGCTATTTTCCCCTCTTTATTCTGAGAGGTGTTCCACATAAGCTTGAAGAAAGGTTGGCAAAACAAAATTCTACTCTTACAACGCATTACAAGATCAACCGTAAGATACTTAAATTAAAAATAAGTATCAACCCACTCTTTCTCATCTTTTTTTGGCAAACTAGCAAAGGAGAACAGTACCACTGTGCAACAGTGGCCACCATCACCAGCCACAGATCATTACACTAATGCACTGGAGAACCAACCCAGCGCTCTCAACCTAGTAGTAAATAATTCAGTTGGCAGGAAAGGAATAAAATGCTAGTGAACTGTCATGACCGTCCATCCATTAACACCTCTTCTAACTCAGCTTTATCAGCAGGGATTTCTTTCAAAAGCAGTGGAAGAGGCATTCAGCTAGAACGTCCTAGCCACCTCTGCCTGAGCAATGAGCAAGAGCAGTTTAGGATCTGAACAAAGAATTTTGATTCCAAATGAAGAATGTTGAGACAAAGGTCAGAGACTTATTATTTCATCACTGGTTTCAAAGTTAAGACGTGAGTCCTGCAATGCAAACATGAGATGATATGCTTCGTTAAAAATAATAAGTTTTAAAATCAGTAATATGCGAACAACTGCATTTCTGTTCAGTTGATAAAGCAGCCAGCTGCTTTTTGCAGTAACAGTTCAATTATGTACAGAGAACATAGGTGGTAGTGGTGGTGGGAGGGGATACTGCAGGATATTATCCCATCTACTTAGCCAGAGGAAATGCAAAGAAACTTTGGCAAAATGTAGCCTCCAACCTTTTGTCTAGATGACACTGAAATAACACAGAAGCAGGACTTTAATTTTTTAAGGCAGTTGGATGCCTCCATCCAAATCTACACAAACTACTGAAGCATATAAACCCCACTGATGTGAACAGGGACTAACATACAAATACTCCTGGGGTTTTAACTCCACCTCTGGCCCCAGCAAAGGATTTAACACAGACAAAAAGGGTACAGAAGGTCTTACCTGTTTGGTGATATCATAAACTATCACGGCTGCTGCTGAACCTCGGTAGTACATTGGAGCCAAGGAATGAAACTGTTAAAACATAATCCCCACAACAAAAAATATCATTAATAAATCAGAATTATCACACACTTCGTCAGGTCACAAAGACTTGCCATGGCAGGGCCTCTGACTTTCTTTCATGCCATACAGAACAGACCTCTTCAGTGGTCACCCACCTCATATTTTCCTTAAATGACAAGGAGGCAGAGCTCCCTTATCTCCTGCTGTTCTTCATCCCACTGGATTTACATAATCAGCACTTACTGGTTCAATGTGTCTTTTCCATTGCAGGACATGGACTCTTAGGACAAGTTTGGACATGAAGATGCCCGACACTTGGAGGCCTAACCTGATAGCATATAGACCCCTTCCCCTGGCAAACTGCAACATTTTGCTTTGTAGTTTTAAAAGACTGGATTCAGCTTGAGTTTTAGAAAACATTGCAAATTACTTGGATAAAATTAACTTGTCAGAAAACTCTAAACACCCATCATGTTTACTTATCCTATACTATGACAGAAATTTTGAAAAACATGGGTTCTTGCAGTTTAAGTTACTCTGCAGCTTTTTGTTTCAAAGGAAACATCCTTTAAGAAAAAAAACCCCAAGCAATAAATACGTTTATTATAACAACAGCTTGCCAATGAACAGCATAATTTTCATAATTTACCATCACTAAGCAGCCGATTTAGAATTTCAGCTTATAATTACACAGAGAAAGGAAGTCAAAAAGCCCTTCTGCTGATTCAACTAAACCTAGTCTTAAGCAAACAAAATAATAATCTTTCTTGGAAAATACATTTAGTCTCACTGCACTTGTGCAGCCATTTTACAAATTTGCATTTGCAAAGTGATCTGCAAAAGCTTCATCTAAAGCTGCAGCTAATAACTGAGGTCAGCTCGTAAATCAAATGCATTATTAGGGCAGGGTATGAATCCCACCGCCCAGTGAACATGCACGGATCCATGTGTTATGTTGCAAACCTCTGCAGATTTACTGGACACATCTTTTTCTCAGAACTGTACTTACAGACTGAGCATTTAGACCTAGCAGCCTCCACATTTCTTGCTGTTTCACATACAATGTATAAATCAAGTTATTTTTAATATTGGTTCATTTGCCAGTTTGTAAGCTATTTATCACAGATCACACACTCCAGCTCAAGGTCAATACTTTCTCTTATGACAGTAAGGATGCACAGCAGCAGTGACAGATGGTCAAGTGCTGAAGTGTTTTGGAGAGCAAGGCAGGTGGGAGAGCTCATTAATAGGAGAAAACAGCAGGAAGGAGGATGAGAAAAGAAAGAAGATTCAGTCAAGAAGCATGGTCTGAAGAAAAGGGATCAGCTAACATCCTCAGGGAGTTGGATAGAAGAGTTCTTTCCAGGCCTTTAGCGTGTGGCTTTATTACTTGCAATAAATGCTTTCCAGAATTTGTAAGGCTTCCAGATCATGAAATTTCCAGTGTTTTAGAATAGAATAGACTATTTCAGTTGGAAGGGACCTACGACAATCATCTAGTCCAATTGCCTGACCATTTCGGGGGTGACCAAAAGTTAAAGCATGTTGTTAAGGTATCCTGGTTTCAGCTGGGATAGAGTTAATTGCCTTCCTAGTAGCTGGTATAGTGCTATGTTTTGGATTCAGCATGAGAAGAATGTTGATAACACACTGATGTTTTCAGTTGCTGCTAAGTAGTGTTTATACTAAGTCAAGAATTTTTCAGCTTCTCACACCCAAGCCAGCAAGAGGGCTGGCGGGGCATAAGAAGTTGGGAAGGGACACAGCCAGGGCAGCTGACCCAAACTGGCCAAAGGGGTATGCCATACCCTGTGACATCATGCCCAGTATACAAACTAGGGGGAGTTGGCCTGGGGGGATCGCCGCTCAGGAACTAACTGGGCATCAGTTGGCAAGTGGTGAGCAATTGCATTGTGCATCACTTGTTTTGTATATTCCAATTATTTTTATTCTTATTGTCATTTTAATATTGTTATTATTATCATTATTATTTTCTTCCTTTCTGTTCTATTAAACTGTTCTTATCTCAACCCATGAGTTTTACTTCTCCCCCTCCCCCACCTCACCCCCCCTAATTCTCTCCCCCATCCCACTGCAGGGGCAGGCAAGGAGTAAGCAGCTGCAGAGTGCTTAGTTACTGGCTGGGGTTAAACTACGACATAAGGGTATTGTCCAAATGGCTCTTAAACACTGACAGGCTTGGGGCATCAACCACCTCTCTAGGAAGCCCGTTCCAGGGTTTGACCACCCTCTCGGTAAAGAAATGCTTCCAGACATCCAATCTCAACCTCTCCTGGTGCAGCACTGAACCTTTCCCATGCATCCTGTCCCTGGATCCCAGGGACAAGAGCTCAGCACCTCCCTCCCCACATCCCCTCCTCAGGAAGCTGCAGAGAGCAATGAGGTCTCCCCTCAGCCTCCTTCTCTCCAGATGAGACGAACCCAAAGTCCTCAGCTGCTCCTCGGAGGACATGCCTTCCAGCCCGCTCACCGGCTTGGTTGTCCTCCTCTGGACGTGCTCAAGGACCTTCACATCCTTCTTAAATGGTGGGGCCCAGCACTGCACACAGTGCTCAAGATGAGGCTGCACCAATGCTGAATACAGCAGGATGATCCCCTCTTTTGACCGGCTGGTCATGCTGTGTTTGATGCACCCCAGGGTGCGGTTTGCCCTCTTGGCTGTCAGGGCTCACTGCTCCCAACCAGCACCCCCAGATCCCTTTCTGCAGGGCTGTTCTCCAGCCACTGCTCTCTCAGTTTATACTTGCACCTGGCATTAATCCATCCTAGTTGCAGAATCCAGCACTTCCTCGTTAAATTTCATCCCATTAATCACTGCCCAATGATCCAATCTATCTAGATCCCTCTGCAAGGCATCTTGTCCCTCAAGAGAGTCAACAGCACCTCCCAGTTTGGTATCACCAGCAAACTTGCTAATGGTCCGCTCAACTCCTGCATCCAGATCATTGATAAATATCCTGAACAAGACTGGCCCTAGAATTGAGCCCTGAGGCGCGCTGCTGGTGACAGTCACCAGCCAGATGCAGCCCCATTCACTACAAACAACCCTTTGAGCTCTGCCCTTCAGCCAGCTCTTCACCCAGCGCACCGTAAACCCACTCATCCCACAGTTGGTCAACTTCTCCAGAAGGATGCTGTGACGGACAGTTATCAAAAGCCTTACTAACATCCAGAAAAACTACATCCACCTCCTCCCTTTCATCCACTAGGCAGGCGACCTTATCATAGAAGGGTATCAAATTAGTTAAACAGGGCTTTCCCCTTGCAAACCCACATTGACTGTGCCTGATGATTGCATAAATGCCTTTCAACAGTACCCAGTATAATCTTTATAATTTTTCCAGAAACTGAGGTTAGACTCACAGGTCTATAGTTCCCTGGGTCTTCCCTCACACCCTTCTTGTAAATTGGAATAACACTGGCCAGCTTCCAGTCAGCAGGGACCTCCCCAGACTCCCAAGACCTCTGCTAGATGACAAAGAGGGGTCCTGCCATAACATCCGCTAGCTCCTTCAGAAGTCTGGGATGAAACCCATCAGGCCCCATGGGCTCGCAAACATTCAACTGATACAGCTGGTCCCTTATAATTTCGGTGTCCACAAATGGAAAGTCACTGTTCCCACACTCATGGTCCTCCAACTCAGGGGACTGGGCAGCCCAAGGTCTATCAGTATCACTAAAGACTAAGGCAAAAACCGCACTGAATACCTCCACTTTTTCTTCATCCCTATTAGTCAGATGACTATCTTCAACAAGTATCAGACCAATGGTTTTTTTAGACCTCCTCTTGCTATTAACATACTTTAAAAAGCCCTTCTTGTTACCTGAAACAACACTGTCCAGTTTCAACCCTAATTGAGCTTTGGCCTTTTGTGCCTTCTCCCTGCATAAACAAACCACAGCTTTGTACTCTTCCTGCAAAGCCTGACCTCACTTCCAGAGATCATACAGTTCCTTTTTCCTCTTGAGGTCCACGAGGAGTTCCCTGTTCAGCCAAGGTGGTCTTCTGCCCTTCTTGCTTGACTTAGACACAGTGGAATTGCCTGCTCCTGTGCTTAAAAGGTGGTTCTTAAAGACTGACCAGCACTTGTGGACTTCTAAGCCCTCAAAAACAGATTCCCAAGGCACTCTGCTAAATAGCTCCCTGAATAGGTTCAAGTTTGCTCTCCTGAAGTCCAGGGTAGCAACTCTGCTGTCCTTTTTTCTCATTACTCTCAACTATTTCATGATCGCTGTGGCCAAGGCAGCCACTTACCATCACATCCCCCACGAGTCCTTCTCTATTCACAAATCGCAAGTCTAGGAGGGCATCTTTCCTAGTTGGCTCACTGAGTACCTGTGACAAGAAGTTCTCTCCTACAAACTTCAAGAATTTCCAAGACCTGCTCATCAACACGTGTGTTGTGTTAGAGTAGCCTGAAAATCAGGGATCTTAATTGTGGAGGGCAGATCTGACCCTTCATGGTGTACGCACACTCCCCCCAGTCTGTAAACTCCTGGAAAAAAACCCACAACGTACCCTACACACACACGACGGTTTGGTTTTAATCTAGATTACATGGTATTCATGAATTTACAAAGAGCTCTCAAATAACAGTAATCACACTTCACAGGAGCCATGCAGTTAAACTCCCATGCTTCAAATTCCTTCAATACTGGCCCAGAAAGCACACTGAGAACCTGTACATCATCTTGGGAATTTCTCTCCCTTTTCTTTTGACCAGGTGACAAGAACACTTGCCATAATAGCTGTTTCCTGAAGAGTATTGCCAGTGTTAGGGCATGAACGTAAAAATAAAAATATTAATAATTTAAAAAAAACAAACAAAAAAGCAGACCTCTCTCACTGGATCCTGGACAAGTAGAACCAGATGCAAACTAGAACCAGGATGCAAACTACCATTTTTGGGGTAGGATTAATTTTTAGCTGGATTCCCAAACCAGCTTGTTGTGCATCAGAGAAGCCCCAGGTTCAGCTGAAAGGAAGGGGTGGGAAAGCATGGCTGAGAGGAAGGAAGGACAGGACCACTAGAAGCCAGATTCACATCAATTTAGACCACATTCAAATAGCTCTGCACTTGCAGAACTACTTTGTGCACATCTCTGCTGGTACGGTCTACTGCCACTAGCAGGTTTACTTTTTTTTTTTTTCCTATAATGGAAGCAACAATCATTTAAAATCAGTGCAGGTAATATGCAGAAACAAAGAAAACTTCTTTTGAAACATTTTTGGAGATTAATTAATCACTTCAACAGCATGTTGCCTTTCAGTAACAGAAATGCCAAATGACGTCAAACTATGACTTGCTCCTTGTGTCAAGAAACATAAAAAGTGGCGATCAGAGGCGCAGCATGTGGGAGGAATGCAGTTCCTCTGCTATGTAAAACAAAATAATCTACTTAAATATTCCAACTCCTCACAAGCTTGGAAAGAGGGAGGGCAAGAACACAGCAAGCTAGGCTCAGAAAGGCAACTGCCTTTGAAAGGCACTCGGGTTTAGTAGTTGTTGTTAACAAGTAAGTATGACCTCCCTACTCTACTATACTGAAAATCTATTTACTTGCTCAGCTGACAGGACAGTTATTTCTTCTTTCATGATTCTATAGTAATATTTTAGCTCTAAGGCCTTTTAGAGGAGAGGACGTTTTGTCCATATTTGGGCATGGAGCTTCAGGATCTGGGTTTTTTTAATATCAAGTGATAGATTTCATCTGGCATGTAAGTTTCTATTCCTATTTCAATAAACCTGACACTCGAAATTTCATATTTCACATTGGACAAGGTGAAGGACAAGGGATTACAATGCATCCCAATGCAATTTCCTGCAGTCTGTGAGGGAAAAGAAGTACCCTGAAATTGTTTAATAACACTGAAAGCACAGTAGTAACAACTATTATCAGTTATCGCAGTACAAAATACCAAATAAAACCAAAATTAAATCCCCATTGTCAATTTTTTTTACAGTCTAATAAACAAACATGATGACACACTACGTCCTAGTCATAAGAAAAGACTGTTGTCCACAAGAAAACAGGAAAAGACTCTTTGCAACACTGAATGAATCAAGAGGGGTTGAAAAAACTGTAACTCTGAGGAAGTTTAATGATCCAATAATAGAATATTAACAAATGTGTTTTATGAGCATGGATTTTTCCAATATCACAAGCATACTGTAAAAATATTATGCAAATAATTATGTTTATTTGATCCTTCTTTTTTTTTCTTCTTTTTTTTTTTTTCTTTTAAATCAGTGCCCAAAAGCAAAGTCTTCTTGAACCTTTTCCTGGCCTAATTACCTGGAAAAAGAGTCACGCAAAATTAATTAAATGGATACGAAATACCAAGGCGCACATTTTTCACCTGCCAAGGACCAAATGTGGGACAGATGCCCAAAACAAGTGACACACAAAAAAAATCAGCTCGCAAAATTACATCTCACGGGAGTACGTTCTGTATTATAAATTGCAGTGTCTATAAACTTGATTTTATAGCTCAGTATTTCTGTATCCAGTAATTTCCAAGAAAATTAGGAGAACCAGGAACAGTTTGGGATCTGGCAGGAGAACAACTCTGCTTCTTGAGAAGGGTCACCTAAAACGCTCAGGCAGGCACCCCCAGCTCCTCTACACAGACACCCAGGTCGCAATCCCAACTTGCTGGGGAGTCAGCCCCTCTGTAACCTGCAGCTGAGAGCAGCGCTCTGGCAGACATCACCCCTACCTGCAGCCAGCAGCAGCTCACATCCCGTTGGGCTAACAGGGAAACACAAACCTGAAACAGTTCCTCTGTCAACTCCCACCATCACAAATAACCACACTCCTAACCCGTTTCAAAAGCCGATCAAGGTCCAGCCTAAAATCATTCGGGTTTTTTTTCCATGATACTTCTACAGGCATCATATTGTTTTGATGATGAATAAAATTCTGAATTCCCGATTATTAAATTACTTGTAATTTAGTTGCACCTTGACTTACTAAAATTCAAGCATGAATATAGAGCAGTCTGCAGTCTTAACTTCGCCAGTCTGCTAAACCAGGCTCTTCCAGTCTGAAGGTAAGGTAATGGGGAGAAAGCAGGGTCTAAGCACATTTGTCTGCACCTTGTACAGCTTCAGTTCATCTGTCCGGGCTGCTGGTGACTAGGTTTGTATGCAGCACTCTAGACAAAACAGCCTTAACTCCACTTCCCCTAACATGTGACACCTTTTTCACGGCTGCATCATACACACATGATCATCCTTTAACCAGTAAATACACTCACAGGTGGCTTTCTTCCTCTGTTTCCAAATAAATCACCTACAACTTTACAGCATACATTTTTGTTGGGAGTCAAAAGGTACAGGGACTTGCTATTTATACTACTGAATTTCATCCCCACCGTTTCCCTCCATTTTCCACCATGTCCTTCTAGGCACTGAGAATACCTCCCATCTTTGTATAATGATTAAACCATCCTTAGCAGCTTACCTACTGTGGAAGTTTACAAGTTCTGTGCATCATATTCAGCATCCCCAAAAAGTTTGCCTGTTTGCAAATACTGACCCACGTCATCACTCATTAGGCCTGTTCTGCTTTTGTAGGGATTGATAACAACTTGTAAGGCTGCGGTCACTAAACCATGCAATGCAACAGTTAAGTTGTAAGGGTACATTCTCCAACTCAACAGCTACATCCAGGCCGAAAGGGCCATTCGAAATACAAGTAAGAAACTTATCTTACCAAAGACATGCCAAAAACCAAAATGACTTGTGTAGCTTCATGCAGACTTTTAAGACTCTCTTCCTTAGAACACACCACACAGCATGCTACATACCTACAGAGTCGCCTAAGTACTGGTGCAATGCTACGTGGGTTCAGAGCACCTTCGTACTCGTGCTCCTTCACCAACACACCCACTTCGTACTTGCAGTTCATCATCTCCGCCATTAAGGAAGAAGTGAGGCCACAAGTGAATTATGAAATTTCCTCTGAAAGCAGGTCCCCTTTTTCTCTCAGGATCCGACTAGAAGCTGCCCAACCTTTACAGCTGTACAGCCCTGCAGCACGGAGGAGAAATTCAGTCTTAGGTGGTGCAAATGCAAGTTCAGCCTAACTAGAGTTGCTCTTGCTGATTCCAGAAGTATTTTGAGACTCTGCAACCCCTCATCTGGCCATCTCTCTGAAGTCAACAGAAGCTTTGCCCTTGCAAAGGGCAGAAGAATGGAACCAACCAGCCATTAAGGAATTTACCACCTATTTAGCAGCTCTGTAGTATTTGGCTTTCTGCTTCCTGTGAACGTCATCATGGAGGGGTATATTTGGTCGTAGGTGATGCTTTTCATATCTCCTCTGTACTAACAGTACAGAATGAGGAAGAAGAAAAACCCACAGAGTAGCCATATCGCAACACTTAGAATAGAAAAACAAATTCAAGGGAACACAAGACAAATCACACCCGAGCTGTGGTAGTGAAAGTCTCATAACCATGTCTTACATAATGTTGGTGTAGAAAGCAAAAGAGAGGCCAATTAAATACAGAAATAAAAAACTACCACTCCTGCCTATTTATATAGAGGCTGACAAATGCTACTGAAGACAGTCTGGATTCATTCAATCTGCCAGGCACACCAGGGAACACTAGTTCATGTCAGCAGCTCTTTGCACCATCCTGTAGTGCTACACCCCAGCACTGGCTTATTGCCACAGCCGGGCCGTCTCTTCCAAACTCCACAGGCAAGTGGAAAAAAAACCCCAAAACCAACAACAAAAAAACCCCCACAACTCCTCTATTGGGTTGCTTTTACTATCCTAGACTGTAAAGAACATCACTTGTTCTTGCAGCAGAAGGATTATAATTCTGCCTATAAGCGTGGCTGGAAAGGGTAAGGATGCACAGAGTAAGCAGAATCAGACCAGTGCTCAGCAAGTGTTGCGCGCCTTCTCGCATTAAGGGCTGAATTCAGCCAAGATTTTTCCACGTGGTGCCTTTTCAAGCACCTTCAGGTGCATGGCAGCACAAGATTTGCTTCCCGACAGCTGTAATCATTTGACTAGATTTCATTCCCCTTCTTGAGAAGCTGCTCTCTGCCTACGTACGTTGCATCTGAGTGGCCAAGACCAAACCACTTGGCTCCTCTCAAGGTCAGAGATCCCTACCCCTGTCCTTATCTGAGTGCCATTAATGGTAAGGACAGCCACAGCTTCTGGCTCTCTGCTAACTGCTTACATGTGTGGGCAGTGACGGAGCTCTGCAACTTCCTCCCCCTTCCTATTACACACGCTCACCTTTCTAGACTAGGACCTTCCTGCACCTCGGTCCCCTCACTCAGCAGTCCACGCCCAGCCCTTCTGCAGGTGATTCTGGGTGTCCTGGTTCTCCTGTCCTTGGCCCTTCCTGCCACACCTGATAGTTGGTGTTAACTCCTCTCAGAACAGTCTGGTTTCAGAGGAAGCACGCCACAAGCAAACCCCCTCAGTCCTGTTCCCAAACCCACCTGAAGCACATTCCTCCTCATGCTTTGGCCCCCATACCTACAACCTGAACCACTGAGGTGTTCGTGGTGAAGAGCATGGTAGACCAGTGCCAGAAACATGTTACTACCAGCCTGTTGCGGAGAGCTGCCTTAACTGCTTCCGTGGATCAGGTAAGCACCCACAGGGGAAGAACCAGAGGTTGCCACCGCTGCATCTGCACTGCAGGAGCTCATTGAAGCGGTCTGTGCACCACGAACAGTACCTATTCCACAGCTTGGGAGCCTCTGCTTGCCCAAATCTGGGCATTTACATGCCCCATTGCTGTCACCTTTGAGGCAGCAGCTGCCAACAAACAGAAAATTGGGGTGCAGAAAGAAGCAAAGGCAAAAACCAGAAGCATCAAACAGATTATCCTGACACATAAGCTTCTCGTACAAGCAGCAGCACAGGGAGGGATACAAAATTCCTGACATTCTCAGCTGGCAAAGAGCAAATGGAAAAACATTATCCACAAAAGCCACTATCAGATACCATTTAGCATTTTATAACCTCGAGTAGTTTTCCCTATATGATTGAAGGCTGAGATTCCAGTTCTCAGGATTTGCAAGCTGAATAAATCAGGAAAGATCTGTCTGTCTCCGAACCACAAGTATTATTTTGCAAGTTAAATTGAAGAAGATCGATATCCAAGAATGAGCATTTTTCTCAAATATGTAAGAATTCTTAAAGAGGGAAAAATTCCAACATTTTAGGATAATCTTTTGAAGTTATTTTAAATAAGCAGAAAACAAACTTTTGCAACATCACATAAGTGACCTGTGCTTAGCGCTTCTAAAGTTGACAGTCATTAAACAAAGGATGCAGAAGACCCTACACCTAAACCGTGGCCCACTGTCAAGCTACACATGCTGCAAGGTTTGGTTTTTTTAAGCTTCCGCACACATCCACGTGCATCTCTTAAATGACTTACCACGCTTTACACTCACTAAAAAGAACATATTCACTTACTAGCTCTAATGGCACTTGTGCTCTCACAAACACACATACTACCAAATCACTTGCAGACCATTGCAGCATGCAAGCAGCAGCTCACTGCAGGGACATCCTTACACCACATACAAGGAACCACCTCCACACTGACTGAGCTGTGGGCTACCATCACAGTCACCTATATAAAACTGTAGAGCAAAATTCAGGCCACGTCTTGACTACAGAAGTAATTCAAGTCACTGATAGTTGGTGTTAACTCCTCTCAGAATAGTCTGGTTTCAGAGGAAGCACCCATAAGCTCCGTGATTAAGTTGCTCAGCTTAGGGGGAAACGTCCCAGTTAAGACTGCAGCAAGGACAAGTCCTCCTCTCAAGGAGCATTTTCACCCCCTACCTTGTGACACTGTCTCTGAATCACCAGGACAACAGTGTCACTCAGAAAAGAGGGGGCTATAAAGCACTGCAGATATCTCATCAGTCAGCCTTTTCCTGGAAATGGAGCACTTGTTAGAAAAAAAAAAAAAGCCCACAGCTCAGGGTAATTCCTATCAAGGTTTAAATTGGGCTCAAGTAATTGAGGGTCCTTCTATTAAACAAAATTTAAAATCCCAGAGTTCAACACAGTAAATTTTAAAAGGACAGATAAATTTTCCTGGCCTAGAAACATGGCCCTCAGGCTTCTTAACTATGTGCTACAATACTCCCCAGCTAGCGAAATGGAAAGCTGGCAGACACCCAAGGTATTCACACAAAGCATTGTAATTAGAAGCTACTTAGGGCACCATGAACAAAAATATATGCTAATAAAAACATCATTAACTAACTTGTGAAGAGACTCTTCTTAGGGGAGGGAATCCTTGCTAGCAATAACATAATTGTCATGCATTTAAGTCCTGAAGTCCACAGCAACAATTTAAAGCTGATGGGCAAAACCTGAGATAGGGAAAAAAAAGCACCATTTGGAAAATAGTGGGGTGGAGGGAAAGTGACTCTGAGAAACAGAATGAAGCGAGGTTGTCTGATAGCACACCAACACAAAGCAACTGGGTCTGCAGAGACCAGTACTTAGGCACAGAAAAGTCAGGGGAGTTTGTTAAGTCTGCTGCCAGTTTAAGGTTCTCCCTACTCCAAAAAAGGGAAAAGAAAAAACAAGGAGAAGGATGAAGAAGCTCTCTCCTTTTGTAATCAAGTACAGTGCAAATTTTCCACAGTGAGAGCTGCTGGAGAGCCACGTACCCGTCTCCAGTGTCACCTCCAGGAAGCATGCTGAGCATTCGCTCCCACCAAGGCTACGATAGAAATGCTTTTGATTTCCATTTTCTGCTGCATTATGGTCATTCTGCAGAAGTGATCTTTGCTCAGTATTTCCCACAAAATGGCAATTCTGGTCCCTTCTCTACTCTGCCTATAATTCCAAGTTTCCTGGCACAAAAGAAATAAAATATCTATTATCCATCTGAATCAGAAGAACTCAGGTGTTCCTACAAGCTTTTAAACCCAACAACAACTAGCATTTCAGAAGGCTTACACTGTTACAAGTGGCTATCTGAAAGCTGGTTTAAGGCCTCAAGGGGGTGCTGAGTGCTTCCAGCTGGCTTCTCACAGCACCCAGGACACAGCTCCTTTTCAGGAGCAGCCACCTGACTTTCCAGTTTCTCCCAGCTGACTGAAGGCAGCCAGGAGGCATGCTGGTTCTCACGGAGCATTGATTAAATAGGGGCTTGGGACTAAGATATTTAAGAGTGGTTTCTCTACACTCTCCATGCTGGCAGTTTCCCAGTTTGTTGCCCAGAGAAACTCATGAACACAGAGCACAGAAGTGCTGCTGCTGTTGTTTCTGCCTGCCTGCTCTACCATGGTTAAGGTTTGAGCTTAACTTTCATGGCATAAGTAAGGCTTCAGTTAAATCTCACCTGGGGCTCTTCTGCTGTGAAGGCTCCACATCAGCACGCAGACACAGCAACAGCTGGCACACCTGGGGAAGCACTGAGTGCCCCCACTCCAGAATAAGCATATGCAAGTCCTACACTTTGCCTTGTGTTTAGGAGAACGAAGCCAAACGAAGGCAATGTTGAAAGAGCAGGAAGTCCTAAACACTGTTATCAGCAGTATAGACAGTAGGGGCATTGATGAATCCTCCAGATTTCAGCAGTGGAACATAGAGCCCCAACAAAAAAACAAAACAAAAAAAAAATCACAAAGAACAAGGGAAGGACAACAGCTCTCAAAGCAGAAACACCACTCGGAAGACATTTACTAGTACACTATGAAAAACGGCAATAGACCCAGAGGCTGAGGTAGGCTGGAAGCTTTGGGTCATCACTGTTGTTCAGCGGATAACAAGAAAGAAATTAACAGGGGGAGACATTTGTTCTTGAATAGCAGATCAGAAGGAGCAACACAAGACAAAGTAACCAAAATCCTAGATAGAAATTAAAGGGAATAAGCTATTGAGAAGCATCAGGTGTTTAGCTGTAAAATGGGGATGTTCTAGCACAGAGAACAACCTGGAACACTATGGACCTCACCTTGGGAAACTTGCATGCCTCTGTAGCTAGCACTCAACACCCATCAACTTTGGTTACTGTATCACCCCAGTTTCCTAGAGTCCTAGTGAAGGATCAGGAATACATTGTGCAAACACAGAAGAAGAAAAAGATGGTCCCTGGCCTAAAGAGGTTATAATTCATGATTACACATGAAAAACTGTAACATACTTACGCGTCATAGATTCTGAGCAATTTAACAAGGTTTGTGGCAGTCACTGCTCATCATTGTTGGACACAAGAAAAAGGAAAGCAGATGTTTGAAAAATGACAAGCTTAACAAAAAAAATGAGAGGAAACATAAGGCACTAGATGGGAAGGATGGATTTTGTGTCCAAGAGTCAGAGCTCAGTCACAGACTTCCTGCCTCAAATGAGGCATCATTTAGTTCAGTAAATATGACATTATTAATATTCACCTACTTTAAAAAAAAAAAAAAAAAAAAGCTTTGCAAGTCTTAAGACTATGTGGGAAAATAGATTAATACTTACATCTAAATGTCAAGAACTGAGTTTTGTGTGCTAAAAAGCTAAAAGAAAAAAACCAAACAACAAAACAGAGCAGGGCAGCGGAGGGTAGAGAGAGAGAATAAGCAAGGAAACTCAAACCATGGGAAAGAACATGGAACCTTTGCTACCTCTTGCAATAATTAGCCAGTTATCAGCTCCAGACCATGCAGAAACGGAACAAACAAGATTCAAGGGAAGGAATTATGCTACATTTCAAATATGTTTTTTAAGATCCATTTTCCCATCATAAATAACATGCTGAATTGCTAAGAGTCAACAGATTTCATCAGGGCCACTTTACATCATGCTGTGCATTGTAAATAAAAGCACAAGCATTTCCTGCACTTAAGAGCAAAAATATTCATTGTCTGCAATTCACATAAAAGGTATGGAGAATACAGTGGGATGTATCAGGATTGATGTTACAGCCTACATGAGCATCTCATTTTACCCCAACCTAACATGAGCATAGCTACATTTTTCTATGAACAGGAACAGTGACATTTCACAAGAAAGACTGAAGATATTTTAAAATGTGTGCATGGGCTTTTCAATTTCTTTCAAACTTCAAGATAAATGTGGGCATATATTAAGAGAACTCTACTGTTCTACAGCCTATTACTGCATACCACTGCCATTGAGGCTTTTAAAAGAAACAAGTGACCAACCAGGCTTACATACAGTCAACGTGAACTAATGCCCACAAACTCCATCATGGCTTTACTGAAAAGCCAAAGGAAAAGCTACTTAACTTGAACAATTCACTTCACACACTTGAAAAATCAAGACAAAAACCCTAAGTGGTTCAGGTTGCCAGTGCTAATTTTCAAAATAATAGCAGACACAACCCATGCCCATATACAATGTCCCAACGCAGAACAATCCCAGAGTCACCACCTAAGCTCAGACCACTCACCAGCCCACACACTGGAAGTCAAGTGCTTTCCAACGCTGTCACATGTAAATCTGATGAAACCAGAGGGGAGCTGGAGACTGCTTGGGCACTACTCGAGGAAAGTTTTGAGGAAAGTGGCTGCCAATCCACACTAGGCTTTTTTTTTTTTTTTAGGTAAGTGGCATGGTCAGCCTGCCTGTGTATTTTCCCCACCTGTGAAATTGGAACCTATATAGTTGGTGACTGTTGACCATCTGCTTCGCAGAGCCTTGCAAAGATTCAGTAGGTTTATACCTACAAAGTCTTCTGAAGATGAAAGGTTTAGAAAAATATGCATTAAGACACAACACATTAAAAGAGACTGGGATAACAAAGACATATTGCAAAGTAATACTCACTCGCTCCTGACCAGCTGTGTCCCAGATCAGAAATTTGTGAAGCTCATTCCCACAAGGCACGGTTTTAGTCATGAAGGATGCTCTGAAAAGAAGGAAGCCGCAGAAATTTGTGACATGACCGACACTCTGAATACGCAACCTATAGAGCTTAGCCAATTCTGCCGGGCTAGGCTGCATGTGGGGAAACTCCAAAACCTTGATAAAATGCCTAGAGAAGTGAAAGTCTCCCTTTTCTCAGATAAAATATATGATGCCTATATATGTATTCTAAAAGAAGGGAAAAGCCTCTGATGTTCAGGAACACAGATGCTTCTGCTGCTAGCTAGCTCCATCTTCTTGGTGATACGGACCTGAGAAAAGGCATCAGCCAGCATCATACCAGGCAACAAATGTGCAACTTTTCAGTTAAACTTAGGAGACTGGATCACCAGGGAACAGAAAAGGCACCTGCTAAAATGCACATGGTGCACAAATGGAAAAAAGTTCTTCCCCCTCTCAATTCAGATGAAGAAGTCTTTGTGGCTTCTTGTATTTTTTGTAGGAAATGTGATTTGTCTAGGTTTTCACAGTGTGATTTTTCTTCTTTCAGGAAAGTAGGTTACAAATTTATAGGCTTTTTCTACCTTACAGCATTTCAGTTGAAAGCTGGCTAGGAGAGACTGCCAAACTCTGGTAGATTTTCTTTTTTTCCCCCATCCTATCTGGACACTGCTGAACAATTTCTGTTGTGACAACTTTTTTCCTGGCTCATAAAGATGGATTTGATACCATGCACTGTTATTACAAAAGCACTGAATGACATCAAATGACATATGATTGATCAAAACTTTTCCTGAGAATGATATACCAGAATTCTCCTCTATAGACACCTGCAAATTGCTCTAATTTAACAATGCTGCACTGCTTATAAAAATATTAAGTAAGGCAAAAAAGCGCAGCATTTTCTTTGGTTGTTTTCAGGCTGTGTGCTTTCAGTTGTCACTCTCCTTCTGAAAGGATTAAGCAAGACTTTACATCTTCAAAACCAGGAACTTTAGAGCCACAGCAGCTACTGTAGGTTGCAAGGAGTGTATATTTAAAACATTTGATTAATTTGGAAGAAAATAAAAATTAAAACCTTATCTATATAGACAAGTAATATCACCTGCATGCAAGCTAGCCTTCACGTTTTAATCTTCAAATAGAAAAATATCTTCCCTCTGTTATCAGAATTACAAAAATTAAAGGGATTTTTTTCTTTCCATTTGAGCAGAAAACACCTACTTAGCAACAGCAGCTACTTGGGGAAAAAGGCTGCTGCCGATTTAGAAGTAAAGAACCACTCAAGTTCCCATCAATTCCTTCACTGCAAACAAGTGCCCTTCAGTCAGTAATGTTATTCATTACATGCTTGTTTTCTCTCTGTCTATTTTTCTCCAGTCACTACATCTAGGAGCACCCAAAACTGTCCTGGAACTTCAATGTGCAACTTCCACCTAACACTCCTTCATGCATTGAAAGGCAGAGTTTTGGAAGATACCATTTAACCCTCTGAACAACACACAGCAATCAATACCAATCCTTCACAGATAATTTAAAACAGCTCTAACACACAAGCCAGATCAGCCTTTCCCACCCAAATTACTCCTCTGTGAATAGTACATATTAGCTTCCTTTCCCGTAAGAGATGAAGAATTTTCAAAATTTTCCAGGTAACACTGGACTTGGCAGATTTGTCCCTAAGATGTTAAAAGAAAAAAATTTGGAATTAAAATAAACTACAGGACTTACAGGCTTCTGATGGTCTGACACATGGAAGCTTGGCAGTTTTTAAAAGAACAAGAATGAATTAATTATACGTACTTTAAATTGCACTGTTCCCATTTCGAGAAAGGCAGGATAACGTGACGTGTCCTAAACCTAGGAGGTTTAGGACATGCTCTGTCCACACCTGGGAACAGACAGTCCCACATTCCAGCCCAGCCTGGCAGGATATACAACGTAGGTACGTTAAGGGCTCCCCACGGTCCTCCTGCCATTACGCAGCTATGGGGTGCCCTGGTCATTGTGCAGATCACAGCCGTTTGGATTTTGGGGTTTCGGTTCTTTAAGCTCCAAGGATCAGGTTTGATACCTCATTGACCAGTGGGAACTAAAGGGATTTTAATCCTAAGGTCCTATGACCAAAACACAGTCTAAAGTGGGAAGCTCTTGACAAGACAAAACCAAAAGGACACCAGCTGAGTAAGACATCTAAGAATGTCTTGATGTAAGATGAGTGAAGAAAAAAACAAAACAGAACAGCTGGAAGTCACGGCCATGCACAACACAAGTCAATACAGCATGGCTCTGGACAGCCCCAGGAAAGAAGCTATTTCAAGAGACACCATTCACAGGAGAATAGCAGAGCTCTGTCAGCCTCTCCATAATAGGGTATGCTAAAATATAGTAAATTTGGGGCCCCTCTATATTCCCACGGGGAGAGCAAAGCAGATCTGGTTTGGGGCAGCCCCAGACTGCTGGCCAGTGGGAGATTCTGTGGCTGCCCTAAACTCTCTAAACATGTAACATGAGCTGAAAGCCATTAAAAAGGAGTAGAGTTGAGTGAGATTGGTGAGCAGGAGAAAAAAAAAAAAAAAAGATAAATACAGTATTCTGAGCCTTGAAAGTAAGGAAAAGAAAGGAGCTCAGCAGAAGGCAGCAAGTTAAAAAATACATAGAAGAACAAAAAAAGGTATTATGCATGGTACTTACCCAATGGTAGGACTAATATTGTGATCAAAGTGGTCCTGGACAAATCGACAAACAATGCTTGATTTCCCAACCCCCGTATCCTGAAAATAAAGGAAAGCATGACAGTGAGTTCCGGGGACCCTAGATATCAATACTTCACCTGAAGAAACAGCCAAATATTAATTTGTGAAAGTAAATCCTCTCTAGTGGCAAGCGGGGCAGGCTAAACATTTCAAAAGAAAAGCAAGCACATGGATTATCCTTTTCAAAAGTCAGCACTGTGAATGGAACTCCCTGGTCCTCTTCCCAACACTCCCTTCTCTCCAAGCCTTGTATTTTTTTGGGTGGATTTTAAATTCCTGTTGCAAGGACTGTAGTACTTCAAGCATAGCCACTTGCATGAGAAAATCCTGTGCTTTCAGACACATGGTGCGTTACCCAGCCAAGCCAGAGAAACTTTCATTCAGGCCTGTCGCAAGGGCAAACCAAGCGTGACTCCAAAACAGTTTACTCAGACCAACCTTTTAGTAAACTGACAGCACTAACTTAGTGGAACTAACCTTTTCATGGCAAGACAAATGAGGCTGCTGGGTAGAAACTCTGCAGAGGCTTCAGGTGGTTTTGAAAAGGCAGGAATCCAAAGATTTGGATCCCCAGAGATGTGCAGTTATCCCTGTACAGGTTGTGCTACTGGACTGTGGTGAAACAGCGTTACATTAAAGGCAACGAAACCTGCTCTCTGCACTGCAATGTGGCAAGCTGCTTTCACTTGCAGGAATAGTCTTTTATTTTATCCCCCACCCAATCAGTAAGGAAAAATAACAGCAGTACAGCACTGGAATAAAAATCAGAATAATCTGGGCGAGAGCAGGGGAAAGCTTGACATTATGCAGAAATACTATTTTAGGCATTTAAGATATGAACAACTTCCCCAAAATGCAGCATTTTTCAGTTTGTCTCTGTTATTCCACAAAGCCTTGGATGGCAGAACAACTTAAATTATACAGAGAATCATCAAGGAAGAGGAATAGCAATATTGCTATGTCTCCCATAGAACTGCAAAGAGCATCCTTGGAGACAAAAGGAATGTCAGGAAATAGATGTTGACCTTTGCAAGACGTTAACAATGACAGCCCAGGGTCCAATCTAACTCATTAAAAAGTCAGTGGAAAGTTTTCTATTAATTTCATTGGAAGTGACCACAGAACTACCAGATTGCATTTGGTAGTTCCATTTGTATCCACATTTTAACACACTTGACTAGACAAAGTTATCAAGAAGTGCCAAGGCAAGAGAATACGGTTTATTGAGAGCACTACACCAATAACTACATATTAAAAAAAGAAAAAAAGCAGCCTTTGCCCACACATAACTACATATAAAAAAAAAGCCTTTGCCTTTCGTGTAATCAATTTTGCAAAATTTCATCTTCTTTTTGAATATGAAAGAAAAAGAATGCCTGTATTTAGATTTCCTTTCACCATACTTAAGTGAAACTATATTGCCACTGCAAGCGAGTCTTTATAGACAGCACTTATTAGAAAAGCATCATTTAAACTCTCATATTTAATTCAAAGCTGTCCTCAGTCAGTTTAAAAGCCATAATAAATGCTCATGCTACACAGACGGTTGTTTATCTACTGTGTTCAATTAGGAAAAAAAGATCAAAGAGAGGAGCAGTGTTTAAAACCAGGCCTGTAGCCTTTGATCAACTGCAGCCACACACCCTGTTGCTATTCCCAAATTTTGCCTTCATTATCAACTCCAGCTGACATCTCTGTATAATTACTAGACCAGGAGGGCAGAACACATTAAAAACAAAAAACAAAACAAAACAAAACAAAAAAAGAGTCCTCTGTGGATCTAATTATTATTCCAGTTTTTAAACGCCATGGAGAAACCAGAATTACCACCCACTGGGTGTGAAGAATTACATTTCCCTCTTGCGGGGACAGAGTTTCTGCCACCATGTTCGAAACAAGACATCAGCTCCCATGTTAGTTTAGTTCCGTGTACTTCCTTCAGCTCCCTTGACAGGTCACTGAAAAGGGCAACTGCAATTACAGCTCCTGAGCAAGAGGAGCCCTGTCTCTGGCAGGGACATGACATCCACAAGCACTGGATTAAAGCTTAGCTCATTTTCCTGGAAGTTCCTACCTCTTCATCTTTCAGTCTGTGGCTTTCACATTTCATGCTAATGTTAAAGGAACTTTAAAAGTTTCTATTGCTCTCGCATCTCTTGCAACAACTTAAGCATATGCCAGGCACACCAATAGCCCTCAAGAAGCTTAAAGGCATTCTTATACTTGGCTCCTGAGGTTGCTTGGACTACCAAGAGGGCCAAATTTACCGCTGGTATAACTCCAGTGAAACCAATGGACTTGAACCACAAATGAACCTGTCTTTAGGATGACCACGGCTGCAGCCAGCTGCCAGTGCTTTCCAGGAGACAGGCAATTTAATGCCTGGAACCAAAGTCATCAGTTGAAACAAGCACTCCCCGCTTCTGTTTTGTTGCCTGGAGGATACAAACAGCCGGCTACTGCAGTATAATTAGAGCACGGAGTGGAGGGAAGTAAAAAAGAAAGAGCTTCCTACTTAAAGCAGTGATTATCATTTCATCATGGGATTTAAAACTACTTAAACAGATTTCAGTCCATGTCACCATACTCGCGCCCATCAAACAAGATGCTCACCTGCTTGAAAGCAAAGCAAATCATGGTGCATGAACATTACACCACAACTTGAAAACTTAGTAGAAGTCTTCTACTGCTAATCAGACCTTATCTTCTACTGACAATAGGGAACTATCAGGTCAATCTTGCAGAAGTCAAGGAAAGCATGGTTGCTTCAAAGAAGTAGAAAAGCCATTCACTTCCTAGCAATGCATTGAAATTAAACCTCCTTGCTAAGGCTGTACAAAGCTTTCCTGCTACCATCTGCTTTGTCCTTTGCTATATGGTCTTCCTCTGCATACATCCATTTTTCTAACATCTGATGGGGATGGTCATCCTTGCTTTGTTCCTTTTTCTTCAAAGGTTGAGCCACATGCCTGGGTAACATTCAGGCATGCAGATGACTTATTTTTTCAGTTCTTAAAGTTCTGCTTTTTGCCAGCTTTTTATACCCTCTAATCTGTTTTTCTTTTTTGTTTTACTCCATGTTGGTGTACATATAACATCAAACATACACCAAGGAATAACATTTTGGCTTATGTGAAAGGTCACAACAGTATTGAGCTGAGTGGATTGGACAAGTTTCAGAAACTGAGAACATGTCCTCAGGAGTTATGTCACACTTTAAGGAGCAGGTCCTGCAATTCTTCAGCAAAATCCTTATCCATGGGAAATCCAAAGGTTTCAGCACTACACTAATTGACTCACCACGATCAAAAGCATACCACTCCATGAAAGGAATGGCAAGAAAGGAATAAATATAAAATAAACTCTTTTGAATCAAGGTGTTCATGATGCATTTGATGAGTCACTCATGGGACCAACTGCATGTTTTGCTTTTCTCCTTTCGTCTCATAAGCCTTGTGGCACACTTACAAAATACCAGTTATAAACTGCATTGTACTGAGATAAGCAAAAGGGGTGGGGAGGAAGGAAAGGAGTAGCAATGTAATCCACAGTAAATGAACCACTATTAGCTCACCAGAAGAAGTAACTGCAACTTCAGAATCTCCCACTGGTCAGCAAAATGGATATGGAAACTGAAGCCATATCAGATGTTTCCAATAAATACAAGGAACCAATGCAAGCGTGACTAATTCCTGATTTTTACCCTTTAACCTTGAAAAGACATTCTCTATTCTTCTAAAATCCCTTACCCACAGATTTAGAAATGAGAATTTTAAGAGCACCAGAATGGAGAGCAGCACACCACAAAAAACAGTGCTTCCACCCACACTCCTGCTCGCAGAGAACCACCCCACTTGGCTCTTCTCCGCTCACATTACTGTAAAGGAGATGAGGCTGTATTTCAAGCCAGCAGAATTACAGGATGCTGGCAACTCATTTACAGGCAAAAAAACAACTGAGCTGCTGATTTCTTCTGGCTGATTTGCAGCAGCATAGAGGGAGATTTAAAAAAAAAAAAAAAAAGGCAAGCAGAAATTCAATGAGCAATGTATTAATAAAGAAAACCATTTTCCCATTATGAACAGGCAGTTGGAATATTCCTCTGTCCATTGTTCCAGATGCGTTTATCCTGGCAGAAAAAAAACTAATGAAGAAAAATTTATCTCTTTAATTTAAATCTGGATGTCTTATTTATGTCTTTGCACAACCATAGGGTCCAGTCCTCCAAGCACTTTTCCAAACTGAAGGGAACTATACTACCCTGTAAACACATCCCTGATTAGGATGTTAGTCTTTAGCCATGATATTACAATAGCTTTTTAATAGATTCAAATGGGTCAAGCCCTATGGTGCTGAGCAAACTAAACTCTTCATGTAAATTCTTTTTACATCCGAAAAGGAATAAATGTTGAATTGACAAAAAAACGCACACATATTGTGACTGATGACTAAACAGCAGCCCCATAATTGCATAATTGCACACTGCTGCAAGAGCTTTTTTATTCTTGTCTACGCAGAATCTGTGCTATGTTAACACATAGGCCTTTTTAAATATATGGAAGATTAGATAAACCACACAAAAATCCTTTTATGACTCTAGGATTTTGGAAACACAAATAAAACGAGAATACTAGATAGCACTTCACACGAAGAAATGGCACACTAAGAATTAACATACTGAAGAAACTGCCTTCTGTCCTCCCACTTGCAAAATAAGAAAAAAATCCCCAAACATCTGGCTTGTAACCACCACAGATCTCATGACTAACTTCCCGTTTCAGCTTTAGAAGAGGGTTGAGATACCCTGGAGACGGGTGCCACAAAAATCTGCATTGAAAAGTAACAGAGAACCAATCTCCATAAAACAGGGATCCAACACACGGCTCCTTCAGAAGGACAGAAGTTTTCCCATCAGGTTAGACAAAGCCAGGATTTAATCCATGGTATTTTAATTTGTGTAAATTTTTTACAAATTAAAAATGTCTGTCTCTCCAAAGCATTTCTCATAATAACCAAGATTCATTGAGACACGATCTAGAGGCAGAGGTCTCATTAAAATTCACTGGCTTTAACACGCGTTGTCGTACATATTGGAAGAATGATCACGCCCTAGCAACCTGGAGGGTATTAATACCAAGTGCTCGAAAAAAGCAAGTCAAGCAGATATTATTTCAACAATAATATGAGAAACATTTGGAAATGACAAGTCTTTATCCTTTCCCATAAGCAAGAAACTGGTCTCATGGCTCATGTGGCTTCCACCAAACTCAGCAGGACTCCCCTGCACCTCACAGTGGAAATGCATCTGCCCCTCAGAGCCCGCTTGCACTGGGGCTCCCCAAAAGCTGACCTGCTAACCACCCTAAGTGCAAAGGCACCACGAGCATTTGGCAGCTCAGCCCTTCCTCTGAGGACCCCTGATCAAGAGGGAAAAAAGTGCAACCGTTGCAGTCAGGGTTGATTTAGTGTAACCCCCCGGCAGCCCCTCGTGCATAACTGCTTCATCAGGCGTACAGCTGGAATTACAAAGCTGCTCACACCAATGAAAACCTGGGTTCCAGGCAGAAGGCAAGACTGGACCCTACCTGCAAGCTGTTTTGAAGCTTTCTCGAGAGAGATTAGCATCAAGACGTGCACTAAGTGCACGCACCAGAAACAACCATGGTCAAATATGGGTCACTAATGATCTTCTCAGAGCACCTTCCAGTGAGATAATGCTGCCTTGTGTCATCCTTCAGATATGGGACAGCGGGGGGGGGGGGGGGGGGGCTTGATCGAACATACAGAACAAGGGTACAGTCAAAAAGCTGTCTCACTCTCCTGGAAAAGAATCTGCTCAGAGAGGAAGCTGGCTGCTCCTCATGATTAAGAGAAGCAACAATTCCTGGCTCCCTGTCACATATTCATGCCACCGGACAAACTTCTTGGCCAGTTCATTACTAACTGAAGAGTAACAGAGGAGCCAGTTTACGCTGAAGATTTCCCAAGCTAAATTCTCCTCTTTGTTATACCAGTTTGACTCCTGCCAGTGCTGCAGCAAAGAAGGAGAGGTCTTTGCTTTGCCCAGTGCAGAACTATCATTGTTGGAGTAATTAAGACATACAGATGAAAACATTTGAATTGGTATGAAGTTGCCAGAAAGGAGAAAACTGTCATTTATCATCAATGCATTTAATATTTTAAATACAAAAAAAAGGCACTCAAAACCTCTGCAGCTGGCCAGGCAAATATGAGGTAGAAAGACATGGTTTAAACTTTAGGGGAAGAAAAATAATCAATGAGTCTTAACAAAAAATGCAAATGCAGAGAGACCTTTCATTCTAGTAGCTCTGTAAAGCGCAGCTGGTTTTGACTTGGCAGTTCAGCTTCTGCACATTAAAATAGCCATTCTTTCCACTGTCAGAATTGGCCATGCTTTAGTTTTTGATTTATAGTTGAATCCCCCTGGCCCATTCCCATTATCCTCAGCAGGGCTTTGATGGAATTTGAAAATTCACAGCAGCATAATTACACCACAGCGCTGCTAGATGGTTAGCATTTTATTACCTATCATCAAACAAATTGCTAGGCCTGTACCGTAAAGTATTGCTGGGCTTTTGCAGAAATGCATTCTCAGCTCTGGTCAAGCCTGGTATCTAGGAGGAATGTCACTCCTCAGGCAAGGTCTGGCATGCAGCACTGAGATATCTGACCTGCAGCTTCGATGCTTTCGGAGATGCCAGTCCTTAACCCAAAGGCATGTGATGTGGTAAGGCTGAGTACAGGATTACAGCTGCCTTTTAAATCCCAATGGAGGTAAAAAAGCAACAAGCTGAACAACAAAATACAGCATTGCAATTTGCAGCCTGCTTTAGTCCTCTATGCCTGCCATTAAAATTTTAATCATTACTCAGACAATCAGATGCAGGCAGCATTGCAATACTTTCCATGTCTTACTAATTCAGTTACAGCTGCTCTGGAAGGCTGTGGCAGGCAGCTTGAAAAGCATCTGAAACTGGCTCTGGATTTTTATCAACCATAGGAACATACAAGGAAGAGTTATGCACAACAGACTCCTGATCACAGTTTCCAAGGGCAGTATTTTCATCTAAGAATTGCTCTACCCAATAAACTCTTTGCTAGCCTTAAACACATCCTTCGTCCTTCCCTGTATTTGGGTATCACTTACTTGTCTGAAAACACTGCTACAAGGAGAAATACCTTTCAGGAGACCTGGGTTCAGAGACACCCCTGGGACTGAACTGAACCTGCCAAGCATCAGGCTTGTCCCAGCAAAAATGGAGCCATGCACTGCGGAGTGGTGTCTAGGAAGAAGTGCAAATAGCTTCTCGCTGTATTCAGTTTTTCCATCTGCAAGATGTATCAAGTGAGCAAATCCCACCACCGCATAAGTGCACAGATGCAAATACAAGAGCAGCTCTCAGACTGACACATTGGCTCTCAGCCGCTTCACCAACAGAAAACTGCCTGAGGCTCCAGCCTGAACCAGGGGGAGGTGCTCTGAAGCCTCACTTCTGCCCTCAAAAGAACACGCATCTCATTCAGGACACAAGCAATTTTTGTAAATTCCCATTTTCGTTACAGCCTTGTACAACGAGAAATAGATTATTTGCCTTGTGAGCAACGTGATTCTCGGAGAAGACCCTTTTCCTGTTGATTTGCTGGGATCTCTCTTCCAGGGCTACAGAACAGACCCAGGGGCACACCTGCTTCCCAAAGTGGCACTACTATTTTTCAGCTCCTTGACAGGCCCTCTACCAAACAAGATGCCTGTTGTGTTTTTCCTCTCTACACCATCACCACCACCTTTAATTGTTTGACTTTCTTCATTACCGAGCCTGGCAATGTACTTCTGTAACAAGAGCTCCAGACAACATCAGGCATGGCCTTATACTACCAATGATCTACAAGGAGTTTCTGCAAAGGTCTCAAGGGTACTCAGTTACATAGCAAATTTTTGAAAGGGAAAAACTGGAACCAGAGTTGGCCTTCAGGAGTGTCAGTGTGCTATCATGCACTTTCCTGAGTGAAGGGTACTCGCCAAATGAACAGCAACACTCCCACTGAATATTGGAACAGAGTTCCCCAAGATCCCAGCACAAACACACAGATCTCAATGTAACTGTGTTTTGAGGGGGATGATTATTCTGCAGTGTCTCACTTCTTCAGTAGGAACCACCACAGTTCTTTTGGTCATCTGTCCGTGTGTGAACCTTACAAGAACATCCCTGTCTGCATTCCTGTTTGTTGCATGCCTTTCTTTAAACTCAATATGTGGTAATATTGGTATATTTTAAGTCAGTCAGTATATTACTCCCATAAAGTTAGGACAGTCTGTGTCAATCTTCCCACAGCAAAACACCCTACACATCATTTCAAATTCCTAGTGTAATTTCAGGCCAATGCTGGTGTTGTAAAGCACAAATTAGCTACAGAATAAGGCTTTTTCCTCTGGTACACATTAGAATTAGATTAAGTCTAATTCCCTCTACACGTAGGAAGTGCTACGCTTGTTCTCAGAGACATTTTTCTACCCCCAACCAGGTCAGTCCTGTTATATCAGAATACAATCCTTCCTCCTACTGCTGAAAGGACTGCATTTGGGACAGAAATTCTTGGCCCTATCGTTCTCAGCTCACTAGCTGTTAAATGAAAACAATAATTACTTGATTTTACCTTGTAGCAGCATTATGGGGATTTAAATCAGTGATAGTTCTAAAGTGTTCAGACAGTAGAGTGACAAAGAACCATTTAAGCGTCTTAAGAGATAAGTCAAGTGCCAAGTTTGTTTGGTATTTATATGCATTTTCAATACCATCTGTATATTTCTAATCACCATTTGAAAACAGAAAAATATCTGCTGGCCAGGGCTTAATGCTATCTGACCTCTTGTGGTGGGTTGACCCTGGCTGGAGGCCAAGTGCCCACCAAAGCCGCTCTATTACTCCCCTCCTCAGCTGGGCAGGGGAGAGAAAATATAACAAAAGGCTCATGGGTTGAGATAAGGACAGGGGGAGATCATTCAGCAATTACTGTCATGGGCAAAACAGACTTCACTTTGGGAAAATTAATTTAATTTATTGCCAATCAAATCAGAGTAAGGTAATGAGAAATAAACCCAAATCTCAAAACACCTTCTCCCTACCCCTCCCTCCTCCCCAGGCTTAGCTTTACTGCTGATTTTCTCCACCTCCTCGCCCCTCAGCACCACAGGGTGATGAGGAATGGGGGTTGGGGTCAGTTCATCACACATTGTCTCTGCCGCTTCATCCTCTTCAGGGGCAGGACTTACCACACTCTTCCCCTGCTCCAGCGTGGAGTCCCTCCAACGGGAGACAGTCCTCCACAAACTTCTCCAACGCAAGTCCTTCCCATGGGCTGCAGTTCTTCAATGAACTGCTCCCGCAGGGTTCCCTTCCATGGGCTGCAGTCCTTCAAGCACAGGCTGCTCCACCATGGGTCTCCCTGCGGGGTCACAAGTCCTGCCAGAAAACCTGCTGCAGCGTGGGCTCCTCTCTCCATAGGGCCACAGGTCCTGCCAGGAGCTTGCTCCAGCGCGGGCTTCCCGCAGGGTCACAGCCTCCTTTGGGCATCCACCTGCTCCAGCATGGGGTCCTCCATGGGCTGCAGGTGGAGATCTGCTCCACCATGGACCAACATGGGCTGCAGGGGGACAGCCTGCCTCACCATGGTCTTCCCAACGGGCTGCAGCAGAATATCTGCTCCAGTGCCTGGAGCACCTCCTCCCCCTCCTTCTTCACTGACCTGGGTTTCTGCAGGCTTGCTTCTCCTACATATTCTCATTCCTCTCTCCAGCTGCAGTTGCTGTTGTGCTGTTTTCTTTTTTCCCTTCTTAAATCTGTTATCCCAGAGATGCTACCACTGTCACTGATGGGCTTGGCCTTAGCCAGCGGCAGGTCCGTCTTGGAGCCGGCTGGCACTGACTCTGTCAGACATGGGGGAAGCTTCTAGCAGCTTCTCACAGAAGCCACCCCTGTAGTCCCCCACTACCAAAACCTTGCCGTGCAAACCCAATACACCTCTGAATGTATGACTTATCATCTGATCCCTTCTCTCCATTTGTTTTCCTTTAGTCCACATGGGTTAGCAAAACACGTACAGTGACTGCCCATCTGCTTCGCCTCTGAGCTGGATGCATCTGCAGCCCTGTCCACCCCTCCTGTTCCCAACCAGCCACTAAAGCCAAATGCTTGCTGCCAGGTTTTGGCTCCCTTACGAGTGTGATTATTCAGCATGTGGTTTCCTTTCACACACATCCTGCACACATCCTCCTGTGGAATTAAACTCAGGCATGCATAGCTGCTCTGATATCTGCCATACTTGGAGCCAAGGAATGCAGTCCTACTTGTCCTGCCATTTTTATAGGCTTCTTTGGAATTAATAAGTTTCTCCATATTCACTGTCACAGGTCCATTGCTCTCCACCAGATCGCAGCCCAGTAATCTTTTAGAGACAAACGCACACTTTCTTGAATATTTTGCTGCATCCTTTCCTCTCTTACAGACAAAAAAAAAAGAATATTTCCAGCCCTCCCCCACCCCTGGACTTCAATATTAGTTATCATCTCTCAAGCTATTTACTTTTTTTCAGAGATAAGGCCAGAGACCCCAAACAACACCATGGCCTCATCAAACTATAAAGTACAAAAGCAAGCGTAGATGGCCAAAAGCACTTTATCATCCTATCAAAGCAATGTGCAAAATGAGAGAGACTGAAGAGCAGCTATTATCTGTATAGTAACTAATGTTAGCAATAAATTCACTTTCCTAGAAACAGTCATATATTTCTATATGTAATACTATATGAAACCAAAGTCTGTCCTAGACTGTTTCCAAGATATCTGGCATTATTCTGCTATCATAACTAGGGGTCCAATCGCAAGCTTTTCATGCTGAGTTGAAGGCATGGAGAATCACAACTACAGACTGAAGAACTTCAAGATGAGCGGACCAGCCCTATCTTCCCTCCTCTTTCTTCCCCCAACACTTGGTTTTCAAAACGATTCGCCCAAAGTACTCTCCCTCATTTGGCAGCTAGTAGGCATTTCACTAACTTCAGCTGAAGATTTGACTCCAAGTGTGGAAAGGTTTCTCCAAATGTGTGGACTCCAGAGAAGGAACGTTATTACCTTGAAAGAAGGCACGAGATGATGCTGGAAAGATGACCTAATCAGAAAGGGAGCTATCTTTCCTTCGTACATAGTCCAGTGACTGGCATGGCATTAAATCAGCAGTAAGGAACAAATCCTTGTTCTATACCACACTAGCAGTGGGTGGCAGGATCAGCGGTCACTTAAACTATCTACTACCCAAGAAAACACAAAGTGGCGCACGTGGCTGCTGTATGTTTACTCACCCAGTGCTTACCAACCATGTCGCTCCTCCACAACTTGCCAACTCTTTTGTGTGTGAAGTTGGCATGGGAATATAAAGAGATCTTTGTTTATGAGACAGGGGGCTGTGGAGGGAAAGGGAGAACAAAGAAGCTTCCTTTAAAGCTATTCTTTAAAGTAACTCCAATAGAATAAAAATAAATAAATAAAACATGGCAAAACAGAAATGCAATTGATGAAGAAAACATAGCCTGTGGGTCAGTACTCCAGCTACCTGCAACATGACTCAAGAACAGCAACACTGTCGAATATATTAAAAAATGGTAACAACAAATTAACACTGCAGCCAACCTAGCTCTGGAATGTCCAACTTAGCAATTTTTAAAGCTCATATATTTCAGTAAAAAACCCACCCAAACCCATACTCTAATTCAAACGTATCTGCTTAATCACTGCATCTTACTGTACAAAGTGCAAGCTAACCACACCGCCATGCTAGCATGGGTGTGGACAGCAAAGATAACAGCCTTCAATCATTATTATTTAGAAACTGCTTCCCCACATCAAATTTCTAGCTAATTCTCTGTGTCTTTTCTTACACATTTCCTTCCCCTCTCCAGACAAGTTACCAAATTTAGAACAGTAGCTGAACCGCCGAGAGAAATGGAGGATATTAAATTGAAATCAAAGAGCAGAATCTCAATCAATCAGTTTCTTATGCCCTTGACAGCATGTGGTATGGATGGCTGTGGAGGAAGAACTGCTTAGCCTGGTGAAAAAGAAGACAGGAACTTGGAGTTTATTTGCATTCCTTCATCTCAAGTTGTGGCTTTTGGGGGCATTGGCTATTCACTTAAGATGCTGAACTCCTTGTTTTGAACTGCCTCTACAGTTTCAGGAAAGAGCATGATATAAAAAGCAGCTGCAAATAAGGTGGTATCAATCTAGCTGACTCAATGAGATGAGAGGATGAAAGGAGGAACAAGAGGAGCACTTTTCAAGAGAGTAATCACACACACACACACACAGATCTCCTTTGGGGTCACAGCACATGCCAATGAATGAGCAAAAACCCCTCCCACTGGATGGGGCAACCCAACAGTGCAAAGCCTGAGGCCATCCTTAGTGAGACTTGCTCGTGCTTTACACTACAGTAAAGCAGCTTTTGAGTACAACAGTGTGGTCACAAGCTGTGTACTAGCAGTCCGTCCTTTTGGGGACCTCAACATCAAACAAGGCACTGGCTGATTTAAGTCACAGAGAACAACTTTGCTTCAAAAAAACTGACCCAAGACTCAACACGTGGTGGGAAGCAAGACCCCTCACTACCTGACACAGCTGCCCACCAAAGAAAGCTCCATCACAAAATCAGACACCATAACACCCTCCTACAAGGGCTGGACTGTGCTGCAATGCAAGGGAGGGCATTTATTTGGGAAATAGCACCACCTGGTGACTCCTGGTACTAAGGGAGAAGGAGACAGTCAACGGGGCTGTACTGAGACAGGAGGAAAGGAGGAAGGAGCACTGGCTAAATTGCTCAAGTGTGTTGGGAACCAAGACCCTGGGTAAGGAGAGAAAGAGGACTGCATGATGGAGTTACAAGAACTAGATGGTGGGACAGAAAGAGATGGAAAGAAGAGTGCCTGAGCACCTTCCCTTGGAAGCACGGGCACCTCGCACTGCCGCTACCAACTTGGGAGCCCTGTGTGACAACGAGTGGTATGAACATAGCAAAGGCAGCTGGAAAGGGATGCCCATATCCCACACATAAACCACTGAATTAATGAACCAAGAAAGGAAAAAGAAAAAACCCACCCAAACCAGCACAGCATCAACAACATTGTACACCGCAGAGGGATTTCTTTTTGGTTCATTTTTAGGACACCTATAGCTGTAGGACTTAGAGTCACTACCATCCAAACAGGAATCATACCTCTAATTGCCTTCTACTGATCACTGAATCATAGGATCCTCCTGACCAAGTCATAACATAGACCAGCAGGTAAACCTACCCTGCCAGATGCCCTGTAAGTGATAAGAAAGTGTATTATTTCACATTCCATGGTATACTCTCCCACCTCTTCAGTCCCAGCACCTCAGTTCACCTTAATGACCTCTCCCCATTACTGGCTTGCTGATTTCCCACCTAAGCACCACCACAGACACTTAAGTATGATCACTTCCATGTTTACCACTTCATTTTTCAGGTGAGAAGGAGAAACGAGAGCCTTGGTTTACCATGGGAAAATTCCTACTGTGGTGCCACAGGTGGGTGGTGGTCACCACTCATCATCCCCCCTGCCAACAAAGCAGGAACCAAGCACAAACAGAACAGATCTCTCCAGCATATGAAACCTCAACAGTGAGGAGCTAAATAAAGCCCTAGTAAAACAAAAAAATTGCAAGTCCTGCTTTAACGCCTGTGCAATTTTACTGACAGCAATACCTGATTTTGGCAACTCAAACAGTCAGAATTTATTTTCTGGACACACTTGGAAGACTTTTTAATATCTGCATGCTGCCATCCTTTTCCTACCCACTCTATCTCAAAATATAAATACACTTACAAAAATCCACTTGATGTACCACTCTTCCCACAGATAAATTGCTATTAAAAATACAGTAAAAATCTGCGTGAAGAATATCTGCTTAGGAATCCTGATAATTGACCCTGAACTTGAAAAATTAAGGTGTAAGTGTAAGGAAGTAACTTACAAGTCACTATATATCACATTGTCAATGATAATAAGTATTGATTGCAGTGGTTGTTATCTCTATGGACCACATGCACACATACCAGCATAACAATCCAGCTAAATATCATTCATCATCATTGTGCAATGCAGTGATCAGAGAAACTAAATTCAACTTTCAGACTAAATACATAAATAACCTGAGGCTTTCATAGTTCAGTAAACATGTTAGGCAACAGCATCCTGACAAATGTTATTTTTGAGTACAGTTTGGCAGCAAAAAATGGGATAAACAATTCTGTGTTATTCTTTCCAAACCAAATTCTTTTTCCAGGTGAACCTTCCCCACATATATTTGTAGCAGCTGAAACTTTCAAAATAATGTTATGACGAGGAGATAATCTTTGACCTGAATTGCTGTTTGACACAAGTTTCTGTTCATAACCCAACACCCTGCCTCTTCCCTTGTCAAATCCTATCATTAGTGGCCATAACTTCAAAATACTTGTTAGTGTCACTAAATGGGGAGGGAAGGAAGGATTTGATATACCTGTCCTCACATAGAAGATATTCAAAATCTTCCAGCCAGTCTGGAATTGATAATCCAATCCAATCCAAACATTATAGTTTCATATTACAGATTGCCTACAAATCTCAAGAAAGTCATTTTCTTTTATTAAATGAAGGCAGTGGCTCTTATGCAGTCAACTATATGCACATCAACTAGGTACAGCATTTGAGGAAATGGCTCTTGGTGTTCAGTCTACTATTTCAGTAATATAAAAGTTGTCCAGCAGTTGCCTAAAAAATTCATGAAAGGGCTGAATTACCTTCAAATTTGCCATCCAAGCTCAGTAAGCAACTCAATTCAATGTTCAGACATTCCACTCCCAATTTGTAACTACCCCACCTGCAACTTATTATTGCATTTCAAACCAAAGAGGAAGAAAAAAAGCCACGTACATTATGAGTGCCAACTGAAACACCAGTCGAAAACTTCAGTCCTGGAGAAAAGAAAGCCTGATCTCTTCTCTCTTGCAGCAACAGGCGACAGAGAGGAAGAAAGCAGAGTTTCAGGGGGCAGCTATATAAAGACATTTCTCCTGGCAAATGGGAACATGCCTCATGGGCCCTGGATCTTTGCTCCAAATTAGCAGAGCCCTAGTACAGGGTATGTCACCTAACAACTCTTCCTTGCCTCTCCACTGGCCAAAGGCAGCCAGACACCAGCAACTTGAGCGGTTCAGGAAACGCCACGTGGGTGGGACAGGGGCTAAGGATTTAGTCCACAGTTTTATTGCCAAAAGCTCTGCCTCTGCTTATCAGTTCCTCTTAGCTGACACAACAACCTGTAAAATCAGCAGTCTCCAATGACCACCAAAGGTCTGAAGTAGTCTCCTTTATCAGCAGCCTAAAGGTTGGCAAGCTGCTAAAGGCACCTTCTTTATGCAGGCTGCCCTTGTAATTTGCCAGCCCACCTGCAGCCTTTGGAAACCTGCCTTCATTAGCCTTCCAGACACATTAACACATGCACCTTCCCCCAAGGCATCAGGGGAAGGGGGGTGAGTTGAGATTTACTGGAATTTGCCATTATTTGTTATCTACAGTTAAATGTAGGTAACACATAGATAATATAGATCTACATGGACATTAAATAGCAACAAGGAGTGGTCTAAAAGCCTTGAAACTGGGGGCTTTCATTTCCTGAATTGACATGCAGGACTGGGAATGGACAATCAGAGGTTTGCATAAACCTAAATCTGTGTTAGAAAATTTTTAACCAAAGGATTACATTTAATTAGCTTAGATTAATGGTGATTTCCTGTTCATTTCACCTACTGCCTGAATCTGAAGTTCTCCCTAATACAGTAAATATCACCGCTTATTTTAAACAGCATCATAGGAAGGACCCAGCTGGTGCTTTCTGCTCTGTCACCCATGCAAGTAAACAGAAGCGATAACAAGCAGCACGGTATAATAAAACCCAGGGCTGAGATTTTTTATCTGTGGATTTACTATGTGCTGCTGTGAACTTACTGAGAGCAAAGCTATCTGCACCAAACAGGCTCATAAATGGAAGAAATCATCAGTGCAAGGTCGTATCCCTTAAGCAGTTGACTTCTTGAATGTTTTCACCTCCTCTTGATTTCAGCAGGAATGAAACTCAGCAGCTCCTGAAGCGGGTACCACTAGCATCAGGGAATTCAACTATTTAGGGAAAAGCCTTTTAAATGGGCAGGAACAGGTTTTGTTGCTGTTACTGTTAAGGCACGGTCCTCTCTCCGCCACAAAAATAACTAGGAAATAAGTATCTAACTTACAACTGACTCACAGAAGAAAGTTTTTATTCACATGGCCAATTTTTCTCATCTTCACTTAGAAATCAGAAACCAGAAATGGTCAAAAGCATACAGACTTTGCAAATCTTCAGCTGAAACACGCTGGGAGCATTTCAAATGGCAATGTTAAACCATGAAGTTTAGTACGTTTAAGGACATCTCCTCAAGGGACAAGAATAGCGGCCTATTGGAAGAGCTGATTTGGTCTTTCCCTCCAAAGCAGGAAGAGACTGAGCCACACAGAGGGTGCTGCGGAGTCCCTCTCAGGACAGGCTGTTTGGGTGCTAAACACGCTTTCTGTGTTGCAGCCTGAGCGCTTGGGGCCGAGTCCAAAGCTCCTGCAGACCCTGGACATGGCAGAACAACAGGCACAGCGATTTTGGATGACATCTCCAGTGGCCCATGAGATCCCACCAGACCTTCCCTTTCAGTTACCAGATCTGCAACAGAGTGTTCTTGACGGATCAAAAGTGGTCCAGCTTAATTTAATGCAATGTAATCAACAATTCTGCAGGTTCACCTGGACAAAAGTGTTTTGAAACATAGATGAAACAATACTAAGTTACAGCTTTAAAAGAAAAAAAGAAAAGTGAAGGCTAAAACCAAGGGAGAGGTGGCAGGATTTTTTCACTGTACCTTATTATTTTGTATGTATTACTCCCTTTGCTGTTTTGCTCTGTGTGGTTTTCTGTTTCCTTATTTACAGCTTCTCTTTCCTTCACTCCTTCTCTGACTTTAACCACCCTGCCGTGTTCCTCATTCCCTCCCACGAGTCCGCCACAATGCTCCTCTAATGCTTTCCGCTGGTCTCTCAGTTTCAGTCCTCCACTTCCTCCTCCATTAGTCTCTTTATCACTTTGTTCCTCCAAATCTCCTCTACACTGACTTTTGCACCCTTTTTTCTACTGGTCATCACTTAAACTATTCCTGAAAAACTTTATAGGCTGTAGGGCTACCACCACTCTCCTTCAGACAAACTTTTTAAAATTGGACTTATTCTATAACTGCCAAAAGTTCATTCTCTTTCTTTCGCCACACCAGCCTAAAGGAGAAGGCAAAGCTGGACATGAAATTCTGCATCAATTTAGTTACCTGGTCAAATAAAGCACCATCCTGAAAACCAAGCAGAGGTAAAACTGAGCTACTTTATCTGCTTTTAATGTTAAACAACAGGAATCACTCAAGAGCTGTGTTATCTCAAATAATTAATTTACATAAACTTTTTATCTTTGTCCTCCACACAGGACTGCATTCAGTTCTATATTAAGTATACACTGAGCTTTAAGCTTGGGATTCAATTTAGCCTGTACCCTGATACACTGCTGAAGAGGGATTACCCCAATGCTTAGAATTAAATATGTACTTAAAGGGGTTTCAGTAACATAATCTTGAATCAGCATTTATGTTACCTGGTTTTATACAACTGCCATTTTTGTCACATAAATTGTGCTCCAACTGTCTGTCTGATGCCTAGGCATGTATTTATTCTTTTCAAGTGCACCCCACAGGAAAAAAAAATAAAGAAAAATATCCAAGGCAGGGTGGGGAGGTGGGAAATATTAATGAACAGAACAATTGACTCTGAAGACTATTCACACAAACTACACTCTGCTGCTGGAGTCATAACAGTTGAAGACATTGTTTAATTCCTTCGTTGACATTCAAGCAAACTAAGACAAAAACAAAGTCCAACTTTCCTTGAATTTTCCACAAGACCGATATCATCCAAAAAAAGAAAAATGCTGACTTAAGCGATAACATAAGAAAACACCTTTTTTGTAGCACACTCAAGAACTGAATAGCCTAAAAGTAAGACTGTCTGCATAGTATTGCAAAGGTTGAAGTCAGCATGGATTATGCACCATGAAGGACTTCTGGCCTAAATGTGGTTGAAAGCTTCCTGTTCATATCACCTTTAACAAGATATATCACCAAGTGTTCATTTTATGACTCTTAAAATAGACCCACTTACATTTAGTATGCTATAAGGAAAAAAAAAAGAAAAAAAGAGAAGAAAAAGAGATAATGGACTTCCTATCCAATAAAGAGAATCTGTTCTTTCTCATTGCCTAAATCCCTCCAGGAATTAACCAACCACCAGATTTACCCAGTCACAAAGTGGAAGTGTGCCTTTACAGACTGGTAGTGGTGTGTGTCAGTCAGTGAGAGGCTTTTTTTTATATTAACAAAGACTGTCTTAAGCAAATGTAGTATTTGCTTCCACAGATGGCAGAAGCTGCTTGAGATTAAAACTGTGACTGTGCATGGACAAACACCTCAAATTTTTCAGTTTTAATATGCTTCTAGCTCCTAAACTACTAACCATAGAGATGATGTGCTTTCTCTCCCTTAAATCAAATAGTTAAAAACAAATTAAAGACCTCGGAGCCAAGCTGAGCCTTGGTGTGACTCCACACCGCATTCAAGGGAGTCCTCTCAGGGATGCTTTCACATCACTCTTTGGGAAGCCTGGTGATCCTTACTACAGCTTCTCTGCATTGGCACCCACTAGACGTTGACCGAATACCTAAGGATTCCTCTTCTGCCACTGAATCCCCAGCATCAGCGTCACAAGCAAAAAATCAGTACATCTGGAAAATACACGCAACAGCAATCCTGGAGACAAGGTACCAGCTACTGATTACAAGCATAAGATAGAGAAAGTTAAAGCTACGCCAATGCCTGCTGTATCTCATGGGTCACCAGCGAGCATGGGAGGACATGTAAATGACTTGAGGTATGTCCCACCAGTCTGGAGCACAGCTCTGCTGATGAACCATTAGATCTTGTCAACACCTATTAAGCTTTGTTTGCTGCAGAATTAAACGGACAAAAAACCTGTTATTTTTTCAAAATTATACCCATTTTAGGAACCTCTTTAACTCACTTGACTCTATAAACAGGCTTTAAAGTAGAGGAAAATCTGCACCAGAGAGTCCCTAGCTGTAGGTGAATTCCTGCAAGAGGCTGATATTTACCATTTTGTAAGATTGCTCTTACAGTTTTTTTATAGTCCCCTGCAGTTGTGCACAGCAGAGGCTGACCGGTCCAACCGGGACACCCGATGACGCCTGCAGCATCCTGTCGCTCTGCTGACAAAGGAAGAAACAATAACTCGGGAACACGAAGTATTTAGTAGCTGGATTTATTGCACATGTACTTCCACATGTTGCCCAAATAAGAACTTGCTGTGTCCAAAACAAAAAGTGCAAAACCGTAACTGCTCTACCCTCTCCTCCAAGAAACATAAAAACCACACACTAACTAGCATTTATGTTTAAAAATAGCCAGGCAAAAATAAAAAGCGTTTGTTCCACTGCCTGTTGTTCAGCTTTCACAAGCAGCCCTGCAAGGCTGGAGACTAAATCAGACCACTGGCATTTGCTTACACAGGGCTGTGCTCCAAGCTGGCCTCCCATCCATCTCTGCTGGTAACTCTCTAAAGCTTGGATTTGTCTTCTTACAGTGGTGTTCAAAACTGTGTGTGTTCACGGGAGGGGTGTATGAGATGTTTCAGAAGAAAATTGAAACATGTCGCTTCCCTGGTGTATTACAAGTCGAGATGGAATTTTAAAAATTTCCATTCACCTTGACCCATACACTATTGCCCAGTCTCTACAAGGTAGGTAGAGAGAAGAAAAACATCTCCATGAGAATAAAACCATCTTTTATTCTCATTTACTTCAGGAGTCCATGCCCCATGCCAGTTCTCACACACCTTCTGGTGAGGGGCTACAGAGTTACATTTACACAAGCGTATGCTGCGAATGTGAGTTAGTGGGGGGCATGACAAGCCCCAACAAGGAGCAGAGCAATGCAGGCTTGTTCTGCCCTGTCCAAAAAGCGTGGGATGATCTAACCCATCGGTGTGATTAGCACTGGATGGAGGTAGGATTTTTTTTAATATTTTATAATGCAGCCAAGTATCCGAAGGAAGTGGACGGGAAAAAATAAACCAGCTTAAATCTGCTGTAAAGGTTAGTAGGCTAAGCATTTAGAAATACCAGGCCATATAAACTAGAAGGAAAAGACCAGGCTGCATGCTAGCTCGTAGTAGCTTTCAAATGGAAAGCCCATCAGAGCAAGAAACTCCAGGAGAGATCAGAAGTGGCAAGCGCTCCTTTTCCTCCTCTCCCAGCAGGCAGGGCCACTGCCCAAGGACGAGCTGTTCCCACCTGCGTCTTGTGCCACCCCTGCAGAAAGCTCCAGGGATGCCAGCGCAACCCACAACCAAGAGCTTCAGCCATGCCCGAGGTGGACTGCATGCTACAGCCCCCCCCGTGTCAGCTGCCACGGATATGGCTCACCCAAAGGGCTGCAGAGTTGGTGGGGAGCAGCTGGAGCCACGATCCAGAGTAGGAAGCACTCGGCATCCACGGCACGGGCAAAGAAACCGAGGAACAGAAGAGGGAACAGATACTTCTTGAACTGACACGCACTGCCAGCTCTGGAGACAGCAAATGGTCATTGCCCTGAAAAGGAGATCTCTGGTGCTTCCAGCTTTACAGATGAGCTCTGTAAAAGAATGAGGTCAACCCAGAGAAAGACTGAAATGCCCGATGGACGCGCTACCTAATTTAGCCAGGGCAAATCCATTTGCTCCCTTAGATGGCAGGACCCAGTAGACCAGACCAGATGAACCCACCCAGCTTCCTACCACCTTGCCTGACCCTTTTGGGGGTACCTCTGGGTATCCATCCATCCATGTGTTGGGTATTCAGCTGGTCCAGAAGCAGCTTGAGGAAAACCATGAGCAGAGGAAGCCCCAAACCTCCAGATGGAGGCAGAGACTATGGCAAGGCAGTCAAACTACAGCCCCCCCATCAACAGAGGTTGATGAGCCAATGAAGCTGAGGAGAAACAAGTTGCCCTGCTCTCAACAGCTTCTTTTCTGCGGCAGCACCTGAACCCTGGAGAAGGTGGGGTCAACACTGCAAACCTGCTAAAGCCAGCTATGTTCCATTTCAACACACCCCTCTGTCTTCCCCCTCAAAACCAATGTGTAGGTAACAAAGAAAATGGTGCCCGCCCTGATCTCATCTGGACAGGGACACAGCCAGGAGATACATGATCAACAACAGTCCCTGGAGGGTCTGACAGCCCTGGAGACTGGGCAAATGGCATTTGGAAGAAGGAGCCTAAGTGAGGCAAAAGAAAAGGTGGGAGTGGAGCTGTGGCTCCAGCCTCCCTCTAAATGCTTCTCTCAACAAAGAGTTAGCTTGAGAAATTTTAGAAAGAATATGTCTATCTGGTCTGTACACTTGCAGTCTGCAGCACCCACACACCCAGCTCAGGCACAACCCAACACTAGCAAAATTTACCAGCACTGTAATTTATAAACACTACCATATGCAAAAGCCCTGCAGGTTCAGAAGTCTTTGCTCATGACCAGCTCAGCTAATGCCTATTTTGCCACTTCCTCAAACTGCACCCTAACTGCTACACACCCCATCAATAAGGCAAATTACCACCTTAAAAACCAGTCATACCATCAACCAGAGTCTCAGGAAACATACTTGAAATGTAAATTTAAAAATGGCCTTTTAACATGGCTTGACTTAAGCCAATTAAAAGGAATTGCCTGATGAGAATGAGAGGGTTTTTCTTTTCCCCACACATTTCTTGCATGCAGAGTTTCTGGTTGCTTCACATAGTCTGCCTCAGCACTACTTCACTGAGTAGGGCTAAAACTGCATTCATCCAAGTTAAAAAAAAAAAAAAAGTCTATTACCAATTCAACATCCCTATTTTGGTAGAAAGAATGAATTTACTTTTTCCTCAAAATTACTGTAAAACAAGAAGTTTCACAAATTTTCAGCCAATACTAAGAAAGAGGGACTGAAGCAAGGCGCGGGGGAAACCTAAAAAACCCCAATTGGTAACACTATAAACAAAATAGATAAATACAATCTGAGAGACAGTAAAACTACAGCCTGCATATGATTTCTGGGTGATAGCCATAGCATGGTCTCATTCAACAAGCAAGTTACAAGCAGTGCCTGGTTATCAGCAGATCGGAGCCAATCACACGCAGCAACAGGCACTAGGCACCGGGTATTCTTTTGCTGTCCAGTTGAGTAGTAGTAACAAACTTCCCCTTCAGAGGCAATGCAGCTACTGAAAGTAAAACCTGCTTCGAGTCCTGCCTTCTGCTGCTTCAGAATTCCAGTTTGGTTGTGCTGCTGGAAATGAAAGTAGAATGTGGCCTCCACAGTCATCTTTTCCTAGCATGATGTTCCAGTCATAACGCAGTCTGCTCACTCTCCTAAGCAATCCCAAAACTTTTGGAAGATATGAGTAAATAAAAAAATTTTTGTAGATACATCAGGAAAGCAGTAAGGGCAAGGTGAATATGAAATCCTGAACTCTGTTAAATTCTGATAAATTGTTTATCTACATGTATTTTATAAATTAATAGGAAAAGGTTAGTTTAGGCTTCTGAACACACGTTTATTGATACAAGAGAAAAGGCATTTCTCACTTTGTATGTAACTGGATTTTTATGCAATATTTTCCAAAAAAAACACAAAATCACCTGTCCAGTCTCCTTCAGTAGACTGTTCTTTCGAATGGCAAAGCAGGGCAATGGAGTATGGAAGTGCTATGCGCACACATTAAGTGCAAACTTCAGAGTATTCTTCACCAAGAATACAAAAAAAACCCTTTCCCAAGGAAATGAGGCATATGTAGTCATGCCAGCTGTGAGTCTGGCTGGCTGCCTTTCAGTTCCCTGTGGACTTAAAGTCATTGTCCAGTTTTACATGTGATTTTATGTTTCACTACAATGCAAAGAGGTAAGTGGCTAGGAGAGACACACAAATGAGGGCTCCATTGAATGAAAGACTGCAACGATGAGCACTTCACACCAGTGACTCCACAAGACATACAGCCATGCAAAGTCATGACACAAAAACGTCTCATGATAGCTACTTGTTTACATAATAAAACATGAATGAATAAGTAGATGATGATAAACCATTAACATGGGGGAAAAAAATATCACTTGTCAGCCTCTGTTGTTCTCTCTCTTCTCTCAGATGGATATTTTGTGGACAAAATTTTAGAAAGCATACGTTTATTGCATCAGTACAATTTTCTTCTTTTCACGACCACCTTTGCTGTCTGCACTACTTCGGTCCCTCTTGTTCTATTTTAGGTTACAGCACTGCAGCTGTTGATGCATTCACAGCTTCTGCACCTGTGTATCATTACTGTCTTCAGTAGGATGCTCATCTGAACATGTAGACCCCCTTGCACATACCTAGTGAGAAGAAAGATCCTTAACTGGTACAACCCTTCGAGGGCTGCATTTTTGTTTTTAATAGCAGTGCTCCTATTTGGGTTGGGACATCCAGGCACTAAGAGCATTAATAATGACAAACATTTTAGAGACAAAAGAGAAATAAAATTGTTGTCTTTCATAAACACCAACACAAACTAAAAGAGTCTCAGTTATATGTGTTCAGTAAAATAACTACTTAGAAAAGAAGAGTGAGTACTTCAGCTTTGCACTGAAAGGCCTGACGCATGCATATGCTCTGCTACAGGAATTTGTTCTCCATCCAGCAGAACCCAGAGCTTTATATTACCATGACATGCAGATAAGAAAATCAGAGATATATTCCCCTTGAGAAAACTATTATCATACTCCCAATTACTCTGAATATCAAACAATTCTGAGCTCAATTCCACAGCCTGCACATGCAGACGCTGCACACAGAGGTGCATGACATGCAAGGTAATAAACTGTTCTCCATACCTAGCGACTGGGATTCAGTTGTGGAGAAACTCCTGAGGAAACCTCCTTCTCCACAGAGGAAACGTCACTCCTTCTGCCAATGTAGGCTTACCAACTTCAGACAGTATTTTCAGACTACATGCTAGCAGAATGCATGCCAACAACTGACTTCTTACAAGCAAGAAAATGGAAACACAAACAGCAGGGTGAAGAAAAGAAGTCTCAGGCAAGGAAGATGTTGGCACTATGTTTGAGAAAAACTTTCTACAGTAAGAGCAGTTAAGCTCTGGGACATTGTGGTGGGTTGACCCTGGCTGGACGCCAGGTGCCCACCAAAGCTGTTCTATCACTCCCCCTCCTCAGCTGGACAGGGGAGAAAAAAAATATAACAAAGCTGGACAGGAAAGATCATTCACCAATTACCGTCACGGGCAAAACAGACTCAGTTTGGGGAAAATTAACTCAATTTATTACAAATCAACCAGAGTAGCATAATGAGAAATAAAACCAAATCTCAGACCACCTTCCCTCCACCCCTCCCTTCTTCCCAAGCACAACTTCACTCCCGGATTCTCTACCAACTCCCCCCAGCGGCACAGGGGGATGGGGAATGGGGTTTACTGTCAGCGCATCACACGTTATTTTCTGCCGCTTCATCCTCCTCAGAGGGAGGACTCCTCACTCTTCCACTGCTCCAGCGTGGGGTCCCTCCCACAGGAGACAGTCCTCCACAAACTTCTCCAACGTGGGTCCTTCCCACGGGCTGCAGTTCTTCACAAAGTGCTCCAGCATGGGTCCCTTCCACGGCATGCAGTCCTTCAGGAGCACACTGCCCCAGCATGGGTCCCCCATGGGATCACAAGTCCTGCCAGAAAACCTGCTCCAGCATGGCCTCCTCTCTCCACAGATCCACAGGTCCTGCCAGGAGCCTGCTCCAGTGCGGGGTTCCCACAGGGTCACAGCCTCCTTCAAGAACCCACCTGCTCCGGCACAGGGTCCTCTACATGCTGCAGGTGGAGATCTGCTCCACCATGGACCTCCGTGGGCTGCAGGGGGACAGCCTGCCTCACCAGGGTCTTCCCCACGGGCTGCAGGGGAATCTCTGCTCCAGCGCCTGGAGCACCTCCTCCCCCTCCTTCTTCACTGACCTGGGGGTCTGCAGGGTTGTTTCTCTCACATGTTCTCACTCCTCTCTCCAGCTGCCATTTTCCCTCTGTCCCAACTTTTTTTTCCCTTCTTAAAAATGTTATCACAGAGGCATTACCACTATTGCTGATGGGCTCGGCCTTGGCCAGCGGCAGATCCATCTTAAAGCCGGCTGGTATAGGCTCTCTTGAACACAGGGGAAGCTTCCAGCAGCTTCTTACAGAAGCCACCCCTATAACGCACCTCACCCCCCCCACCCCCACCACCAAAACCTTGCCACACAAAGCCAATACAGACATAACCCTGGGAGAACATAAACCTTCATCATGAGTTTTTTAGGAACAGGCGAGACAAATGTACGTCAGGAAAGTTCTAAGAGGAGCTTTAGGGCCAAGGGATGACCTCTGAGCCTCTTTCAATCCTAACTCCTTTAGTCCTGTGATTAACAGTCACAACATAAAAATGTAATAAACAAAAACAAAAGGAAAAGATTAATGGAGGTCACTTTAGATGGTAGTTAGCAAGCCACCCCCCAAAGCCTCTCTGAAATGGCTGTCAAAGTTTCCTCAGGAAGTGACAAAGACAAGAAACTTTTGCCTTAGTCCTAAACCTGCCAATCTCTTCTGCGGTTGCCACACACAATTATGTCAGGACTTGGCAGAGAGCTGTAAATCGCTCCTCCAGCCTGCATAAAGAAAACGTTGGGAGCCAAGGCACATGGCACTCAGTAGCCACAGCCAGATTAGGAAACCTGGCAGTTGCACGCCTGGCCACATTTCAGCACTGAAGTATGGCTCAGGAACACACCAGCCCCCTCCGCCCCTCTCTTTCACCCCCTCAAGAGGGTGCCCACTCAGGACAGAAACACTGCACAAGTCAAATGGGAGCTACACTTCATTTCACCACATAAACCGAGCTGCCGCTAAAACTTGCTCAGCCCCAGAAGTAGGTGGCCTCCAACACAGGGACAACTGCTATGAACAAACAACAGACCAGACCCAGAGACCAGCAAGAGTTTGGGGTGAAAAGAGCAGATGCTCAAGAGTTTGTACTTACGAAGACCAACACGTTCTCCGTGCAGATACCTCGCTGCCCATAACTTACTGGGGGAAGTAGTTTAGGAGCAGGCTTGAGGCCACTTGCATGGCAACATACTCAAGAGAGCTATTAAAATTGTGCCTCCGTAGCTCTTACACCTAAGGCTGTGAGGCCCTGAACAATTAGGCAGGCATCCCATTCCTGCCAGCCCACCAGCAAGCTGGAATGATCTCTCCTCAAAGAGCACTGCCTTCTCAAATTCATGAATAACAAAGCCCTGCCATCAACAAAGCCTGCCTTCCAAACTGACTCACAGGGAGACTTGAGCTGCTCCAGATTTCCTCTCTGTTCTCTTTCTGGTGTCTCCTCCAACACCCACAAACCCCACAACCATCCCCCTGTTGTGCACTACTCCAGGATGCTCCAAATTGCTCCCGTCACACCCACAGAGAGTTTTAAGAACACCAATATACTCTGGAGGAGGAGAAGGAAGTGAAAGGCAGATACCCAAATCCCAGATTTGTTAGATTTATGCTACAAATTACCGGCCAGCTTCCCTCCTAGCAATGTGGGGTTACATCCAGGAGCGGATAACTGATTCCCCATCTCTTCTGCAATGGCTCCAGGCCAAACACTGGGCCTGGAGTACTGCACTAGCTTAATAGGGCTGGCAGCATGGAGCACAGCTCTTGTTTCTCTATTCCCCTCCCTCCTCACCCTCCCACCTGGACCCTCTACAGCCAAGTAGGGCTTCAGGGCTTGTGGAGAAGCTGGCTTTGCAAACGTTGTGCCAGCTGCAATTTTTCCTCATTGGAGAATTCTGAGCTGGCAGAAAGAGCCCAAGCCCAGGCCCTTTGCACAGCTGAGGGCCATTGACCATCATTGATCCTCCTGTCTGATTTGGAGGTGCAGCCTAGGGCTTTGTCCAGAAGTGGGACAGGGCAAGGGATACAGGTTTACAAACTGATTTTATCCCTATTTATAACAAGGATTGGAACTCATCTTGGGACTTGGACACGCCAGACTTGGCTGATTATCAGGGAATCTACTAGATACAATACAGATTAACCTACCAGGTCCAGGACCTACCGAAAAGGCAACTTGTCAAGATTCCTTTTGGTAGGTCTGAAAACTTATTTTTGAGTTGCCATCTAGCTTTCAAGCAGATCAGAAGATTAATGCCTGCACTTGTTGACCCAGACCATTATGGAGTTTCTCTGTTCTGGAAATCTGTCTGAACTTACAGAGGGGATTCATCATACAAGGGATTCCTCTCTTTTGGGAAAACAGTGTCAACCTGCATGGTAAATGAGGTGTCTGTGATCAGAAGTAGATGGTTTTCTAGGATTACACCCTATTAAAACTCAGGAAGGAACATCTCACTAACTACTAAGCAACTAAAACTACACTTACATCTTCCTATGTCTTCCCACTGGCACCCTATCATTTTAATGAATCTACAGAGTAATTGCATACTCCTAGTAACACAGAGCTGCTTTATAGGTTTCTTTTCCTGTCTTAAAAGAAGTAAACAATTGCCTTGCAAAACCTCCAGTATGTTTTAATGTTACAAAACAGCAACAGCAATAAATAATGGGCAAGAGGAATGTCATTCCACAAGACACTTCATCTCTATAAGATGACAGGGCTTTCTGCTGGGAAAGAAAAAAAATACAGACACATCCACATATTCTACCACAGACTCCTCACGTTTGTATAAACCACACTTATTTTGTCTCTGTGCCATTTTAAAAGTTGAAGGCAAGAATTCTAACTGAGAAAGGAGGAACGGTCACTGCCAAATACTTTGGGTTGAACTCTCCAGCGCCCTGGTGCTTATTCCAGGGCAAGGTACCCACTCCTGCTGGCCTAAGTGTCAACAGAAATTGGAAAGAACTGGAGTGTCTCTGTTTTTTACATGTTCAACTCACTTGTACTGCATGAAAGGGAATTTACTCTAGAACGCCTTCATTCATGCAGCTTTTCTGAATGTTTACGGAGATACGGAGCTAAAAGCAGCCCAACTCACACCCGGTAATTTGAGATGTTTGATTTTTTAAAAAAAAAAAACACAAAACAAAAGCCCAAGCAGTGATGCTCTGCTCATCGCTGTGCAGAGAGATGGCTCTGTTCTCCCAGCGGCGTTTGTAACAACTCGGCGAGCGCGTTTCGCTGCGAAGTTCCCTGCGTGCAGGTCAGAGTGGGGGCTGGCCGAGACAAACTGCAAAGCTAAGCACATTGCTACTCCAAATGTGAAACGCGCACACGGGCTCGCCCAAAAGCAAAAGGAGAAAAAGCAACGGCAGAAAGGACGTTCCTGTACGGAGCCGAGCAAAAGCAGCTCTGAATGGGCCCAGGCGAGCAGCTAAACAAAGCGCCGACACCCCACCTCGGTGACAAGGGGCCGAGGCGTCCGGCAGAAGCGGGTGGCCGTCCGAAATAACCTCTCGGGGCGGGCTGCGCGCTGCCGCCCTCCTCGGCTTCACCTCCCACCATCGCCGCGGGGGCTCGGAGAAGCCCGACCTGCGGCTGACAGGACCTCACAGCCTGCCGCGGGGACGGCGGGCAGCGCAGCCCTCCCGGACGCCCTTCGGGGCTCCGGCACCGGAGGGAGACCCGCCGCCGGCGAGAGCCGGCTGGGGCCGGCTTGCGGCGGCCCCCGCCCGGGAAGCGCTGGGGAGGCGACCCCAAAGAGAGCCCCGAGCCCGCCCCCCGAGCCCGAGCCCACTACGCCCTTCTCACTTTTCCAGAGTTCAGAAACAAGACAAAAGCAAAACCAGAGCCGCCCCCCCCGCCGGCCGGTGCGCGGCTGCCAACTCTCGGCGTGAAGAGATTCACCGCGGGCGAGCCCCCCCGCCCGGGACCGGGAGACGCTGCGCCCCTCCGGGGCGGGGGGGGGGGGGGGGGGGGTGCGTGTGTGTGGAAGCGTCCCGGTTTTCAGCGAGCACCCCACCTCCCTCAGCCCCCAGCTGCGGGGCGGGAAGGAAAGGAGGGAAGCGACCCCCCACGCACACCGGTCCCCTCTACTCACTCCAAGCAGACACACTTTCAGCTCGCGTATCGCCATCATCTGCCCGGGGCCTGGCCGCTCCACATCCCCCGGCGCGCCGCCGCCACCGCCGCCGCCGCTCCGCACTGCCCCGCCGCGGCGCGGCACAGCCCCCGCCGGGGCCGCCCCCCCCCTTCCCTCCCCCGCCTCGGTCACATGCGCGCGGTCCCCGCCCCGCCCGCCGGCTCCCGGGCGTCGCAGGTCCCGTCTGCGAGAGGCCTGGGGCGGGCGGGGACGGCTTCGCGGCGGGAGAAGCGGCTCCGCTCGGCGCCGCGGCCTGGAGCGGGGCGGGAGCGCGCGAGCACTGACTGTCGTGAGAACGCCCATAGGCGAGAGCCCGCTCCGCTCGCGCACCCTCCCTCTGACTGGTTTCCTTAGCCTGACAACCCCCCCCCCCCCCGCGCGGGAAACGCTTAGGAGAGTGACTGCCCTTCTGCCCAATGCGGGCGGCGGAGGCCCGGGGTCGGTGAGAGCGGGCGAGCTCGGGGGAGGGCAGTTGGGCTGAGCGCTCCGCTGCAGCTGGCGTCAGGAGCGGCCCGCCGAAATCGGGGCGGGTCTCGTAACCGCTCCTCTCTGCCCTCGGCAGGCAAAGTCTGACGGAGAAGAGCCGCACGCTGTAGCCCCGGGAAAGCAGGCGAGCGTCCTCTCTCAGGTATTTTACGTCATAGCCCCCGTCCTGCTTACAGTTTTATTTTCATCTTTTTTCACTAATTTATGAGGTAGAATTGCTAAAGGGAAGTGAAGAAAATCTTGATTAGTCATTGTGAGGTTACTGCCACGTCATTAGGAGCCTCCTGGCAGTAATCGGTTGCGGCGCTCATTACGTCAGTGATGAGTTCCAGATGGGGTCCCACACGCGCACCGATAGGCTGGAAGGAGATGCTTGCACTCTTCCAGAGCTCCCGAATCCTAGGCCAAGGAGATGCTTGGAGCAGAGCTGTTGTCATCGTGGAGTATCACAGCCTGTCAGGAAGAGAGGGTAATCGAAAGAGAGAGATCCATGGAGAGGCTCATCAGAGAGGTGCTTGTGACTTAATTAAGCTTTTCTTTTTTTAGGAGAATTTAGCGAAGAGGAAAAAAAACACAGCAGGTTTTCAGACAACCAGTACAGAATATTGCTAGGGTTCTGTCAGCTCATTGCTTTTCCACAAGAATGCATTATACAATAAAGTCTTTCAGTAAGCAAGTAGGATACACACACTAACATAGAACAATTACGGTTTACACTTGCAGCACAACTAATTTAAAGCAGGTCGACATTTCAGCCGGTAATTCATTCTACAAATTGACAGGAGATAATGAATTTTTAAGGTTTTGCACCATCCCACTCCATCCTTTCTTTCAGTTTTACGTCTGAGTTAAATGTTGCTCCTCCAACTTTGATTCAGACTTTTCCGCTGTTGAGGGACTGAAATTCACGGTGTTATGGCTCAGGGTCACCTTTCCATAAATTCTTCTCTTTTTTTGCCATGTCTTTAAACATTTCCATGTCTTTCATGTATCCCATTAGTCATCTATCCCTTGTCTTTGATCCAGATTTTGTAATCCTTGAAGTTTGGGAACTTTTGCTTATTGCACAGGTAAAACATAATACCAGATGAATTAATATCAGCAAGAAACACTTGAATTACATTCGATTCTAATCTACTCTACATTAGATTGTGGATTACAGAAAGAGAATGATAAGTGGCGCGCTATGTTCAAAGCTGTTTGGTGTCAGAAGCAGAGCTTGAGGGCTTGTCCATAGGTGTGCTCGGATTAAGCTACAACGATGTAATGGTAATGAGAGCATTCATAGAACAGATTAATGCACTTTACAGTACGTGCATTGACTCTGCAGCTTTAACCGAGGTGCCTTAACTTTCTAAAGCCTCTCAATGCAGGCATGCACTGGAGTACAATTAATAAAGTTCCAGTTTGGGAGAGCACTTGCTTAAGCCTGTCCATTTTTGGGACAGTAATACATCCCACCGACTGCAAAGGCATGTAAGTACATGCTGAATTGCTGCCTTGGCTCGGTACCACTGTAATACAAAACAGTGCCTGAGAAATTTGCCCAGGAAAGCAAGTCAGATTCCCATCTTTCTTCTTATCTGGGGAAACTTTCTCTCAAATACGTATTGGTGAAACACAAGCCCTCCCTAAGAAAGGTTAAAGCCCAGACCTCAAAAGCTTACTTCTAAAGATAGCAAATAACTAATTAGCTACTTATGAACAAGCAAATTGTTTAAAACACTAGCACCAAGATGACCCAGTGGAAGCTGTTTAGGCTGAAACAGCAGCAGAGAGGGTGTTAAGGAAGGGCAGTTTTACTTGCACAGGCAAAAAGTCTGAAGAGCCAAAAAAAAAAGAACGATGAGAGGAAAAAAATAACGTATTGTACTCATTTAAACAAAAGAGTCTAGGAACCAAAGGAAAAAAAAAAGGAAAAAACATCCCCCCAAATTAGGGAGATAAGAAGAGAGAAAAACAATACAGACATGTGCTTCAGTATGAAAAAAAGCTAATGACGTTCGTTCTTCCAGGAACTGGCATAATCTTTGTGTTTGTCTGCATGCAAGATGCTGTGGTCAGGAAAGCATTTTTGAGGAATTGGTCATGTTGCAGTGTTTTCAAATGGCTGGTTAAAAGCAAAGGAAAACAAGTCTTTGCATCCTAAAGGTTTTCTTTTTTTTCCCTTCTGTAGCATCTTATTCAATGAATGATTTTAAGTTTTGAAGCAATGATTTACCTCACTTCTTCCTACCCAACTGTGTTTTGCTTTTGGGAAATAGAAGCAAAGAGGTTTTGTTTTTCAGCAGCCTTCCCTTAGAGTTTCAAGTAATCTGTTCTCTCCTCAGAAATAATTTCCTTCAGTTTCCAGAAACTGGAGGAGCCAGACCATCCTTTAGCTTATTCCAATTTTGTAACAGTGCAATTGCACTGATCTCAAATTAATTACTCCTTAGTGTGAGAGATTTAGGTCGTCAGAGCTGGGCTTAAGCCAGCAAGATGTGATCTGGCTGAAGGTGTTTCTGAGTGTGACAATTAGAAAGTTTGTTCAGGCCTGTCTCCATCTGGAAATTCAAGGTAGTACTAGTTGCCTTGGGAGGGTAGGCTTGATTCATCCTTCACTTTGGCTTTTTTTTTGCTTAGACAGCTAAAGCAGGACTATCCTGTCACTCACCCTAGTTTTTTCAGTGTAACACCACTGCTTTCATGTAATAGAGGAAGGAAGACAGCCTCCTGCTTAGAGGCATAAGACCAGGAGTACAGAAGACTGGGTTATTCTCCTGCCTGCAGCATTGCCTTGCTGTGAGACCTGGGGCTGGCTACCTAACAGCGCTCTGTCCCACAGTGTGGTCCTCCAGCCGCCTGGGGCATCGGTAGCTGGGGCTGCTGCTGCCCTCCTTTTTGCCCTTACTCGCGTGTTCCTGCCCCTCTGTGGCTCATGCTGGTAGAAGACTAGACCTATGTTTAAAAGTTCTCCACAACCTCAGTCTCTTCCTCTCTAGAGACAGTGTAGTGGTATTCATCTAGCCTGTGTTGGTAGGAAACTGGATGCTTGTGAGGTGCTGGCAAAGTTCCCAGGCTTATGAAGGCATCTACCTTCCTCCTCCGGCTTTCTGTCTTGTAGAAAAAGATCCATCCAAGACCCTGATGTGCACCCAGCTCCTGAAACTGCTGTTGTCTGTCCTGAGCACCTGATGAGTTACTTCCTTTCTCCCACTGTTGCTTTCCCTCTTGATTTCTTGGCAAGCATCTTCCTTGCACAAAAATGTTATTCCTCCTCTTCACTGGCGAGTTCAATCCAAGCCCTCCTACTATGGGCTGCCATCCCAGCTCTTATTCCCAAGGCACAGAGCAGGAGGCAAATTAACTCCATGCTGCCCGGGGAGAAATGCTTCTGCATCCTGTGGATGACACAAATGTGCAGTATGGTAATGACTGTCACCACAGAAATTTCACCAGCGCCTGCCCAAGGAACTGCCAAAAATCTCTTAAAAGGAAAGCAGCTGCTGCTGAGCAAGCAATTCTTCAAGCAGGAGGAGCAGCTTGCAGCTCAGACCCTAGATCCCATGCAAAATCCAGTGGTTATGAAATGGCTACAGTTCTGGAGGATGCTACTTTTTGTTCATTTGTTTACTTAATCACCATGAAGGTTAGAAAACAGCTGCTCTGGAAAGGCATCATGAGACTCCTGAGACATGAAAACCAGAGAAGTACAGGAATGACCTGGTGGAAATTGAGGGCCTGATTCCGATTTCAGTCACATAGGTCTTAAGCCACTGCAAATTTTTTTAACTTGAGTAGGGTTATTCCACTTCATTTCACATGCAAAAAGTGAATTAGATCCTTCTTGGCCACTGGTTCCAGCATTAATGCCAGGAGAATCTGCAGCTGCCTGTTACTTCATTTTATTGTAGTATTGCTTCATGTTTTAACTTCTCTTGTTTGTGGCATTTATATGGTCCAGTCACTCCCTCTTAAAGAGAAAATCTGCTGGAAAAGGTTAGAGGGGAGTAAACCTCTACGGGATTCTACTTGCAGCTTCACTGCCAAGTACTTTGAAAAGCAGCATTATTGCTGTTGAAAAAAACCTGGGGGTTGTTTGTATAAAGCTTACCGGCATGCTTCTTGATAGACCTTGTAACAGATGCACTGTTCCTAAAGTGCTTGGGAAAGATTTTTGGCAGGATAGATGTATGGTTATCAAGAGGGTCAAATTTATTCTAATGGTTCGCTGTTAATCCCCAGGGCAATCTCCTATCACAGGAGAATGGTAGTGAAAAGTAATGCAAGTTTTCCCATTATTTGCAAGTGATGTGCCATAGCCCCAAGCTGGTGATAGCGCTACATTTATCCACTGAGACTGTTAGATGGGGAAAGAATCAAAAAAAGCTTTTTTCTTAGACCTGAAAAACAGAAGCCGAGGTACAACTTGAGAACACTATGAATACTATTGGCAATTAAGCACCAGGAAAGGACAAGAACTAGCTAAAGCAAAATATCGGCTCAGTTAAAAAATAGACACAAATTGGCTTTAGATGGATTTAGTCTGGAATTTAGGAGCAGAGCTTTCCAAGGCTTTGGAAAATTTTTCTAATAATAGCTGTCAGAGCAACAAAGGAGAAGCAAACTAATTTAAAGGTAGAGCTTTATATATGTAAAAAGAAATTTCTGAGATTACCTGAAATAACACAAGTCAAGATGCAGTGATCCAGTAGATTATTTGTCCATATCGCTAAGTAAATTTGCCAGTCAACACCAGCTGTTGAGGTTGGACATCAGGCATGATGTGTCACAAATGAATCAAGTTAGAGCCCTTTCTGCTGAGGTTGAAATCACTGATGTATTTCATTTAGTCCAGCAAAAGCGATCTAGCTGCTTCAGCCTGTATATTACTGTCAGCCTGTATATCACTTATACAGGATGAATTCATACAGTCAGTTCCTGATGAAAGCTCCATATCTTATTATCAATCTCCTTTTCCATATGAACCTTATGAAAATACTAATGTGGGCCCACGATGCTGGATGAGTCCTTTCTCATGTTACATTTCATACAAAAATATGCCTGAGCATGCATGTGTGTGCAATGTAAACACCGATCCAAACAAAAGGTTGTTGTGATTTCACGTACCAAGGCGCAGTTCAAAACAGGGGGCTCACTGACTGTGGGCATTCAAGGTTGCAATTCAGTAGTGTCTGTAGCTATTGTAACATGTTTTGTTTTGCAGGTCCTCTCCTTGGGCTGCCAATTGTGAGCACAGTTTGAAAAGACAGCGTGATGATTATTACAAGTGAGTCCATGGAGGTGACGTGAACTGTCTCCGTTTCTTTTCAGTGGTGCTGACACTGGTTTACTCTATTCTTTTTGTTCTTCTGGTATAGCTGATACCTGTTAGTTGCTGCTTGAAGAGGGAATGTAAAGATCAGCTTCACCCAACTAAATGTTGTCTGATTAGAACGATAATTGGAGAGAGTTCTGTTCTTCAGCATTCAGGGAGACTTTGCAGCAGGACAGCAATACCTTCCTGCCTTCCAGCTCACTGTAGGAGCAGCCCAGTGAGGGTCTCATTATAAATTACAACTGGACTTACTGAATAGTAATGCTGTTTCCTTCTAGCAGTACATTCCACAGTACACTATTCTCCTACAGAATAGCATAGTATCTAGTGGTTAACTTTGCCCAGTTTACCACCATGTATGGGGTGAAGGAGCCAGTGTTTACTACCAAATGAAAGGAGGGCATCCACAATTCTCCCTTTAATTAAGCTTAGCCTTGTAAACTATGAAGAGAGTATTATATTAAGGCCAATGCTTTATTTTAAAGCAAGCAGGTCCTCTTGTGCATATTGCCAAGGAGAGATAACAGGGCTCTTATCCTGTCAGAAATTTGTCCTGCCAAGTGGGCATCAGGTTTGTCTAAAACATGCCCAGTGTGTGTGTGCTGCCAGCCAGAGAAGGTTTGAACTGCACATTGATTTTCCTCATTAAATCCTCAGGCAGTGAATGCACGTTGATAGGTGCTTCCTCTGGTTACAGAAGACCCAAACAGGGATCTTCCAATCCAGTTTCAAATTAAAATTTTCAAATGAAAATGCATCTATCCATCCTGGCCTTACCCTTACAGTAACTGAGGTGGTAGGTAGGGTGTCTGTAGCCAGCCTGTGGTGTCATTCCCATCTTTTTGTCTGCATCATTGGAACTGGGTGTTCATTATAAGCAATCATGAGGCAACTGAAAAGGAGAAATTAAAATTCAATTGTAAGCCAGGTGGTGACTGAGGAGACTTATCTTATGGACTAAAGTTGATTCTTTTGTTTAGACTTAGCAGTGGGAGGGTTCTTTGCAGTCCAAACAGTAAATAGGAAAACTATCTGGGAAAGAAATCTCAGAGGGAGAAAAATCCTATCAAGAAATTTGCATCAATCCAAAAAATCTCCTACAGCATGAAAGATAGAGTTCTAACTTTTTTTGTTTTGTTTTATTTCTGTTATGAATAAAATTTTAGTGTGTTTGAATGAGTTTAAGTCTGACTTTGGGAGTGCGACCTCTCCTCTTCCCACAGCCAGTCTAAACAGTCCTGAAATGCAGAGGATGTTTGATGTAAACGCCAAATCCCCTTTTGGGTCTATGTCCTTTACGAGGAAAATTTAACCCTTAAAGAAACCTGCAGTTTTGCAAAGTTTTGACCACACAAATTATAATTATTGCTGTTATGATGTCTGTATTTTTCTTTTCAGGACAAGTCTTTGTTTAACATTTATTCTAATTTCCGTGTACATCAGTGGTAGTACTGCCTGTCCATGGACTAAATAATTTGCCTACAACACAAATAATCTGAGTTCATTCAAACCTAAAAATAAAGGAGAAGTCTGTATGTTTTGTTTTGTAAGCTTTTGAATATTTAGTATATAAACTATTTTACAAGGGGGAAAAGAATGCACTACTCGATCAAAAGCTTTGTTTTTCTAGTGAGGAGTAATAATATAGTAATGTCTTCAAATAAGCAACAACTTGTCAGGGCCTTGAGTGCACCAACAGATGCTGATTACCCTGACATAACTGATAGCTAAGAGACTATCTTGAAGAGCAGAAATTGGAAATATGCACAATGCAGCGTATTTTATCAGTCCAGACTTTTTACTCTCCCCTTCAATCATCTGTTGTAGTTTCTTTAAAGATGATTGAACAGTGATGGGTGCATAAGGTCCAAAGATCCTGCAGTACACAAAGAAGCTCTAAGTGTTATTATTTAGGGCAGTTAAATGCCAAGCAAAGTTCTATACTAAGCCTGCATTCTAAGGGTACGCAGACATACCTTCACCAAGTAGCAGGTAGATCAGGAAATCACAGCTCTCACCTTGACAGTTAGAAAAGTTTTAAGAAGTGATGAAAATAAAAATAATAGAGCAATAATTGGAAAGGTCAGTTGTGAAGGTATAATTTAAAGAGAACTGGCACTAGTTATGTGCAGTAATGGAGCCAGCAAAGTGAAGATCTATCTGCAGGACAACCTTAGAGAGAAGGTACCACAATCATTAATCTTTCTAATGATATCAGGAGGGATAAAATGGATTAGAAAATAATTAAACCTGACACTGACAGAGACAAAATATCATTCAGTCCAAACCCAAAAAGAGTCAAAAGTCTCATTTTGGTGTTAGGACATATTAAAATAAAATCTCTTAGTTGACCTCTTCAGCTCTTGGTTGAAGTCTGAGTTCGAGATGGTCCTGCTGAAGCCAAATAAATCCTTTCAGTAAGGCAGGTGACTGGAATGGAGATGTGGTCCCCAGCCCCCTGGTCCAGGTGTTCATGCATCAGCATGAACAAGTCATCAGCAAGGGAGGAGCTTAGCCCGTGAAGAATTTGGACTTTATTTGAGCTACTTTCATTCACTGAACTTCTGGGCACGTGTCTTGACTGTAATCCCTCTTCCAAAAAAACTCTGAACTGCACCCTGATGGGAATATCCCCTTTGGCTCCTACACAGAGAATAGGAGCACTCAGGCATCACGGTGACCTGGGTTGTAGCACTTGCTTGTGGCTGCCGAACAAACAGCAACCTGGAAAGGAAGGAAATCAGACCTCTGGAAATAACAGAGGATTTGGGGAGCTGGGTCCCAAATGATTTGCACAGAGAATGGGGAAAAATGGAACTCCCGGCAGGCTTTATCCTGCAGGCAGTGTAGGTAAACAACGCTGTGTGAGTTCAAAGACTTCTACCCAAATGCAGAGCCGCTGGGGTGTGTTACCCCATAGCAATAGCAAGTTCCTAACACCTTATTTGTTCCAACACAGGACTGAGGACATAAGCATCCCTTTGAGGGGACACCTATTCTTGGACCAGTCACCCAAAACATAAGATCAAACTGAGGGCTGGTTGGTTTGCTTATCTAGCCCAAGGGAAGAAGTAAAATAGATAAGTAATCAGGCTCGATGTACGTATCCTATGTTCATGGCATCTAAGGAGCCAAAAGTGGAAGAAAAAAGGATGCAGAGATTTTTGAGGATAAGAACACATAAAGCCTATCTTAAAGCAAGACATACTGCTCCCAGCTCTATCTTCATGAAAGCTCGATCTCTGGATTGACGAAACAGAATCGCTTAGTTTTTTTCAAGAAAAGCCAAATTTTCACTGTCTCTCCTCTAACTTGCACTGGCATGCTGTACACTGGATGCTTTTCTGTTTGCTTACCAAAAGGTATCATGAGGTTATCAATGCATATAAACTAGAGCTTTTTAAGAGAAAGAACTTCTCCTTTATTCTCAAGTTCCTGATCTGCTGAAGTTTTATTCCCTGACAATTTTGAGAACTGTACAGATTAACTTTTAATGGGTTGCTGTAGGACACCACAGCAAGCACAGCCTTCTATTTCATCCATTTCTCGCTGAGGAAAATTACAAATTAAAATCTTCCCTGTATATTTAATCTAATTTAAATCTTAAAGTACATTTGAGTGAAAGGATGTACTGTATTATTGAAAGCTGATCCATTAACTTGTGGGTTAATAGCATTCATACCCTTAAAAAAACCACAGCTGATGGGAAATTTTGAGAACTAAATAGCATTTGTGGAATATTAATTCTGTATGCATAGCAGACTGCCTTTCACATGTACAATCATGACAAACCCAGCTCAGCATGGGCTTATGAATGCTCAATTAATAGCAAAATTGTATTTAAGTAAAAATTTTGCAGCCACCCTATTAAAGAACAGACAGAATTTTCTTCACTATTGGAGCTGCAGACAGTGTCCCTTTAAAGCAATGTTATTTTTATGAATTTTATTCGTTTTCCTACCCTTTACTCCCAACAAGTCTGACCGTAGTCTCACTGCTAATGGAATATCTGAGGGTGAATGATGCAGCTTTCTCGTTTTACTTTGATATTTTCACTGGGGTTCATTGGAATAACTGACATTTGGAAATATACTGAAGTTCTCATGGGCTAAATCCATCTTTATTCAGAAAGAAGATTTCCTGTATGTGGTACTTGACAAACATATTCCACTAAATCATTACTTTGATCCCACCCACATTCCAATACCACTGTGCATACTTTGTCTGACTTTCTTTATGAATCACCCAATAAAACACACCCAGTTCAAGATATTATTGGCAATGCTATAGTCTACGTACATTAAATCTCATTTTAAACAAAAGCCTTTGAACCTGAAATGTTGCCAGTGCTCCAATCCAAGAAGTCAAAATGCAGTAACGTAAATCTTCTTAATATACCTGACACCCTTGAACTGTTACCACAGTTAAAAAATATTACAGTTTACATTTGTACCACAACTAGGCACCCAGTGCTTCGAGCCCTATATGATGGTAAAAAAAAAAAAAAAAAAAAAAAGGAAATGGTCATTTATATACCAAGTGCACAAAGCTGATTTGGAAATTATTGAGACAATGAGCCTAGCCAGGAGTCGCTTTAGGACTGTAATTGCCCTTTCACATCTTAGGTAATTTAATTAAGCAAAGGAACTATTTTTGGACCAGACAGCTCTTTAAACTTTTGAATACTTGCTATTACAAACCACCTGGCCCTGTATATTGTCAGACTTCATAACTCGTACTGTAACACCACCTTCCTCAGAGATTATACATAGGTTTTTGTGTTTATTTGTATACTGTCTAGTTTTGTGTACATTTATTTCAGATAAAACACTTCGTTCTTTGGATTTCTTCGCAGTTCAATAGCTGAAAAGTTCTGTGTAGAAACTGGCACATGTCAAGAACCATCATTCAGTTGTCCTCCTTAATTTTGGTAGCTTTTGGGGATTGTTTTCTCTGTTATACAATCCTTCCTCATAGTCTGTAGATTCTACACATTTTCTAACACTAAATAATGTGTGTCTAAATAATACACACATTGAGTCTTTTAGAATATTCTCTGCCTCCACTTCTAGGGGAACAACAATTTCGATTTCAATTATTTCTTCAGTGAATTGACCTCTGCTATACTTTGCTTATATTTGACTGGTTTCCAAATGTCATGCCACTGTCTGTCCATATGTCTGTCTGGGCTCAGTGCTACATGAACTGTAATTATACAGTTGCTGATTGAGTTGGAGCACAAGCACAATGACTTCACATCTGCCCTCGAAAGGCTGTACAAGTACACACATCTAAAGACTGACTCCTCCGAAGGTCTAAAGTACACATGTGTAACTGACCCTGAAATTCAGTGTGCTTCCTAGGAGAGCCAGGGTTATCTAAACAAAGAGTTCTTAGGATGTAACCCCCATAATTTCTCCACCCCTTGCATTTTTTTAGGATTGACAGGTGCTAGCAATCACACAGACTGGGATAACAAGCCATGTCCCAAAGCAATCATTCTCCTGACATGCATCCCACTGGCACCTACTACTCTTCAGATCAGCAAAAAAAAGTTCTTAGCTGCCTGCATAGGCATGTACCCAATTCTCCCTGGCTAAATGGATTACACTGTTGTTGGCTGAATAGGGTAGCCAAGAAGACTTCCAGCCAGTTAGTATTCACGTGGATTGTGAAACAGTGTTACTCTTGAATCTGACCTGAGCCCAACTCAAATCTGCAAAAGGTCTGCAGACAGGTTGCCAGACTCCACTTCTGCCAGAATTTGGGGTTTGTTTCTATTTTACTTTGGAAAAATGCAATGTGAGCATAAGAAAACAGTAAGGAGGTTCAAAAACTGTCAACGAAAACAGAAAAGTGCTGTACGCAGCAGCTTGCTGAGAGGAGTTTGGGATGGAGGAGCAAGAGGGTGGGGAGAGCTGGTGCTGTAGTAAGAAGAGAAAGGATCATAGGAACGGAGTAGTTGGAAGGATGTGAAACCTATGTTGGAGGACAGCTGCCGAAAGAAAAAGAATGTTGTGATGGGTTAACCCTGGCTGAACACCAGGTGCCCACCAAAGCCGTTCTATCACTCCCCCATCCTCAGCTGGACAGGGGAGAGAAAATATAACAAAAGGCTTGCGGGTCGAGATAAGGATAGGAGAGATCATTCACTATTACCGTCACGGGCAAAACAGACTCAGTTTGGGCAAATTAACTCAATTTATTACAAATCAACCAGAGCAAGGTAATGAGAAATAAAATGAAATCTCAGAACACCTTCCTACCACCCCTCCCTTCTTCCCGGGCACAACATCACTCCCGGATTTCACCACCAAGCCCCCCCAGCGGCACAGGGGGACAGGGATGGGGTTTATGGTCATCACACGTTATTTTCTGCCGCTTCACCTCCTCAGGACGAGGGCTGATCACACTCTTCCCCTGCTCCAGCGTGGGGTCCCATGCACGGGAGACAGTCCTCCACGAACTCCTCCAACGTGGGCCATTCCCACGGGCTGCAGTTCTTCACGAACTGCTCCAGCATGGGTCCATTCCACGGTGTGCAGTCCTTCAGGAGCACACTGCTCCAGCGTGGGTCCCCCACGGGGTCACAAGTCCTGCCAGAAAACCTGCTCTGTGGGCTCCTCTCTCCACAGATCTGCAGGTCCTGCCAGGAACCTGCTCCAGCGCAGGGTTCCCACGGGGTCACAGCCTCCTTCGGGAACCCACCTGCTCCGGCGTGGGGTCCTCCACGGGCTACAGGTGGATATCTGCTCCACAGTGGACCTCCCTGGACTGCAGGGGGACAGCCTGCCTCACCAGGGTCTTCACCACGGGCTGCAGGGGAATCTTCGCTCTGGCACCTGGAGCATCTCCTCCCCCTCCTTCTTCACTGACCTTGGTGTCCGCAGGCTTGTTTCTCTTACATGTTCTCACTCCTCACTCCGGCGGCAGTTTCTCCCCCGTCCCAACTTTTTTTTCCTTCTTGAGTATGTTATCACAGAGGCGTTACCACTATCACTGATGGGCTCGGCCTTGGCCAGCGGCGGGTCCGTCTTAGAGCCGGCTGGTATGGGCTCGCTCTCTCTCGAACACAGGGGAAGCTTCCAGCAGCTTCTTACAGAAGCCAGCCCTGTAACCGACCCCCCCGCTACCAAAACCTTGCCAGACAAAACCAATACAAATGTTTGGTGGTAGTGGTAGTTCAGTCCCATTTGTCCCTCTGAGATGTGTTCTGGGATCTGAATATCTCTGATTCAGAAGAAGACGAGTGTGAGCTGATTGTATGTGCAGACCTAGAGGGATACAAATTTAAACTCAGTAGACCAGGAAATGAAGGAGTGAATAAATGCAAATATATTAATCTCAAAATCAGGTTAGGTATTGCCAGGTAGGGAGGGACTGGTTGGGCAGGGAAGGGAGACTGCGTGGGCTGAGGAAAGGCTGGGAGGCCTGGCTGACTCAAGGGCAAGTCTAACAGGGAGGCAGGGTCTGGCCTGGCATACAACTCGGAGCTGGCACATTGGGAACCATGCATTAGATTGCTACCTGTCATGTATGTAATGGCATCAAATAGCCAAAAATAGCACAGAAGATTTTTTGGGGGTGTGTTTTATTTTATTCACTACTTTCCATCTCCGGTCTCAAGCAGTATAAGCCACATCACTTTGCTTCTTTTGTTCTCTGTTTCTTTACTTGTAAGATGAGAATAATGGCATTTATTTCCTTTCAAAATGATTTGGAGATCTAGGATGAAGGGTTAGGGGATATCGGTATCTACTACAATAGTACCCCAGCTGCACATCAAGGTGGTTGCTGTAATTTCTTGAAATAGCCAAAATACAGATTTTTTTTCTCTCTGAAAAAAAAAAAAAAACCACCAAAATTCAACAGGCAATTCAGTGAGGAAAAGATTCCGTTTCTGGTTGCCCAGTCTTGTTTTCTTCCAGTATGTCAGTGTGACACAAACCTCTGAGAACCAGGAAATCCAGAGCTAAGGTACATTGGTACAACATGAACTCTGCCTTGTTTGATCAGTGATTCAGTCTTCCTGTAGCATACATATGCATGACACATGATTCCTGAAGCAGAGCATCTCAGAGCTGTAGCACATTTCTCTTAAAGGAAAACCTGTGTCCTGGTGCTACTAAAAGAGGAATCCTGTACATACGCTGCACTCAAGCACTGAGACCCAGCTCCATGAAACAGCCTCTGATATATTAATTCTTTGTCCTCTTTCACAATGAGGCATCAAGACTTGTCTCCTGATTTACATGCCTCTCTTCCTTTTGCCCACACAACTACCATCTTCATGCCATCGGTGCAGTAGATTTGCTTGGGAATTAATGCCAGGAGTCACTGCATGCTCCAGGTGCAGCCTTAATGTTGCACCAGGATGTACCTCAGGTGGGTATTTCCTAGTTTTCAGAGATTTGAGCATCACTTGGACTTGCCACTGAATTTGTTGCTGTCCCGGAATGACAGCAGGAACCCAAGGCAAACTTAACTTTGTATTAACCAAGCACTTTGTCAGCAAATTTAGGTGCTAATGGTTGGCATACTAATGTGTTTATAGTCCTTCTGTGAGGCCTTCACTGGGAGCAGTGGCAGCTGGACTCTGATGTTAAGGTTCACGGGTAGGCACCAGCTCAAGCTGTTGCCCAGGAACCAGGGAAAATTAAATAAAACTGAGTGGTGCACAGTCAAAAACTTTCACAACCACAAGGGATGTATCAAAAAACCCCTTTAATTGGAGGGAGATAATAAGAACAGGAATAGGGAAGGGAGGGAGAGGAAGGAAGGAAAAGGGGAAGGAGAAGAAAGGAGAAGCTTCATGATGAACACCTCTTTTTAGCAGAAATGCTTCAATACGAGATACATTTTCAAATGCAAATCAGCTGTGTCCCAGGCTTCAGCCATCAGGTTTTCATGCGTATCCATTTGTATTACATGTGCTTCCGTGTGTATATGTATCTTAATCTGTGTGCTTAGTCATGGGCCAGTATTGGTAAAGAACAAAAAGATGGTCTATAAAGTAAAGGGGGTGTGTTTTAACCATAAAGACAGAATCCTGCAGGTGGACAAGAAAACTATGAGTCATTATTACTCAAGAGGATAAGCAGTTGCCTTGGTGCACCAGCAATCTAACCCAAATGCATTTTTTTGTAGGCTTTACAGGAAAAGAGAATTTTGGGGAGGAATCCGAAGGAGGATAGCGAGATGGCTATGCAGGTGCTTATGGGAAGCTCTTCCCACACACAAAGGGTAGCCTGGGAGAAATGCAAAACTAGTTAATACACGGACATTGAAAGCTGGCATTGTTGTCTGATCAGACTTGCTTTTTAGATCAAATGAGAGAAAATAGATAAAAATATGCTAGCTAATAATATAATGAGATGAGTAAGTCCTTGGGGCTGCAGGGTTTTTGAGCCTGAGGTCCTTATACCTGGAGCGGTTTTGACTAAAGAAATGTTGCTAATACAACTACAGAATAACATGCTGCAAATACATCTAGATGGACGTTGGGTATCTTGTGCTTAACTTGGTCACTTGTGTAGGTTTGAAAGGATTTATGTAGTACTTTACGTAAATGCTATAATGTCTTGCTGATTGCTGTGGACTTTTTTGAGATACGTCATGTAGATAGCAATACGGGTGTCTTTTATGACATGCAACTAATCTTGCCAAAGAGTCTTCTATTTGTATCGTTCCATCCATAGCCTTGGCTTCCACCCTTTGTAGTATGTTTTTCCATGAGATAGAGTGTGTGAAGGCGGGTTTATCTCTTAAGTTTTTTGCTTCCCAGCACCTGTAAGGGTACTCAAACTGACGATGAGAACTCCAGCACAAAATCTGCTAGAACATTTTGGCAGGTGCTATGTTACTTGCTCCTTAACACGTCTCATCTAATAAAACAAGTCTGTTATGAAAATTTTCTTTCATAATTAGGTATGTTATTTTAGAATGGCAATTCATCATGCTGTCTGAAAGAGCCAGCGTCTGTCCTACACTTACAGGGTCTCTGTCTGCCTTGCTTGTGACCAGGGAATCTTACCATCAACTTGAACTTTGGATCAGGCCCTTAAGGAGTACCTGGGGATTTATTGAGGCCAAGAAATTTAGAAATTTCTGGTTACTTATTCATTAAGTGGGATTTTGCACTGTGTGTTTGGCATGAAGCCAAATAACTTTTTTTTATTTTTTTTTTTCCCTCCGTGTGTGTGTCACTGTACGAGTCAAAGGTCTTGCCACAGAGTTTCTACTCACAAGAGGAAGTGACCTTTCCTGATGGCTGCTAGTGATGGCGTTGGGACCAGCTGTTGCTGAGGAACACAGTCTGATGCTGTACAGGTAACACGTAGCAAACCCCCCTGCAATTCCTGAACAATTATAATTTGTCTTGCAAGGCGAAATCACACTGATCCTTGTTGTCTGTGCTATTTAAATACCACACAGTCCTGCCTACAGAGAAAGAACTAACCACTGCTTCAGAAGATCATATGCACATAGAAAGGTCCAAAATTCATTTATATTAATTTGTTAAGTATGATCTTGTGGTGGGTTAACCCTGGCTGGAGGCCAGGTGCCCACCAAAGCTGTTCTATCACTCCCCCCCACCCCCCGGCTGGACAGGGGAGAGAAAAATATATCAAAGGACTTGTGGGTCAAGATAAGGACAAGGAGAGATCACTCAACCAATTACTGTCACGGGCAGAACAGAATCAACTTGGGGAAAATTAACTTAATTTATTGCCAGTCAACCAGAGTAGGGTAATAAGAAATAACACCAAATCTCAGAACACCTTCCCTCCACCCCTCCCTTCTTCCCAGGCACAACTTCACTCCCAGATTCTCTACCTACCCCCACCAGCGGTGCAGGGTGATGAGGAATGGGGGTTGGGGTCAGTTCATCACATGTTGTCTCTGCTGCTTCACCCTCTTCAGGGGCAGGACTCATCACACTTCTCCTGCTCCATCATGGGGTCCCTCCCACAGGAGACAGTCCTCCACAAACTTCTCCAACGTGGGTCCTTCCCACGGGCTGCAGTTCTTCATGAACTGCTGCAGTGTGGGTCCCTTCCATGGGGTGCAGTCCTTCAGGAGCACACTGCTCCAGCACGAGTCCCCCAGGGGGTCACAAGTCCTGCCAGAAAACCTGCTCCAGTGTGGGGTCCTCTCTCCACGGGACCACCGGCCCTGCCAGAAGCCTGCTCCAGTGCGGGCTTCCCACAGTGTCACAGCCTCCTTTGGGCATCCACCTGCTCCAGTGTGGGGTCCTCCCCAGGCTGCAGGTGGAGATCTGCTCCACAGTGGACCTCCCTGGGCTGCAGGGGGACAGCCTGCCTCACCAGGGTTTTCACCACGGGCTGCAGGGGAATCTTCGCTCCGGCGCCTGGAGCATCTCCTCCCCCTCCTTCTTCACCGACCTTGGTGTCCGCAGGCTTGTTTCTTTTACATGTTCTCACTCCTCTCTACTGCTGCAGTTGCTGTGCCCCCTGCAACTTTTTTTCCTTCTTGAGTATGTTATCACAGAGGTGCTACCACTATTGCTGATGGGCTTGGCCTTGGCTGGCTGTGGGTCCATCTGAGAGGCGGCTGGTATTGGCTCTGTTGGACATAGGGGAAGCTTCCAGCAGCTTCTCACAGAAGCCACACCTCTAACCCCCCCCCCCCCCCCGCTACCAAAACCTTGCCACACAAACCCAGTACAGATCTCTTGCAATTATCATTTTACCTTGATTTATTGCATAAATTGTTCTTCTTCTCTTTAAACAAGTATCCACATAGAAATAAAAAAATCCTAAATATGCTAGAGACCATTACATATGGGGCAATAATCAATTGACAACAATTAACACTATTAATACACTTTTAAGAACAATAATTCTGTTGCATTCCAAATTATAAACCTAGTTGGCGTAGATGTATCTCATTAAGTTTCATTTCTCATTCTGGTGATAATAATAATAATGGTCAAGGTAGCTTTGATGCCCTCAGACCACAGTAATCTATGGTTAATGTGTGTTAGTCCCTCTTTGTAAAGAGTTGGAAAAAGGAAACAAACCCACACATCACATTTTAGGCTGTTGCTACTAAATTCAGAGGAAGCAAAACTGAGCCTTGACTGTAGTGAAGGATGCAGAGTGGAGAGGAGAGAAAACTTCCTGGAAATAACTTGTGGTAATAGAGATAATAAAAACATGCCCTTCAAGTAAGCTTGGTTTTTCTGCTCTAGGTCTATTGGTATTACACCCAGCATTGCCAGCTATTTGTGATGTCAAGTATTTCCCCTGAATCTCCTCTTAAATTACACTGGCAGAGAATAGCATGGTTCATATAACCTAGTCACAGTCAATTTCCTTGATTTACTCAGATTTGGGGGTTATGTATCTGAATAAAAGCAAGTGTTGGATAATCAGTATCCAGTAGGCCCTAGTGACTCAACTGAAGATTAAGCGGGTGTGAAACAGGGCAGAGCTCGCTCTGTAGGATTGTAAGGGAAGGTATGTATGCATTTTAAAAGAAGATTACACATTTTCAGCCACTATGGCCAAGAGAATGAAAGACTGTAAGAGGTTTAATCCTTGACCAACTTACCAAATAAACACAGCCACGTGAGGTTAAAAAGCAGCTTACAAGTCACGCTGTCAAACGTACAATTAAAAACAGGGCTACTGAAACTGCATCCGTTGTAGAAAAACTGGGCAAAAAGAACTTATTTCGCTTTTCTGTGTGTTAATAACTTCCCTCAGTTATTGCCGAGACAAAACTAAGACTGTGGAAGGGTCAGATAAGACGCCCAGGTAGCATCGGTGACGGTCCTATGCTTTACCAAGTGCTCCGGCTATCAACTGATCAGAGCACTCGTTTTATCCAACATCTTTCATCTTCCAGTTTACAGCGGAAGATCCATCGAAACAGTTAAAATGGCAACAACCACCAGCACTGTCGACGAGGCACAGCCGACAACCGCGGAAAACGAAGGGTACCTTGGCGGATGCGTACAACGAAACCCTTTATTTTCACGCCCCAAGTTAAAAGGCAGAGCAGCGATGCGGTGAGCACCCCGCATTGTTAAGCCGCGGGTTCCCAGGGACCGACCCTCGGCAGCGCACAGGCGGAGGGTGCTGGTGGGCGCCGTGGCGGTACCACCACAGCCGCCGCCTTCCCCCGCTCGGGTGCCCTGCAGCGCCCAGGGCCGCTCCTGCCGACCCGTCGAGACCCCTTTCCCGGGGAAGCGGCCCCGTGCAGCCCGAGGCGAAGAGGGCCTCCGTGGCGGGGCCGCCCCGCCGGGTGACCCCACAACGCCCAAAACGCGGCCTCCCAGGGCGGGAGCGGGAGCGCGGTGGGGCCTTGCCTCAGCCCCCCGGCGGGCGGCGGGAGGAGCCCCCGCCCCGACATGGCGGCGGGGCGAGGAGCAGCGAGGCCAGGTGAGCGGGCCGGGCTGAGCGGCCGCGTCCCGGCGGTCGCCCACCTCGCCGCCCGCGGGCCGGGCGTGAGTCAGAGCGAGGGGCGGGGAGGCGCGGCCGCCTCAGCGAGCGAGCGAGCGAGCGCGGCTCCGCCGGGCGGAGGCGGGGGCAGCGTGTCCGGCCCAGACCCCTCCTCCCGCCTTCCTCTGCCCGCCCTCCCTGCGCGACTCTCCCGGGGACGCGGGGAGACGCCGCCGGGCCCGGGGCCTGGACCGCGCGGGGCCTGCCCCCTCCCGCCTCCCGCACCGCCGCCCCCTTCGTCGCCCAGCCGCGGGTTAAATGTAGCCCGGCGCCCCGCGGGGGCTGCAGCAAGATGGCGGGTAGGTAGCGCCCCCCTCCCCGGTGAGGCGCCAGCCCTCCTCTTCCCCCCCTCCCCCCCGGCTTCGGAAGCGCTTCCCGCCGCTGCCCGGCCCGGAGCGCGGCGGGCTGCGGGGTGGGGCGGGGGTGGTGGGGCGGCGGGCGGCGGCCCGGCGGGCCGAGCCGGGTCACGCTTGGCGGGGGCTGGCGGGGGCGGCGGGCCGGGCGCGTTGGCAGACGGTGTGTCTCCCGCAGATCTGTCGCTGCTCCAGGAGGACCTGCAGGAGGAGATCGACGGATGTGAGTGGAGCCGGGGGGCGGCGGCGCGGGGCGGCTTTCGGGCGAGGAAGTGGCTTCAGAGGGGAGCGCCCACGGTGCATTGTGGGAGGCGGGGCGGCGGGGGAAGGAGGAGGAGGAGGAGGAAGAGGAGGAGGCGGCCGCCGCCGCCGCCGTGCTCCGCGCTTCCCTGTGTGCATGACCCGCACGCGGGCGTGCGTGGGGCAGGCCGGGCTCCGCCGGGCTTTCCGGCGGGGGAGCGGCGGCGGCGCGCAGCGGGGTGCGTTGGCCGGCGGGAAGCGCGCGCGGGGCGGGGGCTCCGTTAACGGCCGCCGAGGGCGGGAGGGAGGCCGCCCCGCCGGGAGGTGTGGCAGCCCGCGGGCCGCCGAGGGGCGTCGTCCCCTCATGGCCTGGGCGCGGGGGGATGCCTCCGGGGAGGAGAAACCTGCCTGGTCGGAGGCCGCAGCGTGTGGGTTGCTCGTTCCTTTTATGTTTCTTTTGTCGCCCCCCCCCCCCCGCCTCAGGCCCCCTGTTCCTGACCCCGCTGGAGAGGTGTGTGGAAAAGAGTTAATGTCAGGGTGCAAATTGCAGAGTGTGGCTCTGGTGCAAAACTATTAACTGAGCGGTGTGAAGCCTGGCTGGGCAGACCGTAAAATGTTACTCAGGTGAGAAGGCGTCTGTTGGTAATGTCAATGCCGAGGGCGCTTTTTGGAAGCGGAGGAGGCTCAATTTGGGGCAGAAAGTGAAAATGGAGGCGGCGGCTCTTTTCAAGGCGGCTGGTAACGCAAGCGTCTGCCTCTCAGCCTGTCGTGGGCGCATGGACCCTTGTCGTTCTCTGAAGGTATTTTGTCTGCTGCGCAGTCGGTCCGCTCAGTGATCCGGGTGGATTGCAGGAGAAAAACCTTTCGGGTTACAGCTTACGTTTTTAGAGGAGAGTTATTTTAACTTGTCAGAATTTAACTGTTACATTTTCGGTTTTGTCATCTGACATTTAAAAGGCTCTTATTGTGCGTCGCCTTGCAGAAAGAGGGAGCCTTTCTGTAAGGCTTTTTTTAATTTATTTTAGTTTTTCAATTCTGATGGCTTGAAATCGCATTGATAGTGTAGCTGTTTGAAAACTGTGCGATTACAGGACTTTTTCAGAAGAGACACACTTAAAAAAAACAACCCCACCAGAAACCAGCCCAAAACAAAGCACGTTCTTAACTTTCCGCTTAGATGATGATTTTTGTTGACTGTAGGACAGGAGTTGAAGTAAGAACTCCGTGTAATCATTGGAGAGGTGATTCTGAACCTGTGGGTTCCTGGTGGTGGTTTGAATGTTATGGTCTTGTCGTTAAACATGAAAAAGTAATATACATGTGGAGATATGACTCAGTCTAGATGAGAGCATCCTGAAAGCAGGAGCCATAGAAATCTAAAAATGTGAAACCTCATTAAAGCTTACTGAGGTTTTGATGGAAGTAGATAAAAGTGAATAGCTCAATGCTTACGCGTATCATTTTTAAGAGAAAAAAACCAGGAATCCGTACGAATCAATGTGTGCTGTCTGGACATAGTTCAGTCACACGATGTCTTTTACGGTTGTAAATTTAATGTGGTTTTGTTCTTGTGAGGTGGGTTTGAGCTAAAGAAAGACAATACAGACCAGGGAGACTGCACATATTTAGTCAAAATCACTGTTTCTTGTGCAGTGGTATTTCTTTGCAATAACCATGTTTTGTACCCACATACAACAGGTCTTACGCAGTTTATGAAAGTGTTCCCAGTTGATGCGTTATTTGGGATTACATTTTATGGTTGCATGTGTGAAATGGACAATTTTAAAAAAAAAAAGAAAAAGACAAAACCCAGCAATTTTTGCCTGCCTATGCCAAGCCCCCACCCTGTGGTACCTCTCTATTGTAAATATTTCAGATATTTACAGCTCTTTCGAGCAGTAGAGTGAGATGCTGGTTTAGAGTTGTATTCGTGAAGTAGTAGAACACAATTGTGAGAAAACTGGAAGTGCCGGCAGCTTTGGTCTTGCTATTAAATGTGCTAAGCTATAGTTAAGGACAAACAAGGAGAAAGTCGTGCAGGCATACCTGTAGCCCTGGTGGTGTAATTTAGGAGGAGAAATTAGGTAAATGTAAAATAATATGAATTGTAGGAGAAGACTGAGATGGGATGAATTGAAAAGTGAACTATGTAGTTTTCAATAAATCTTCAAGATTTTAACTGATCTGGTATCAAGCAATAGCAAAGCATCTATGAGGTATGCTGGAAAAACCAGGAGTGATTAAGACTAGATGCATGGGTAAAGATCTGGATTGGACATCTGAAGTTGGATCTGTGGTTAGGCATATGGCTTAAAATATTTTACTAGATTAGGCGTCCCTTGTAGCTCATCACTGAGTCTAGGTTTGATTCTGAATCACAAAGTTGGGTTTTGGGGGGGGTTTGGTTTTTTGCTAATGAGAATCTACAGTGTGATTCACCGTTTTCTAATACAGTAAAAGTACAAAAGAAAATGAAAGAATCATCAAAGTGACTAATACATAGTTTTTTATTGGTCATGTTCTAAAGTGGTAAGAGGAAGTCCTGGAGTCGAGCAAACAGCAATGCACAGTTGCTGCTAAAAGTAACGAACCAAGCATCTGTGTATCTTTTTAGATATGCGGAGTTAAGAACAGCTGTTTTATGATAGTCATCTTTAAGGTCTCTGGAATTAAGTGTCTTACTGGCAAGTTGAAGTTTAGTCAACAACTTGTACAACTGTACAATTTGTGCCTCCCCTGATTTATTGTGCTGACTCATTGGATGCTAATTAGCCTGAAATATAAAATAGTAAATTATTATATCTTTGGAGTACTGTTTTAATAGTTGCTTGTAAAAGAAAGTTTACCTTTTTCCAAAGAGAACTTGATAAATGTTTACGTTAAATGAAACATTCTTAGATTTCAACAGAGGGTAGTAAATCTGCTTATGGAGTAGTGGGAGACCTTCAGAATATATGCTGTTCTGGAAGGCATCTGTTTAAAAATTGCCTTTTGTTTATTTGTTTAAGAGGGCAGAGATTAGACAGGAGCTTGTATAAGAAAGGCCTTTAAAGAGTGTTTGATACACCAGCTGGATTGACTTTTAAATAATTAATTTCAGCTTTGGTTTGCACTTCTATTTTGAAGGCTTCATATTATATTCTGTTCTTGGTTGCTTGGTAACAACTCGAAAGCTTGATTTTTATTTTTTTTTTTACAGGTGAATGCATACTTTACACCTGATGGTACATTACACAGATGATTGCTTTATGTAGTTACATAGCTTGGCATGTGGTATTTCAGTACTTTAATTTTAGGTAATATTTTGCTTCTGTAGAGGTAGCTCCTGATGTCAAAGGCTATGAAAATAATTAAAGAAAATCTGGTTCTCCCATATTCAGCCAGTGTTTTTTCCTTGTTTGGTAGTTTGAAGCAAATAAATAAAAATTCAGTTAATACATCCTGGCTGAACGTACAGAAGGTTATAAAAGAAATTCAATTCCTAAATGTAAGTTCTTTTTGGGAAAGGCAACTTTGTTATTGACTCTATCCCTCCAAATAAGTAATATATCATTGCATTTCATTTGTATGAAGGTGAACCTAACAAGAATCCTTGCATGATATCCATTAAGGCAAAAACCCACCCACCCTAAAGGCACTAGGGTGAAAATTCAAAGTGGAAGCCTGCAGAAGACACCTCATCCCATCTGGCCTCTATAAGGTGTCAAAATTAAGGTAGCAGTTCAGTGTCAGCTGGACAGTTGCCTGTAACACTACTTGGACTGTTGGCTTGCTTGATCTTTTGTCTAAAATCTTGCACAGTATAGGAAAAGAAGTCAGTGAAAATTTGGCTTTTTTTCAGATCTTTGTTTTGTGCATACAAAATCAAAATAGAATAACATAACTGTATAAGCTAAGCATGGAATAGAAAAGAAAATAAGCAACAAAAATGGTTGAAAAGCAAACATGGGGATTGTAGAATTATATATTTCTGATGATAAATAAAATGTTCTTTATGACTCTTCGTAGGTGATTTGTGTTCCACACCCCCTTTCCCCCGTATGTTTCTGAAGATTGAACTGATCAGTACAGATAGATGCAATCAAACCTACCATGATGCTGACTTCTTTCAGTCTGTCCGCTGATGTGTGCAGGATGTGTATTCTGAAGAATAGGCCCATCTGTAATTAGAATTCAGATTGTGAAGGAGGATAGCTTTATTTAACTCAGGTTTTTAATGGTGATTTAAATCAGGAGAGAAAATAAATTTTGATCTAATAACTGGTTTTAATGCTGTTTTGCATTTGTGTTTTTTGAAAAAATGTTTATCATTGGTAACTGGCAGCTGCATTTACATAAAACTTTTGGACTTTTGATGGTTGCAAGTGATATATATATATATATGCTTTGGGGGTTATATAGCTTAACATTCAGATTCTGAAGCTTTACCTTTTATCATGTTGAAAAATGGTGAGTGATAGTTGCCTTTTTCTGTACACTTAGTGTTCAGATATTTTAACTAAAAAGGCAGAAAATTATATTAAAATATCTAAGCATAGGTTAGACAGTTCTAGTTTAGAACTGTTAAATGAGTTTTTATATATATACACCTGTGTGTAAACTTGTTTTCCTTAGCATGAGAGTTTAACAGCAAGGTAGATTTAAAATTTAACAACAAGATAGTTTTTACAATTAGAAGATCTAGTGTTACTGGTTGGATTTTACTCAGGGATTAAACAGTTCTCAAGAATAATAATAAAAATACAGTAGCTATAATCTGCTACATCTCTGGTTTTAGTATTGAGTTCTCTTTCACTGATTGGAAAGGGAGGACAGGTCTTCCTAGCCTCTCCTCCCAGCAGGCTTCTCAGCTGTGAGTGAACCAGTTATTTAGCTGAGCTGAAGAAAATACTCTGTGCATTTGCAGGTGTCAAAAGCTGGTTTATGTCTGATGATATGTTCTTGTTCCAGGTGATCAGCAAATCATCTGACATTAGCAGTGAGCTTGTATTGGTTGAATGCTTTTAATTAAATTATTCTATTAGACTTTGTGTAGCACACAAGTCTTTTCCCAAATAGAAGCTAATTTCAATTTAATTTTTTTAAAGTTTTTTTTTCTTTTTTCATAAGACTTAAAGTCAAAAGGGGTTTTGGTTGGGGGGGAGTGTTTTGTTGTTGGTTGGGGTTTTTTTTGGTAAATAAAATCAGTCTGTATTTCCACGTGCTGTCAAATCACAATCACAACCCGATGCTGTGTTGCAGCTCGTATTCCCTTGCAGTGAATTATGCTGGGATAAATGCATTCAGTATGTTAAAATTCACCTTTCTTTTCCAACAGCTGTACATAGCAATATCAGAAGCTTTTGTATTGTGGCTCCTTTGTTCCTTTACCACAGAACAAGAATTAGCAAATTTTGTTATGCTGTTAGTTGTTATGTATAGACTGCAAGTCAGGTCACTTCTTAGACTTAATTCCAGCTTTGAGTATAGCTAAATTTCCAACATAACGTTCAAATGCCATGTCACAGTACTGACCTTTTGGTCCCATCAGAGACTTAGCTCTGGTAAAAGAGATAGTTTGAGTTACTGGGTTGGCATTTCGGTAGTCTGCAGTCTTTAATGTCCGTGTTGCAAAAAAACAATAGCAGAAAGTAATGGCAGACTTTTTGTTTCGGTTCTCTGGTGTGACTGAGATTCTGTTCTGTTGGGAATCTAATAACTGTTTTTTAATGTTAATGAAGCATACTTGTTAAGTCTTTTTTTTCCCCTGGAGATCAAGCTTTAATTCTCCTGACTCTTCAGTTCATTTCTTTGTCTTTTAATGTGGTGATTGACCCTCATAGAAACTGGGAGACTCAGGTGGATGGATGTGTCTCCACGGAATTCTGGTGTTAGCAGTCTCAGGTTAGTAGTGGGTTAGTCTCTTTTTCTTGAGCAACCTCTTAGGATCTGAGAGAGATGATGATGATGTGAGGAAGGGGTTGTGCTTGATTTGATATAGGCTAACGAACCTTTCTCATGCAGCTGCACATATTTTCTCTATTACAGCTAGTGGACGGTTGAAGAAGAGGTAATTTTCTAGGCTTTCAGCTTCCCAAGGCCAGTAGCATCACTTCTGACGTGGAAATGTGCTTTTCGCCAGCCACTTTTTATGTTCCTGTCTCTGGCAGGAATCGTCAATTAAGGTTGTCAGCTCCTCTATTTTTTTTTTTTATTATTTTTTTTTTTTTTTTTGTAAAGTTTGTCTTTGTCCTGATTTATCTCCTAGGCCTTTCAGGTATTCTCCTCCTTCTCCCTTTCTCTCCCACTTGGGGGGGGGGGGGGGGGGAGGGGGAAGCAAAAAGGGGAAAGAGTCAATGAGTCAGGGAAGAGATGGACATTTTCAAAATCTTAAGCTTGAGTGAAACCTTGGTGTTTGTGCAGTTGTTTCTGACTGCTGACCTATTGTGGAGGTGGCAGACCGCAGCATGTTGAAGATAAAAAATGCCTCTCTTTCCTGCGTGTGTCTTTTGCTGCTAAGGCTTTCCCTCTGTGTGGGCAGGAAGTTTTCATTGTAAGAAGAGTAGCTGCAAGAGATGACTTGTAACAGTAGCAGAATGGGATGAAAGGATAGCTTCTTCTTTGAGAGCTGGAGTAACAATTCCATCTTTGGAAGAGCTAGGCAGGAACAGCTGCCCCTGAAGGAACTCTGATCATCAGGGCTTCTCTGTCTGCTTTAGAAGGTATAGCATAAGAAAAATTAATGTAGCTTTTTCTTGGTTTGGGTGGGATGTATAGGTTGAATGAAGTGTCAGAATATGTTTGGGAAGGGTGTTCATTCACAACCGCAGAACAACTGCACTGAGAGTTGAGAGTGCTGGTTTGGTTTTTTGGGGTTTTGGGGGGGGGGGGGGGGTTTAACTATTTTTAAGGGAAAGAAAAATGAAAGGCAAATAGTGCATAAATATGCATTCTGAAATACAATTTGCGTAAAAGCTAAATATATTGGTGTACAAAAGTGACATTCTATATGATCACTAATGCAGACTGTTAGAGCGTTTTTCTCTGATAAACAGGTCTGCCTAGGTATTTTTTTTGTCTTGTTTCCATAGTGCCTGAACAGTTCCCAAATATCTGAATGGAGGAAAGGCCACCTTTTCCTTCCTTTCTAGCCTGCAGGAAGAATAGTTTGATTAGTCTGTAGGGATACTTGCTTGTGGAAGTTTGCTTGTATGTATGTTTTATCAGAGGAAACTCTGTTTTAAATAATATTGAAATCAACACCCATGGCTGCTCGTAGTTTTTCTAAGAGTGAATCTGCTGCATTCTGTGCTGCTCAATCTTCTCCCGTAGACCAGTTTCCTACTTTATACTGAGCACAGAGAGGAAAAGTATGAAGAGTTGCAGAAAGAATTTTGGCCCCTGAATGCTGAGAAAACATGAAGGCTTATCCCACCAAGAGTTTTGAATGCTGTCAAACAACATCTCAAGCATTGTCTGGGGTTTAAGTGGACAGAGGAGAAGTACAGTTGGGAAGCTCAAAGTGATTTGTGTTGCAAAACCATGTTTTATAGATTGTGGTTGTGCTAGTCATGGAACTTCCCTTCTCTGCAACGTTTAGCCCACGTAAGTGTATTTCAGTTACTGCGACTGAACCAGTCAAAGTAACTGCAGAGCAGAGCAACGCTTGTTTCAAATGCAGTGGTTGGGTTAGTAGCTGATGTGTTAACTTCTGGTGTCACATCAGCATCGCAAAGCTAGCACGAGCCTTTGGAGCATTTGAGCTTCAACTGCTTGCTTCATAATGCTCTCCCTTCCAGTTAGTCCAAGGTTAAAGCATATGCCATTTGAACTCAATATTTCTGTGTTTACCAGATACCCAGTTAGGGGCAGAACTTGAACATGGCCCCAGGCACAGTGAATGCATGTGTCCTGTCGTGGTAGGACCAGGGAGAACATCTTGATTGAAGACAGGCGTGGGATTCTCTTTGTAGTGCTACAAAGTTCTCAGTCATGGAGGCAATCAAAAACCCTGCAAGCAGCAGTGCTCTACAGAGAGACGGTGGACACCTTTCTTTGACTGCAAGGAACTTGTAGAGGATAAAAAAGTACCTTAGAGGAACTTTGCACTCACGCTAGCTGACTTGCACTTCATTCCAGCCTCATTCCATGATTCTTAATTGTATGCAGTTGTTTGGAAGGGGTAAAAGATAGGGACTTAAATAGCAGGGGACTTGAGTACCATGGTGATGGGCATGACACGCTCCCAACAGGAAATTGGTGGCCAAAATATAAACTGTTGATTGTTTTAACTTGTAGCTTGGATATCCTTTATATTTCAGTTTCCCCTGGCCCAGCTTTTATTGCAGGTCAAACTGTTAACCAGTAGAAGATGCATTCTGCTGTTGTGCAAATAAATGACAAGTGAGCAATATGAGATAGAACTATGCCTTTGTTTCACCGCAGATCAGGATTTTCAGTGCTGCTTGTGTATGCCTTGAAGAGACAAACTTGTCTTTAGCTGCGCTTCGCCTCCTTGCTTAAAGAATTTTGTATCGCCTCTTGTTTCGTCTGATGCTTGGTGAGAAATACAACTCCTTTGGCATGCTTGATAACTATCTTTTTTTGAAAGCCTTTGCTAAATGAAAATACCCTTTTAGTCTGATATGTTTTAGTCTAGTGGGTCTTTTAAATTTGCTGTGCCGTCCTTGCACAAGTTCTGTGTGTAAACAAATGCTGATTTTGATTTCTGCATCTTTCTTTCATCTGCTAAATGCTACCCCCACCAAGCCTGTACCAAAGCTTTATTTTAAAGGGTTTGCTCTGTCTGTGCTTCAAGCTGTTAGCAAGCTCTGCTATGAAAGTACTACATAGGGGCTAAGGCGGTACGCCTTGCTGTTAGCACAGCAGCTTTGCATTTCCCCCTTCTTATCTTCTTCCTCCCCCACCCACAAACCCAATCCCAACAAATTTGGGAGTGCAGACAGCAGTCTCTGCATTCAGGTGTGGTGACCTCACCACATTCATAAGAGGCTCAAGGCAGATAGTGCTGCATATTTGAAGGGGAAATTTAGGGGAGAGATGGAGAAAAGGAGGTGTGCTTCTTTTGCTAATATGGTGGATGGACTGGAATCTAAGATTATTACTTGCAGATCCCTCTTACACTTTTGTTCACTTTTCTTGTAATTTTGACGAGTAAAATCACACACTGTTCAAAGTTATGTTTTTCTCTGAAAACCCTTGCAACATCAGGGTAAACTTGTGGCATCTCATTTGTGTTTTCAGTCTTAGACTACAGCAGGAAAACGGAGATGATGTATTTTAAGCGTCTCTTGGAAAAAACAGCTCCCACTTTCTGACAGTGGCATCTATGATCACCCGTGAGTGCTACCTGGATCAGGCAGGCAGGGTGGTGTGACTCAGCATGACAAACACATTTTGTAATATTTGTGTAACTGTCATCGCAGTAGCTCTTGGTTAACGTTACTGAAGCAGTGCAGTAAATTTGTGGTAGCAAATGAAACTGAAATAGCACAACTGACACTTTGGTCTGTGATGTCACTGGAGCTGGAATACAGTGCAGTGTGAAAGGGTAAGAGCGAGTTCCTAAGCATGGACAAATACAGATGTTTAGCTTCCATGCTTACGTTGAGTCGGATTTCTCTTTGCAGAATGTCAAGATGCAAAACAATATTTCTTACAGAAAATGAGATGGAAGGGAATGAATTTACAACATTGAAGGGCTGAGAATACTACTTGTGTTCTGCTGAAATCTGAAAGTGAGGTGCATTTATTCTGTCATAGCATAGAGAACAGTGACTTGGAACAAAACTTGCTGTTCTTATTTTGTGATTATGATATCAAAGGTTTGGGCTTGTAGGACTACTATTTTTGCTTTACAATTAAACAGAAAAATTACTTGCTTGAACAGCAGAACAGAACTAAGTCCTTTCTGCATATAAGTGCTGTATTAACCTGAACACCCTTATGGTAATACTTGATGCAGAGCATAGCAAATAGCCTGTACTACAGTTGAATAAAAATTAATCCATTTTACTAGATAGATCCATACCAACTGCCATAGAGACTTCTTAATAGATCTTTGGAACGCTTTGGGAATGCAGAAGATAAAATGAGGGAACTGTCACATTAGTTGGAAATCTTGAATCTTTAAAATTGTTTGTTGCTCAGCTTTGGGAAGTGAAAATTGCTCATTGTTACTGAGTTTCCATGCCAAAATGAGGCAGGATATGGTTCTGTCATGGAGCCCATAGCAGATACAGAAGAACAAAAAGAATACATGTAGACCTTGCTACTGAGCAGTCTATGGCAAAGAGTCATTAATGCATTATTAAATAAAAGAAAATAGTAATTATTTTTCCAAACATTATCTTGTGCACCTGTCTGTAAAAGACACAGCGTGATCAAGATCTTTGTGGAAGATATGCACTTTTACCTTCCCCTACCTTTCCTCTGAAAATGAAACTGGTTCTTGAAAAAAAACCCAGAACAAACCAAAAAAACCCCTCAATCAAACCCACAAACCCAAACCAAACACTGGTTCAAACAGTTGTGTAAACCTGGGATCGCTAAGTGCTTTCCCTTTGTGCTGCAATAGCTTTCTGCAGCTGAGCTTTCTTTGAGCCTTCCCCTCCTCCCCCTGTGGTTTGTTATCCTCTACCTTAGGCATATCCAAGAACACTAGTTCCCCATCTACTTTGTCTAGCAGCTCCTAGCGCACTTTCTTCCTTGCCCCTATCTCCCAGATTCTGGTTATGCCCTTGCTCTTTTCCTGTCCCTTCATTTGATTTCTGGCAAGGATTTCATGTCCCATCAGGAACTGCAGAATTTGGACCCTCATCCAGGGATGGGATTTATTGATGGCCAATTAAACCATGTCCATTGATTCTCTACCTAGAAAATGGAAGAAGTAGTTTGTTGGTAAAGGAGTGCTATTAACTCAGTTTAGGTCTAAAAATATTACTCTTATGGAGAGCTTGGTGTTAAATCTTTTTGACATTTGAAGTATGTTAAGGAAGACATTCAGAAAATGGTTGCTGCTTACGTATTCTGAATGTTGAAGGTAACGTCTGAAAACCAATTTATGTAGTGTAGTATAATTGCATAGAAGGTAAGAGGACAATAACTTTTTTCTTTCCTCTATAGAGTTCACTTTTTAAAAAATCACTGTTGGACTTCCAGGTCTGTCTTTGTCTTCTAACCATCCCTATTTGCCAGTTTTCAAGAGGCTTCTCAGAGAAACTTGGCTAGACTGAAGAATAGTTGTAGTGTCCTGTTGTGTTGTATTTTGAGGAACAAAGCAGGTGACCTGGGATAGTTCTCGCAAATGGGTGAATGCATTTGCAATGCTAGCAAATAAGTGGTTGCATTTGCAGGCTAAGGTGTTTGTTATGGAACTGAGTTTTTGAGCATATCGAGGGCATATGGAAGGCAGAAAAGGTGGTAGTTCAAATCCTAATTCTTCAAGCAGCTCTGCAGAGCAGGGATGGACCCCTTTTCCATTTAATTGTGGTTCCATGTTGATAAAGATGTCTCTTTATATAAAGTTCCCTCTTGCTGCGCTGGTTAATAATTATGTAATAGGTCGGTTGTGTCTATTGTAATTGGTAGTTGGATATAGCAACACACATCGAACTTTTTAACATGCTTAATTTAGTTTTTTTCTTCTTTTTTAAAAAAGTTTTTTGTTCTGTTGGATGATGTTGTATTAACTCTATCTCCGGGCTAATTGCCACTATGATTTTAGTCTATGCATCTTCAAAAAGCTGACTTCAGAATTAGCTAAAAGTCATTTGCCTAATAAAAATATAAGGTATAAAAATACTGTTTGTCAGCTAAAAATATCATGAAGTTTAGATGTTTAGTGAAACTTCATACTTAGGAATTTAGAGAAAATTAATCAAAATCCATTTAGTCCAGTTTATACGTAATCAATCAGTCTGGTATAGAAAAGCCTTTGTGGGGGTTGGGGAAAGCTAGGGAGAACGATGTAGTGCAGTTAGTAAATATGTTGCCAGTGGAGCCTTGCCTAGACCTCTGTATTTCAGACCAACAACAGGCATATCATTTTAGTGTTAAACTACTGTGATTATAAGGAATATTTCTGATGTCTCTGATAGTTGGTGTGGATGACTACAGCTCAGAGTCTGATGTGATTATTATACCTTCAGCCCTGGACTTTGTCTCACAAGATGAGATGTTGACGCCTTTGGGAAGACTGGACAAGTACGCTGCAAGTGAGAACATATTTAACAGGTACGCTTTATAAATGCCCTGTCTGGCTAATGGTATGCAAAGTATTAATCTGATTCAAATCTGACTGAAGTTAATTTGCATGAAGTACAAATAATGAAAAAAAACCCCCAAGCTTTACAAAATTCTTCAGTTTCCATTCCTCCTCTTGTTTGCTGACACTCCTTCTGCTTGCAGAGAGCAAAATATTAATGATAAGAGAAAAACGTTTGCTTACCTTTTAAGCAACTGTAGTTCAGGACTTCTTGAACTTTGTCATTAATTGGACCACATCCCTTTAGGGTTTTTTGTGGATGCTAACATTCCTGTTGACACAGGACTAGAATATAATAGTAAACTGTATCCGTAACTCTGTGGAAAGTGGCTTTAAGCAAGTACTTCATGAAAGGTGAGGAGCAGATAATGAACAGCACTGTAGATTGATGGAGGAACCCAAAAAGTGTTCTGCAGGATCATCCTCATCCTTAGTTTACAGTTTGGGTATTGTTGCTTCCGGTTATTGCAAATGAAAAACTGCTGCAAAAAGCCTTACCTTGCCCAGTTCATACTGTGGTCTACATTTTGCCATTTTCCTTTCTGTAATACCCCTGAGCTAGTTGTTTCATTTAAAAGCACAGGTATTGTACCATACTTCAGACAGACACACACCCTCCCTCCCATCCCCTGCGGACAGACACTTTGCAATGGAATGGAGAAATTCCAAAGCAGCATTTATTTTAATTCGAACTGTAAACAGTTAGAAGATCACAGAAATGTATAAAATATGTTAGGGATGAGGGTTTTTTAATGTAGTTTAGTTTGAGCTCCAAGTAAATCTTTTTATTATTTGCTTTTGTGTTGAAATCTTAACTCAGTAGTATGCAGAAGTATGATAATCCACCCTGTAGGTTAGCCCCTATTCGGTTGGTTGTGGCCCGAGTTCTGTAAGGGGTTAGCCTTGTGCTTAACTTTAGTTATGTGAAGTGTACTTAAAATTCCATAGTCCATTGTGTGAACATACCTCCATTTTGAAGGTTTTCATTCTGATTGAACTGAAGCTAACAATTACAGAATGGTTTCTCTTATTATAACCTGCATAAACCTGTATGAATGTATGAATAAATCAGTTCTGAAATACCCGATTTTAAAATTTTCTGTTTTCCTGAAATCTGAAGTTTGTGGTGTATTTACAGTTTGAGATGAAATCATCAATCTACCAACCGGGAGAGAGTTTTTGTGTGTTTGACTTTTCATGGGGAGGGAGGGAAGAGGAGCCTTTAGGGCTATCGGTGACACTTACGTAATAAAAGCCAGTAGGGAGGAGAACAAATCCCGAAACTCAAGTTGTGACTTGAATTTTCAACAAGAAGAGTGGTCCCAATATTTTACTTGCCTGTTGAAGAAAGAACTGTCTCTCTGAGTCTCTCAGCCTGGATTGCATGGGGTGTGGGGCGTGCATGGGCTTGAAATCTTTTTGATGACTCTGTCCAGCTGTGTGCATCCTGTGCTTGCCTGTGCTTTTCTGCAGGGGAAGGTGGGTGGAGTAGCTATAATTTTCCCTGGGAGTTTTGTGGTTGCTTGTTTGGGTTTTTTTTTTTGCTGTATAAACATGTTGTTTAATCCTAGCTTCCTTTGTAGACCTAGTATGTTATATAGCATAAGAAAATATAGGAAGTAGCATCTTATAGCCATTAGTGATATAACTGTGAATAGCAGCTATATCACCAGAAGTGATAGCGAGTAACTATTGCGGGCAGTTTATGATGACTCGGCATTAGTCAGTCTCAGGAATAATTGGAGAATTGTTGCTGGACAGATGAACTGGAGCATTTCCTAGGGAAAAGATAAGAATAAAGAACTTAAATGTAATTTAATTTATGTCTCTCAGTAGGGTATAATCACATCCAGTTACTTATGTGTAGTTTAACATTTTATATTATGATGGAGTTAATAATGTTTCGATTGTTTCTGTGACCTTGAACCTGCTATTGTGTGAAAGCTTCAAATTATAGATGCCCAAACACTTGAAACATAATCATTGAGCCTGGGTAAATTAGGGTAAGATTCTTTCTTTCCTGTTTCTTTCTTTCTTTCCTGTTTCTTTCTTTCTTTCCTGTTTCTTTCTTTCTTTCCTGTTTCTTTCTTTCTTTCCTGTGTTTCCAGTTTGTTTTTCGTTTCTGGGTTTAATTCTGGAAAATTAAATTAATTAAATTAATTATTCCGGCAATATGGTTTAATTCCTGCTTACTTTGGGGTTGTTTCCTGTTTTACTTAGGGGTTGTTTCCTATCTGCTTCCGGGTTGCTTCCTGTTTACTTCTGGTTGCTGACAGGTTCCTGTTTCTTTCCTGTGTTTCCGGTGTCTCCGGTTTGTTTCCGGTTTCCGGGTTGTTTCCTGTATACTTCCGGGTACTTCCTTGTTGTTTCGTGGTTACTTCCGGGTAATTTCCTGGTTACTTCCCAGTTACCTCCCGGTTGGTTCAGTTTTCGGGGTGTTTCCTGCTCACTTCCGGGTTTTCGGTTTGCTTCCGGCTTACTTCCGCATCACTTCCGGGTTGTTTCTGATTTACTTCCGTGTTAAATAGTTAGTTCCGGGTTACTACCGTGTTTTTCTCTTTACTTCCGGGTTCTATCATTTTGTTTTAGGATGTTTTTCTGACTACTTCCGGGTTGTTTCTGGTTACTTCCGGGTACTTCCGTGTTATTTCCTGTTTACTTCTGGGCTGTTTACTTTCACATTCTTTGCTGTTTAGTTCTTGGGTGTTTTTTTTTTCTTTTCGTGTTTCTGGGTTACAGGTTGTATCATTTTTCTTTGTGGGATGCTTACTGCTTCTTTCCGCGTTACTTCCAGGTTGTTTTGTTTCTCTTCTGTTTAGTTCTTTTTTTCTTTTCATGTTGTTTCCTCTTTACTTTTGGGTTGTTGCCCGTTTAATTCGGGATACTTCCGGGTTGCACCCCCTCTTTTCGGGGTGTTTCCGGGTTACTTCCGGGTTATTTCCGGTTCGCACCCGTTTTCTTTTCACACTTTTGTGTTACTTCCGGGTTGCACCCTTGTGTTTTCTGGCTGCTTTCGTGTTACTTCCGGGTTATTTCCGGGTCGCACATTTCCTGGCTGTTTTTGGGTTACTTCCGGGTTGGACCCTTTTTTCTTTTCAGGGTGTTTTCGTGTTACTTCCGTGTTACTTCCGGCTTGCACCTTTTTTCTTTTAGGGCTCTTTTTGGGTTACTTCCGGGTTGCACCTTTTTTCTTTTTTGGACTGTTTTCACGTTACTTCCGGGTTGCACCCTTTTTTCCTTTTGGGCTGTTTTCGGGTTACTTCTGGGTTACTTCTGGATTGCACCCTTTTATCAGGCTGTTTTCTTCTTTCTTCCTGTTTACTTCCGGGTTGCATTTTTCTTTTCGGGCTGTTTCCATCTTCTGGGTTACTTCCGGTTACTTCCAAGTCACATACTTTTCCTTTTCACGCTACTTCCGGGTTACTTCCGGGTCGTTTCCTGTTTACTTCCGGTTTACTTTGTTTTCTGTTTCTTTTCAGGTTATTTCCGTGTTTTTGGATTCTTTTCGGGTTGTTTCTTGTTGCTGTGTTGTCTTGTGATGTTTCCTTGTTATTTCCGGTTGTTCCCTCTTGTTTCCTCTGTTTTCTTCTTTGTTTCTTGTCATTTCCTTTTTGTTTAATATCGTTTCTTTCTTCTTTCCCCTCTTTTCCTCTTTGTTTCCTCTCATTTCCTTTTTCTTTAGTATTGTTCCTTTCTTGTTTCCGCTCATTTCCTCTTTGTTTCCGCTCGTTTCCTCTCGTTTTCTTTTTTTTTTTTACAAGTGGTAGATATCCAGACTTTACACTCTGAGTAGCTGACGTAATGCCTGTGTTTTGGACCTTACATTCCATAAATTGTGACGAGGGAGGTAGACTCCCTTTGGGGGTGGTCCAGAAGATCGGAGCCCTGACTGCCTCTTTGCTCATGGCAATACCAGGAATAATGCTTCCATCTTTACCATCTAAAACTGTTGTTGCAAACTCATGGTATAAATATTCAGTCCAAAGGTTGTCTTAATTTGTTATTTTCATAGGAATTTTATGAAACTTCTTAATTTCACAGATAATTTTGTCTGCAGTATATGTGGCTTACTAGTGTGTGCCAAACAGCCCTGGTCCCAGGCGGTGCTTAGGGTCTTTCCCTTGCAAGACTAGCCATTTTGGTTTTGAGTCTTGTACTGTGAGTGGGCTGGTTCTTGACAGCAAAGACTGAGCAAGCTAGGCATTTTTTTTCTCTCTCTCTTTCTCTCTCTCTTTCTTTTTAAATCCCTGTGACCTTTTTCTTGCATGTGTTTTCTTCACTGGTTTGCTGTCACCCAAGTCCTGGATTCCTTCTTCCATGCTGTGCTCCTGTCTTTATTGCTGCATTCCCAGCGAAGGGGTGGGAGCAGAAGATGCTGTGTTCTTTGTGGTGGGTAAGCAGAGGCCTGTCATACTGGAGAGCTCCCATAGGTACACATCTTCTGGTTTCTATAGCAAATGGGACAAGCATCCTAGAGACATCACAAGATGAAGTGGGGATGAGTTAGCAAAAGTGTAGTTTGGGAATGAGACTGTAGTGTATGATGTTAGGTGTGTGTCAATAAGGTTAAGTTGTTCAGATGACCTTAACTCTGGCTGTACCTAGCCTCTCACTGCTTGACTGTGCAACTTCAGCATCCTTTACTTAATATGGGGGGGGGGGGGTGTGAGAATATTTTCTAAACTTAAAAAAAAAGAAAATTAATACCTGTTGCGTGGAATCATGTTGGCCAAGGTCATTGGCACAGGGTTTTTGAAGGTTCTTAAGATGACACTGAATTTTTATCATTTGATTCTGCAGAATAACTGATGATGGTCATAAGGCGATGTCCTTCATGGTACGATCAGCAGAGGTTGACTATTTCCATTTTGCTAGTTGGTTTCAGAGCCAGTCCCTGACAGCTGAGGCAAGTGTGAAGATTTTGTACTGGAGTTCAACCAGCAGTGATTCTTTCTGAGTCGGAGTACAGTTTTTTCCTTCCTGTGCCCCCCTTCCTACCCCCCCCCCTCCCCCCGCTTTGCTTGTACCCCTATCCTTTCCCTCTGTATGTATTTACCCTCTTATTTCCTGTTTTTGTTTTCATTTTTCTTCCTTTCTGGATTCTACATACCTCTACTTCATGTGTCTCGCCTCACCCTTCTGTGTTGTGCGAGGTGCTTCTTCCCTCACCTGCTTGTATCCTTATACCAGAAATATTGAGAACAGAATAACTCAATTTTTATCTAAGGGGTTCCTCAGCATACCACAACAAGGGGAAGAATCACTTGAAAGGAGAGGCATTGCCAGGTTGTGCAGCCCAGAGTACAGTATGTTCAGTGCATACCCCAATCTTCCAGATGTCTTGGCTGCCGAGCACTAGTGGGTTGCTGTTTACATACACAGAATGAACTGTGGTGGCTTTGTTGGGGGTGGGGTGGGGGTGGGGGTGTTAGGTTTGTAACTTGTCTGTGTTTTCTGTGTTTCTGTAGTGCACCTCCCTATCATCAGGGCATTTTGCGTTTCAAACTTCAAATCCTTTCTCCAAGGCATGGAGACTGATGAGGTCTCTAGCAAATACAATTTTTTTAAGTGACCATCAGCTGCCATAGAACATATTTTTTTTTTCTGTAATCTCGTTCTCAGAAACAGGTGAACTGCTTTATCTGACTCTCACTCTCAAAAATCTTTACCTTGAGGCTTTCTTTCCAGAACTAGCTTGTTGCCAAAGTGAGAAATCTGAGTAATAGATTGAAAGTTGAGCAGTCAGCAACCAAGATAAAGACAGCCTGTCTTCTCACAGACAAACTCTACTGGCTAGCAGAGCTATGCAAAAGTTAAGCAGTGGTATGTAATCCCTGTTAATAGGACCTTTCCAATCCACTGGCCAGGCATCCTGAGGGTCTCAAACTGGGAGATGGAAACCTATACATTCTTCTGAAGTATGCCATCTTTTAAGATTATCACAGAGTCTTTATTCACGTCACCTTTCTCCAGCTTCCTGAGGCTGCTGCTGTCTTCACTTACTTCAGAGGTTGCTTTTCTTTCTCCAGATGTTTTTATTTCTTCATTTTTCTTTCCAGGGACACTTTTTTCAACTTTATTTATCTCCTTATGTTCTGCATAGAAAGTGCTAAATCATGTAATCTCAGCTTTGCTTAATATTATTTGGGGGAAGAGAGAAAACCTGACTTGCAGGTTACTGGGGCTAACTGTGGATTATGCCAGTTACAGGCTGCTTTGCCAAATGGAGACCTAATAGGGATAAACCAGCACAAATGTGGGGTCAATTGATCCCATTCGCTTATAAAAACTATGTTTGTAAGTTAGGCTACTAGCACTGCCTGCAGTAAAAGTCTAAAATATGTTGTGTGAGGAGGAAGTGGAAAAGAAACTCCTCTTATTTTTTTGTTTTAATTACTTCCATCTCTGTACCCATTAATGCAGCCCATAGCTTTTACCTCTGAGAAGAGGTAAAGAAGTGAGGCTTAAGGAAGGCAGATTCTTCAGAAAAAAGAAAGGAGTGTGCCACTTAGAAATATCAGTGTCCTCTAGTGAAACATCAGGAGAAACAGAAAACAACAATAAAGCATGTTGAAGGGACAGAAATTCCTGAGGACCGGGAAATTTAATAAGGCTAGGTGAAATGTCATTTTGAATTTAAAGGTTGTGCCAGTTATTTTAGGGTGTGGGTACAGTAGCCAAGAGTAAATAATTCCTTTCTGAAAAATACTTCTCACCTGAAGCAAAAGTCAAAGGACGAAAGGGTTAATTAGAAGGTGGTTTACGATCCAGTGAACATGGACTTTATCTTACCAATGCAATATGTGAGTTCTGTGTTATGTACAAAACTGACCTTTACATTACAATTTTTACTGCAGGTCGTTGTGAAAGCTAGTTAGCCAGCAGATTTCCTTCCAGTGTTCCTCCCCAAACCTTGCTTCCCAAGAGCTCTGAGGCATTTTTCTGTCATGTGTGAGAGGGGAGCCTTATCCTTTGGTTGTACTTACAATGCTTTTCTGGAAAATATTGCCTGTCCTATGGCTGTAGGAAAGATCTTTGTGGGAGGTGGGAGGAGCAGCAGCCATCTGAGTCACAGGAGGGTGTCAGCACAGATCTTGGACTGTGTCACTGTGTAATGGCATTATGAGGGGATGTGCCCTGGCACCTGAGCCTGGGGTGGTGAAGACAGCTCATTAGGATGCTGTCTCAAGTTTTGATATTTTCAAGGCAGCCACCTAGAGCTGTGCACACATACGCACCTACTCGCATATGCACTCTTTTTCTCTTCTTTCTATACTTGGCACTCTGCCATTCTGGAGCCTTCTGTAGTGACTGTGCTTGGCTCTTGTTTTGGCTAGGACCTTAAGATGATTACGGACTTCAGGTCACTCACCTTTCAGTGAATGACAGTATTGGAGACACCCTTGGTGACAGGACCTATGGATAAGCACTTGAAGAAAGAAGGCACTTGCCAGTCAATGAAATCCTTGGGAGTTTGGCCTCTCCTGTCCTTCATCCCCACATTTTGGGATTGTAGCATTGACAAGAAGCTGAGGAGATGCATGTTTGTGTCATATCTCCTCTAGGGCAGGCAGAGGAAATCAGGATATGTGTGGTCTCCACCCCATTAAGCCCCTAAGTGAGGGTGGTCTAGGCGTGCAGGCTGACAGTGTGGCATGGGTGGGGAATAGGTCTTGGAAAATTCCCAGTTACTGCTGTAGATGCCTTCACTCTTGTTACTAGAAGTAGTCTTTGAAGCTCTGTGTGGATTTTTCAGTAAACACGTATTCAGTGTTGAAGCAGTATGTGTTACATAGTCAGGGTAAGCTTTCTTGACTTTTAAGCAAAAATGAGAGGAGTGTATGTTTTTCATGAAGTTCTCCTTCATGAAAGAAGTCTTCATGAAAAACGTCTCCTTGGTGTGCAGCAGAATATAGTTCTTTTTAATGTTCTTGTTTGATTTCTCTAAATGAGAATGAACTGGAAATCAGACAGGCATTTCTTGCCCTAACAAGTGCTCTGAAATGACCACCTATTTTTGCTTGATTTTGGGGTGATTTATTTAACTGTTAAGTTTTGGAGGAATTTGCTAACTTTGATGTTGTTTATTCTCATGGGCCTTAAAGTACAGAAGGTTATTGTCAGTGAAGTAACACTTGAAGAGTGAAGTCATAGCAAGCTTTTTACAATTACCAATTTTAATATATTTATATATAAATTATATATATTCAAACTATATTTTCTAACATAATGTGTCTTATAGTGGAAGTATTAGTATAATGTTGGTTTTGTTTTTAAGTTTCTAACTTGCTGTGATTTTTCCTGTTGAGGTGAATTGCAGTAATACAGCAAGAATATCTTTTGGTTATTCTGTCAGAAATTTGATGCAGTTACGGAGCTAGCATTGCATACTGTAAAGAATTATCTTTACTCCTGCTCATCAGACTCCACCTAGAAACCAGTGAACCCATAGTGTTTTCCAATTTTTGCTAGCTAAGATTGTGCTAAGTTACAATTTTGCTTCTTATAACAGATGTATTGCATATCTCTTTCTTCTGTCTACAAATGAGTCCAACTTTCTTTGTTTAATTGTTGTTAATAACTCTATCAAAAAGAGCTAGAGGGAGAAATTTAGATTCTGTAACTTAGTATGGCAAAATGAGATTAAAAACAAGCATATGGTTTGTCATTTAATTTCACAATGAGCATTTAAGAAAGCTTGGAAGGTATAAGTCTATGAGGAACAGAGCTTCTGGATGGCTGGGTGAATTTAATGGGTCAGGAGATTGTTCCTCCTTACCTTCTTGGAAAGAAGGGGGAAGGAGAGAAGCAGGGTAGATCAGTCTGCAGTGAACTCTGTGTTGCTTGCAGCTAAGATTGCCTCTGATACCTGATCTGCTTAGGTCAGGCTTTATCCAAGGAACATTGCTCAACAAAGCTTTTTTTTAATTAGCAGTAAGCAGAGGGATGGAAAGCAGAGCAGTCTCAGAACTGCTGGATCTTTTTCAAAAGAGTGGATAGCAGAGTGTGAAGTCCTAGTGCTTTCTTTTGATGAATAAGAGGACATCAAACAATGCAATCTTCATTATTTGTTTGGAGGATGCAAGGAGGCTGAAGTATCCTGTCGAGAAAAGAATTACTGGGGTCTAGCATCTTCCTAGATCTTGCTTTAAAGTTGCTATAAAAACATAAGAATTTAATGACTGTATATAGCAAGGGACACAGCCTCTCAGAAATGAAATCCTTTCTGTATGAATAAACCTGTTCTCAAACCTTTCTTTGAATTACTTTTCCCTTCTCTCTCTTATTCCCACCTCCCACAAAAGACCCAGTCAGTAAGTTAGTATTCATGTGCTGTTCTGCCCCAATGACTCTTTGCACCATTAGTATGTACCAAGATTCTTAAAGAACTGATCATGCCATAACAGCAGTCTCTTACTCCTGGGGTTTGTTGGTTTGTTTGTTTTGCTTTAAAGATAAATTTCAGTGAGCTGTGGTGTGGTTGAGCACCCTAGGAAAAGTGGCTTGTTAACCTGCCTTGCATTTTACGCTAATTGTCCCCAGTTTGGGATTTACTAACAGTCAATAATCTTAAATTTATACCTCCCCCATAGCAGTTGTGCCATCTTTCAGTTAATTAGTCAGTATGTAAAAGTTGATCTGTGGACTTGCTAAAAGTTTATTGCAGTTCAGTCTCATGTATTTCTCTTTCATATGCTGCAGCACAAGTGGAGGTGTTGTCTGCTGCACTCAGAGCATCCAGTTTGGATCCTCAAGAAGAGACAATGGCCAGTGTCAGGAAGGGAACAGAGTCACAGACGGAACTAACTATCAGTGACCAACAAAATTTTAAACCTATACTGGGCGATATTGTGCCTTTAATTGGTGACACTGTTGAGGTAAGAAATTAGTTTTATACTCTATTATTTTTTTCCCATTAGGATTTCCAGGGCTCCAGTAATAGAGCTGTATTTTGCATTTGTTTGGTAATTGCAGCCAAATGGTTCCTACTTTCGGCTAGAGTGGCGTTTGGTTTTGTTGGCTGGTATTGAAGCGCTAGCTAATAGAGGGTAACATGGTCAGTGATTATGAGAAATAGTGCCAGTCCCTTCCCAAAGGAAGATAATCAGTTCTTATTGCTTCCATTCATTCCTTCCTTACATTATCTCCTACAGTTGTAGAGAAGGCAGAATCAAATCAACTTGAAACAGGTGAGCTTGTCCTCTTTTGCATCTATTCACATTGGTCTTAAAAGCAGCTGTCCCTCTGATATCCAGCAAAACATCTGTGAAAAGTTCTACAAAACCTAAGAGATGCCAAAAATGCATACAAACAGCAGCTTGTTCCTGTGTGTTTGCATCATCTCATTTTTAAATTCTCTGTGCCCAAAGGCATGTGTGTATTCTACCCATTGGAAACAATCTGATAAATTGGTGACACATTTCACCTGAAATCATCTTTACTGAAGTAAAATTGAAGACACAAAGCAGCCAGAGAATGCATACAGCTGCATGTATTACATAAACAATCAGATTTCTGGAAGAACTGTGAAAACATATCACATGCAAGATAGTCTGCTCTCTATTTTTCCACCAAAATCTCTTTAGCTGGACATCACTGGACGACTTCAAAACCAAAAAAAGCTGGGGGATGCAGAAAGAATAATGGCATGAAAAAAATAATTCTCAAAACTATTCATAATTATGGGGAGAAAAAAGTCATTGTGTCCCTCCCACCCCCCCCCCCCCCCCAAAAAAACCCAAACAAAAAAACCCCAAGAGACATTATCTAATGGACAATAAGGACCATGCAAACACCAGAACATTTTGTGTACAGAAGAGTTGTACTGGCTGAACAGGAGCAAGAAACAGATAATCAGCAATCTGTAAACAACAGGTAGTGTTTGAGAATAACATGGTGGGAAGATCACAGTTGCTCTGTGAGGAACCTCAGTATTCTCACAACATTTTTGGGGTGCAGGTTTTTCTTCGTGTCCCCAAGTTAACCTGCCTCTAGTGGAATAGCATTTAAAAGCTTGCTGCCATGGCAAATACTACCAAAAGCAGGAGGAAGGTTGGTTATGGATTCATTTGTAATTGGTGCCATTTGTCACAATCTCCAACTTAGTACCCTTGATTTAATCAGGCAGTTGTATTGCTGGGAACACTTAAGCAATAAATTTAAAGTGACTCTCAGAGCAACTGAAAACTCCAGTTTGTGCTAAGTGGGTTTTTTGTTTTACTTTTATAATCATCCTTTCTTCTTTTTTTTCTACTTCATATTTGGAAACATTTAGTTTTGTCTTATAGGACTTAGTTTCACCATGTTGACAAGGTATATCACATCATCACATAGGACATGCCAATATACTGTCTGTGTCCCTGATTCTTAGCCCAACAGAAACCAGGAGTCTTCTAGCATCAGGGCTTGTTCAGGTCTTACAGGAAGCAGTGACTCACAGTTTTGTGTTGGTTCGTGGCTGACTCACACACACACACAAAAAAAACCCCCAAAACCACACAGGTCCAATCCTTGTATATGCCTTGATGCAATAAAGCACTGCATCACTTACTTGAAGTTACGCATGTGCTTCAGGGCTCTGGTGAACCTGGGCCAAAGTAATGATTATAAAACAACAGGGGCATATCTTTAAACAACCATGAGAGCCTATGAGGTTCTAAGAGGAAAGCATCAAATACAGCCATTGAGTCTGTACTCCTAGTTGAAGAAATAACAGTCATGGACTGACACAAAGGATCGCTACTGTACAGCAAAATGCGCTTCCAGTTGCAGAACAGATAAGTGCAAAGCCAAAAGAGAGCTAACAAGCAGAAAAGTGACTCTAGCTTCACTCTCATCTCAAATAGCATCATCTTGGCTCTTCTGCAGGAGGGCAGATTCAACCCTCTCTTCCTATACCCAGGAGGTTCTTTGCTTCATGCAGGTGATGCAAGTTTTAATTGAGGTTATGCTCTTAAAACACCAAATATACACTTTCTACACCCAGTATTACGGAACAGTTTCAGTTGTTGCAAAGCACAAGTTCTCAAAGCTTCTCTACGAATAACATTATTCTACCTCGGGCCCATCCTTCTAGCTTTCCATTGCTGGTCTTGCTCATCGGTTTAATACATTCTGCACCTTTTAACATGAATGGAAGGAAAACAAAGAGTATACTTTTCCATTCCCAATGATTCAGCAGCTAAAGGGTGTAGATTGTACAAATACACAGGAAGGGCAGTACAAGAGAGGTTAAAAAAAAGTACATAATTCAAGTTGTGCTGCTCCTGGTGAGGTTGTACATTGGTAGAACCACTGGTGTTAGGAAAGACTCAATACAGCTGACCAAAACTAAATACTATTATAACAACCAAACAAATCGGTTACCTGAAAGAAGGAAACACTATAGTTAGTGCAATCAAAGCAACAATGAAAATGGACATACTACCTGATATCAGAAAGATCACATTTGTTTCCAGCAATGGCCATCACAATGTTTTCAGGACCATGTTCTTTTAGTTCTTTCACCCATTTCTTCAAAGTATGAAATGAATCCTAAGTCAGAGAAATAACAAATATACTAACACCCTAGCCTCTGTTGATGTATTTGCTTATTTTTTGCAGTTAGAGGAACACAGCTTTGACAGTATTAATGCAATAATAATTTTATAGATCATAAGACCAAAAGAAGATTACTGTATCTGTGTAATCTGCTTTTCAAACTTCAGGTCAGAAGACTTCCTCAGATTAATTCTTGAACTTGGACACTTCCCCTTTGGCCTTCCTCCAAAGCAGCACTGAATGTTTTTTTTAAATTCTCAGAGATGAAGAAACAACCACAGCTCTTTTAAGCTTGGCTAGTAGCTAAGTTCCTTCACTTTCAATGTGAGCTTCATTTGTCCAATTTCAACTTCTGCCCAGTGGATTACCATCTCAACCACTGTCATATTTTTGGTAACATCCAGGGCAGCTTTCACTGTGACCCCCTCCCACCAGCATTTCTGAATCTGTGATCTGGTAAACTGCGATTTAGTCATTATGAAACCAGAGACAGGTGACAATTCACTTGGCTTTTTCCTTCCAAATACAAAATTCAAACCCTTTTTGATGCTACTTACCTTTTAATAGTAAATTTTTTATTTCTTTACATTAATGAACTAATAGCATTAGAATCACTTTTGTTCCATTATAATGTATGATTGAAATCATTACTGAAACTCAAAGTGAGCTCCCAAATACATTATAAATCATTTTTTCCCCCCTTCAGAAATGCACGTAGGAGTTGTGTCTAAATCAGCAATGGCTGTATCAGTATCACTGAAGGGAGAGCACTATCTGTCATTTGGGAAAAAAACATCCATTCTGCTTTAATGATCAACACTGAATATTAAGCATCAGAAAGTGAAATACACATTCCTCTGCTATTTTCCCCTCTTTATTCTGAGAGGTGTTCCACATAAGCTTGAAGAAAGGTTGGCAAAACAAAATTCTACTCTTACAACGCATTACAAGATCAACCGTAAGATACTTAAATTAAAAATAAGTATCAACCCACTCTTTCTCATCTTTTTTTGGCAAACTAGCAAAGGAGAACAGTACCACTGTGCAACAGTGGCCACCATCACCAGCCACAGATCATTACACTAATGCACTGGAGAACCAACCCAGCGCTCTCAACCTAGTAGTAAATAATTCAGTTGGCAGGAAAGGAATAAAATGCTAGTGAACTGTCATGACCGTCCATCCATTAACACCTCTTCTAACTCAGCTTTATCAGCAGGGATTTCTTTCAAAAGCAGTGGAAGAGGCATTCAGCTAGAACGTCCTAGCCACCTCTGCCTGAGCAATGAGCAAGAGCAGTTTAGGATCTGAACAAACAATTTTGATTCCAAATGAAGAATGTTGAGGCAAAGGTCAGAGACTTATTATTTCATCACTGGTTTCAAAGTTAAGACGTGAGTCCTGCAATGCAAACATGAGATGATATGCTTCGTTAAAAATAATAAGTTTTAAAATCAGTAATATGCGAACAACTGCATTTCTGTTCAGTTGATAAAGCAGCCAGCTGCTTTTTGCAGTAACAGTTCAATTATGTACAGAGAACATAGGTGGTAGTGGTGGTGGGAGAGGATACTGCAGGATATTATCCCATCTACTTAGCCAGAGGAAATGCAAAGAAACTTTGGCAAAATGTAGCCTCCAACCTTTTGTCTAGATGACACTGAAATAACACAGAAGCAGGACTTTAATTTTTTAAGGCAGTTGGATGCCTCCATCCAAATCTACACAAACTACTGAAGCATATAAACCCCACTGATGTGAACAGGGACTAACATACAAATACTCCTGGGGTTTTAACTCCACCTCTGGCCCCAGCAGAGGATTTAACACAGACAAAAAGGGTACAGAAGGTCTTACCTGTTTGGTGATATCATAAACTATCACGGCTGCTGCTGAACCTCGGTAGTACATTGGAGCCAAGGAATGAAACTGTTAAAACATAATCCCCACAACAAAAAATATCATTAATAAATCAGAATTATCACACACTTTGTCAGGTCACAAAGACTTGCCATGGCAGGACCTCTGACTTTCTTTCATGCCATACAGAACAGACCTCTTCAGTGGTCACCCACCTCATATTTTCCTTAAATGACAAGGAGGCAGAGCTCCCTTATCTCCTGCTGTTCTTCATCCCACTGGATTTACATAATCAGCACTTACTGGTTCAATGTGTCTTTTCCATTGCAGGACATGGACTCTTAGGACAAGTTTGGACATGAAGATGCCCGACACTTGGAGGCCTAACCTGATAGCATATAGACCCCTTCCCCTGGCAAACTGCAACATTTTGCTTTGTAGTTTTAAAAGACTGGATTCAGCTTGAGTTTTAGAAAACATTGCAAATTACTTGGATAAAATTAACTTGTCAGAAAACTCTAAACACCCATCATGTTTACTTATCCTATACTATGACAGAAATTTTGAAAAACATGGGTTCTTGCAGTTTAAGTTACTCTGCAGCTTTTTGTTTCAAAGGAAACATCCTTTAAGAAAAAAAACCCCAAGCAATAAATACGTTTATTATAACAACAGCTTGCCAATGAACAGCATAATTTTCATAATTTACCATCACTAAGCAGCCGATTTAGAATTTCAGCTTATAATTACACAGAGAAAGGAAGTCAAAAAGCCCTTCTGCTGATTCAACTAAACCTAGTCTTAAGCAAACAAAATAATAATCTTTCTTGGAAAATACATTTAGTCTCACTGCACTTGTGCAGCCATTTTACAAATTTGCATTTGCAAAGTGATCTGCAAAAGCTTCATCTAAAGCTGCAGCTAATAACTGAGGTCAGCTCGTAAATCAAATGCATTATTAGGGCAGGGTATGAATCCCACCGCCCAGTGAACATGCACGGATCCATGTGTTATGTTGCAAACCTCTGCAGATTTACTGGACACATCTTTTTCTCAGAACTGTACTTACTGACTGAGCATTTAGACCTAGCAGCCTCCACATTTCTTGCTGTTTCACATACAATGTATAAATCAAGTTATTTTTAATATTGGTTCATTTGCCAGTTTGTAAGCTATTTATCACAGATCACACACTCCAGCTCAAGGTCAATACTTTCTCTTATGACAGTAAGGATGCACAGCAGCAGTGACAGATGGTCAAGTGCTGAAGTGTTTTGGAGAGCAAGGCAGGTGGGAGAGCTCATTAATAGGAGAAAACAGCAGGAAGGAGGATGAGAAAAGAAAGAAGATTCAGTCAAGAAGCATGGTCTGAAGAAAAGGGATCAGCTAACATCCTCAGGGAGTTGGGTAGAAGAGTTCTTTCCAGGCTTTTAGCGTGTGGCTTTATTACTTGCAATAAATGCTTTCCAGAATTTGTAAGGCTTCCAGATCATGAAATTTCCAGTGTTTTAGAATAGAATAGACTATTTCAGTTGGAAGGGACCTACGACAATCATCTAGTCCAATTGCCTGACCATTTCGGGGGTGACCAAAAGTTAAAGCATGTTGTTAAGGTATCCTGGTTTCAGCTGGGATAGAGTTAATTGCCTTCCTAGTAGCTGGTACAGTGCTATGTTTTGGGTTCAGCATGAGAAGAATGTTGATAACACACTGATGTTTTCAGTTGCTGCTAAGTAGTGTTTATACTAAGTCAAGAATTTTTCAGCTTCTCACACCCAAGCCAGCAAGAGGGCTGGCGGGGCATAAGAAGTTGGGAAGGGACACAGCCAGGGCAGCTGACCCAAACTGGCCAAAGGGGTATGCCATACCCTGTGACATCATGCCCAGTATACAAACTAGGGGGAGTTGGCCTGGGGGGATCGCCGCTCAGGAACTAACTGGGCATCAGTTGGCAAGTGGTGAGCAATTGCATTGTGCATCACTTGTTTTGTATATTCCAATTATTTTTATTCTTATTGTCATTTTAATATTGTTATTATTATCATTATTATTTTCTTCCTTTCTGTTCTATTAAACTGTTCTTATCTCAACCCATGAGTTTTACTTCTCCCCCTCCCCCACCTCACCCCCCTAATTCTCTCCCCCATCCCACTGCAGGGGCAGGCAAGGAGTAAGCAGCTGCAGAGTGCTTAGTTACTGGCTGGGGTTAAACTACGACATAAGGGTATTGTCCAAATGGCTCTTAAACACTGACAGGCTTGGGGCATCAACCACCTCTCTAGGAAGCCCGTTCCAGGGTTTGACCACCCTCTCGTAAAGAAATGCTTCCAGACATCCAATCTCAACCTCTCCTGGTGCAGCACTGAACCATTCCCACGCATCCTGTCCCTGGATCCCAGGGACAAGAGCTCAGCACCTCCCTCCCCACATCCCCTCCTCAGGAAGCTGCAGAGAGCAATGAAGTCTCCCCTCAGCCTCCTTCTCTCCAGATGAGACGAACCCAAAGTCCTCAGCTGCTCCTCGGAGGACATGCCTTCCAGCCCGCTCACCGGCTTGGTTGTCCTCCTCTGGACGTGCTCAAGGACCTTCACATCCTTCTTAAATGGTGGGGCCCAGCACTGCACACAGTGCTCAAGATGAGGCCGCACCAATGCTGAATACAGCAGGATGATCCCCTCTTTTGACCGGCTGGTCATGCTGTGTTTGATGCACCCCAGGGTGCAGTTTGCCCTCTTGGCTGTCAGGGCTCACTGCTCCCAACCAGCACCCCCAGATCCCTTTCTGCAGGGCTGTTCTCCACCCACTGCTCTCTCAGTTTATACTTGCGCCTGGCATTAATCCATCCTAGTTGCAGAATCCAGCACTTCCTCGTTAAATTTCATCCCATTAATCACTGCCCAATGCTCCAATCTATCTAGATCCCTCTGCAAGGCATCTTGTCCCTCAAGAGAGTCAACAGCACCTCCCAGTTTGGTATCACCAGCAAACTTGCTAATGGTCCGTTCAACTCCTGCATCCAGATCATTGATAAATATCCTGAACAAGACTGGCCCTAGAATTGAGCCCTGAGGCGCGCTGCTGGTGACAGTCACCAGCCAGATGCAGCCCCATTCACTACAAACAACCCTTTGAGCTCTGCCCTTCAGCCAGCTCTTCACCCAGCGCACCGTAAACCCACTCATCCCACAGTTGGTCAACTTCTCCAGAAGGATGCTGTGACGGACAGTTATCAAAAGCCTTACTAACATCCAGAAAAACTACATCCACCTCCTCCCTTTCATCCACTAGGCAGGCGACCTTATCATAGAAGGGTATCAAATTAGTTAAACAGGGCTTTCCCCTTGCAAACCCACATTGACTGTGCCTGATGATTGCATAAATGCCTTTCAACAGTACCCAGTATAATCTTTATAATTTTTCCAGAAACTGAGGTTAGACTCACAGGTCTATAGTTCCCTGGGTCTTCCCTCACACCCTTCTTGTAAATTGGAATAACACTGGCCAGCTTCCAGTCAGCAGGGACCTCCCCAGACTCCCAAGACCTCTGCTAGATGACAAAGAGGGGTCCTGCCATAACATCTGCTAGCTCCCTCAGAAGTCTGGGATGAAACCCATCAGGCCCCATGGGCTCGCAAACATTCAACTGATACAGCTGGTCCCTTATAATTTCGGTGTCCACAAATGGAAAGTCACTGTTCCCACACTCATGGTCCTCCAACTCAGGGGACTGGGCAGCCCAAGGTCTATCAGTATCACTAAAGACTAAGGCAAAAACCGCACTGAATACCTCCACTTTTTCTTCATCCCTATTAGTCAGATGACTATCTTCAACAAGTATCAGACCAATGGTTTTTTTAGACCTCCTCTTGCTATTAACATACTTTAAAAAGTCCTTCTTGTTACCTGAAACAACACTGTCCAGTTTCAACCCTAATTGAGCTTTGGCCTTTTGTGCCTTCTCCCTGCATAAACAAACCACAGCTTTGTACTCTTCCTGCAAAGCCTGACCTCACTTCCAGAGATCATACAGTTCCTTTTTCCTCTTGAGGTCCACGAGGAGTTCCCTGTTCAGCCAAGGTGGTCTTCTGCCCTTCTTGCTTGACTTAGACACAGTGGAATTGCCTGCTCCTGTGCTTAAAAGGTGGTTCTTAAAGACTGACCAGCACTTGTGGACTTCTAAGCCCTCAAAAACAGATTCCCAAGGCACTCTGCTAAATAGCTCCCTGAATAGGTTCAAGTTTGCTCTCCTGAAGTCCAGGGTAGCAACTCTGCTGTCCTTTTTTCTCATTACTCTCAACTATTTCATGATCGCTGTGGCCAAGGCAGCCACTTACCATCACATCCCCCACGAGTCCTTCTCTATTCACAAATCGCAAGTCTAGGAGGGCATCTTTCCTAGTTGGCTCACTGAGTACCTGTGACAAGAAGTTCTCTCCTACAAACTTCAAGAATTTCCAAGACCTGCTCATCAACACGTGTGTTGTGTTAGAGTAGCCTGAAAATCAGGGATCTTAATTGTGGAGGGCAGATCTGACCCTTCATGGTGTACGCACACTCCCCCCAGTCTGTAAACTCCTGGAAAAAAACCCACAACGTACCCTACACACACACGACGGTTTGGTTTTAATCTAGATTACATGGTATTCATGAATTTACAAAGAGCTCTCAAATAACAGTAATCACACTTCACAGGAGCCATGCAGTTAAACTCCCATGCTTCAAATTCCTTCAATACTGGCCCAGAAAGCACACTGAGAACCTGTACATCATCTTGGGAATTTCTCTCCCTTTTCTTTTGACCAGGTGACAAGAACACTTTCCATAATAGCTGTTTCCTGAAGAGTATTGCCAGTGTTAGGGCATGAACGTAAAAATAAAAATATTAATAATTTAAAACAAACAAAAAAGCAGACCTCTCTCACTGGATCCTGGACAAGTAGAACCAGATGCAAACTAGAACCAGGATGCAAACTACCATTTTTGGGGTAGGATTAATTTTTAGCTGGATTCCCAAACCAGCTTGTTGTGCATCAGAGAAGCCCCAGGTTCAGCTGAAAGGAAGGGGTGGGAAAGCATGGCTGAGAGGAAGGAAGGACAGGACCACTAGAAGCCAGATTCACATCAATTTAGACCACATTCAAATAGCTCTGCACTTGCAGAACTACTTTGTGCACATCTCTGCTGGTACGGTCTACTGCCACTGGCAGGTTTACTTTTTTTTTTTCCCTATAATGGAAGCAACAATCATTTAAAATCAGTGCAGGTAATATGCAGAAACAAAGAAAACTTCTTTTGAAACATTTTTGGAGATTAATTAATCACTTCAACAGCATGTTGCCTTTCAGTAACAGAAATGCCAAATGACGTCAAACTATGACTTGCTCCTTGTGTCAAGAAACATAAAAAGTGGCGATCAGAGGCGCAGCATGTGGGAGGAATGCAGTTCCTCTGCTATGTAAAACAAAATAATCTACTTAAATATTCCAACTCCTCACAAGCTTGGAAAGAGGGAGGGCAAGAACACAGCAAGCTAGGCTCAGAAAGGCAACTGCCTTTGAAAGGCACTCGGGTTTAGTAGTTGTTGTTAACAAGTAAGTATGACCTCCCTACTCTACTATACTGAAAATCTATTTACTTGCTCAGCTGACAGGACAGTTATTTCTTCTTTCATGATTCTATAGTAATATTTTAGCTCTAAGGCCTTTTAAGAGGAGAGGACGTTTTGTCCATGTTTGGGCATGGAGCTTCAGGATTTGGGTTTTTTTAATATCAAGTGATAGATTTCATCTGGCATGTAAGTTTCTATTCCTATTTCAATAAACCTGACACTCGAAATTTCATATTTCACATTGGACAAGGTGAAGGACAAGGGATTACAATGCATCTCAATGCAATTTCCTGCAGTCTGTGAGGGAAAAGAAGTACCCTGAAATTGTTTAATAACACTGAAAGCACAGTAGTAACAACTATTATCAGTTATCGCAGTACAAAATACCAAATAAAACCAAAATTAAATCCCCATTGTCAATTTTTTTTACAGTCTAATAAACAAACATGATGACACACTACGTCCTAGTCATAAGAAAAGACTGTTGTCCACAAGAAAACAGGAAAAGACTCTTTGCAACACTGAATGAATCAAGAGGGGTTGAAAAAACTGTAACTCTGAGGAAGTTTAATGATCCAATAATAGAATATTAACAAATGTGTTTTATGAGCATGGATTTTTCCAATATCACAAGCATACTGTAAAAATATTATGCAAATAATTATGTTTATTTGATCCTTTTTTTTTTTCTTCTTCTTTTTTTTTTTTCTTTTAAATCAGTGCCCAAAAGCAAAGTCTTCTTGAACCTTTTCCTGGCCTAATTACCTGGAAAAAGAGTCACGCAAAATTAATTAAATGGATACGAAATACCAAGGCGCACATTTTTCACCTGCCAAGGACCAAATGTGGGACAGATGCCCAAAACAAGTGACACACAAAAAAAATCAGCTCGCAAAATTACATCTCACGGGAGTACGTTCTGTATTATAAATTGCAGTGTCTATAAACTTGATTTTATAGCTCAGTATTTCTGTATCCAGTAATTTCCAAGAAAATTAGGAGAACCAGGAACAGTTTGGGATCTGGCAGGAGAACAACTCTGCTTCTTGAGAAGGGTCACCTAAAACGCTCAGGCAGGCACCCCCAGCTCCTCTACACAGACACCCAGGTCGCAATCCCAACTTGCTGGGGAGTCAGCCCCTCTGTAACCTGCAGCTGAGAGCAGCGCTCTGGCAGACATCACCCCTACCTGCAGCCAGCAGCAGCTCACATCCCGTTGGGCTAACAGGGAAACACAAACCTGAAACAGTTCCTCTGTCAACTCCCACCATCACAAATAACCACACTCCTAACCCGTTTCAAAAGCCGATCAAGGTCCAGCCTAAAATCATTCGGGTTTTTTTTCCATGATACTTCTACAGGCATCATATTGTTTTGATGATGAATAAAATTCTGAATTCCCGATTATTAAATTACTTGTAATTTAGTTGCACCTTGACTTACTAAAATTCAAGCATGAATATAGAGCAGTCTGCAGTCTTAACTGTGCCAGTCTGCTAAACCAGGCTCTTCCAGTCTGAAGGTAAGGTAATGGGGAGAAAGCAGGGTCTAAGCACATTTGTCTGCACCTTGTACAGCTTCAGTTCATCTGTCCGGGCTGCTGGTGACTAGGTTTGTATGCAGCACTCTAGACAAAACAGCCTTAACTCCACTTCCCCTAACATGTGACACCTTTTTCACGGCTGCATCATACACACATGATCATCCTTTAACCAGTAAATACACTCACAGGTGGCTTTCTTCCTCTGTTTCCAAATAAATCACCTACAACTTTACAGCATACATTTTTGTTGGGAGTCAAAAGGTACAGGGACTTGCTATTTATACTACTGAATTTCATCCCCACCGTTTCCCTCCATTTTCCACCATGTCCTTCTAGGCACTGAGAATACCTCCCATCTTTGTATAATGATTAAACCATCCTTAGCAGCTTACCTACTGTGGAAGTTTACAAGTTCTGTGCATCATATTCAGCATCCCCAAAAAGTTTGCCTGTTTGCAAATACTGACCCACGTCATCACTCATTAGGCCTGTTCTGCTTTTGTAGGGATTGATAACAACTTGTAAGGCTGCGGTCACTAAACCATGCAATGCAACAGTTAAGTTGTAAGGGTACATTCTCCAACTCAACAGCTACATCCAGGCCGAAAGGGCCATTCGAAACACAAGTAAGAAACTTATCTTACCAAAGACATGCCAAAAACCAAAATGACTTGTGTAGCTTCATGCAGACTTTTAAGACTCTCTTCCTTAGAACACACCACACAGCATGCTACATACCTACAGAGTCGCCTAAGTACTGGTGCAATGCTACGTGGGTTCAGAGCACCTTCGTACTCGTGCTCCTTCACCAACACACCCACTTCGTACTTGCAGTTCATCATCTCCGCCATTAAGGAAGAAGTGAGGCCACAAGTGAATTATGAAATTTCCTCTGAAAGCAGGTCCCCTTTTTCTCTCAGGATCCGACTAGAAGCTGCCCAACCTTTACAGCTGTACAGCCCTGCAGCACGGAGGAGAAATTCAGTCTTAGGTGGTGCAAATGCAAGTTCAGCCTAACTAGAGTTGCTCTTGCTGATTCCAGAAGTATTTTGAGACTCTGCAACCCCTCATCTGGCCATCTCTCTGAAGTCAACAGAAGCTTTGCCCTTGCAAAGGGCAGAAGAATGGAACCAACCAGCCATTAAGGAATTTACCACCTATTTAGCAGCTCTGTAGTATTTGGCTTTCTGCTTCCTGTGAACGTCATCATGGAGGGGTATATTTGGTCGTAGGTGATGCTTTTCATATCTCCTCTGTACTAACAGTACAGAATGAGGAAGAAGAAAAACCCACAGAGTAGCCATATCGCAACACTTAGAATAGAAAAACAAATTCAAGGGAACACAAGACAAATCACACCCGAGCTGTGGTAGTGAAAGTCTCATAACCATGTCTTACATAATGTTGGTGTAGAAAGCAAAAGAGAGGCCAATTAAATACAGAAATAAAAAACTACCACTCCTGCCTATTTATATAGAGGCTGACAAATGCTACTGAAGACAGTCTGGATTCATTCAATCTGCCAGGCACACCAGGGAACACTAGTTCATGTCAGCAGCTCTTTGCACCATCCTGTAGTGCTACACCCCAGCACTGGCTTATTGCCACAGCCGGGCCGTCTCTTCCAAACTCCACAGGCAAGTGGAAAAAAAACCCCAAAACCAACAACAAAAAAACCCCCACAACTCCTCTATTGGGTTGCTTTTACTATCCTAGACTGTAAAGAACATCACTTGTTCTTGCAGCAGCAGGATTATAATTCTGCCTATAAGCGTGGCTGGAAAGGGTAAGGATGCACAGAGTAAGCAGAATCAGACCAGTGCTCAGCAAGTGTTGCGCGCCTTCTCGCATTAAGGGCTGAATTCAGCCAAGATTTTTCCACGTGGTGCCTTTTCAAGCACCTTCAGGTGCATGGCAGCACAAGATTTGCTTCCCGACAGCTGTAATCATTTGACTAGATTTCATTCCCCTTCTTGAGAAGCTGCTCTCTGCCTACGTACGTTGCATCTGAGTGGCCAAGACCAAACCACTTGGCTCCTCTCAAGGTCAGAGATCCCTACCCCTGTCCTTATCTGGGTGCCATTAATGGTAAGGACAGCCACAGCTTCTGGCTCTCTGCTGACTGCTTACATGTGTGGGCAGTGACGGAGCTCTGCAACTTCCTCCCCCTTCCTATTACACACGCTCACCTTTCTAGACTAGGACCTTCCTGCACCTCGGTCCCCTCACTCAGCAGTCCACGCCCAGCCCTTCTGCAGGTGATTCTGGGTGTCCTGGTTCTCCTGTCCTTGGCCCTTCCTGCCACACCTGATAGTTGGTGTTAACTCCTCTCAGAACAGTCTGGTTTCAGAGGAAGCACGCCACAAGCAAACCCCCTCAGTCCTGTTCCCAAACCCACCTGAAGCACATTCCTCCTCATGCTTTGGCCCCCATACCTACAACCTGAACCACTGAGGTGTTCGTGGTGAAGAGCATGGTAGACCAGTGCCAGAAACATGTTACTACCAGCCTGTTGCGGAGAGCTGCCTTAACTGCTTCCGTGGATCAGGTAAGCACCCACAGGGGAAGAACCAGAGGTTGCCACCGCTGCATCTGCACTGCAGGAGCTCATTGAAGCGGTCTGTGCACCACGAACAGTACCTATTCCACAGCTTGGGAGCCTCTGCTTGCCCAAATCTGGGCATTTACATGCCCCATTGCTGTCACCTTTGAGGCAGCAGCTGCCAACAAACAGAAAATTGGGGTGCAGAAAGAAGCAAAGGCAAAAACCAGAAGCATCAAACAGATTATCCTGACACATAAGCTTCTCGTACAAGCAGCAGCACAGGGAGGGATACAAAATACCTGACATTCTCAGCTGGCAAAGAGCAAATGGAAAAACATTATCCACAAAAGCCACTATCAGATACCATTTAGCATTTTATAACCTCGAGTAGTTTTCCCTATATGATTGAAGGCTGAGATTCCAGTTCTCAGGATTTGCAAGCTGAATAAATCAGGAAAGATCTGTCTGTCTCCGAACCACAAGTATTATTTTGCAAGTTAAATTGAAGAAGATCGATATCCAAGAATGAGCATTTTTCTCAAATATCTAAGAATTCTTAAAGAGGGAAAAATTCCAACATTTTAGGATAATCTTTTGAAGTTATTTTAAATAAGCAGAAAACAAACTTTTGCAACATCACATAAGTGACCTGTGCTTAGCGCTTCTAAAGTTGACAGTCATTAAACAAAGGATGCAGAAGACCCTACACCTAAACCGTGGCCCACTGTCAAGCTACACATGCTGCAAGGTTTGGTTTTTTTAAGCTTCCGCACACATCCACGTGCATCTCTTAAATGACTTACCACGCTTTACACTCACTAAAAAGAACATATTCACTTACTAGCTCTAATGGCACTTGTGCTCTCACAAACACACATACTACCAAATCACTTGCAGACCATTGCAGCATGCAAGCAGCAGCTCACTGCAGGGACGTCCTTACACCACATACAAGGAACCACCTCCACACTGACTGAGCTGTGGGCTACCATCACAGTCACCTATATAAAACTGTAGAGCAAAATTCAGGCCACGTCTTGACTACAGAAGTAATTCAAGTCACTGATAGTTGGTGTTAACTCCTCTCAGAATAGTCTGGTTTCAGAGGAAGCACCCATAAGCTCCGTGATTAAGTTGCTCAGCTTAGGGGGAAACGTCCCAGTTAAGACTGCAGCAAGGACAAGTCCTCCTCTCAAGGAGCATTTTCACCCCCTACCTTGTGACACTGTCTCTGAATCACCAGGACAACAGTGTCACTCAGAAAAGAGGGGGCTATAAAGCACTGCAGATATCTCATCAGTCAGCCTTTTCCTGGAAATGGAGCAGTTGTTAGAAAAAAAAAAAAAGCCCACAGCTCAGGGTAATTCCTATCAAGGTTTAAATTGGGCTCAAGTAATTGAGGGTCCTTCTATTAAACAAAATTTAAAATCCCAGAGTTCAACACAGTAAATTTTAAAAGGACAGATAAATTTTCCTGGCCTAGAAACATGGCCCTCAGGCTTCTTAACTATGTGCTACAATACTCCCCAGCTAGCGAAATGGAAAGCTGGCAGACACCCAAGGTATTCACACAAAGCATTGTAATTAGAAGCTACTTAGGGCACCATGAACAAAAATATATGCTAATAAAAACATCATTAACTAACTTGTGAAGAGACTCTTCTTAGGGGAGGGAATCCTTGCTAGCAATAACATAATTGTCATGCATTTAAGTCCTGAAGTCCACAGCAACAATTTAAAGCTGATGGGCAAAACCTGAGATAGGGAAAAAAAAGCACCATTTGGAAAATAGTGGGGTGGAGGGAAAGTGACTCTGAGAAACAGAATGAAGCGAGGTTGTCTGATAGCACACCAACACAAAGCAACTGGGTCTGCAGAGACCAGTACTTAGGCACAGAAAAGTCAGGGGAGTTTGTTAAGTCTGCTGCCAGTTTAAGGTTCTCCCTACTCCAAAAAAAGGGAAAAGAAAAAACAAGGAGAAGGATGAAGAAGCTCTCTCCTTTTGTAATCAAGTACAGTGCAAATTTTCCACAGTGAGAGCTGCTGGAGAGCCACGTACCCGTCTCCAGTGTCACCTCCAGGAAGCATGCTGAGCATTCGCTCCCACCAAGGCTACGATAGAAATGCTTTTGATTTCCATTTTCTGCTGCATTATGGTCATTCTGCAGAAGTGATCTTTGCTCAGTATTTCCCACAAAATGGCAATTCTGGTCCCTTCTCTACTCTGCCTATAATTCCAAGTTTCCTGGCACAAAAGAAATAAAATATCTATTATCCATCTGAATCAGAAGAACTCAGGTGTTCCTACAAGCTTTTAAACCCAACAACAACTAGCATTTCAGAAGGCTTACACTGTTACAAGTGGCTATCTGAAAGCTGATTTAAGGCCTCAAGGGGGTGCTGAGTGCTTCCAGCTGGCTTCTCACAGCACCCAGGACACAGCTCCTTTTCAGGAGCAGCCACCTGACTTTCCAGTTTCTCCCAGCTGACTGAAGGCAGCCAGGAGGCATGCTGGTTCTCACGGAGCATTGATTAAATAGGGGCTTGGGACTAAGATATTTAAGAGTGGTTTCTCTACACTCTCCATGCTGGCAGTTTCCCAGTTTGTTGCCCAGAGAAACTCATGAACACAGAGCACAGAAGTGCTGCTGCTGTTGTTTCTGCCTGCCTGCTCTACCATGGTTAAGGTTTGAGCTTAACTTTCATGGCATAAGTAAGGCTTCAGTTAAATCTCACCTGGGGCTCTTCTGCTGTGAAGGCTCCACATCAGCACGCAGACACAGCAACAGCTGGCACACCTGGGGAAGCACTGAGTGCCCCCACTCCAGAATAAGCATATGCAAGTCCTACACTTTGCCTTGTGTTTAGGAGAACGAAGCCAAACGAAGGCAATGTTGAAAGAGCAGGAAGTCCTAAACACTGTTATCAGCAGTATAGACAGTAGGGGCATTGATGAATCCTCCAGATTTCAGCAGTGGAACATAGAGCCCCAACAAAAAAACAAAACAAAAAAAAAAATCACAAAGAACAAGGGAAGGACAACAGCTCTCAAAGCAGAAACACCACTCGGAAGACATTTACTAGTACACTATGAAAAACGGCAATAGACCCAGAGGCTGAGGTAGGCTGGAAGCTTTGGGTCATCACTGTTGTTCAGCGGATAACAAGAAAGAAATTAACAGGGGGAGACATTTGTTCTTGAATAGCAGATCAGAAGGAGCAACACAAGACAAAGTAACCAAAATCCTAGATAGAAATTAAAGGGAATAAGCTATTGAGAAGCATCAGGTGTTTAGCTGTAAAATGGGGATGTTCTAGCACAGAGAACAACCTGGAACACTATGGACCTCACCTTGGGAAACTTGCATGCCTCTGTAGCTAGCACTCAACACCCATCAACTTTGGTTACTGTATCACCCCAGTTTCCTAGAGTCCTAGTGAAGGATCAGGAATACATTGTGCAAACACAGAAGAAGAAAAAGATGGTCCCTGGCCTAAAGAGGTTATAATTCATGATTACACATGAAAAACTGTAACATACTTACGCGTCATAGATTCTGAGCAATTTAACAAGGTTTGTGGCAGTCACTGCTCATCATTGTTGGACACAAGAAAAAGGAAAGCAGATGTTTGAAAAATGACAAGCTTAAAAAAAATGAGAGGAAACATAAGGCACTAGATGGGAAGGATGGATTTTGTGTCCAAGAGTCAGAGCTCAGTCACAGACTTCCTGCCTCAAATGAGGCATCATTTAGTTCAGTAAATATGACATTATTAATATTCACCTACTTTAAAAAAAAAAAAAAAAAAAAGCTTTGCAAGTCTTAAGACTATGTGGGAAAATAGATTAATACTTACATCTAAATGTCAAGAACTGAGTTTTGTGTGCTAAAAAGCTAAAAGAAAAAAACCAAACAACAAAACAGAGCAGGGCAGCGGAGGGTAGAGAGAGAGAATAAGCAAGGAAACTCAAACCATGGGAAAGAACATGGAACCTTTGCTACCTCTTGCAATAATAGCCAGTTATCAGCTCCAGACCATGCAGAAACGGAACAAACAAGATTCAAGGGAAGGAATTATGCTACATTTCAAATATGTTTTTTAAGATCCATTTTCCCATCATAAATAACATGCTGAATTGCTAAGAGTCAACAGATTTCATCAGGGCCACTTTACATCATGCTGTGCATTGTAAATAAAAGCACAAGCATTTCCTGCACTTAAGAGCAAAAATATTCATTGTCTGCAATTCACATAAAAGGTATGGAGAATACAGTGGGATGTATCAGGATTGATGTTACAGCCTATATGAGCATCTCATTTTACCCCAACCTAACGTGAGCATAGCTACATTTTTCTATGAACAGGAACAGTGACATTTCACAAGAAAGACTGAAGATATTTTAAAATAATGTGTGCATGGGCTTTTCAATTTCTTTCAAACTTCAAGATAAATGTGGGCATATATTAAGAGAACTCTACCGTTCTACAGCCTATTACTGCATACCACTGCCATTGAGGCTTTTAAAAGAAACAAGTGACCAACCAGGCTTACATACAGTCAACGTGAACTAATGCCCACAAACTCCATCATGGCTTTACTGAAAAGCCAAAGGAAAAGCTACTTAACTTGAACAATTCACTTCACACACTTGAAAAATCAAGACGAAAACCCTAAGTGGTTCAGGTTGCCAGTGCTAATTTTCAAAATAATAGCAGACACAACCCATGCCCATATACAATGTCCCAACGCAGAACAATCCCAGAGTCACCACCTAAGCTCAGACCACTCACCAGCCCACACACTGGAAGTCAAGTGCTTTCCAACGCTGTCACATGTAAATCTGATGAAACCAGAGGGGAGCTGGAGACTGCTTGGGCACTACTCGAGGAAAGTGGCTGCCAATCCACACTAGGCTTTTTTTTTTTTTTTTTTTTTTTTTTTGGTAAGTGGCATGGTCAGCCTGCCTGTGTATTTTCCCCACCTGTGAAATTGGAACCTATATAGTTGGTGACTGTTGACCATCTGCTTCGCAGAGCCTTGCAAAGATTCAGTAGGTTTATACCTACAAAGTCTTCTGAAGATGAAAGGTTTAGAAAAATATGCATTAAGACACAACACATTAAAAGAGACTGGGATAACAAAGACATATTGCAAAGTAATACTCACTCGCTCCTGACCAGCTGTGTCCCAGATCAGAAATTTGTGAAGCTCATTCCCACAAGGCACGGTTTTAGTCATGAAGGATGCTCTGAAAAGAAGGAAGCCACAGAAATTTGTGACATGACCGACACTCTGAATACACAACCTATAGAGCTTAGCCAATTCTGCTGGGCTAGGCTGCATGTGGGGAAACTCCAAAACCTTGATAAAATGCCTAGAGAAGTGAAAGTCTCCCTTTTCTCAGATAAAATATATGATGCCTATATATGTATTCTAAAAGAAGGGAAAAGCCTCTGATGTTCAGGAACACAGATGCTTCTGCTGCTAGCATCAGAAGAAACTTTTCTTTTTTTTTTTTTGTGAATAGTCCTTGCTCAAGACTGGGCAGGAATTAAAAAAAAACGTGAGATATTGTTCTAAGTTACTTGATCCAGTAAGTAGAGAATGGCCTACGTGTCTCCAAGCTTTGGTCACTACAGCGTTATTAATGGAGAAAGTGAGAAAGATTACCTTTAGTACCCCTTTAAAGGTGTATACTCCACATAATGTCAGAAGTGCTAACAACAGAAAGTGGAAAAATGGCTAACAGATAGCTGGATCCTAAAATATGAAGCAATATTGATTGACTCCCCTAATTTAGAACTGAGGCTAACCTCTGCTCAGAGTCCAACACATTTTGTTTGGAAAACCATCAGAGAAATTGCAACATAACTGCTTAGAGGTAACTGAGACCCAAACTAAAGTGAGACAATAATTAATAAAGACCTAAAACCTGTGGAATCAGGACCTCTATGCCCATCATAGTCAGCTCAGGCTTGTGAGCTGTATGCCCTATAAAGGGCCCTATAATTAATTAAAAAAAAAAAAAGGGACTATATTTACAAATTACAAAAATACATATAGAGTAGTTCACACTTTCGGAAAAATTTGGAAAGAAAAAGGTTTAATTAATACTCAAGGGAGGAATCTTATACATCAGGAATTAATAGCAAAAATGTTACGAGCATTAAGAAAACCAAAGGAGATAACAATAGTACACGAGAGGACATCAAAAGAAATTAGATTACCGAATCAGAGGGAATAATTTGTCAGATAAAGAGGCCCAGGAAGCAGCCCTGAGGACTCAGATCACCAAAAGTAACATAGTAATTTTCTTTGTGTTCCTGTATAATGGTTCTAAGGGTAAAATATGTTGCTCTGTTGTAAAGCCTCTGTGCCAAGGAATTGTGTTTTGCCTCTGAATATTTAAGGTTGCCAATAAACTATTCTTGTTGGCAGGTTAATAAGAATATAAACACTATACAGTCCTGTGTTAATACCTAATTGTGTTTATAGGCAAAATTAAAATACTTTACTAGCTATCTGAAAAGTAATACTCATTTCAAGTTGTTAAAAATGTTAACTATTTCAAACTAGTTACTTGCTTCTTACTTGATTTGGAAAAGGACTGTAAGCAATTAGAGTAAAAACCAATTCGTATAGCTGTTATATGTTGTCTCACAGGTATTTATAACAGCATCTTTTTCAAATACTTTGGTAGTTGTTGTAATACATATTTTAAAAATATTTCATTAAATTTATTAACTTAAGAAAGACAAACTAAAACTTATATATACACAAGGCTGCTTAACTTGTCAATAATGAATGTGAAACAGTGTCTATTGAAGAGTTACTTATGGAATATGACATATAGACTGCTAATATGCAGAGATATACTGAACCCTAGTAACATTCATAACATTTTGAAAATCAATTGACAAGCAGCCACAGGAAAGAGAAGAACGACTTATAGACCTTTTGAGAAAATACAAGTTGATTTCACTGAATTACCCAAGTGTCCTGGTTTCAGCTGGGGTAGAGTTAACTGTCTTCCTAGGAGCTGATACAGTGCTATGTTTTGAGTTCAGTATGCGAAGAATGTTGATGGCGCTGATGTTTTCAGTTGTTGCTCGGTGGTGTTTGGACTGTAGTCGGGGATTTTTCAGCTTCTCATGCCTGGCCAGCAAGAGGGCTGGAGGGGTGCGGGGGGTTGGTGTGGGACGTGGCCGGGCGGGTGGCCCGGACTGGCTGACGAGGACGTCCCACCTAGTATAGGAACTGGGAAGTGGGGGGGGGAATCGCCGCTCGGGGACTGGCTGGGTGTCGGTTGGTGGGTGGTGAGCAATTGCCCTGCGCATCATTTGTGCGTGCCAATCCTTTCATTACTACTGTTGTAATTTTATTAGTGTTATCATCATCATTATTAGTTTCTTCTTTTCTAGTCTATTAAACCGTTCTTATCTCAACCCATGAGTTTTACTTCTTTTTCCCGATTTTCTCCCCCCTTCCACTGGATGGGGGGGGAGTGAGTGAGCAGCTGCGTAGTGCTTACTTACTGGCTGGGGTTAAACCACAACAGTCCATTTTGACACACAACGTGAGGCACGAAGGGTTGAGATAACAACAAACCTGACCAAAACTTGTTAAAACAAATTTGTTACCAATCCAACACCCCAAGGTTGAAGATGCATCTATCCATGCCTACATAACTACCTTAGCAAAGGTCATGAGAAACAACTACCAAAAAGGAATAATAGAGCAAACACTCCCCTTGGGATTTCCTGTTCATAAAATTAAGCCTAAGGACCACGTGCTGATAAAAACATTAAAAAAAAAAAACCCAAAAACAAAAACCCACAAACCCACCAAACCAAAAAAAAAAACAACAAACCAAAACAAAAAACCACCATCTCTAAGCCCCCGCTGGGAAGGTCCGTTTCTTGTTCTTTTGAGTACAGATACAGCCATCCGGACGATGGAAAAGGGGATAGACCCATGCTACTCAAGTTAAGAGACTAATCCACACTTCTCATTGGGAAATAGCTAATAACTCGGAAGACTTGAAGGTTACTTTAAAGAGAAAGAACCAATAAGTAAACCTGTGATCATCAACTGTGTAAATCTAGATTGTAATTGCTATCCATTTGTATGTTGTAAGTGTATAGTGTGTCAGGGAAAGTGGTGGAGCCATTGCCGTTACAGGTATTGCCCCAGAGAGGCTTGTCAGGAGTGTCACGATGGGAAAGACAATTGACTGACAAGGCCTTACGCCTAGGGGTTTTAATAGGAAAAATTGAGAAGGATTCCACTGAATGGTGGGAAATATTTGTAAAAGGAATAAATCCCGAATCTTATTGTTATCATTCAACGAACCTTGCCCTAACGTAACAATAATAACTGACATAAATTGTAGAAAAACGGTCGTGAGAGTGAGTTGCTACTTGTGGGAGGTGAAAAGATAAAAATTAGAGCGCTTACAAAATAAAACAGGCCAAACAGCCTAACAAGTGCTCCCCTGAAGAATACATTTGCTGCCGAGAAGATGGTAGACCCCACTGCTCGAAGCAACCGAGTAGATGGAGAGGCAGAAATGTGCTGCTGTGGGGACTGTTGATGACGAGCTGCCTTAAATATAAAGCTACAGACCCATATAGTAAGCGCTACCAAGTTAAAAACACCCTAACGTTTCCCACTGACCCAACCTCACTCCACAATAACCTAAAGGATTTAAAAATTAAAGACATAAAAAGACAAGGATCTTGGGGTATAAAGGAGACACCTTACAATGATATATTAAGTTGAGAAAATAATACCCACAATGGTCCATGGATACCACCACTGTTCTCTAGATGTTGGGATCAAGCTCTAATGTCTTTGCTTTATGTAATTATAGGCCTTAGAAATGTAAAATTATTAGTTTTGGTATGGATGGGCTCAGTACAGGGGAAAAATCTCCATCAGCCATACGAATGGACTCTGTCAAGATGGGAAGATTCCACAATCACCCCTAATAGTCTTACTGCTAACCTTAACTTTTGGTCCATGTATTTAAATAAAGTTATAGCCCTTGTTCAAAACAGGATAAAATCAATCCAGTTAATAGTATTGAGGCAACAATATAATAACTTAGATGAAGTAAAAAAAAAATTGAATCAGAAATTACTCCAATTAAAAAGACTCTTATTAGATTGGAAACACGAATTAATGCTGGTACCTAAAAGAAAAACAGGGGACTGTAATCGACAGGGGACCAAATTGTTCCCTGACATTGTGTAATTCGTGTTGAATTAAAAGAAGACAATAAGGCTTACATACCAATTGGGAAAAGGAAAGGGTATAAGAAATGTCCCAAAAGACAAACGACACCTATATAGCACAACTTGCAAATCAGGAGAAATAACAGCTGAGTGGTTAATTCCTGCAGATAATACTAAGCGGATTTGTTCCCAAACTGGGGTTACACCTTGTATATCCCTAAAGGTCTTTGACTGGACAACTGAATATTGTATACAAGTAGCTGTGATACCTAGGCTTATTTACCATCCTGAAGATTTCGTTTATGACTATCAAACTACTCAGGCCCATCACATACAAAAACGTGAGCCCTTTACAGCCCTCACGGTGGCAACCCTCATGGCAGTTGGAGCTGCTGGAGCTGGTACAGGAATAACCTCCCTCGTACAACAAAATCAAAAATTTCAATCCTTAAGGGTAGCGATCGACGAGGATATGGCTAGGATAGAAGAGGCTATGACAGCACTAGAACAGTCTGTTAAGTCTTTATCAGAAGTAGTATTACAAAACAGATGGGACTTAGACTTAATGTCCATGCAGCGGGGGGGGTTATGTACAGCCCTATGGGAGGAGTGTTGTGTATATGTTGACCATACTGGAGTAGTTAGAGATACAATGGCCAAGCTACAGGAGGGGTTAGAAAAACGAAAAAAAGACTGGGAAGTACAACAGAGCTGGTATGAGTCCATGTTTAATTATTCACCCTGGTTAACCACCCTATTATCAACTATTGCAGGACCTCTTATTTTGTTGATCTTATTTTTGACTTTTGGGCCATGCAGTTTTAATAAGTTGACACTATTGTTAAAGAACGCTTGGAAGCTGCACATTTAATGCTGCTACAAAAGCAATATGAACAAATAGGGGATGGAAGAATTACGCCTATCCTTGGGCGGGCAAAAGAAGCATTGGATTGATTTAATGAACAAAATCAGGATCAAATAGAAAAGGGGGGATTGTAATGAACGGGTTAACTTTGTTCATGAAATCAGGAAGGGGGAAGAGACATATTGAGAGGTAGCAGATGCCTTGTGTAAATAACAAGGCTTGCTTAAATGGTGCGTAAAAGTCAGGGGAAGAGGGCAACGGCTATAACTTACTAGCTAAGGAGGGAAAACAACAACAGCTATAACTTACTAGCTAAGGAGGGAAAAGAACAACAGCTATAATTTACCAGATAAAGGGATTAACTCTGCCAAAACTGCACTTCTCCACGTCAAAAGACATTCTACATCAAAAGACACTCATCCTTGAGAAGATTGACCGAATCCACCTAGTAACAGACCTGCACGAATGAAGAAAGAAGCAGCAGGACAAGGCGGAGACTTGCAAGAAAGGGGTACATGAAACACGTGTAAGGAATGTACCTATAACCTAAAGTTGCGAGCTTTTGGCGGACCACTGTCTCCCCGGCCGCCCAGCGCTGTTTTGCTCTCTTATCGCTTGCTAATAAATTCGACCTTTTTTTATTCACTACAAATTGGCTCCTCCAATTTGTCACGAGCGTCTATAACACCCTCCCCGGCCAACTCCCCCCAGTTTATATACTAGGTATGATGTCACATGGTATGGAACACCCCATCGGCCAGTTTGGGCCAGCTGTCCCAGCTGTGTCCCCTCCCAACTTCTTGTGCCCCTCCAGCTTTCTTCCTGGTGAGGCATGAGAAACTGAAAGATCCTTGACTTAGTCTAAACATTACTTAGCAACAACTGAAAACATCAGCGTGTTATCAACATTCTTCTCATACTAAACCCAAAACATAACAGTATACCAGCTACTAGAAAGAAAACTAACTCTACCCCAGCCCAAACCAGGACAGACGCCCACCTAAAATTTAATTAGGAAGATACCAAACCAGCCAAGAGTTTTGTACAGACACATCAAGAGACGTATACTTTAGTTGATGTCATTGTATTAATGCTGTGAAATTGAAACCAGCAGGCCTTTTGAGAGGCCCCCTGTCAGGTTGGATTCACAAAATAAATTTCACTGATAAGAAGGAGACACAGGAAAAAAATAACATCAAGATTGTTCATCAAATCATTGCAGAATGTTTACAGTTTGTGTACCTATCAATCTCATAAGAAAATAATATCTTGAGATGGTACCAAGAAACCATTGCTCATAGTTTAATGGGTAAATGACCATTCCACAAAGATCCTTCCCTATTTTAAAAAGTATTTTGATTATAACAATTGTATTTATAAATAATAAATATTATAAAATTGTAGCTTTGGTTAAAGCAAAAATAAAAAAGCTTAACTTATGAGCAACTAGTAAGGCACAAACATGTCTACACTACCACTTTGGAGTGGATGAGAAGATGCAGAAATGGTGTATTGAAATGACAGAAGCAGACAAGCCTTTACATGAGGGACTAGAAGAGCTTAACTCACAGAGCTTAGAAAAACTGGGAAAATAGGAACCTGTTGCTGTTCTCCCTCCTCCAGTGTCTTTTTCCCTGTCAGAGAAGGGAGAGAACACCCACACAAAACACAGGGCATCAACTGAGCATCAGTACAGTTAGTGCTGGAGGGCAGGAGGCAATTCCTGACCTCAGAACAGACATGACCTGAAAGACATGACAACCTACCTTCCTTTACATTAGACATGATCATCTTATAAAGAGACTGAAGTATCACCTCAAGTATCCACAAAGAACTGTCTCCAATAAGCTGGGTATGGCATGCACTCCTGTTTCCTCATTTGAATAAGGCTATGGCAAGGACGACCCTACACTGAAGAGAATAGGACCATACCACAGAACCAAGATGATCTGAGGCACCCGCAGAACCATCAAGAGATGTTTTAGTTTACTCAGTACTAGAAAACTGAACCTGAAGCCTCATCAACTTCAGCATAACAGTGAGCAATCTGCAGATTTAGAAAAAAACCTGTGTGGGGGCTTTGCTTTTTTCCTCACAATCCCAAAAGGTAGGTTCTTCCTCTCACTAGAGGAGATAGGCACACTATGCCTTGCTTTCTACAGCAGATAATGGTTCTGAACTAGGGAAGTAACCTACTATATTATTCCTCACCCCTATGACTGAATATGACAACAGTGCAGTTTAGTATTACATTACAAAAAACACCGCAAGGACAAAAGGGATGGGGAAAAAAGGAGAGAGGTTTTGGGTTTGGAGGGGGTTTTTTCCACTTTTCAAGGATCCCAAGATCAAATAGAAAAAACAAACTCTAGGGCCTCTTTCTAAATGTATACCCTCCACAACTGCAGGGGCTGAGAATACTTTATGCCATTGGCAAGAATCACACACGCGCAAGACCACGCCACTCCACTGCTCACTGAAAGACAGTAAAGCAAAGATAAGCTAGCCAGAACCAAGCAAAAAGCAGGATAACAGAAAGCATATTCACATCATGACGGAACAGAAGAAGCAATGGACTGCACTGAAAAGGAGCATTTTGACACTAATCATCTTCATGATTTCAGAGAAGACCCAGCCAGCCAGAGAAGCTGAGAGCTGGTACAACGCTCAAGATGCATTCCTTTCATGGAAGCTAGAAGGATTTTAAATGGCAGCAGAGGGAGACTTCCAGCAACCCCAGAGGATGAAACTTTCAATACATTTAAAACAAGAGACAGAACTAGAACACATCCTCCTTAAGCAGAGGCAGCACTCACTTGCAAATATCTGGGCACTCTGAATACTACCTTTTAGTAGTAATGCTGTTGTTAAGACTATCATCTAATCCTGCAGTAAGAGCTTGTGTGCCTCTTTCTTACCCTCCACAAAGAGCTCTTTTTGCAAATAAGAGAGTGATAAAAACACTGGGCCATGCATGTTTACTACTGATCCCAAGGGAACTCAAACCTAAAATTGTCCCTGTGCAGTACCTGTCAATATACTTTACAGTTAGAAACCTCCATACAGCATCCAACCCCATCAAGCAGGTGCTGCATCGTTTCCTCAAGATGACAATTCAAAAAGGAGTTTATGTTTTAGAGACAAAATTAATACTCAGTTATGATGACATTAACCAAGCAAAAATGTGGATTACCGCCACTTCCCTCTCCACAGAGCAGATACAGCCTTCAAATGTTTGGTTCTCCACAATTAATTTATTCAGTACCCAAAGAACGAGCTGTAAGAGGTTTAAAGCACAGATTCTGGCCTGATATTTTACTTCTATTCTAAGAATGTGAGCTCAGCATGTGGCAGGAGGAAGCAATTTAAAAAAAGAAGAAAACCCCAAAGAAATGCAAACTTACCAACACAGTCACAGCACTCATCCCAAAGTGTGCCCAGGCAGAGCATGCACTCCTTACAGCAGGAACAGTTCCCTTCCCCAGGGCGGCACTGACACAGCTCCTGAAAACAACAGAAACTCATTACACTGCAGCAATCCCAGATGTAAAACGCTAACAGAGCAGAACAATTCTTCCTCAAGCTGCAACTCAAGTTATGACATTAAAAAAAGCTTAGTACACTCATATAGCAAGTAAACAGTAAAATAGTTCCAGCCAAAGAACCAATCTTAGTTTACAGAAGGATCTTTTGCAAGGGTTTTTTTTTTCTAAAGGTGAAATTCTAAAGACAAATCTGAAGTCAAGAAGCATTTAAAAAGAGAAAAAATGTTATTTATGGGAAAGGTGTGTGCTTTTCTATGTATGCCTGAATCTACAAGTTCTTTGAATGTTTTTCCCATCACAACAGGACGTTTCTTTATATATAAATAGTGCACATATGTTGTAATTTAGCTAAAAAAAGGAAGTTACTATAAGCAGCATATGCATACTCAAGAAGATACACATCATCTATAATCACACCTATTCGGGGATTCTAAAAGGAACTTATTTGGTTAAGTCATCTGACCACAGAACTTTGTGCATCTCTGAATGCTTGTTACACATTGCGCTCCACCTGCAGTATTAGTGAGCAGATTATGCCCCCCCGCCCCCCCAGGTCCAGCTGATTCATTTTTGCTACTACGAAAACAACTCTCCACCTTCTTCCCCCCCCAAATCAGCACGTTGGGATACTTTCAAGATTTCTGGAGCCTCTAGAAAGTGAAATGGTATACACATGCATTTTTCTTTAACCATTATTAAGCTAAAAAGATGGAAAAGGCATGGAAGCAAGAAGACAAACCTCTCTCTTCGTATTACCTAAACCTGAAGGCGCTGGTTTAGCAGTCCAGCTGGAGACATACGCTTGTGGACCTCGCAGCACAGAAACAGACTACATGGATGAAGGAAATCTAAAGACCAGGCGGTCTCTTTCCCTCTAGCTCAAATCCATACTATTAATTCCAGTTTGACTGAAAGACTGTGGCTACATGACAATAATATATGGGCTTGAATCATGCTGTACCGTAAAACGTGGACAGTCATGAAGTCGCATGGGTTGTCCTGTCTAAGAATTTGGTTTTGATGATGTCTGTCTAACTATCACGTTATGCTCAACTGGTGAGAAAACAAAATCCTGTTACTGGAGACACTGACCACGGGATCCTACCCGCCCCCAGCTTTACTGGAAGAACCATCGGCAAATCTCTGCTATGCCCCAGACCAGGAAGAGGACACCCATCCCCGCTCCTTGATCCCATTCTCCACGGACAGGGGAGAGACATACTGCAGCGGGGGCAGGAGACACACACAGACAGGAGAGAAGGGCAGGAAGATGGTTTGGCATGAAATTCTCCTAACCTGGAGTCACTACCTGAGGCTCCAACTCAGCTAACCACAGCTGGGTCAGGGACACCACACCTCACAGGCACACACAAACATCACCCAAAGAGTCTTTCTGTAGCGCCTTAGCAAAAAGCCAAGGGGGCAAACCTCTACTTTTTAAGTAAATCTTTGCCTGATTTCGTTAAACATCAGGTAGAGAAGAAAGGAGGTGTTTTTACAGCAAACATCAGGAGCGTACTTGCTAGGCAAGGCAAGGCACAGAGATGCACCTGATGGTGTATGACCCCCCATTCTATCTTTATTTTGCAATACTGGCAACTGCAAATGCCTGCAGCCTGTTGAGTTGCACAGGGATCACCTCTCTCTTGCACCAACTCACGCGGGCCCACGGAAGACTGAAGAGTGCATTTCAGAGCGTGAGGCCAAGGTGAGGTCTGGCTGGGAACAGGGCTGAAGAATACAGCAAATGAAGCTTCAGGGCTTCCAGTTCTGGACTAAAACTGAACCAACCCCCAAACCTGCTGCGGACATGCTACAATGTATTAATGAAGTGTAAATTAATTAATCTGTTATTTTTCCATTCACTTCATCCCAGATCACAAATCTTCTTGAAGCCAGCAAAGAAACCAAATTCACAAACTATTGCATGTTCTACCTAATACTGAGAAATGCCCCTGCTGAGTGAGTGATCAAGTGAGAACTCCTGCTCCACATGCATTTCTGCAGTATGCAGTCTTAGTAAGTCTTGATTTTTTTATTTACGGAGTGGAAAATTACCAAGATCTTTGACTTTTTCATCCTCAGAGTTTAATAACGTCACCTATTATTATGCTGTTTCCAAGTGAAAGATGAAAAACAGGCTCATTAATGAAATATACAATTTTTTCCGCAAGAGGAGACACCACAAACTTAGGAAGATTACTTATGTGAATGAATGACGCATTTCTAAAATATTTAGCTCAGCATTTGATAAACAGATTGTGTCAGCCTTGAGAATAAAAAGCCCGAATAAAACAACTTTAAAACCAACCATAAGTACTGCTACCTTGGCCAGAGAATAGTAGTAATACATACTAGCATTAAAATAATAATAATAGTAATACATACTAGCTTCAACAGCAAAACTGGGCAAATAACTTCATACTTATTAAAGACATTGCAACAGCAACAAGCCAGTATATGGGAGGAGGCGATTCTCCATAAACTATGAAATGTAATGTATGACTCAAAGCCAGAAAATTCAAGAAATTTAAGTTGTTTCAGTTTTATAGATTGCACTGTGTGAATCTAAGAGAAGAGTATTCTCACCGAATTAAATGTAAATTATACATTTGCAACATAATAAAATAAATGCTGCTTAGCACCGATAGATGTGAGCATTAGCTTGGGATAGCATTGCTATACCTACCACTCTTTCAACAAGGGCTTATGAGCAGTGTAATTTTTTATTTTATTATCTAGTTTTATTTTTTACTTACTTTTTTTGGTTTGTTTTACTTGGAGGGGGACGAGGGAAGAAAGAGCAACCTAATTAGTCTTCTGCACAGTTCTCCAGCTCTCTCCTTCTCACAGTTCGACTGTCTCTTCAGGGCAATAACTGTATGTTTTTCCATATGCGTGTTTGCACGTACATGGTTTCCTTAACTACTCTTGAGTCCATCTGCCCGACTCATCCACACTGGATACTTGCACAGGATACATCTTTTTAAAAGAATGCTTACATGAGACATGGGTGAAGCAAGGCAGAATGAGAAATGTTCCTTGTTGATAGCTGGGGGTGGTGAGGCGTCAGTGGAAGAAAATATTACTCATAAGTCAAGTTGGCAGCTTCCCAAGCTGAACTACTGAAGGTGCATCGGAGAATGTATTTTGCTAGGCAAGAAATAAGCCTCGCAGTCTAAAAATACAGCATTAAATAGGAAGCAGGCATGTTTGTACAATAAAGATACTTCTGCTCCAGAAAGCAAATAAAGATTTTTACAAGGTATTTAACATCTGCATTTTTTCAACGCTTTCTTGAAATGACAGAGACTATTTTCTCAGTGCAGCAAGAAACAGGACCTGAAGGCATTGGCAACATCTTTGTGAACCGGAAGGGGGAGTGAAAGAAAAAGAGCTAACGTTTTTTTCCTAGAACAGTTTAATAACAGAAAATCTCCTGGAAGCAAACCAGCCAGAACGGTTTTGTTAACCCAGCTGCGTTATGTACTACAGCTAAAACATACACACTAAAAGTAATTTTTGAATGCCTAAGCCCTGAAGTTAAGGAGTGGTGCTCATTTCATACGACAGGGCTAAAAAGTCTTGGAAATCCTTTCAAGCTGACCAGTTTATACACAAGATTAACGGGAGGCAAAGGCAAAGATGAAGAGAGATTTTACTTGGAACAATACTGCACCAGCTGAGGTAACTGCAGGCATGCAGCGTTCTGGACAGAAAACACTGTATTCTCTGCAAAACAGCCCCTCTTTAGAAGGGTCTGAAACCCATGCCTGAACTATAGCACCATTTGTTTCCTACACACAGCAGCAGTTTAAAGAGCTGTTGCAGATGAGACAGCAAAGCTCGGCTTCAGCACAGCACAGACATACCACTGAAGCCTGACTACTGCAGGTAGCTCTGCACCACAGGAGCCAGCCTGGGACTCACCTCAAACCTCTTTGCTATCAACAACTGTGGGAACGTCCTATCCTAGAAGTTTCTGCCTTTAAGGATTTCCTCCATGTTGCAAGGACACAACATAGTCCTCCACTCTGCCCAGCAGGCCTAACTGGCCTTCTTTCTCATCTCCTCCACACACGGAAACATCACAACAGCCCACGCGCCCAAGTCAACAACAGATGTGCTAGAATACACACATCACGTGCAACCAGGGCTCAGTGGCCTAACTGAAAAGCAAAGTAACAGTCAGTTACTGACTTCAGCGCCCCAGTCCCAGAGACATGGGAAGGAGCTACATCCAAAGCCTTCGAGGAAGCTAATTTTGTGGTCCCAGTCTGCCTACATTCCCAAGTCTTATCCACAACTCCTTCAACAACTATAGGAAGCCACAAAGTTTTTTTGTGAAGGCTAAGCTTATGCAGAGAGATGCCTCAAGCTATTTTCTTACAGGTCTCTGCTTACAGAAAGACAAGAAGTAGACTACAAGAGCACCAATGAAGAAGCTAGAGCCTCAAGATGTGCAAGGAAAGCTGAATGCATGCGAGTTGTTGATATCATGCTCTGTTCTGGATCTAACAAAATAAATATTTATGTAGGGACCACCCTCAAGCAAAGCAGCTCCTAAGGAGTGGCAGTAATGACTGTACTGACTTCTAGCCACACTTGGCAAAAATATTTATGTTAACCGTATGCTTTTTGAGAGAGCAGGTCTTTTGTCTCATTATGTCTCTAAGACAGGCAGCCTCACTTTCTGCACGCAAATGCAGGTGACAAACATTCCCATTCTGTTTGCTCCCCCAGTTGGCTCCAGGTGACATGATCTTGGTTTCAAGCCATGGGTTTTGCTGAACTAGAACAGTTTTAAAAATAGGTTAGGGAAAAAAATACCAGTCATGCGATAGTCAAGCAAACTCACTCACCACAGTATTTTATTTTTAAGTTCAGATTTCTCCAGAAGAGTTTAGAGGGGAAAAAAACCCCATGGATATATTCTACTTGTATACCTACCCAAGAAATAACATGCACTTCACATACCAGTGCAGCGCTTCTGCCACAACAGTCCTCAAGTTGTTTGGGTTTTGTTTTGTTGGTTGGGTTTTTTTTTATTATTATTTTAAAAAAAAAGCCAAGAAGAAAGATGACAATTGCTTCAAGGCAAAGCTTTAGGAGTCTTCATATCCACAGTCAGAGTAGGCTGACCTGATCTGTTCTTCTACAAAGAATGAATACTGACTGGTATGTCAGGCCTGTTTGCAGGAACAGAGCAGCCAGACGGTGAAAAGGAACAACGGCATTCCCCTGTAACTGTACACAATTCACGTGGCCTGGGTTACTTTAGGGTCTTGGAGAATTGCATACAATTCTGATTTTAGGGAAAAGGGATTCCACGTCACCTGTACAAAGTAAGAGAGAACACACCTACAACAAGTAAAGCACTACAGGGGTCTGTGCATGCACAGGGCTGTGTCGCTACAGAGATGCCAACATTATCCAAGTAAAGCACAGTTGTGCGAGGCACCTCCATGCAGTGATGAACCTCAGCCATCTTATTCCCAGCCGAGGAAGGACTCCAGTAGCATTAGCTCCACTTCTCCTGGGCTGTACTCTACTCATACTAGCTCATAAAAATAAAGTTTAAATACTAGGCGTCTCAAGCTTGACTCAATAAAAGGTAGGTGATTACTTGAGAAGGAGATGTCTGTGCTTTCACGGATGGTGGACTCCATCAGTGACACAGGAAAAGGAGACAATACATCTTCCCTGTTTTCCCCTTCCTCTGGACCAACCGCTTTCCCCTGAATTAACAAATTAGTACCATTGCACTCGCTAATTAAGTGCCTCGTACATCCAATGCCACAATAGCATCTTACTTTTTAAAGGTGTCAAGCCTAGAGAGGTGATTTGAAAAAATGCAACAGAAAGAACTCATAAGTGCATCAGTTTGTCACAGTGCACAACGCCCAACGTACCAGCAAAAACACTGGCATTGTCGTTGAAAAGGTAAAAGTCAAAAGCCTCTTTTTCTTGCTCCCATATTTAACAACTCCACAGACCATGGTGGGGCTAGGAGAACCAGCAATTGTTGGGTTTTTTTAAAGCAATGGCAATGCAGAAACCAGAAAGAAGACAGTTCAGCCTACAGTCAGTCTTCCTTCCACAGGATGGATTTGTGAATCTGACAAGTATTTTTATTTGTAAACCAGACAAATTTTATACGGAAACAAATGAAATGAGGTAAGTGTGGAAATGCTTCATGCCACTTCTGTATCACTTTTTAGACTGTGATCATACATTTATAGTAAGCATACTAGCACATTACCAGCATATGATGTTACTGCTCTTTACTACTGCATTTCCAATCTACAAAGAGGCAGCAAGAAACAGTTTCTTTTAAAGAAGCTGCAACTGACCACATGAAAGCTCCTTTTTTCAATATGGAGTCAAGAAGCATGTTCAATACACCATTAGTAAATCAATACTTGGTAGTTACCAGACTGCTTGCAGTTTTGCTAGAAAAGGCACTTGCGTTCTGCTGCACACCGTACCTCCTGCTATAAGACAAGCAACCTGGTCTCAGTCCGATTCTTTCGCTACAGACAAGACGTACAGTGGGTCAAAAGCAGCATCTGGATTTGAGTTTAACACCCATTTCCTGCCAATTCAACTTATAACTATTTGGTTTGGGGTTTTTTTTAGGTAGGCCCGCATGCTTTCAGAGCTTGCTCATTACCATTAGTAGCCATAGGTCCCTCCTGATCACAAAACTTTTCCAAACGCACCTCATGACTCTAAGAGAAGTTAGGTCCCTACTCATGTTAGTTCTCTCACATGGGTTTTTAGGCATCTTTTAATCGACTGTACAAACTTGATATTATGGAGAGCTTCAGGCATCAACTACTGACCCTCTGCCTGGGCCAGGGGATTTAAGAAAGTGGACAGATTGCAAGTTAAGGGGAACAGATAAGGGGAACATCTCAGGCAGATATGGAAACATTGTAAGCACATTTGAACTTCTGGTATTGCAGATGTCTTCAAAAAAAACCAATCGTTGCCCACAGAAACCTTTCTAATAAAATGTCTGTGTTAAATTGCTGCTTGTTCACAATATCACCAATAAAGAAGAGACTGAAAATTAACAGTGTGACTGGTAGTGGCTTCTAACAATAACCCAGCAATCAGAATCCTCGACTTGAAAATGCTTCCATCAAAAAAAGAAACATGCCCACATACGCATGCACTTAATATTATCTATAAAATGGTTGTTAATCTGCATTTATACCTGCCGGAGACCAAATTAACTTCTTTAAAAAGATACTATTTAACATAAAATAACAGCTGTTTGTATCCATGGATCCTTCCAAGACACAGCTTCAGAACTGTTTCTTAAACTCTTAAAAGCAAATAAAGGAAACACAACTCATACCTGTATCAGGCATTTACTGACATCACTAGCACAGAGAGCCTTATTGCAGCCTGTTGACGACTGGATCCACAGCAGGAACAGAAGGACAGTGACTGTGGGCGCTGTGATGTACTGCCTCATGTTTCCTGCAGGTGAGCAATTTTCACAAGTACTTAGATGTTACACAGTCTTTCAATTCAATCACAAAGTTGTTGGCTTCTTTTTTAAAAAAACACAGTGACCAACATTAAAAAAAAAAAAAAAAAAAGTACCGGAGACTTTGAACGACATGACTTTCAAGAGCCATGCAAGTGACTGAAGTCAACCAGAGATGAGCATCTGCTACTTCAGACAGACAGAAGAACTGAGTTTGTTCAAAGCATTCCACCTTTCTCCCTTTGTGAAAACAGAGCTTCTCTGCAGGTGGTATTTGTTACAAATATAGCATGATGAGCAGCGTGCCAGTGAGTTCTTACTTGTGCTTAGCATGCAAACCCAGTCAAAAGAGGACCCTCTTGCCCTAGGCACTGTACCAATATATAATAAAAGGCAGCCCATGTTTGGGCAAGCTCGCAGTGAGCCTGTATTATTCTCATAAGAGAAAAAAAAATGCTAATGGGGTGCTGGGTTTCTTTCTTTCTGTATCTAAAAGTGTTCTTCTGCTTTATGAACTCAACCCCCCCCTCAATTAGCAGTACCTTAACATAAAAAAGTAGAAAATCAAGCCAACATGTAAACAAGGCATGACCTGGACGTCTAAAGTTTATGTGTCTCAAAGGGATGGAAAAGGTGATGATGATTGGCCAGGATGTAACTGAAGGTATGGGAGCTGAGCATGACGTCAATGGTATAGACTAAGGGGTGGATAGTGTCCTGGTTTCAGCTGGAATAGAGTCAATTGTCTTCCTAGCAGCGGGTGCAGTGTTACGTTCCGAGTTCAGTACGAGAAGAACGCTGGTAACACACTGATGTTTTCAGGTGTTGCTAAGCAGGGTTTAGACTAAAGTCAAGGATTTTTCAGCTTCTCATGCCCAGCCAGCGAGAAAGCTGGAGGGGCACGAGAAGCTGGCACAGGACGCAGCCAGGGCACCTGACCCAAAGTGGCCAGCGGGGTATTCCATACATGGGATGTCACATCTAGTATAGGAACTGGGGGGAGTGGGGGCAGAGGATCACCGCTGGGGGACTAACTGGGTGTCGGTCAGCGGGTGGTGAGCGATTGCCCTGCGCATCATTCGTACATTCCAATCCTTTTACTATTACTGTTGTCGTTTTATTAGCGTTACCGTTATTAGTTCCTTCTTTTCCGTTCTGTTAAACCGTTCCTATCCCAGCCCACGAGTTTTACCTCTTTTCCCGATTTTCTCCCCCATCCCACCGGGTGGGAAGGGAGGGGAGGGGAGGGGAGGGGAGGGGAGGGGAGGGGAGCGAGCGAGCGGCTGCGTGGTGCTTAGTTGCTGGCTGGGGTTAAACCACGACAGCTGCCTACTTACCGTTGCTGCTGCGGGTCTCGTTGACGGTTACGCCGCATTTAAATCTCCCGCGGTTGCCCCGGTAATGCCCACGCCGCGTCGTACGCTCTCGCGAGAGCTGCCAGCTCTGGGCGGGTCTCTCTGCCGCTCCTCCGAGTTCCGGGGCTTCGGGAACCTCCTTGTCCGCCTCCATCTGGCGCTTCGCTGCCGAATTACCGTTGTCGCTGCGGGTCTCGATGCCGACTGATGGCTGCTGACGGTTACGTTGCCTTTAAATCTCCCGCGGTTGCCCCTGGTAATGCCGAAGCCGCGTCAGGCTCTCTCGCGAGAGCTGTCGGCTCCGGATGGTCGGTCGGCTCTTCCTCTCCCAGGCTTCCCAGGCTTCGGGAAACTCCTTGTCCGCCTCAGCCTGGCGCTTAGCCGCCGACGTGGTGTTGCTGCAGCGGGCCTCGCAGCCGACTGCTCGCTGGTGGCGGTTAAGCTGCGTTGAAATCTTCAGCGGTTGCCCCTGGTAAGGCCCGTGACGCGTCAGCCTCGAGAGAGCGAGAGCTGCCGGCTCCGGACGGAGCAATCTGCTCGCTCTCGGGGCTCCTGGGACTCGGGAACCTCCCTCTCTGACTGAACCTAGCGCTAAGCTGGCCTCACCCCCGACTGACGGCTGCCGACAGTTACACCGCCGCTAAATCTCCCGCCGTTGCCCCTGGTACCGCACACGCCGCGTCAGCCTCTCTCGCGAGAGCTGACGGCTCTCGCTGCTCTTCCTCGGGGCTCCTGCGCCTCGGGAACCTCCCTGCCCGCCTCGGTCTGGCGCTTCGCCGCCGACCTACCGTCGCCGCTGCGGGGCTCATCGCCATCTGATGGCTGCTGACGGCTACGCCGCACTTGAATGTCCCGCGGTTGCCCCTGGTGACGCCCACGCCGCGCCAGCCTCTCCCGCGAGAGCTGCCGGCTCCGGACGGGTCTCTCTGCTCTTCCCCGGGGCTCCGGGGCCTCGGGAACGCCCCTGTCCGCCTCAGCCCAGCGCTTCGCCGCCGACTCGCCCTTGCTGCCGACTGGCTGCTGCTGACCGTTACGCTGTGTTTCAATCTCCCGCGGCTGCGCCAGGTAACGCACGTGCCGCATCAGCCTCTCTCGCGAGAGTTGCAGGCTCTGGGCCGCTCCCGCGTCTTTCTCGGGGATCCCGACCTTCGGGAACCTCCTTTTCCGACTCGGCCTAGCACTTAGCCGCCGACTTGCCATTGTAGCTGTGGGGCTCGTCACCGCCGGCTGGCTGCTGGCAGTTACGCCGGATTTGAATGTCCCGCCGTTGCCCCTGTGACCGCCCGCGCCGCGTCAGCCTCTCTCGCGAGAGCTGCCGCCGGCCGCGGGTGGGTCTCTCTGCTCTTTCTTGGGGTTCGTGGGCTTCAGGGGCATCCTCGTCCACCGGAATCTTGCGTTTAGCTGCTGACGGGTCTCTCTGCTCTTCTTCAGGGTTCCTGGGATTCCTGAACCTCCCTGTCCGCCTCAGTCTAGCGCCTAGCTGCCGACTTACCCTCCCGCTGCTGGCCTCAGCACCGACGGATTCGTGCTGACGGCTGTGCCACAGTTAGATCTCCCGCGGTTGACACTAGCAACGGCCACGCCGCGTCGGCCTCTCCCGCGAGAGCGGCCGGCTCTGGACGGGTCTCTCTGCTCTTCCTCAGGGCTCCTGGGCCTTGGGAACCCCTCGCTGTCCACCTCGGTCTAGTGCTTAGCTGCTGACTTACCATTGCTGCCGCTGTTGGCCTCGCCAGGGACTGATTGCTGCTGACGGTTACACCTCTGTTCAATATCCCACCCTTGCCCCTGATAACGCCCATGCCATGTCAGCCTCTCTCAGGAGACCGGCCGGCTATGGATGGGCCTCTGCTCTTCCTCAAGGGTCCTGGGCCTCGGGAACCTCCCTGTCCGCCTCAGTCTAGTGCCTAGCTGCCGACTTACCCTCCCGCTGCTGGCCTCAACCCCGACGGATTCGTGCTGATGGTTATGCCGCAGTTAGATCTCCCACAGTTGCCCCTACCAATGCCCACGCCACTACAGCCTCTCTCACGATAGCTGCCGGCTCTGGATGGGTCTTTCTCCTCTTCCTCGGGGTTCCTGGGCCTCGGGAGCTTCCCTGTCCAACTCAGCCTAACGCTTAGCCACCAACTTGCCCTTCCACTGCTGCCTCGACACTGATGGATTGCAGCTGACGGTTATGCCGCCGTTAAATCTCCTGCGGTTGGACCTGGTAACGCCCACGTCGCGTCAGCCTCTCTCGTGAGAGCTGCTGGCTCTGGGCCCCTCCTGCTCCTCTTCCTCAGGGATCCTGGGCCTTCGGGAACCTCCTTGTCCACCTCAGCCTAGCGCTTAGCGGCTGACTTACCCTTGCCGCTGCTGTCCTCGCTGCCAACTAATTGCTGCTGGTGGTTACGCTGCGTTTAAATCTCCCATCGTTGCCTCTGGTATGCCCACAACGTGTCAGCCTCTTCTGCGAGAGCAGCCGGCTCTGGACGGGTCTCTCTGCTCTTCCTCGGGCCTCGTGCGCCTCGGGAATCTCCCTGTCCAACTCAATCTAGCGCTTAGCCGCTGACTTACCCTTGCTGCTGCTGGCCTTGCACTGGCTGATAACTTAATAGAGAAATTAGGATAACTTAATAGAGAAATTAATGAACTCTGGGTCTGTGTTCTGTGAAGAATACACCCTCTGATTCTCATGGAATGGTAGACAACTTAAAATCGAAAACTTTTTGGATGTAGGTCTAAAAACACTAAGCCTACATCTGACAGCCATAGTTCTATCGCTGATCGGTTTGAATTCCTTTCTGGACATGAATGCCTCTCACTGTGAGTTTGAGTTAAACTAGCCCAGTGACCCAAGCAGTTAATGTAATACATTTATTTAAACCAAGTTTATAGTATTTGATCTAATACAGATGGGGTTTTATTTCTTGAAAAGTTATTTTTCTCTTTGTTTACTAGCATGTGTTTAAACACAGATCACATGTTCATAAAGAAAGTTAACATTCTTTTAAGCTCGTGTGTTCCCTGGCATTTCTGTATTACATTTCTAAGTGACATCTTACCGTAAGTTAATATAGATGGCTCAAAAAATAAAATAAAATACCCCCCCCACCACCCCCAACCCTGGAGTGGGAGGGAAGATGGGAAGACTTAATGTTAGTCAGAACTACTTAAAGTAAATGAAAGATGAAGCAAAACATTCCCTTCCTGTTTGCTCTGACTGTACCCGATTTGGGTTGTGGGTAGCCATATGGAGGGTGGAAGCCTTGCATCTCTCTCTACAAGTCCTCTCTCTTTCACTGTTAAAAGCACTGCAGCCTCAGCTGCTTCTAGTGTTGGAGACACAATTAGCTTTATTCTTAAAGCTAACTCAGGTCTTGGTCTAAAGTGTGGGGTTTCCGTTTTGTTTTGTTTTTTTAAATACACATACTTCTGTATGTATTTCAAAGCAGAACTTGGATCTTAGTGTGGTAGGAATAAATCACTGGAAAGCTTGCCAATTATTGTTGAACAGTAAAGCAGCAAAATTAAAATTCGTTAAGATTTTTTTTAAAAGGATACACAAAAGCTTATACTTTGAATATTTCTTCATTGTCTTGCTCTTATGTTAGCTGTCATTCTACACTTCCAAATTTGTGCTGCTGTCCTACTGCTACTACAGCCAAAGCAAGAACATGGATCATTTTTAGTACTACTATATCAGCAACTGCAAGGATCTCTAGTTGGTATTTGTCCTTGGAGGCTGCAGAAATGCAGAGACCCATGCCCATTGTTTTAGTGCCATCAAGCACAACTGTGATCCTTCCTGGGTGACTTTTTAGTTTAGCCAAGCAATCAGGTTTTAAGAAACCACTGTAATTTAAATGTAGCACTCTGGCAGTGAGATTAGCCTTTTCCTCCTGTTTTCTGTCCCCCTTCCCACTTGCTTTGTGTTGGTTTCTGTTGAGTCTTCTGTTTAAATGGGAGTTAATACATTGACTGTTGAGTCTGTTGTTTGTTGATTTTTTTTCCCCAGATCTTCTGCAGTATTATCTTAGGATTGTATACAAGTTTCATGGAGATGTTTCTACTTGACTGATTGGAGGGACTGGCAGGAAATACTTCAGTAGAAATTGAAAGGAAAAAAGAAAGACACAAGAATATAGGATCATTGGAAGATGGACATTGGACAAAGGTACTAAACAGTACATTAATTATCTATTTGCTGATTTTGGTAACTGGTAGAAAGGAGTGCTATCACCTCCTTTAAGAAACTAGACTGCTGCCTACAGAACATATAATACCTGCTTCCTAAGGGGGGGGGGGGGGGGGGGGGAGAGAGAACTAATTAATAGTTTATTAACTGTTATGTTTCAGTTACTGGTCAATACTACACTGTTTAATGCTAGACTTTCCTAATTTCTTGTTTCCTTCTGAAAACCCACAAAATGGTAGTGGTGTGCCTGCCATGAGAGAACATGTGTGTGTGCGTGTTGTGTGGCTCTGGGTGTCAATGTGCAATCACCAGCAAACATCAACCCAGACCAGCCAACCACCAGGATGGGAGTCTTGGGAGCCAGGTATCAAAAGCAGCCATAATTTTGGAATGAATACCAGAAAGAACATAGATATTTTATTAGAGATACAAGCAGGTGTTCTTATATTTATTTTTTAAGTACTAGATGTGAAATCCATTAAAAGTACTAAAAGCAAGCCAGGAACCCTAAGAAATGACAGGAAAGCAATGTTACATTATGGCCATTGTACTCACACTCTCTGCACAGCACCAGTGCTTCTGAAATTTAGGAGCAATAAGTGCCTGTAGGGAAAAACAAGCAAAAAACCAAAACCCAAACAAAACAAAACCCAAAGCAACTAAACAAGAACTTTCTCTGCTTTTAGAGAAATAATAACAAAAGGCCTTCAACCCCTTCTCTGTCAGAACATCAACAGACTAGGGATTTGTATAATTTCTTATTAGACAAATTCCCTTTTTTGCTTCTCTTCAAGTTCAGTGATTTACAGTTCTGTCGCAAAGGACAGCGATAAAACTGGCTGATGCTTTACTTGGAGAATATCCCTAACAGACAAGTTTTAAAAACATGTTTGGAAGTATTTTAGAGCACTTATGTGGGTGATGGTTTGCTGGTATCCAGACGTAGGCGAAATAAGAGCCCCCCAGATAAATGATGAGTTTTCTTGCAAAATGAGTAAGACTGAATAAACAACTTGCCAAAATGGCTATATTTGTCAGAAAGAACATTTTGATTATTAATAAAACCCTATTTATTCATTCATGTAAAGAAACCCCCCCTCAAAACTACCATTTTAATTTTGGAAAAAAACCTGCTGAAGAGTTAATTCTCTGTATTATTCCATTCATCCAGATCAGTAACTTTTATAATACAGTTCCTGGTAACATTTGCCCTGAGAAAATCTTGAGAAAGAAAACACATGAACCAGTAATGTCTTTTTATTAAATACCTCTTAAAACACTCATTGTAATAAAATACACTGGATGTGAGTATGATATTTGCATACACGCAATGCTTACAGCAAACTCTAGACAGCATCAGGAATTACAAAAAATAAGGCAAGCCCCAGAAAGTGTGCATCCTCACTACCTACTCTCAGGCCATTACAGCGACAACTGTGTTTACATTTTTAGGCTATTCCCCACAGTGTTGCCTGGACACCTGTTAGGCCAGTCCCCCGTCTCTCCCACTCCCCACCCTTGCTGTTCCCTTGACTTGACCTCACAGTGAAATTCTGATGATGTAAATGGAGACAGTGTCACAGATCCATGGGGCAGCGGTTTTCCCCCCAAGAAGATTCTGAGCTACTATAACGTTTCCAATAATTTAACGTTGCAAGAATCCAAAGCATGCTAATGACCTGTAGCAATGCTTACCATGTCTTCTATCTTGGTCAAGAACGATGACGCATCACCCTCCAGCTAAAAAGTCACAGCTACTTAACATATTCTTTCTCCCCATTCATTTTAAGAAACTCAGGCAAAAGAAAAGATAACATGAATTGTCAAACACAGGAAGAACAACTCCATCATGATAAGCTAAGTTTTTCTATTCATGTCTATGATTCTTTTTATCACTTAAATGCAAGTTTAAAGTGTGAAGGTATTCCATCATTCACTAGTTCAAAACAGTAAACCTTCATCTTTCAAGTACTTCTTTATAGCTGAAAAAGAGACTGAAGAAAGCAATGTTATTTCACAAAAGCAGATTTTTTATTATTATTATTTCATCTTACTGAAAGAACTGTATCATGAGAAAAAAAATGAAAAAAAACATTCAGGCAAACTTTTCAACAAAATAAGATTTTAAATGACTGTTTTCATTTGTACATGGTACAGATAGACAGGTGTGACTACACAATAGTTTAATCTCTCTAGACTGAGGTTAGTGAGAGAAATATGAATAGTCAAATTCTTTTTTGTGTGTGCATATGCATATACGCATTAAAAAATATATTCAAAGAGTTAAAACCCACATCGTTATAAATACCAAAAGCTGATCATTAACTACTCTTACTCATACACTTTATTCTTGTACTTAGTACCGTTACCAATGGAGCCCTAACTGGGTCATAGTAACTGCTACGTAACTGTCAACACATTAGAACTCTTACTTAGAAAAATGGACCATGTTCTGAATTCAGAACATCCTAGTTTTGCCTTTGTGGTCACATCTTCCCTTCTTCAGTGACATTTCATGGTGGGGGTGGGAATAGAAGTTCTAAGAATTATGTTTTGGAATAAATATTCGCAGCAAACTGCTAAATGGGAACATGGCTGCTGCCAACTGCTCAACTGGTAGCCCTGTTCCACTTGCTAGTTCGTGTCATTTCATTCTTCTTTATTCATTTAGACATTAAATCCATAATAACCTTTCATGTTTCCTTTACTGGACTGAACGTTCAGGAAGTAAGTAACCCTAGAGAACAGTGCAAAAGGAGGGACATACAACTGCATTTAACAGCTTTATTTTGGTATCTAAGAGAAGACTGAAGAGATTATATTTTTTTTAATATATAAATTATGCAACATAGGCCCCAATGTACTTACAAGAGCAGGGCAATGAAACTTAGAAGAGAAGTGTCCCATACATACTGTTTTGTTGGGCAGCCCTTCTAAGAAGTTAGGATTTCATCCATGGCAGCCCATGCACTGAAGAGAGAGCATGAGGGGGGGGTGTTTTCCCCAAATACCATTTTTACAATAGAAGGCTAAGCTCAAAAACTAGAAGGTAATAAAGTTAAAAAACAAAACCAGAAACTAAACCAAAAAACCCAGCACCTAAAGAACAACTACGCCCCTGCAACCTAGCAGCCATTTAATTATTTGTTGAACTTAGATGAAGAAAATCCCATTACCATATCCTTAAGGTTTCCCTAGTCTAAACTACAAGATACAGTACTACATTCTGAAAACCAGTATAGTCAATACTTTCAAATCAAAGGAAAACAGTCAGAACAGCAACGATGAGCATGGCTGTACCATTCAAGCAGAAATAAAGAAAAATAAACTTAAAACATAGTGTTGAAACGTCTACTAGTTAGCCTTGCTTACATGAATTTAAAAAAAAAAAAGAAAAGGTTTCAGATTTTATACATCTTTTTTCAGCCAGGTACATTTACTTGCAACCAGTAGGCACTCCACCAAAACGCAGTATTTGCAATCCCAATCTCTTCAACTGAGAGAGATTACTTTGGCCTCAGTATTGCTATATTACAATTTTCCTGCTTCAAAACATGCAGTTCATACATTTTACAGTTTTACTGCCATAGTCGATGCATTCTGGCCCAATACACTCACAGCAGGCGTTGTGAAACCATCGGTATTTGGAAGCTCCCATGGACTCGCAAGAGATCTTGCACTGATGTATTGACATGCAGTCATCAAAATACACCACAGTACACATGTGTTCTAAACCAAGAGGGGGGAAAAAATTTGGTTTAAAAGGTCTTAAAATATTTTTAAAGGTTAGTTAAAAATCAATTAAATGTGCAGTTTTTGAAGTAGGATTGCAAATCATCATGACTATGAGGCATAAGGAGAAAAAAAAGGTGATAGTGAAAGTAGAGAGAAGAGGCAGAGAGCCAAGGTACAATCTATCAACTTCAAGTTTTCAGTGTCTACAACTCAACCCGTTGTCTGCTCTCCTTCTGGATTAATTTATTTCTATATTCATGGGCAAGAATGTTTTTGGGTTTTGTCCCCCAGTTATGAAGGATACCTTCTAAAGTGTAAGGATGGGCTATGCCAAAATAACAAGCGGGCATGTGGCCGCTGAAGGTAATATCAAGATACCACTTTCACAGTTGCCAGCAGTTACTACACGCTATCATGAAAAACTTCAGGTTTAGAGAAGTTTTTTAACTAACACCAAACCCCACTTATTTAAGCGTAAATATTTCCACCTTCGCCCCTGTTATAGGTTTGTGTGGCGCGTTTTGTTTTGGTAGCAGGGGAGGGGGCCACAGGGGTGCCTCCTGTGAGAAGCTGCTCGAAGCTTCCCCGGCTCCAAGTCAGACCCGCCGCTGGCCAAGGCCGAACCCGTCAGTGACGGTGGTAGCGCCTCTGGGAGAACAGATTTCAGAAGGGGAACCCGCAGTGAGTGGGGGAGTGGGATGTGAGAGGAACCCCTCTGCAGACACCGAGGTCAGTGAGGAGGAAGGAGGGGAGGAGGGGTGCCTGAGGCGGTGGATGCCCCTGCAGCCCCGATGGTGAACGGTGGAGCAGATGTCCACCTGCAGCCCATGGAGGAGCCCGCGCTGGACCAGGTGGGTGCCCCCAAAGATGGCCGTGACTCCATGGGAAAGCCCGCGGTGGAGCGGTCTGTGACTGAAGGGCTGCAGCCCGTGGAAAGGACCCACGCCAGGGAAGTTCGTGGAGGACCGTCTCCCATGGGAGGGAGCCCCCGGTGGAGCAGGGGATGAGTGCGGAGTCCTCCTCCCCCTGAGGAGGAAGGAGCGGCAGAGACCAGGTGTGGGGAGCTGACCCCAACCCCCATCCCCTGTTCCCCTGCGCCGCCGGGGGGAGGAGGTGGAGAGAACCGGGAGTGGGGTTGAGGGCTGGGGGGAAGGTGTTCTAAGGTTTGGGTTTACTTCTCAGTGTCCTTGTTTTGTTTTGATTGGTAGTCAATGAAATTGATTTTGTTTCTTCCCCAAGTTGTTCCTGTCTTTTGCCCGTGACCATCAGTGGTGAGTGATCCCTCCCTGTTCTTATTGCGACCCACGAGCCTGCCTTTGTATTTTCTTCTCATCCCACCGTGGCCGGGGTGAGCGAGCGAGTGGCTGCATGATGCTCTGTTACCGGCTGGGCTTAAACCATGACAGTCCTTTGTGGCACCAAACATGGGGCAAGAAGGGGGTTGAGGTAACTACAGTCATTTTTGGCAAGCCAGACAGGAGACAGAGATATAAGGATAATAATTGGGAGAGGTAACAGGCAAAACACGGACTGAGCAATGTTAGTGAAATACCCCTGGGAATTTTGGTTTTTGCAATTGTGGTGGAGGAGCGATTGTGTGTATATTGTCCACTTTTGTCTGGTATTGTGATGGTGATTATGTTAATTTTGTTATGGGGAAGGTTTTTTTTGTGATGTGAGTGAATTTTGTGATTTTAGTGATAATTCTTAAATACGTGATCTGCAGAGGTGAGGAGTGGAAACAAAGGACTGGTTTCAGCCCATCCAGTAACAAAGCACCACACAGCTGCTTGCTCACTTCCCCCGCCCCCAGCGGGATGAGGAGAAAATATAAAGGCAGGCTGCTGGGTTGAGATAAGGGCTGGGAGGGATCACTCACCACTGATGGTCACGGGCAGAAGACAGGCTCAACTTGGGGAAGAAACAAAATCAATTTCATTGACTACCAATCAAAACAAAACAAGGACACTGAGAAGTAAACCCAAACCTTAGAACACCTTCCCCCCAGCCCTCAACCCCACTCCTGGTTCTCTCCACCTCCTCCCCCCGGCGGCGCAGGGGAACAGGGGATGGGGGTTGGAGTCAGCTCCCCACACTTGGTCTCTGCCGCTCCTTCCTCCTCAGGGGGAGGAGGACTCCGCACTCAGCCCCTGCTCCACCAGGGGGTCCCTCCCACAGGAGACAGTCCTCCACAAACCTCTCCAACATGAGTCATTTCCACCGGCTTCAGCTCTTCCCGAACTTTCCTGGCGTGGGTCCTTTCCGCGGGCTGCAGCCCTTCAGTCACAGACTGCTCCAGCACGGGCTTTCCCATGAAGTCATGGCCATCTTGGGGGGCCTCCACTCCCCTGCTCCCCTCCATGGGCTGGGGGGACGACGACAGCCTGCCGCCTCACCATGGGCTGCAGGGGCATCCCCTCCTCCCCACTGACCTTGGTGTCTGCAGAGGAGTTCCTCTCACATCCCACTCCCCCCACTCACTGCAGGGTCCCCTTCTTAAATCTGTTCTCCCAGAGGCGCTACCACCGTCGCTGATGGGCTTGGCCTGGGCCAGCGGCAGGTCCGACTTGGAGCTGGGAAAGCTTCGAGCAGCTTCTCACAGGAGCCACCCCTGCAGCCCCCTCCCCCCCTACCAAAAAAAACCACGCCACACAAACCCATAACACGCCCCCAACCCCACAATATTCTTCAGCCACATTAAATGACAGAGCTAGAGTATCACATTTTCCTCAACTTGAAACTGCACAGGTTTTTTCTTCTTTTTTTAGCAATACGACCAGCTTTACTATTGATTAAGAAACCCCTTCTGCCTAAGTGTTGACTTTATTCTTCTAACATCCATGCAATTATGTGGAATGCCATGAAGTTTGGCATTGCAGCCTCAAACTGGAGCCGAGGCATTCACCACAACTATAAAACAAAAACATCCCTCCCTAATCTACTTCCAGTTCTCTAAGCTGACAGATTCTACCAATTTTTTTCTGCGTTGACTGGGTGATTACGCTGTAACTTCATTCATCCTCCAAAGGACCTCGATCGCATCACATTTACCCCCAGTGTAGCTTGGCACACTTTGGCGTAAAGCACAACTAAAAGCTGTCTGCAAACATGAATGTCTCACACACATCAGACAGATTTGTGAGCGGGAGATGTCAAAGGGCTTTCTAGCCTATTACTACTTACGGTGCATGGCTACCAGAGAAACATACTGACCTACATTCCAACACAGATTACAAAAATGTAATCCAAACATAAATGGTAAATCAAGACAGTGGGGGGCTTTTTAATTGGAGATAGGGAGAAGGGCAAGTAACCAGAGGACTCTCAGAGCAGTGTAGTTGTTAACCATAGCATTTATTCAGTCTCTTAACTGCGAGCAAGTCTTGAGAGGCTGAAGTGCACCAGAACCTCCTGTTCAAAATACTGGTGCCCCATAGTTTAGCAGCCTCAGTAGTATGCAGATCTCATGGCAAGCTCTTAAGGTGAGGTCCAAAGGTGAGCTGAGGCCAGCAAGGGTCTCTATCACCTTACAAGTCATCAGATCTATGCAGTCAGTTTCCCCAGTAGATGACTTCTGTGGTGCCCGTGCTTTTGGGCACGTGCCAAGGGACAACAGAACATACAGGAGAGCACAATGTACCCAACAGCTTTTCTGTGGACCCCTCCTCCTCCTCCTCCTTGACATCTGGAAACCCTGCCTACCCTTTTAAGAATTATCATTTGTTAAAACATGTTTGAGGGAACCCTGACCACTGTCAAACTATTTTACTACTACCTAAACAGCTGCAAGAGGGTGACAAGACATGCTGCCAGCCCACTGAAAGCAAGTGAGTATTTATTCACTGCCTTGTTTAGGCTCTGAACTGATGTACACATCTTGCAGACATCACATACAGTGCAACAGGCAATAAGGATCTTGGGGAGGAAGTGCAGACCCATAGCTGAAGCAGTTTTCTGCTCCCAGAAAAGCTGTGCTGCGTTTAATAAAGCTGTAGTTGTCCAAGAAATTGGAGTACCTGAAGTACTGCTGGGAATGTCAACAAAGTACACTGAGGCTGTGTAAGTCCTGTCCCATTCTTGGCACCTCTATTTCTATGACCCCTTATAATAAAGCCTGAGGCACGGCAACCAGAGGAAGAGAGTTCTCAGAGAACAAAACCTCTGCCTAAAACCAACCAACATATCTACAGCTTCAGTAAGGGCACTTTATTCACAGAAGGGAGGAGGAAAGAGCAAAACAGAAGTGTATGCTATGGTGCCATGTGCAAAGAGTGACTGGCCAGGTATACACCTGAAGTGCTCAGCCAAAGGTGAAAAGTGGTAGGGAGATGCAGCCACCACATCCTCAAAGGCAAGAATCCACCCGTCTGCTTATGGAGAATGTAGGAGGACTTGGCAACATTACATCACCAGCCACAAAATTGACAGGGTCCCAAGAAGGAGCACACACCATCCATTCCCAGCAGGCCCAGACATTCCCAGGTATCTGTCCCCCTCACAGGAAGTTTTCAGTGGAAGGGCAGGGTGTGAGAAAGTAGAGGTTAGTGTCCAGGCAGCATTCCTCATGAAATCTAAGCACCAGTGAGTGTCTAGTCAGTCATCCAGTTCAGTGCTGGCAGGCAAGCACAGGAACCTTACAGAAGCCTCTCTAAGACATTCATACTTTTTGTACCCTCTTGCTTAATCCTAGTTCACTCCTTTGACACCTTTTGAGTAGTTTTCTTCTCAAGTCTGACCTTAAATGCAATAGGTAGGGTCAGTCTTCGAAGGTGTCAGCTGGAGGCACAGAGCCTCTGCCTCAAAACAGGCAATCCTGGCTAATCCAGAAAGATTTATTTCTTGCTGCAAAATTGGCTTTTGAGATGTCATCTCCACCTGACTGACCTAGTCTCTGGATCAGCTTGAGAAATCAAAATGACTCATGGCTCTCTCTAGATAGTAGTGGAACAACTCTGTAAAGAAACTAGAGTCCTCTCCAAAGGGTTGCCAGAAGTGCTCACTGCTATCATGTTGATCACTTGTAACACGCAAAGGAAAGCCTACAGTAGGTCAGGAAAGCTTGTCAGAGAAGTTGTGCGCACTCTTGAGGTGGGCTAGCTGCTCCCAGCAGTTGCACGCTGTCTTCATGCCAGAGGATGACCAGTCCCCTCTGTGTGAGGAGACATGTGTGCTCACCTTCATGCTAACCTCATCTGTGACAGCCTCATCTGTGTTAGTACAAGGTCAGAAGTCCTGGAGAAGCCCAGTTCATCAGCTAATGCCTGCTGAAACTGGAAATAAACCTCTTGTGGAAGAAGAGCCTGTGATTTCTAGAACATAAAGATCAACAACACTGAACTGAGAGACTAAAGACATCTCTTGTGGGGAAGGAGGCCAGAAGATGAGCAGCACCAGGCCCATAACCCTGGCAAAACCAGATGACAGCAGCCAGGTCCTGTGAGACTGGAGTGACTGGTCTCCTCAACCACTCTCCCAGGACTAAAATGGGAACCAAAGCCAGACCTCAACCTTATTAAGGTGGCAGTAACAACAACCAAGGACATTAATCTTGATTGACTGGAGAGTGGAGAAGAAAGTTTATTTCCACCTGCACACAAGCCAAAAGGATTAGGTCCTAGAGGACAAGTCCAGAAATGCTGGTCTGGGGAGAGGACAGACTGTACACGGCAGGCCAGCGCCAGCAGTAGATCTGGCTGATTTCCAGTAGCTCTTGTAAGCAGCTGGAGGACATGCTCCATGTATGTGCTACCGAACTGTTTCTGAAGTCTTGCTCACTCAGAGACTTGCCAGATCTGAATGAGTCAGATTGGCCAGGGTGTACTTTGTTCATCACAGGACACTCCTGGTCGCCGCCTCAGCAGTGTCTGCATGCCCATGTAGAGGCTGAATTACTGAAAGCAGCAGAGTTCCTCGCCTCAAGCATTAAATCCCTCTTTATAGGCTGCAAAACCAAGAGTTACGCGGGGGAAAAAAATACATACCTACAGACTCAGTTGGGATCCAGGGATCCGGGAGAGCACTTAAATTGTTTCACATACCTGATTATATAGTCATCACTTGGCTCCCTCAGTATAGATAAAAAGGATGTTACTTAGTGCAGTAACAGCTCTTTCATTTGCATTTTGCCAATTTTCACACAGTAAGGACTACAGACTACAGGTGCGGGGAGGGAGAAGGATGCAGCAGCGTTCTTTTTTTTGCAGAACATGAGTTTCTCACCTTTCCCCCCCTCCAATTCATCTCCACAAAGGTTGTGTAGGAGAAACAACAATCAAGTCTAAATTCAAAATGACCAGAAGAAATGGACTCATGTTTCTATCAGGCCTTGCTATGATACTGTCTGTGCTGCAAGTCAGATCTGTATTGGTGCACTACGAAGGAATTTAGCGACTTCGAGATGATAGAACAATTCAGTTCTTGTAAGTTAAGGAAAAATACCTATCTACAAGATGAACAAACTTTGCCAGTTGATGACAATTCTCTGTATGCCACCTTTGAAGTCAAACGTGCTATTTAAGTTCAGTTGTTTGCTGGTCTGTTTATCGATAGCTCTAAAATACTTTAAAAAAGGTAACTGTCCATCCAGCAGCCATACCATTTTATGCCAATCAGAACTTATAAAAAGAAACATTTTTTTAAAAAAATATATTCCTAGAGAACCTACACAGGTAGATGCCACTTTACTAGATTTCTAGCTGTCCTCTACCTGGCTGACACTGGAGGGGAGTGGAAATGCAGAGTGGATGCCATCCCCTGTGTCACCTAGCAGTTTAAGTCAGAAACCCTTAACTACAAAACAGATTTTGTTCCATTGGTTGCCAGAAGATTATCTAGTTCCCCTCTCTCTCTCTCTCACACCAAGGTCCTGTCATCATCTGAAACAACTAAGCTTAAACATCTGAACTAGCAGTTCAGAGCTCTGAGGGTATCAGCTAAAAGTAAAGCAAAAAGAATAAAGTATAAACGCAGCTCTAGATTAATAATCATCGCAATTCCCTCCGAAGTAGCTGCTCAAATGCCAGAAACTCATGACACAAAGAACTACAGCAGCTCCAGCAGCGCACACATACTTTGGCAGCTAAAACGTTAAAAAGTCAATTCACAGGAGGAAAGGGAAGACACTCATTAAGATAATAACTGGGAAGTTCAAGGTCTGGCGCCTGGGGTCCCAGTAGGCTGGGGCAAGAAAGGAATGCTTTATATCCCACCGAACCACACCTCCTCCCAGATCTACAGCCACCCTCCCCCAGCTGATGGCTTCACGCCACTCAAGCACAAATCTTGTGGATTCCCGTGGCTGGTGCTGCTTTACCTGGCACTCACCCAGAACTGCACTGAGCAAGCCTGGCACCCTGGACCAGCTTAATGGCGATCCCTGCATGAACATGCATTGAAATGAAAATCAGAACTGTGTTACATGACGTGACAAGGGGTACTTGTAGGCAGAGCCTTTCCAAATTTTGGGAGGTAGTCCAGAAGACAGCACAGAGACTACTGTGCCCTTACCAAAATCTACCTCTCATTAGCCCCTCTCCTTTTACAGGCAACACAATAGGCTGCTCCCAGCATACCGTGTTGGAGTGAAGCATGCAAGAAGCCACAGAAAAACCACAAATTGGATGAGGCACAGCACTGTAAAGAAAACATAAAGCATCTGTGTTCCTGCTCACAGGAATATTCTTTCAAATCCCTGAATGTCATGCCCTTGAAGACAACTGCTTAGCAAGTCACCTTAAGGATGTCTCCATTTGCAATATCTGCCCTAGTAGCACATCTGGGGAGAAGGAAAGGGTAAAGAGATGGTCTTCAGTTTCTTCCACTGCAGGCTGTGCTTGCATTTACCGCAACTGAGCACACGCACATACACACACAGACCCACCTTCTCCTTCAGTGGTTCTTCCAACACATGCCAGCTTGTTAAACCACACCAACTTGATTGTGTGGCTGAACTCTGAATGGGCAGAAGCCATCAGACTCCAGCTACTTCCTGGGCTCCCTCTCTGTGCCCATGCTCACAAGGCTCTTTAGCCCTTGATCTACTACCCCTCCACCTTTTGGTTACTGCTTCCCCAATGAACTCATAAAAAACACCATTAAAAACAATGCCACCCCATGGCTCACACACCATCCAACACAAGAGGTACAATTCCCCAGTTGTCCTTGCTTCCACCATAATAAACATCAACTGACCAAGGCCAGCAGCCAACTTTTCTTTCCACCTTTTTCTCTTCTCAATTCTTGAATCATCCCCGTTTTTTGTAAGCAAACTTTAATATCACTTCTGAAAAAGCAGAAGACTACAAAGTTATCTACATTGTGACCAAGAAAAGAGAGACTCCTCAACAGGCTTACATATTCAGATACTTAAAGGATAGGATGTTGAAAGTCATTTTCTACGTTTTCCAATTCTTCACTGATCACTAAGATGGAAGAGGCATAGCCAATGATTATGAGACCAGCTCTGACATTTATTTCTGTTCTGTCTACTGAAGCCTGAAAACCAGTGGCATTTGGTAACTACTTCCAAATACAACTGTTGGTTTTGTATTGTCATCATTCCAGTGAAAGCTCTCTCAACCTAATCTCTAATACATTCTTAGTAAATGAAATCAAGGAGACTTTTGACTAAGAAAAAATTGCAGTGTTATGTACTTGTCTGTGTTGTTAAACTCAAAACTCCTCCACACCCTTGAGATGCAATTCAAATTCCAAGTTTAATCCAAAACTATCATTAGCCCATCCTGTTGGTATGGTAGTAAAGGACTGTAGTAAAGGGCTGCAGTACCTAAGTACAATGGGATATATTCAACATTGTTCTAAGCATAATTTTTTTTTTTTCCAAGTATAATTTACATCTTTAAATATTGTAGCATTTGCATACAGGGCTTTTTGTGGCTTGCCATGTAACATGGCTTTCTGCATAATTCTCATAATGGTGAGCAAGCGTTTTAATAATGTCAAAGACATATGAATGAGATGCTTTCTGACCATCTGGTTTCCCAGTTCTGGAATTAATTTATTTTTGTCACGTGAAAAGGAAATTACAAAAGTTGCCATTACGGTCCCATTTAATCAACAGCTGTCCTACTCAGAAACGTAACTAGGTCAAAGGCTCACAACAGCATGGAAAAGCAGCATGTCCATCAATTAGGGTATCTTTCAATGATAAGATAAAAGAGCTATCACAACAGCAACATATGGGGTTACGAATAGTTCAAGTGTGTGTTGGGAAGGAAGTAAAGCATTAATTACACTAATAAAACAAATCAGATGCTCTTTTCTCCCTGTTCAGCAGCAATTTCACTATGAACTTTTTATGAGATTCTTTTAAGTCTGATGTAATGATTTACAGGGAAAAGTATTTCAGAGTTAGTATGGAAACCAAGAAGCAGAGAGTATTTTTCTTATGCCACTAATGTCACTACCTCAAACTTCTCAACTCCCTGCCCATGCCCAGCAAACAATATTCTGAAGTCTGTCCTCTAAACTGAAGGTAAGAATATAAAAACTTGATATAAATTAAGAGGAACAAGTCCATAAGTTGAACCTCTGCCCACAAATTGCTTATTTTTAAGATTGTCCGTCACATATCCCTCCTCAACATAAAGAACGGTCTTGCTAATCTTACTCAGGTTTACTATTATTTGTGAATTTCCTACAAACCATCCTTCTAAAGAGTTCAAGTTATGCCAGCTCAGATGGAAGAAACAAACATCTACTCCACATAAAAAACGGTTTACGGCATGTGGCTTTCTCAAACCTCTGAAGCCATGCGTTTCAGTTGCCTACCTCTGCACTGATACATGATTTGGATTCAGTTTTTTGGTCTGTCCTGTCTCCTAAGCTACAGGTAACCGCTTCAAAGTCAAAGAAAATACCGTGCCAGTGTGCATGAAATAATGTGAGCAAACTGCCTCATGCCACAGAAGGAATTAGAGATAACAAACGTATGTGGTTCAGCATCTGCTAAGATCATCAGACACTTTAACACCATATTTCATGTTCCTCAATATTTTTGCCTCACTCTTTTTGTGTAATGCTCAAAATTAGACTGAACTTTTCACACTTTTTTATGGGAAAAGCAGCAGCGAGCACAGACAACACTGAAGGTGCACCAAGGAGGCTCCTGGAAGAGACAAGAGGAAACACTAGGAATTTAGACACTATACTCATTACCTTTGTCACTAGAGTAAGGTGCGTGGACATTGTTGCTTGGAACAGAGACGTTCTGATGCTGTGGCTGGTTCACGGTTTCTAAAAAGGAAACAAGGTTCTCATGGTGCGACAGTTCTTCTGCCACAGGGAAAGAAACGATATTCCAGTTCAGCTGAGTATCCCCTTCTGTCAGTGCCCGGAAAAGGGAAGGAATTGGTTCATGCAACTCCTCGACAGTACTCTTGGATGTTGGAGGTGTGTCACTGTAATTGCGAGGATTGCACATACCTGCAGAGGAATGAAACAGTAAGTTACACAAAACTCTCTAAACTCTTCCCCTTGAAACAGGCAGGAATATTTAGAAAATTAAAATTGCCTTTTTTTTTTTTTTTTTTGCTAAGCAGAACAGAGCCCTTTTATGTATATATCTCACTCTTTGCTCAATAGCAGAAGTGCTACCAAATACAGCAGGATAAGCTTTCCATAACAGCAGCTTTCAGATCACTGCAGACTTCCACAAAACACACCTGCAACTTTTGAGAACCAAGTGAAAAGAAAAGCCTCATCTACATGGCACTTTCCTTCCCTTTTTATGCTACCATTACAGTTGAGAATATGAAGAGTTCAACAAAAGGTTTGTTTTCCCTGGGAAAAAGAGACAAAGCACAGCATAACCGATACTAGCATAAATCTGGAATGAAAGCTTATGACTGAAGGAAGACGGTATCTTGACAAGTCCTAAGGTACATGAAACTTTTGATCACAATTCAAGTATTCGATCTCACCCGATGCAGCAGTGGACTAGATCTTTTGTCATCTGCCAGGGGTGCAAAGATCAGTATCAGGAGGGAGAAAGAGTCTGAATTACTTTACCTGCTTACAGGCAGCTCAGATGAACCTCATTTTGCTACTTAGTTGGAGGGGTCACTACAGGCAAAATGCTCATTTCCAGGTTACCTCTTCTTTATTTTTCAATGTCTTTTGTGGTATCTTTTTTGAAGCCTTGTAATCCTCTTGGCCACTTCCTACAAAATGCTTTTGTGATGTGCAATGCAGGTGCCAGTTTGTCATTAACCACTAACATTTATTACCAGCAATGAAACTGAAGGGTACCTTGATTTAATCCAAACATTGAAACAACCAAGATTAAAAAGAAAAGTTGTACCTGCATAGGTATTTAAACTCCAGAGGCCATAAAACACTATTATTAATCACCTGGCAAGAGACAGACAAATCCGTTTTCCTCATGTATATCTGGATATCATTTTGGGTAGTTTCACAGATACAGTTTGAGACAGCTACAGCTGCAAAGCACACCAGTCCTTAAAGTCTCTTGTATCAAAGCAGTACCAAACATAAATGTTCGAAGTCTACCTGCCCTACACAACTAGAGAAGCATCTCCTGCCCTGCAGATACATTAGGACGCCAGCATCAGAAACTGTGTTTAACTAGAACCCTATACAAAATGACAATCTTTTCAATCTAGGTAGATGGATTTCCACAATGAACAAACCAGAGCAAAGTTCGCCCATGATGATCAGCATGTGATCTGGCAGATCTTAAGCAAGTGGTTAGCATTACCAGCATTTAATAATAAAAATAATACAAGATAGTCTGCTCCTATAAAAAGGTGAGCCAAATGTTGAATAGAAAAAAAAATAAGCCACTCCTCCAAACATCAGGTCATGCTAAAAAGTAATGCCATTTATGCAAACTTTCTACTGTAAACAATTGTTTTCCTACTCCTCTCAGCTAGGTTTGTTCTTCACAGATGTCCCTGGACTCCTTTAATCAAAAAATTCTGTCCTTGCATTATCACCTTTTAGTAAGCACTTTGAATATTCACTCTACAATTGTAATACAAGATGCTGACGTGGTTTAAACACAGCCAGCAACTAAGCACCACACAGTTGTTCACTCACTTTCCCCCCACCCAGTGGGGTGGGGGAGAAAATTGGGGAAAAAAAAGTAAAACTTGTGGGTTGAGATAAGAAGAGTGTAGGAGAACAGAAAGGAAGAAAATAATAACAACAAAATTACAATAATAATAATAAAAATATTGGAATATACAAAACAAGTGATGCACGATGCAATTGCTCACCGCTCGCTGACCGATGCCCAGTTAGTTCCCGAGCAGCGATCCACCTCCCCACCCTTGTAATGAACGGGTTAACTTTGTTCATGAAATCAGGAAGGGGGAAGAGACATATTGAGAGGTAGCAGATGCCTTGTGTAAAATAACAAGGCTTGCTTAAATGGTGCGTAAAAGTCAGGGGAAGAGGGCAACGGCTATAACTTACTAGCTAAGGAGGGAAAACAACAACAGCTATAACTTACTAGCTAAGGAGGGAAAAGAACAACAGCTATAATTTACCAGATAAGGGGATTAACTCTGCCAAAACTGCACTTCTCCACATCAAAGACATTCTACATCAAAAGACACTCATCCTTGAGAAGATTGACCGAATCCACCTAGTAACAGACCTGCACGAATGAAGAAAGAAGCAGCAGGACAAGGCGGAGACTTGCAAGAAAGGGGTACATGAAACACGTGTAAGGAATGTACCTATAACCTAAAGTTGCGAGCTTTTGGCGGACCACTGTCTCCCCGGCCGCCCAGCGCTGTTTTGCTCTCTTATCGCTTGCTAATAAATTCGACCTTTTTTTATTCACTACAAATTGGCTCCTCCAATTTGTCACGAGCGTCTATAACACCCTCCCCGGCCAACTCCCCCCAGTTTATATACTAGGTATGATGTCACATGGTATGGAACACCCCATCGGCCAGTTTGGGCCAGCTGTCCCAGCTGTGTCCCCTCCCAACTTCTTGTGCCCCTCCAGCTTTCTTCCTGGTGAGGCATGAGAAACTGAAAGATCCTTGACTTAGTCTAAACATTACTTAGCAACAACTGAAAACATCAGCGTGTTATCAACATTCTTCTCATACTAAACCCAAAACATAACAGTATACCAGCTACTAGAAAGAAAACTAACTCTACCCCAGCCAAAAAGCAGGACAGACGCCCACCTAAAATTTAATTAGGAAGATACCAAACCAGCCAAGAGTTTTGTACAGACACATCAAGAGACGTATTCTTTAGTTGATGTCATTGTATTAATGCTGTGAAATTGAAACCAGCAGGCCTTTTGAGAGGCCCCCTGTCAGGTTGGATTCACAAAATAAATTTCACTGATAAGAAGGACACACAGGAAAAAAATAACATCAAGATTGTTCATCAAATCATTGCAGAATGTTTACAGTTTGTGTACCTATCAATCTCATAAGAAAATAATATCTTGAGATGGTACCAAGAAACCATTGCTCATAGTTTAATGGGTAAATGACCATTCCACAAAGATCCTTCCCTATTTTAAAAAGTATTTTGATTATAACAATTGTATTTATAAATAATAAATATTATAAAATTGTAGCTTTGGTTAAAGCAAAAATAAAAAAGCTTAACTTATGAGCAACTAGTAAGGCACAAACATGTCTACACTACCACTTTGGAGTGGATGAGAAGATGCAGAAATGGTGTATTGAAATGACAGAAGCAGACAAGCCTTTACATGAGGGACTAGAAGAGCTTAACTCACAGAGCTTAGAAAAACTGGGAAAATAGGAACCTGTTGCTGTTCTCCCTCCTCCAGTGTCTTTTTCCCTGTCAGAGAAGGGAGAGAACACCCACACAAAACACAGGGCATCAACTGAGCATCAGTACAGTTAGTGCTGGAGGGCAGGAGGCAATTCCTGACCTCAGAACAGACATGACCTGAAAGACATGACAACCTACCTTCCTTTACATTAGACATGAGCATCTTATAAAGAGACTGAAGTATCACCTCAAGTATCCACAAAGAACTGTCTCCAATAAGCTGGGTATGGCATGCACTCCTGTTTCCTCATTTGAATAAGGCTATGGCAAGGACGACCCTACACTGAAGAGAATAGGACCATACCACAGAACCAAGATGATCTGAGGCACCCGCAGAACCATCAAGAGATGTTTTAGTTTACTCAGTACTAGAAAACTGAACCTGAAGCCTCATCAACTTCAGCATAACAGTGAGCAATCTGCAGATTTAGAAAAAAACCTGTGTGGGGGCTTTGCTTTTTTCCTCACAATCCCAAAAGGTAGGTTCTTCCTCTCACTAGAGGAGATAGGTACACTATGCCTTGCTTTCTACAGCAGATAATGGTTCTGAACTAGGGAAGTAACCTACTATATTATTCCTCACCCCTATGACTGAATATGACAACAGTGCAGTTTAGTATTACATTACAAAAAACACCGCAAGGACAAAAGGGATGGGGAAAAAAGGAGAGAGGTTTTGGGTTTGGAGGGGTTTTTTTCCACTTTTCAAGGATCCCAAGATCAAATAGAAAAAACAAACTCTAGGGCCTCTTTCTAAATGTATACCCTCCACAACTGCAGGGGCTGAGAATACTTTATGCCATTGGCAAGAATCACACACGCGCAAGACCACGCCACTCCACTGCTCACTGAAAGACAGTAAAGCAAAGATAAGCTAGCCAGAACCAAGCAAAAAGCAGGATAACAGAAAGCATATTCACATCATGACGGAACAGAAGAAGCAATGGACTGCACTGAAAAGGAGCATTTTGACACTAATCATCTTCATGATTTCAGAGAAGACCCAGCCAGCCAGAGAAGCTGAGAGCTGGTACAACGCTCAAGATGCATTCCTTTCATGGAAGCTAGAAGGATTTTAAATGGCAGCAGAGGGAGACTTCCAGCAACCCCAGAGGATGAAACTTTCAATACATTTAAAACAAGAGACAGAACTAGAACACATCCTCCTTAAGCAGAGGCAGCACTCACTTGCAAATATCTGGGCACTCTGAATACTACCTTTTAGTAGTAATGCTGTTGTTAAGACTATCATCTAATCCTGCAGTAAGAGCTTGTGTGCCTCTTTCTTACCCTCCACAAAGAGCTCTTTTTGCAAATAAGAGAGTGATAAAAACACTGGGCCATGCATGTTTACTACTGATCCCAAGGGAACTCAAACCTAAAATTGTCCCTGTGCAGTACCTGTCAATATACTTTACAGTTAGAAACCTCCATACAGCATCCAACCCCATCAAGCAGGTGCTGCATCGTTTCCTCAAGATGACAATTCAAAAAGGAGTTTATGTTTTAGAGACAAAATTAATACTCAGTTATGATGACATTAACCAAGCAAAAATGTGGATTACCGCCACTTCCCTCTCCACAGAGCAGATACAGCCTTCAAATGTTTGGTTCTCCACAATTAATTTATTCAGTACCCAAAGAACGAGCTGTAAGAGGTTTAAAGCACAGATTCTGGCCTGATATTTTACTTCTATTCTAAGAATGTGAGCTCAGCATGTGGCAGGAGGAAGCAATTTAAAAAAAGAAGAAAACCCCAAAGAAATGCAAACTTACCAACACAGTCACAGCACTCATCCCAAAGTGTGCCCAGGCAGAGCATGCACTCCTTACAGCAGGAACAGTTCCCTTCCCCAGGGCGGCACTGACACAGCTCCTGAAAACAACAGAAACTCATTACACTGCAGCAATCCCAGATGTAAAACGCTAACAGAGCAGAACAATTCTTCCTCAAGCTGCAACTCAAGTTATGACATTAAAAAAAGCTTAGTACACTCATATAGCAAGTAAACAGTAAAATAGTTCCAGCCAAAGAACCAATCTTAGTTTACAGAAGGATCTTTTGCAAGGGTTTTTTTTTTCTAAAGGTGAAATTCTAAAGACAAATCTGAAGTCAAGAAGCATTTAAAAAGAGAAAAAATGTTATTTATGGGAAAGGTGTGTGCTTTTCTATGTATGCCTGAATCTACAAGTTCTTTGAATGTTTTTCCCATCACAACAGGACGTTTCTTTATATATAAATAGTGCACATATGTTGTAATTTAGCTAAAAAAAGGAAGTTACTATAAGCAGCATATGCATACTCAAGAAGATACACATCATCTATAATCACACCTATTCGGGGATTCTAAAAGGAACTTATTTGGTTAAGTCATCTGACCACAGAACTTTGTGCATCTCTGAATGCTTGTTACACATTGCGCTCCACCTGCAGTATTAGTGAGCAGATTATGCCCCCCCGCCCCCCCAGGTCCAGCTGATTCATTTTTGCTACTACGAAAACAACTCTCCACCTTCTTCCCCCCCCCCAAATCAGCACGTTGGGATACTTTCAAGATTTCTGGAGCCTCTAGAAAGTGAAATGGTATACACATGCCTTTTTCTTTAACCATTATTAAGCTAAAAAGATGGAAAAGGCATGGAAGCAAGAAGACAAACCTCTCTCTTCGTATTACCTAAACCTGAAGGCGCTGGTTTAGCAGTCCAGCTGGAGACATACGCTTGTGGACCTCGCAGCACAGAAACAGACTACATGGATGAAGGAAATCTAAAGACCAGGCGGTCTCTTTCCCTCTAGCTCAAATCCATACTATTAATTCCAGTTTGACTGAAAGACTGTGGCTACATGACAATAATATATGGGCTTGAATCATGCTGTACCGTAAAACGTGGACAGTCATGAAGTCGCATGGGTTGTCCTGTCTAAGAATTTGGTTTTGATGATGTCTGTCTAACTATCACGTTATGCTCAACTGGTGAGAAAACAAAATCCTGTTACTGGAGACACTGACCACGGGATCCTACCCGCCCCCAGCTTTACTGGAAGAACCATCGGCAAATCTCTGCTATGCCCCAGACCAGGAAGAGGACACCCATCCCCGCTCCTTGATCCCATTCTCCACGGACAGGGGAGAGACATACTGCAGCGGGGGCAGGAGACACACACAGACAGGAGAGAAGGGCAGGAAGATGGTTTGGCATGAAATTCTCCTAACCTGGAGTCACTACCTGAGGCTCCAACTCAGCTAACCACAGCTGGGTCAGGGACACCACACCTCACAGGCACACACAAACATCACCCAAAGAGTCTTTCTGTAGCGCCTTAGCAAAAAGCCAAGGGGGCAAACCTCTACTTTTTAAGTAAATCTTTGCCTGATTTCGTTAAACATCAGGTAGAGAAGAAAGGAGGTGTTTTTACAGCAAACATCAGGAGCGTACTTGCTAGGCAAGGCAAGGCACAGAGATGCACCTGATGGCGTATGACCCCCCATTCTATCTTTATTTTGCAATACTGGCAACTGCAAATGCCTGCAGCCTGTTGAGTTGCACAGGGATCACCTCTCTCTTGCACCAACTCACGCGGGCCCACGGAAGACTGAAGAGTGCATTTCAGAGCGTGAGGCCAAGGTGAGGTCTGGCTGGGAACAGGGCTGAAGAATACAGCAAATGAAGCTTCAGGGCTTCCAGTTCTGGACTAAAACTGAACCAACCCCCAAACCTGCTGCGGACATGCTACAATGTATTAATGAAGTGTAAATTAATTAATCTGTTATTTTTCCATTCACTTCATCCCAGATCACAAATCTTCTTGAAGCCAGCAAAGAAACCAAATTCACAAACTATTGCATGTTCTACCTAATACTGAGAAATGCCCCTGCTGAGTGAGTGATCAAGTGAGAACTCCTGCTCCACATGCATTTCTGCAGTATGCAGTCTTAGTAAGTCTTGATTTTTTTATTTACGGAGTGGAAAATTACCAAGATCTTTGACTTTTTCATCCTCAGAGTTTAATAACGTCACCTATTATTATGCTGTTTCCAAGTGAAAGATGAAAAACAGGCTCATTAATGAAATATACAATTTTTTCCACAAGAGGAGACACCACAAACTTAGGAAGATTACTTATGTGAATGAATGACGCATTTCTAAAATATTTAGCTCAGCATTTGATAAACAGATTGTGTCAGCCTTGAGAATAAAAAGCCCGAATAAAACAACTTTAAAACCAACCATAAGTACTGTTACCTTGGCCAGAGAATAGTAGTAATACATACTAGCATTAAAAATATCCTATATATTTTTTCTTCAACAGCAAAACTGGGCAAATAACTTCATACTTATTAAAGACATTGCAACAGCAACAAGCCAGTATATGGGAGGAGGCGATTCTCCATAAACTATGAAATGTAATGTATGACTCAAAGCCAGAAAATTCAAGAAATTTAAGTTGTTTCAGTTTTATAGATTGCACTGTGTGAATCTAAGAGAAGAGTATTCTCACCGAATTAAATGTAAATTATACATTTGCAACATAATAAAATAAATGCTGCTTAGCGCTGATAGATGTGAGCACAAGCTTGGGATAGCATCGCTATACCTACCACTCTTTCAACCAGGGCTTATGAGCAGTGTAATTTTTTATTTTATTATCTAGTTTTATTTTTTACTTACTTTTTTTGGTTTGTTTTACTTGGAGGGGGACGAGGGAAGAAAGAGCAACCTAATTAGTCTTCTGCACAGTTCTCCAGCTCTCTCCTTCTCACAGTTCGACTGTCTCTTCAGGGCAATAACTGTATGTTTTTCCATATGCGTGTTTGCACGTACATGGTTTCCTTAACTACTCTTGAGTCCTTCCGCCCGACTCATCCACACTGGATACTTGCACAGGATACATCTTTTTAAAAGAGTGCTTACATGAGACATGGGTGAAGCAAGGCAGAATGAGAAATGTTCCTTGTTGATAGCTGGGGGTGGTGAGGCGTCAGTGGAAGAAAATATTACTCATAAGTCAAGTTGGCAGCTTCCCAAGCTGAACTACTGAAGGTGCATCGGAGAATGTATTTTGCTAGGCAAGAAATAAGCCTCGCAGTCTAAAAATACAGCATTAAATAGGAAGCAGGCATGTTTGTACAATAAAGATACTTCTGCTCCAGAAAGCAAATAAAGATTTTTACAAGGTATTTAACATCTGCATTTTTTCAACGCTTTCTTGAAATGACAGAGACTATTTTCTCAGTGCAGCAAGAAACAGGACCTGAAGGCATTGGCAACATCTTTGTGAACCGGAAGGGGGAGTGAAAGAAAAAGAGCTAACGTTTTTTTCCTAGAACAGTTTAATAACAGAAAATCTCCTGGAAGCAAACCAGCCAGAACGGTTTTGTTAACCCAGCTGCGTTATGTACTACAGCTAAAACATACACACTAAAAGTAATTTTTGAATGCCTAAGCCCTGAAGTTAAGGAGTGGTGCTCATTTCATACAACAGGGCTAAAAAGTCTTGGAAATCCTTTCAAGCTGACCAGTTTATACACAAGATTAACGGGAGGCAAAGGCAAAGATGAAGAGAGATTTTACTTGGAACAATACTGCACCAGCTGAGGTAACTGCAGGCATGCAGCGTTCTGGACAGAAAACACTGTATTCTCTGCAAAACAGCCCCTCTTTAGAAGGGTCTGAAACCCATGCCTGAACTATAGCACCATTTGTTTCCTACACACAGCAGCAGTTTAAAGAGCTGTTGCAGATGAGACAGCAAAGCTCGGCTTCAGCACAACACAGACATACCACTGAAGCCTGACTACTGCAGGTAGCTCTGCACCACAGGAGCCAGCCTGGGACTCACCTCAAACCTCTTTGCTATCAACAACTGTGGGAACGTCCTATCCTAGAAGTTTCTGCCTTTAAGGATTTCCTCCATGTTGCAAGGACACAACATAGTCCTCCACTCTGCCCAGCAGGCCTAACTGGCCTTCTTTCTCATCTCCTCCACACACGGAAACATCACAACAGCCCACGCGCCCAAGTCAACAACAGATGTGCTAGAATACACTCATCACGTGCAACCAGGGCTCAGTGGCCTAACTGAAAAGCAAAGTAACAGTCAGTTACTGACTTCAGCGCCCCAGTCCCAGAGACATGGGAAGGAGCTACATCCAAAGCCTTCGAGGAAGCTAATTTTGTGGTCCCAGTCTGCCTACATTCCCAAGTCTTATCCACAGCTCCTTCAACAACTATAGGAAGCCACAAAGTTTTTTTGTGAAGGCTAAGCTTATGCAGAGAGATGCCTCAAGCTATTTTCTTACAGGTCTCTGCTTACAGAAAGACAAGAAGTAGACTACAAGAGCACCAATGAAGAAGCTAGAGCCTCAAGATGTGCAAGGAAAGCTGAACGCATGCGAGTTGTTGATATCATGCTCTGTTCTGGATCTAACAAAATAAATATTTATGTAGGGACCACCCTCAAGCAAAGCAGCTCCTAAGGAGTGGCAGTAATGACTGTACTGACTTCTAGCCACACTTGGCAAAAATATTTATGTTAACCGTATGCTTTTTGAGAGAGCAGGTCTTTTGTCTCATTATGTCTCTAAGACAGGCAGCCTCACTTTCTGCACGCAAATGCAGATGACAAACATTCCCATTCTGTTTGCTCCCCCAGTTGGCTCCAGGTGACATTATCTTGGTTTCAAGCCATGGGTTTTGCTGAACTAGAACAGTTTTAAAAATAGGTTAGGGAAAAAAATACCAGTCATGCGATAGTCAAGCAAACTCACTCACCACAGTATTTTATTTTTAAGTTCAGATTTCTCCAGAAGAGTTTAGAGGGGAAAAAAACCCCATGGATATATTCTACTTGTATACCTACCCAAGAAATAACATGCACTTCACATACCAGTGCAGCGCTTCTGCCACAACAGTCCTCAAGTTGTTTGGGTTTTGTTTTGTAGGGGTTTTTTTTAATTATTATTTTTAAAAAAAAGCCAAGAAGAAAGATGACAATTGCTTCAAGGCAAAGCTTTAGGAGTCTTCATATCCACAGTCAGAGTAGGCTGACCTGATCTGTTCTTCTACAAAGAATGAATACTGACTGGTATGTCAGGCCTGTTTGCAGGAACAGAGCAGCCAGACGGTGAAAAGGAACAACGGCATTCCCCTGTAACTGTACGCAATTCACGTGGCCTGGGTTACTTTAGGGTCTCGGAGAATTGCATACAATTCTGATTTTAGGGAAAAGGGATTCCACGTCACCTGTACAAAGTAAGAGAGAACACACCTACAACAAGTAAAGCACTACAGGGGTCTGTGCATGCACAGGGCTGTGTCGCTACAGAGATGCCAACATTATCCAAGTAAAGCACAGTTGTGCGAGGCACCTCCATGCAGTGATGAACCTCAGCCATCTTATTCCCAGCCGAGGAAGGACTCCAGTAGCATTAGCTCCACTTCTCCTGGGCTGTACTCTACTCATACTAGCTCATAAAAATAAAGTTTAAATACTAGGCGTCTCAAGCTTGACTCAATAAAAGGTAGGTGATTACTTGAGAAGGAGATGTCTGGGCTTTCACGGATGGTGGACTCCATCAGTGACACAGGAAAAGGAGACAATACATCTTCCCTGTTTTCCCCTTCCTCTGGACCAACCGCTTTCCCCTGAATTAACAAATTAGTACCATTGCACTCGCTAATTAAGTGCCTCGTACATCCAATGCCACAATAGCATCTTACTTTTTAAAGGTGTCAAGCCTAGAGAGGTGATTTGAAAAAATGCAACAGAAAGAACTCATAAGTGCATCAGTTTGTCACAGTGCACAACGCCAGCAAAAACACTGGCATTGTCGTTGAAAAGGTAAAAGTCAAAAGCCTCTTTTTCTTGCTCCCATATTTAACAACTCCACAGACCATGGTGGGGCTAGGAGAACCAGCAATTGTTGGGTTTTTTTAAAGCAATGGCAATGCAGAAACCAGAAAGAAGACAGTTCAGCCTACAGTCAGTCTTCCTTCCACAGGATGGATTTGTGAATCTGACAAGTATTTTTATTTGTAAACCAGACAAATTTTATACGGAAACAAATGAAATGAGGTAAGTGTGGAAATGCTTCATGCCACTTCTGTATCACTTTTTAGACTGTGATCATACATTTATAGTAAGCATACTAGCACATTACCAGCATATGATGTTACTGCTCTTTACTACTGCATTTCCAATCTACAAAGAGGCAGCAAGAAACAGTTTCTTTTAAAGAAGCTGCAACTGACCACATGAAAGCTCCTTTTTTCAATATGGAGTCAAGAAGCATGTTCAATACACCATTAGTAAATCAATACTTGGTAGTTACCAGACTGCTTGCAGTTTTGCTAGAAAAGGCACTTGCGTTCTGCTGCACACCGTACCTCCTGCTATAAGACAAGCAACCTGGTCTCAGTCCGATTCTTTCGCTACAGACAAGACGTACAGTGGGTCAAAAGCAGCATCTGGATTTGAGTTTAACACCCATTTCCTGCCAATTCAACTTATAACTATTTGGTTTGGGGTTTTTTTTAGGTAGGCCCGCATGCTTTCAGAGCTTGCTCATTACCATTAGTAGCCATAGGTCCCTCCTGATCACAAAACTTTTCCAAACGCACCTCATGACTCTAAGAGAAGTTAGGTCCCTACTCATGTTAGTTCTCTCACATGGGTTTTTAGGCATCTTTTAATCGACTGTACAAACTTGATATTATGGAGAGCTTCAGGCATCAACTACTGACCCTCTGCCTGGGCCAGGGGATTTAAGAAAGTGGACAGATTGCAAGTTAAGGGGAACAGATAAGGGGAACATCTCAGGCAGATATGGAAACATTGTAAGCACATTTGAACTTCTGGTATTGCAGATGTCTTCAAAAAAAACCAATCGTTGCCCACAGAAACCTTTCTAATAAAATGTCTGTGTTAAATTGCTGCTTGTTCACAATATCACCAATAAAGAAGAGACTGAAAATTAACAGTGTGACTGGTAGTGGCTTCTAACAATAACCCAGCAATCAGAATCCTCGACTTGAAAATGCTTCCATCAAAAAAAGAAACATGCCCACATACACATGCACTTAATATTATCTATAAAATGGTTGTTAATCTGCATTTATACCTGCCGGAGACCAAATTAACTTCTTTAAAAAGATACTATTTAACATAAAATAACAGCTGTTTGTATCCATGGATCTTTCCAAGACACAGCTTCAGAACTGTTTCTTAAACTCTTAAAAGCAAATAAAGGAAACCCAACTCATACCTGTATCAGGCATTTACTGACATCACTAGCACAGAGAGCCTTATTGCAGCCTGTTGACGACTGGATCCACAGCAGGAACAGAAGGACAGTGACTGTGGGCGCTGTGATGTACTGCCTCATGTTTCCTGCAGGTGAGCAATTTTCACAAGTACTTAGATGTTACACAGTCTTTCAATTCAATCACAAAGTTGTTGGCTTCTTTTTTAAAAAAACACAGTGACCAACATTAAAAAAAAAAAAAAAAGTACCGGAGACTTTGAACGACATGACTTTCAAGAGCCATGCAAGTGACTGAAGTCAACCAGAGATGAGCATCTGCTACTTCAGACAGACAGAAGAACTGAGTTTGTTCAAAGCATTCCACCTTTCTCCCTTTGTGAAAACAGAGCTTCTCTGCAGGTGGTATTTGTTACAAATATAGCATGATGAGCAGCGTGCCAGTGAGTTCTTACTTGTGCTTAGCATGCAAACCCAGTCAAAAGAGGACCCTCTTGCCCTAGGCACTGTACCAATATATAATAAAAGGCAGCCCATGTTTGGGCAAGCTCGCAGTGAGCCTGTATTGTTCTCATAAGAGAAAAAAAAAATGCTAATGGGGTGCTGGGTTTCTTTCTTTCTGTATCTAAAAGTGTTCTTCTGCTTTACGAACTGAACCCCCCCCCCCCCCTCAATTAGCAGTATCTCAACATAAAAAAGTAGAAAAACAAGCCAACATGTAAACAAGGCATGACCTGGACGTCTAAAGCCCGTGTCAGATAACCCTTTCTTACTACGGTTATTAAATGCTTCTTGCTGCCTTGGGCACAGCACCATCTGTACTTACGGAGGATTGGGAGGGACGACTCCCCCCCCCCAGCAAGACCCGGGGGCACGCATGGAGAACACGGGATCTTTCCCCTCAGGAAAGGGTCACCGCTTACTCCCCTCGCTGCACAGAGCAAAGAAAGTTTCCCTTCAACTAGAGACGGTCCAAACCCACCGGGTGTTGCATTCCGGTAGGCCAGGCGCAGAAGCCAAGGCAAGCAAGATGCTCGTTTGGATGAGCGATCCAGGCGCCTTTTAGCACCGCGCCGTTTCGACAGCGGGCCGTGCTCGTCTCTTACATAAAAGGCTCCTGAGTAGCCGAGCCGGAGCGATGCCATTTCCACCAGCACCCCGCTCAGATGCGCTGGCGCCCGGGCTGACCGCGCACGTCCCCCTTCCCCCGGTTCTTTCCCCCCCCCCCCCCACCACCGCCGTACTTTCGTTTCACCGACCGCCGCTTTCCCAGACTTTTTATTCGGCGTCCCCAGGACCACGACCCCTGCCCGCCGCCCCTCCGCTCCCGCAGCCCGCCCCGGCGGCACCGGCTCCCACCAACCCCGCCTCGGCACCGCTCTCCCTCCCCGCCGAGCTCGCAGCCCGGGGCGGAAGAGACCCAAGAACCCCCTCCGGCCGATCGAACTCACGCTCGGGTGCCCCTCCCCGCCGAGGCTCCCCGCCGCCTCCCAGGAGGCCCCAGCCCCAAAGATGGCACTGCCAGGGGCCCGGGAGGCCGGTGACAAGGGAGCGCACCCCCCCTCCCGAAGCGGCCCGGGGCAGGCGGGGCGCCGCCGAAAGCCGCCCCTCCTGGCAGCGGCGGGCCCGGCCTTCACCTCCTCCGGGCCGGCAGGCAGGCAAGCGGGGCGGCTGCGCCGAGCCGCACCGAAACTTTCCTTCCACAAAGAAGCAGCCGCCTCCCCCCCGGCCGCTGGCTCCATCCCGCCGGCGCCGCCGCCCACGCCTCTCCCTCCGCGCCCCGCCGGCGGCTGGCTCACCGGACGGCGCCGCGGCCGGGCAACCCCCCCCCCCGCTCCGCCGGCGGCTCTCGGTGCTCCGGAGGCGGCGGAGAAGGCGGCAGCAGCAGCAACCGCGCGCCTCGGCCCGCTGCTCCCCCCTCGGCCGCAGGCAGCGCGGAGGCGGCGGCGGCGGCGCGGCCTCGCATCGCCCCGCCTCGGGGCACCGTCAGGCACCAGGACCCTCCCCTCGCCGCCGGCAGCGCGCCCCGGGACCCTCCGCCCCGGCGGGCGGCGGCTGCGCGGAGCGGGGCGGGGGGCAGGGGCCGCCGGCCGGGTGCTTCGCGCTCGACGCTGACTAGCGGGACGGCAGCGGAGGGGCGAGGCGGCGGAGCCTGCTTCTGGAGGGGCTTGCGCGCCGGGGGAAGGGCGCTTCCTGCGGCGTGCGGGGCTGAGCATCCCCTCTCCAACGCGAGTGCGAGCAGGGGAAAGCGCGGAGGTCTTGTGGGGCGGAATGCCAGCCCAGGGGAAGCTGGGGAGGGAGGAGTAGGGCGCAGGGGTTTCGCCGAGTGGCTGCTGAGGGAAGGGCAGGACGCCTGGGGAAGCACCCCCGCACGTAGAGGGCTACGGGCAAGGCCTGTGAAAGGAGAAAGAGAACTGGGAGGGAACCGCCGCCAGAAGCAAGCGGGCTCTGCCGCTAGAGGCAGCCTGCTGAAGCGCTGAAGGGGAGCTCGAGCTGTGCGATAAATGGGCAGAAGCTGTCCTGACAAAGAGCCGGCGGGGGCGGAGGGGCTGCGTCCCGCAGCCGCTGCTGGCTGGGGGAGGGCAGGGGCAGCCTTTGGTGAAGAAAGGACCCTGGGGCTCTCGGACAGCCTCGTTCAGGATCTCAGAAACACCGCTGCGTGGGTAGTTTATCCTCTTACGTGTTAGTCCCCAAGGGACAAAGGTAACAAGTTGGTCCCTAGAAGAAAAACGCCGTAGGAACCTGACTGGGTACCCAGAAACCCGCAGAGCCCTCGGGCTTCCCAGAAGACGGCTAGACTCCCGCGAGGGAAATACAGCCTTCTCCCCAACAAGTTATTAGTGTATTTCATCTCCTCCCTCCTTCTCTCCTCCCAACTCACACCGCTTTGTTAAGGGAAATCCACAGCAGGGTGTCCTTTAACAATACACTAGGTGTCATCTCAGAGAGTAAACTTTAAAAAAAAAAAACAAAAAAAAAAAACCACACACGACTGCAACAAACCCTGACTTCAAATCGGACAAGCCAGGAGATCATTGTCTAACGGCCCAAAATATTTGGACGGTCCCCTTTCTTTGAGCAACTCAATTTTTACTAAGCAGTTGCAATTGAAAACAACAGAAATCTGTTTCACAGACCCTGGTAATAGGAAATCGTCTCTCCTTGTAAAAAAGACACAGGCTAACCCTAAGAAACATCTGTCTTCAGCCCTCCTTGTAAGATAGAATACTGCCAAAGTATTTTTAAATTGTCACAAAAAAATGTTTCTGCTGATAATTCCAGAGGATGAACTTTTTCAGTAAACACACTTCAACCCCCACCCTCTTCCCACCCCTGCGAGACTCATGGGGCTGTTCCTGCTGCCATGCAGGGCGCAGAACTGCCATGGCACCCCACCGCCATCCTGCTCCCTGGTTGGTGTTACTGCTGTTGCCCCAGTAGACTGGGATGCCCTTGCCCTTTCTGAGCATGCACTGAGGTACCACTGTACAACTGCACCAAGTAACAGCTATAAATCCACTCCGTTGTCTCCTCCATCCCAAGTATTTTTGTCACCTGCTTCTTTTCTAACACACCCAACACTCCTGCAACCCAGTTTATATTTTCTGTTCTTTATGAAATACTCTTTAATTATTCCTATCTCCTACTTCAAAAAGTCCGTATTAGGTTCTCCCACTTCCAAATACGTATGCTACTTTTTACCACTCTAAGTATCTGATGGAAGTAAACTCATACCCACTTACTAGTTGTTAACATCTTGCAGCTTTATCCATTTTTAACTCGTCTTTTCAGGCAGACAACACATATTTCTGTATTATTTTAAAATTTTACAGCTACTTTCAGAAGAATATTTTACTTTCAGAAGAATATCACATTTGCATTTTCCTCAGTACATCTTCAATTCTGAGTAATGTCAAGAAGATATTCCTATATAAGAGCAGGAACAACTTCTCCTTCCACAGGTACCTAACAAATTAAGAGTGGAAAAAAAGTTACAGGGCAGGAATACATACTAATTGGTTTACTATGCTTGAGTTTCTGTTACTTTATTCTTGACTGGAACTAGAAGTGATGCACACATGGGAAGGAGCCTGCTGGCCATACAGTCTCTTGTTCAATGCCTGTTCGCTCTTTATCACAAGGCACGCTGAGCATTCATACAAGCACAAGGAGTAAGTACTCTGCAAAAGTTCACCTAGTAATTAAAAATCAGTTCAAAACATGTACTTTAAATCTCTTTTCCAGGTAACCAGGTCTCTTGCCTAAGCCCCATTTCTTTCAGAAGTAATTTCACAGACATCAGATCCCAAGTACTCTTGAATAATTTATGGACCAGAGGGTAACTTTCATGAGTATCTGTAGCCTCTTACTAATAAATAGTTAACTGTCTGCTCATTAACAGTACTAAATAAAAAAGCATTCCATTTCACAACCTGGGAATTTTTTTAGTTTGTCATTGAGCTGCCTTACATATTTCAGGAATGCTAAGATTTCATATATCAAGTGTTACAATATTAAGAAATTCCAACTAATAACATGACCAATAAAATTTATTAAACATTATATTTACAACTATTTACATATCCTTCCATAGATTACTATTAAAATAGACAATATACAATTTAAGAATTTTAATTCAAAGGCATTTTGTTGGAAAAAAATAGGCTCTGTTATGAGACCGCCATATAAGAGCAAAAGGGTTTTTTTTGTTTTCCACAAAAATATTTTCAGTATAGTAAGTCATAGGTATGGCATTACAACAGCAGACTAATATGAAATATGATTTTGTAAATATTACAATTGTTTAGGTATCAGTTATTGAAGTAAAGAAGTTAAGAGTTCTGTGAAGCATGCAATACATTTCAGTTTCAATTCTTTTACAGTTATGGTGATGAAGCAAGCAGCTAAATCAAACACATGCCGTACAAAAAAGAACTGCCAACCGGGAACACACTACACTTAATAAAAACTACAACTTTGGTCCAATAAAACATTAGACAAAAACAGTTTTACAGTTAAAATATCTACTTTATACAGGTTTGAACATTAATTACAAGATTATTTACATTTGCACAATACGTATAAAATAATTTATTTAAAAATGAAGATGATATTACATCTTTTTCCAAAAAGAAAACTATACATTAATTTACAAAATATAAGATTAATATACTATTTTCCTCCAAGTCTTACATTTTCTTCCACAGGCTTTTTCATCATTTTTCTGCAGGAGTTCAACTATTACTGAAGTTTCATAATACAAAGCTTTATAGCAGATTTTAAGTATCTTTTTTTTTTTGGTGGCTGTTTTCGTTATTAACAGCTTCCAGCGCTGTTAACTCCCCATGTTTCATCATCTTTTTCAGCAATAAGCTCTAAAGCTACAGGCAACTTTAAAATACAGATAATGGCAGTTACTGGGACACTGACTTTAAAATCAGCATCAATCTTCTGTGTTTGAACAAGAGCCTGTGCCACACTTCTGTGAAGGAATACCTGAATTTTTGAGAAAGGTAGTATTCCACAGAATTAAGTGCTCTGTCTTAAAAGAAAAATACTTTTCTATATCACTGCACCTCAATCTCTAGTTGTCCAAGGGAAAGGGTGAGCCAGAAGATGCTAGTTGTCATATTGGTGTCAATTCAAAGTCATCATTAACATCAACAAGAGGAACATAAAACTCCTGGATTTCATAAATGCTGATAGATTTGTATGTAGCGGGATCAAGTTCTTGTAGTTTAAGCTGCCACTCCAGTCTCTGTACCGCATTTAAAGCTGCTGCTTCATGCTGCTGCCTCATCAAAAGGCATGTCTATTTTAAAATTGAGAAAGAAGTTATTTCAGTATTTGAAAAAAATATTGCAACAAGTTTGAAAACAGAAAAAATATCTAGGAGCCTCTCTGGTGGTAGTAATTTCTCCACTATGTATTTAGAAATTTGCTGATTCTTCCATTACACTACATAGCAACAAAGGTTAGGTTTTTATACTGCTAGACCCTCCTTTATGTTGCCCTTAAAACCTCTACAATAGCATACGATACTCCATACAAAACTACTATTTATTCATCTATTTATTCATCTCATCTTCATAGTGACATTAGAGTTTGGGTTTTTTTAAAGTGGAAAGACAAAGTGTACCTTTAATTTATCAAACTTATCATCAACATCCTGTAACCACGACATAAACTGTCTTGCATTAAATCGATCCCTCACTGATGTTTTGCTGTCATCCACCTGCAAAAAAAAAAAAATTATTCAAATTTTAAGTTATGTGATGATTCAGCCTTAAACATACTTTAAAAGATAAAATCTACTTTGTGGGACCTTCATAAGCAATGCTTCAGATAGAAAAAGAGAGTCAAAGTATCACAGTATATATAAGTGTTGACCACCACTTTCACTGTGAGCCAGCTGCTCACTAAAAATGGATATTTTCAGATTCCCTCAAGCTATTCACTGTACTCTATTTCTGAAGTTTAGAGTAGGAGGCTTAAAGATTTATGCCTTAAAAATCTTAATCAGTACAATGCAGATCCTTCCACAAAATTGTTCTCTCTCTTCTCTTTAAAATTCAGTAACAAATTAAATGAATATTCCCTCATGGAAAAGCAAACACATTAATAAAGGAAAACTTAAGCAGCCTGAATTAACTGGCTACACAAGTATTCAAAAGCAAGAATAAAAAATATTTTTACCATCAAAATCCCCAAAAGGAGATTTAAAAAAGTGAAGAGATATGTCTTATGTCCTGCTCAATGAAATAACTATTTTTTTGTTTTAAAAACTATTTAATAAGAATCTATGAGAAACTAGATATTCTATAGATAAGTCTGAAAGCCAGACTATGCCAATTTAACATTTAAATAATAACCACTAAATAGAACAAGCTGCTGTTACTTTTTTAGGGAAAGAAAGAAAAAGACACTGCAGGAATTTGTGCACTGTAGCAATGGGCAAGAACAGGAAAAAAAAAAACCAAACCCTGCGAAGACTGAAATCTCTACAAACCAGCTGAGATTTCAGATATCAAGGACAGCTGAAAAGGTTGGTTCTAGAAAGAGCCCTCAACAACACTGTCTTGTAACCCTGAACTGTAGGCATTTAGGTGAGCTGTGACCAGCTAACAGTCTGTTCACCAGAAACTTGGGCCACTTTCCTCCCCCATCTGTGGTTTGACCCATATGACTGCAAAGTACAGTTCTCAAGGTCTGCCCAACATGTGCAGCATAAAGGCAAGCCTTCAAAGACCCAGAATTCCCATAAAAACAGTTCTGAGGTGGTCATTTTCCTGCAAAATAAACCAGATCTTTGCTTACAAATCTTTCCCAGCTATTTGCTCAAATACAAGAAAAGTTTCGTCAGAAATATGTCTTTATTGGAAAACAAAATTAAGAGTTGCTAGTGGGTTAACAGGAAAGTGGAAGAATGCATTGCAAGAGAATGGTTTCCTATGTGTCTACATTCTTCTCACGAAGCAAATTTAAATAAAAGCATCAAGTTGGTAATTTAAAACATTTCAATTATAATAAAAAAAATATTTAATACTTTGCTGAACATTATGTGCAGTATTATCTTTTCTAAGAAAAATTACCACAGACTGAAACACAAAACTGTTGAGGTAGCAAGGGTGAAGGAGAGGCATTTTACTACTATTATTATATAGGCAGTCAAAAAAGCTGCAATACTTGGGGGGGGGGGGGGGGAGGGGGGGGGGGGTGTTAGGGGGTGGGCTGGCGGGGACCACAAGAACTTCTCCCCCAATAAAGATTCCTTTTGCTTCACAGAATTCAAATATAGAAATCAACTGTAAAATATTAACTATAAAAATGCAGTTATATGCGTAACTCAGATGCATCTCAAATTTCTAAAAAGCTCAGGGCCTCTAAATGGGGGCAGAAAAAAAGCAAAGCACATTCTGAACTTCAGAACTAACAATGATGATATTTGGACTGTTAACAGAAGAGAAAAAAATCTCATCTTTGCCCTATCAGTTAGATTTACTAAGGAAATGATAAGTTAAAAAATTGTCAGTATAAAGCTTAAAATGGGAGAACAAGAGAATCTCCATAAACTGCTATCTCCTGCTGAACTACCTTGTTTTGCATAGCCTTAGTTCTTTAAAGACGGGCAAAAAAAATGTAGTAACAGACTGAGGAAACACTGGAAGCTGTAATAATTCTCTAAGGGGCTCCAGGACTAAAGTAGAATTCCACATATGTTGGAAACGTAAGTGTTTCATTTTAAAATGCCCAACATCCAATGCATCAACACTTTTATTACATCCAAAACATCACATTTCTTCCTTGCATTATGTGCTGCTCACAGTCACTGAAACAGGTTCTGAATGCTGTTTCTGTTAGTTAGCAGACCTGTTCACAAAATACCAACACCATGAAATTATATTCTTTTAGAGATACAGTTGCAGCAAACCTCTGAGTGGTAGTCCATAAAAGGTATACTGCTCATTTGTTTTAATCAGGACTAAATACCACCACTGAACATGTAAATAACATGGTGCATATAAATAATATAGACTTTGAAAAAAATAACTTCATCTGGTAGCATTCAACATTTCACTGTTGGTCATCTGTTTTTTTACGGAACAGTTCTAGTGACCGCCTTAGAGAGAGGAGTAAAGTTTAATGTGAATATCTCCACAAAACATTTCCAAATTTCACAAACCGATCTGATCACTTCACACGCTACTGCATTCCAATCCTCTGGACTACCTACAAAAATGATCTTAAATTCTGATAATTTTTTTTGTTGTTTAAGCTGTATTTGTAAGCTTCTAAAATACATTCTGTTTATGACTGAAATTTGGTCTCACAAAAATCAGCAGAGTAATCTTCTCATTTTATCCTTCTCATAATTTCTGGAGGTGAAAGAAAACCAGACATGGCACAAACCAGAAAATCAGTGTGTATATACCCATATCCTCTTGTTATTGTATACCCAAATGAGGCCTAATCAAAGTAATGATCTATAATAAGCAAAATCTTAATTCTAAACAAATCAATGACAATTTCAGTATCGGAACAGAATTCACTCCAAACGCTCCTTTTGAGTCAGGCTAGACAGACATTTTTGTCTGAAAAACATCTCTTTACCTGAGCATCCAGAGGCACATTATAAACCTCAGCATCCAGCAGAACAGTGCAGGCACTGAATGGTAGCGTTTGATTAGCTAGTGTTCTTGCTGCTCGATAATGAACACGTAGAACTTCTTGTTCGTTAGAAACAATAAGCTTTTCCTAATTGAATGAGATATCAACATATAAGTATACATTTGATAAATTAAGCACTTCAGTTTGATTCATAAAAATGTCCATTCATTTAAACATTTCTTTTTAAGGCCTACACTTTTGAGCAGTGTGAGAAATGGCCTGGTGCAGGGAGGAGCGGTTGTTAATCTAAGCAAATCCAAAATTCAATTTAATGATGCAAAGAGTGTTCCCTGAAAGTCAGAACTGAAAACACCTTCTCCCCCAGCACCATTGGCTGAATGTCATGCCCAGATTTTCAACTTAGTGCTACTGGGGCAACTTCTAGATAATCAAGAAGGTGAAAGATGAAAGGTATGAGGAGCATAGGGCTGGAATATAGGTTTGTGAGTCTCAAATGTACAAAGATTTTTGTCACATGCTTGTCATGCCAGGCACAATGGCCAAGCAAACTGAAGCAGAAATATAATTTGCAGGATAAAATTTTATTTTATTTTCATTTTTTTTAAAACAATATGCAGAAACTCCATAAATTTGTAGCTAGACAAAGATTCTTCCCTGAACTAAGACAAGAAAATATAGCTCACTTGCCCACACTTGACTTATAGTTGGAAAAAGTGGATTTGATTTGAAGAACAGTCTATTTGAGCAAAATGACTAAAAATATGCAGAATTTTATATGACCTAAAAGAATGTATCTGTGCATTTACTGCTCTGCAACACAATGGCTCTAATTTTTATCAAAAGAAAATAAGGTGGATTATAAAAAGCTCTGAAAACAGAAAAGCAGCATCTTTCCTTTGGTTACAACTAATTTCTTTTCAGTGAGAACTTGAACCATGTTTACATTCTTTGTGCTTGTTATTTTATACCTAGCTTTAAACTGAAATGCTGAATTCAAGTGAAACCCTTCCCTCATCTGGTTTGTTAAGCCACATTGAAATAAACTTAATCAAAAAACTACCACACTGGGTTTTAATGAGCCTGCGGCTTGTATAACTGTGTGGAAACCCTTAAAGATACATTCTACGTGAGAAAGGGGTCCTGTCTGTGTCCACAAGCAATCTGGCTCACAATACTGACATCTAAAGCTAGGCTGCCAAAGGAAAAGTTTTGGGCAACGTAAAAATAAAGAATACTCTTAAACCAGGAATATTTTCTCAATTTCTGTATTCAAATTCAGTGAAGCCTACAGATGTAGTTCTAACATAATTTTAGGCAGTTTTTCCAAGCAGAATATATTGCAAATAATGTTTTAGTCTTAGAGCCACGTGTCTTCTACCAATACATAATTTACTCTTGCTTCAATTCTTTTAACTCAGTCAATTTGGTTCTGAAGTCTACAACCATTATTAACTTTCAAAACTAGACTCTGCAGCTTTCTTCCCACTCCCCACTGCCCTTGGGAAAAATCTGGGCCACATCTTAGAGCAATTAACAGGAAAAAGCTGCTATCTTACTGACTTAAGTATTCTCCTAACAGTTGTCCAAACCATTTTTTTATTATTATTTACAAGTTTCTCCAATTCATTAATTTGGATAGAAGGCAGATTTCTTCTCAGGCATTGTTCAATTGAGCAAAATACAGTCTGTCCACTGAAAAAGAAAAAACCCTAAAGCTTAAAGTTGGGAAATAAAAAAATAAATTACGTTAATCTTACCCTTTCAATACTGTGCTGTAAACGTAGTTTCATCCTTACAACCTCCTGTTGTTTAAATAGTTCCTTAAGTGGGTCCGACAGTGAGGGAGGTGGTGTAATCTGTGCAGAAAGTTTTATAAATAGTATAGTGAATATGTATTTAATGTATGTTTAACATTGCCTATATGATTTCAGCATTTATTTAAAAAAAAAAATGAGGTATTTTTTAGGGAAAATACGAGTGTTTTGTACATTCCATTAATTATGTGACTTCAATCCATTTGCAATGAAAGGTTTTGAGGATTCTTTACCATAAAGTTAATAAAACCAACTGAAATAGCATTTCAAACTGTTTAGTACTTTTAACCAGTCACTGTCAGCATGCCATAGCTATTCTTTAAAAGGGCTATACATTATAAGACAGTAAAAATACAACTTGCTTTCAATTTTAAAGACTCTTTAAAGGCACAACTGTTTATTTTGAGAAGTTAAAAACCAACTACACAAATACAAAGTAAGATAAAGAAAAATACTGCTAAAAAAATAAGTCACTGGATATATCTATACAGTGTCACTGGCATTTTATATGGCACAAAAGATAACTGACCATATTCTTAATCTTACAATCATGCAGAACACAAGCAAGCACAGAAAGTACACTACAGCCCCAGGCAGTGGCTTCCCACAGTGTTTCCTCCTGTCAGTTATTCAAATAATTTTTTTAAAAAGCTTATGCCTGAAAAAAATAATAATTAAAAAAAAAATCAAACAGACTTGAATGAGCTATCAACACTGTTACTGATTGGCTATACTCTAAAAATTTTGCATTTTTAGTCAATTACTGTAAATTACTGTCCTGACTGAGCTATATGAAAAACACCAAAAAGGCACCTGGAGCTCTCATTGCAACTACAGAAATCAGATGTTTCTTGAGAAGTAACTAATTAACATCTTGGGAGTTTTAAAGCTCCACCCAAGGTTTACTTTTCCCTATGCAAGTTCTGTTGAATGGTTCAGCATGGTTTTTAACAACTGCTAGATGCAAGATTATTGATACTGCTTTATCAAAACTAAATGAAATACTGCTTACTACCACTGATACTCAGAAACCACAGCTGAAATACATACCTACAGGTATTATACACTACCTTGTACTTAAAAAACACATAGACATATATAATTCTATTCAGTAATATGGATCCAGCAACTGTCAAGAAATAATAAATCCATTATGAAAATACGGACACACTGCATTACTACTATCAATCCTGCACCTATACACTCCAGTAACAAAGTGATTTATCTACCAAAAGTTATTAAATTATTGTTATCTTTGAAAATTATTTCAGAACAATTTTTTCCCCAACTGGAAGTTAGCCAATGGCTTTGAAATTAAAGAACATATTGAATAATGAATTGCGGTTCATTCCTTAAGTTATTACTTGGTATAAAATTACATTGAACTCCTTCATGTTTCAAACTACTGTGCAAGATACACTTCACTTCTCTGAATGAAAACGGTTTGGCTCCCAAACCAGTGAGTAATATTTATGGCATATGACATTTTGTATAAGTCATCAGTAATTAAAAACAAACACACACACACACACAAACCACAAACATCTACTGGAATAATCTGTCTCCATCATAATGGATAGTGTGTTTTAAGTTTAGCCCGAGATATACCGCAGTCACGTTTTGCCTGGAAACTTTGCATTCATGCCACAGTACAACAGCGTTGTCATAGTCTTTCAAATAAGAGAAGATGCTTGTAGCAACACCAAGCTTTTATTTAATTAATTTTACTCACCCCCAAAAGATCTCTCAAAAATCTCAGTGCTTTTTCTGACAGAGAAGCACACAGCATAAGAAACAAGATAAACAATCTGTCTATAAATATTCTTTCAGTTTATGCAGCTAAGTTACTGTCATGGTTTAAACCCAGGCAGCAACGAAGCACCATGCAGCTGCTTGCTTGCTCTTTCCCCCCATTGGAATGGGGAGGAGAAAATGTAACGAAAAGGTCAAAAAGCTAGTGTGTCGAGACAAGGACAGGGAGGGATCACTCGCCAGTTATGGTCAGGGGCAAAACCTTTTGACTCAGGGAAGAAAACCAAAATCAATTTAACTTGTTACCAATCAAATCAAAACAGGTTATTGAGAAGTAAACCCAAACCTTAGAACATCTTCCCCCCACCCCTCCCTCCTTCCCAGGCACAACTCCACTCCCAATTTTCTCCACCTCCTCCCCGCCAGCAGCACAGGGGGACCAGGAATGGGGGTTGTGGTCAGTTCATCACACACCGTCTCTGCTGCTCCTTCCTCTTGGGGGGAGGACTCCTCACTTGTCCCCTGCTCCAGCGTGGGGTCCCTCCCATGGGAGACAGTCCTCCACAAACTTCTCTAATGTGGGTCCTTCCCACGGGCTGCAGTTCTTCATGACCTGCTCCAGCATGGGTCCTTTCCAGGGGCTGCAGCCCTTCAGTCACAGACTGCTCCAGCGCGGGCTTCTCCATGGTCTGCAGGTGGGCATCTGCTCCCCCGCTCCCCTCCACGGGCTGGGGGGGACAGCCTGCCGTCCCACCATGGGCTGCAGGGGCATCCACTGCCTCAGGCGCCCCTCCTTCCTCCTCACTGACCTCGGTCTCTGCAGAGGGGCTTGTTCCTCTCACATCCCACTCCCCCCACTCACTGCAGGTTCCCCTTCTTAAATCTGTTCTCCCAGAGGCGCTACCACCGTCGCTGATGGGCTCGGCCTTGGCCAGCGGCGGGTCCGACTTGGAGCTGGGGAAGCTTCGAGCAGCTTCTCACAGGAGCCACCCCTGCAGCCCCCTCTGCCGCTACCAAAACCCCACCGCACAAACCCAGAATGAAACCCGTTTATCCAGAAATAAAAATTTCTGAGTTGGCAAGCATCCACATCACCTGAAAGATTTCAAATATTATAAAATGTTATTCCCTTATAGGCCGTTTAATTTTGCAAAAAAAAATAAGAATCAACACTGCAGGGAATAACTGGAGAGGACTTGATTATCTAGACAGCAAACTGGTGTGGACTTTTATTTAAACGCATAAGAGAACCCTACCTCTGTGAAGGTGCCACGACATCCCAGCAGACTCTGTTCAGATCCCAGAACTGCTTTATGAGATTACTGCTTTTGCCGATCGGCCACACCCCGATTTTTGTACGCGACAGCTAACCACCGTTTCAGCCTCCCTGGCAGCCCGCGCGGCGGACGCCGGCCGGCCAGCGGCGTCCCAAGCAGCAGGCGGCGCCCTAGCGCTGCGGACGGGGCGGCGGGCAGGCCCCGCGGGCCGGAGACAGCCCCGCGGGCCGGGGACAGAGGGGCTCTCGGCAGCACCGACTGCGGCCTTCCGACCGGCCGGCCGGCCGAGGCGCGACCCCCCACTGGCCTCGCAGCCATTCTGCACGAGCACTAAGCGCTACCAACACGAAAGGCTGCCTGTGCGGCAGCTACCGGTTTTTATGATCCCAGAGATCGCTACTGCCTCTGCATACGCTTAAAAAAACTTGGGTCAGCCCTATACTGTCTTCCGAAACATAAAGCTAAATACAGGACTGAGCTTGCTGACGGTAATTTCTGAAACTATTAATTTCTTCCTCTCTTCTGGGAAACACGGGGATAAAGAGCCTCAGATCCTTAAGGTCTGCAAACAGGATTTGAGTAGTCTCACACCACCTGCTGGAAATCCCAGTTTGTGAACCAGCACTGGATTTGGACAAAATAAACAAACTTTCTACTCTCAAAGGAAAGTGAAGATAAAGGTTTCAAGGCAACAGCAGCCAGATCTTCTAGTCAAAGAGACTGTTAGTAAAGAAGCTGCAAAAAGTTGTAGGGAAAATATGGACGTGTATATTGGACTTGCAAGAACAGAGCATGAAACTGAATGCCACGAGGAAAAGCTGACCTCAGTTTTCTGTATAACCAAACTAAGTTATCAAACTAGTTTCTTAAGGGCCCAGACTCCATACAGAAGAGAGAGAAAACAAAGGGGCCCTGCCTTCTTGAATGTTTTCTAATCCCAGTCTGAGAAACTACCCAGAAAAGCTGGGCAGAACTCAGCCTTTCACCTCTCTCCTCCACTTGACTAGAAGGCAGTCATCGAAGCAGGTTTGTTCAGTAATAGCTAAGGTTCAAGGCATACCCTCACCATCTCAAACCCATGAAAATCAATTAAGAAAGTTTCTTGCATGCCTTGCATCCTTCATAACAACTACACCAAGAACAGCAACTCTTCACTCCATAAACCTTCAAGCCTCCTTTGTGCCTGTTACAAAAAAGAGAGCAACTCTGAAGCTAACTCAGATTCACACATACACAAATTTCCTGCAATTATTTTCACACACCCCTATCTCCCCTCACCCATGCCACCCAAATCAACTAGCCTGCTCTATTGCTATAGTATTTCACGCATTTAGGAAGCAAGTTTCTGGTAACACCACTAAAATAAGCTTTTGCCACTTAAGTTTCTACAGCAATGCCAGAGAGACTGGACAGAATCCGTTTTACTGGAAACATATCTAGAAAGTTTCTTTTACTAGAAACAAACCAAGATAGCCATTAGAAGCTGGAAATGAATCATCTTGGTACCTCTTCTTAGGAGGCAGTACAGATAAAGATGACTGAACCCCACCGAACGTACTGATGTAGCAATCTGAAAGGCAACATAGCTAAGTACAATTTCAATTTACTATGTTAGAAGATTCAGATTTGTTTCCTTCTGGTTTGAACTGACCAGATGTCTCTTATCTTACGTTTTGTATTTGCACTGGTGAGAGGGAAGCCACAATTCATAAGTGACTATCCTTACAGCCTTAGGTGATAAGGGTTATAAATTACAGTATATAAACAAGGCTGTAGAAATCAAACTTAAGTGCACCATCTCCTGGTTCCCACCTACAGGATGTTTGAAGTTCATCAGATACACTATAATGCATCAACAAAACTCCAACACAGAGAACAGTATGTTACACAAACTACTCTGAGTCTCAGAGTGTCAGAGCTAAATATATTGTCTTCACGTAGACCTTCACACAGTGATATCTAAGATACAGGAATAATTTAAGAAATAGTATCTACTTTCCCATAGCCGATGTAAATTAATGAGGCAAAAATCAGTTTAACAGAGAATCATTAAAGAACCATCAAAGGAAAAATTTAAAAAACAATCCCAACAGAAACGTCATTTTATAGTTGCATATTAAATTACACGTTATATGTATAACAACACATACATGTTATTAATATTCCACAATTGTAGAGAGACTAGGCATAGCCGTTATTTTCATATTGTTCGACAATGTGTAGAATATAGAAACATTCACTTCTGAGCATGAAATGCTCTCTGGTTTAGCTATATTCCTTTTTATGGTATTTGTAATAGGAACTATTATGATCGTGATTTTAAATGGTGACAAACTTAAATTATTAAATTGTATACACAAGCAAGCTCTGCAAAGAAGTTAAATCTGAACTACTAATAATTTTTTAAATTGTACCTTTTTTCTGGAAAGAAACATGAAAAATGTTATCAAAATAGTGTGTTTACACAAGTGACAGTAATTAAACAAAGCATTTAGCTGCAGTGTAGATGATTTTTCAGAAAAAACTAAAATGCTTAAAATATCTCCCTCTTTAGATTAAAACTCCTGCTGCTTTTTTACACGTTACTCCTAATGGAAATAAACGCCAATTTCCTGATAATTTATTTTGGCTTCTCAGAATTTTTTTTCTTCTCTTTTGCTCCTAACAGCCTGGAATAAAAAACTCCACTTGTTCTTTCTGCAACTGTAGAAGATTAACAGTACCATGAAAGCATATACGAAACAAGTAACAGTTTAAATCATCAGTATCACCAGAACACGTATGTGTAGGGAAGCAACTCAGAAATCTAAATGAGATAAAAATCAATAACTGTAATCCTTCAAGTACATATTCACATTTTTATCAACTTTTTTTAGAGGTTTTTCTTCTCAACAAGTAATTAAAAGCCATTGAGAATGGGGAGCATGCATTCATCTGTGATATTTTTTGAACCTAAGTTACCCAAGAGTTTGTACTACCCCACTATCTAAATTTATTTTCATGAACTGCAGAGTCCCTGTTATAAACAGCATGAAAGACAGGAAGGAAGCATGAGGCAGGCTTTAATATCAAGTCAATAACCTTCCATTTCTTATAGTGCCTACACACATTGCCATTTATGACAGGGAAATGAATTCTATTGCCCAGGTAGAGGATGGGCCAGGGAAAAATAGATGCCGTGATTCTCCACTTCTTGCTTATCCCAAATTAAGCACCAAAGTGTGATGCCAAAGCAGTTAATCGTAGCTTGGAAACAGTATATTCTTTACTAGCAGATGATATTAAAAAAAATAAAATAACTCTGCTTCCAATGATAAAAGATTTATTATAGAAGCTGCAACAGCCACTGAGAAAGATTTGTAGACTGAGGAAGGCTAACAGCCTGGTACGTTGTAGCAAAGCTTACTATACATCTCAGTTCACTTACAAACCAAGTAAAAGGGTCATCTTAGCCACATCTTTCCTCAGTAACTGATCTACTAATTTAAAAGAACTGTGGTCACCATCAAATAAGAGAGAACTCGCCTAACGTTAAGAGGATACACGTATTAATCCCCTTAGGAAGACACAGGGCGCATAGTGGAAAAATGAGAAGAAACAGCTATATACGAGGGATTATGACTACCTCCAGAATGACGAAAACTTATTTTTAAATTTACTTTCATACATTAAATTTGTGTTCATTGCTTAATCAAAAGAATCTTCAACTCTATTGGAAAAAGTCAAGGCCACATCTCAAGTAGGGGCAAGTTATCTTAAAAGAGTCAACATAACTAGTCTATTCAGAAGTACAGACGCTGAAGACTGGATGCTTGGTCTGTGCGTATGAGATTTCATATATACAAACAGTTCAGTTTAGTAGGCATTTTTGCTAGTCAAGGATTAAGATATTCTCCCCATTCCTCCTAAACTCAGACTTTTCCTAACTTGACACATCTTAAGTAATGGGCATACAATCAAATACTACTAAATTCTGGCAGTACCAAGCTACCATATGTCAGCCAAACAACTGCTTTAGGAAAACAAATGCATCATCTCAGCGTATTTCAGCTGTGTTAACTTCAACCATTCAAACAGCTTTAAGCTAATAGTTTAAGTGGATCAGATGATAGGTAGAAAAATAGAAAATCTCCTACTCCTGGGAGTAATAGTACATCAGAAAAACCCCAAATGCACAAGGTTTCAGGTCTTCCCTGTACCCCCAGGTAGAACAATAAACACAGAATCAATTGTGCTGAGGAGCAAAGGAAGTACTTCATGCTGACTTCAAAACAGAGACCGGCAGCGACCATGTGTAATCGTGAGACACCTTGAGGGGCACCTCCATAGCAAATAGTAACATTAACTGCCCTTGAGCCAATTATGTTCTGCATTGCACAAACCTCCTTCACAGCTGTCATCAGGAATATGCCCATGTCAGAACTACGGAGAGCTTAGAACTAAACAAGTGTCCCTGTACTATGGATGTTCTTCAGTGTAAAGGAAAAGAACTTCACATTATCAAATAAAGTTCAGAACACCTTAGACTGATAGATTACAAAAGCCAGGACACAGCAGATTACATCTGCTGCTCTTGAGAGTATTAAGGAGAAACTGAGATAGTTAGCAGGCATTCTTTTACTTAAAACTTTTGGAGATGGACTTCATATTTTGAAGCACTGCACATCCACCCCCTCTCCAAATGAAACAACTTTGAATAATTAGTTATAACCAAATTATCACCAGCAGAAATTCAGAGAAGCTCTCAACAACTGACTTCACTTTTGAAAGGGTAGGCTTTACAGTAGTAAATACTTTGAAATGTAACATTTGTCTGTGTGCCTTTTACAGTTGTCATACATGATGGTGTGTCTTGTAACGACTGTGAAGCCACTGTTTATATTTCCACTGAATGGGTCTTTTAAATATGACATTACTGGTCAATATTAATTTGACATATGTCAATTACTATTTTCAGCACAATATTCAGAAGCAAGTTAGGAAGAATATGAAAGTTAGAAAAATAAAACCAAAACATGCCTTTCATTGTACTGTATATTTAAAGACCATGTTACTTACAGTTGGGATGCATATTTTGCTCAAGGGATTGCCATCCAGAAGGTATGAGCCATTGAAGGTCACATATTCATCATAATATTGAGGTGCCTGAGGAATAACACTGCATAGTAATTTACGCTTCTCTTCTATTTTTTTTCTTATGTGCAAGTATTCAAAATACGGGTTTGCTCTCTCAGAACTGTATGGCTGAATCTCTTCAAGTTTCAAAGAATCAACAACAGCTGCCAGTGACTGCTGGGTTTTCTCCTTAGCTTGCATTAAAGAAGGGTTCACTTGCACAGGCTGAGGCACACGCGACACCTTTCTTTTACGTGGATGATGTACCTGAGCATCATCCTCTTCTGTTAATCTAATCCTTGCTTTCATAGACGCTGACAATTCAGACTCTTTTTCTGATGTCTGCGTGCAGCCAAGTGGATTCTGCTTACCCTGGTTAGCAAGCATATTTGCTCTGTTCCTCGTAATTCTTTGAGGTACTTCTTGTTGTTCCACCTTTGGATCCTCAGCAATTTCTTCTTCTAGTTTAACTATTTGGCTGTATTTATACACCTCTTCCTGTGTAATCTGTTGTGAACTATTTTCCGAATTACGTAAAGAGGAGTACTGTGGTGGATCATCTGTCAACACATTTTCTTTGTCTGCAGTGCAGGGCTTTTTATTAGCCAATTCATTCATAATTCCCTTCGACATTCTTGAATTTAGTTCACAGAGATCATTGGCTTTATTATCAACATGCACTGAAACCAACTTTTCTTGTTGGCCTGTTTCATTTCTCATGTCTGAAGTATCTCTTGTGTTACTATCCACTTCACTTGCATTCTTACAAACAACTTTACTGAATGTGTACGAATTTACATTTAATTGTGAACTGCTATCGCTTTCAGGAATATCTTTTTCTAATGGTACTGTAGGTAAATCATTCGTCCTTTCATAGCTCTGTGAAATATCCTTCACAGAGCTCTCAGAGTATACAGCAATGGGTGCATCCGCCTTCTTAATATTTGAAGGGAAGGAAGTGTTTTCCAGCTCTTTGGTACTAGTAGCATCTGTATCCAAAGTAGAAGTTGTAGTTTGAACTAGATTTTGTTGTTGTACAAATGATGAATCTTGACTGCTAATGTCTGGTAAAGAAACATGTTTAGACACATCTGGGAGTGGCTGGATAGGTAAAGAACAAGGTGACTGTGAAGGCAAAAAGGATGCAGATTTTTGAGAACTGGAACTTCCCTTAATTTCAGCATGCTGAGGGAAAATTTCAGATACTTGTTGCTCTCTTAATATCCTGCTTTCAGAATTATGCATTGCTATAACACTATTAGTATCTTGTTCTAATGCATCATAACCTGAGCTGTTAAACTCATTGTTTAATGAATTAAGTCTGTCAAAAGGCAAGTCCCACGGTTTAGTTTGCTGAGTCACACCACTTTGACTACATGGCTCTAAATGCATATTATAGTCTTCTGAAGGGCTCAGCTGAGAAATATTTTTAATGGTACTTGTACCCATTGGTGCCTGCTTGTTGCTAACAGCTCCAGTTGGACATGATGTAAAGTTTGACTGCAAACCAGACATACTACTTTGAAAATCCCTTTCAAGCATGCTACACAGTAGTTCTGGTTTAGGAGAAATGCTAGCGTAAGTCTGAACTGACAGCAGAGCCTTCTGATTATTTTCTTCTGATATTTGAGGCTGTTTGCTGTGTTCAGAAACAGCAGCAGGCATGCTGCATCTTCGAACCTCCGTAACAGGTCTACACTCATTTAAAACCAGTTTCACATCTTCAACAGATGCTGATCTAATGTACATTAGTGGAAGCCTGTTTGCAAAAGGTGGCTTAATGTGATCTGGCAACTCGGCGAGACCATCAGTCTCTTTTTCAAGAAGGGCTGGTGATTTAGCACTTGCCAAAAATGGTGATTGTGAGAAAGGCATTTGGGAATCAGAACCTTCTAGCATAAAGTCTGAGTCATATTCAATTACAGGCCTTGGAGTAGTTACTGTCGTATGGCAAGAATCCTCAGAGCTTGCAACTGAAACCATGGACACCGATCTGGAGCTCAGACCTGTCTTTTCACTTTCTGATTTGGGGGATCTATTTAAATTATCTAAAACCAATGAAGGCTTTGTAACATTTACATTTCTCATATCTACCGATTGTGATCTATTATTTGTAGCATCCTTCTGCTGTTTTTCCTTCATACAAACATCTGGCAACTCTGAGCTTTTTGAACGAATCAGTTCTTTGCTTTTTACTTCAGCTAATGACTGTTTTGGTTTTTCTTTCATCTTGTTAAGTTCTAAACAACTGCGGTTTCTTAAACGTTCCTTCTCTTTCTGTTTTATTTTTTCTTTATGTTTTCTATGCCACTGCTCTATTTCCAGATCTTTAAGACTAAGCATTCTTTCAAAACTAGTCTGCATTAAATCATCATTGACTAATCTTTTTTCTTTAGGTCGAGCGTCCTTTGGTGCAGGAGCTGGTTTAGGCTTAAGTTTCTCATGTTCGAGTTTTAGTTTAAGTAAACTACTTTGATGCAGTTTATCTTTATGCTTTTCTCTCTCTTTGTACCTGTCTATATCTTTATCTTTTTTATCTTTCTCTCTACCATCTGCAGTTTTCAATAAATCATCTTTTGTTTTTTCTTTCAAAGATGACAGTTTGTCATGCAGTGTTTTGTTACTTTCTGTAATACTGCATCTCCTTTCCTCTTGCATGTGTTTTGAGTTTGCTGCTGTTGAAGTCTCCTTGTCTTTGGATTTGTCTTTTTTTTCAAGCTCTTTTTCTTTGTCTTTAGTTCTATTTTTTTCTGGTTTAGTATATTCAGATTCTTTTTCAGACTGTTTGACTTTTCTTTCAGTACAGTGTTTTTCTTTGCTTTCAGCCCAATGTCTGTCTTTATCAGCCTTTTCTTTGTCATGCTTCTTATCAGTTTTTTCTTTACTTCTTTCTTTGTCATCAAGTTTTTTAGAAGTACCCATGTTTTTTATTTTATCATTTTCCTTATGGCATCTTTCTGCTTGCTGGAAATTCAGCTTCTCCTTTACTTTCTCTATATTTTCATTTACTTCTCCTTTTTCTTTCTCTAGCTTGTGTTCGTGTTTTACCTTTTTCTCTTTTTCTCCATTTTTTCTTTCTATCTTTTCAACATCTTTTTCTCTGGCTGAGGTTCGCTTTTCAGTCTTTTCTTTATTTTCCTTTAAATTCTTTTCCTGCTTTTCAGTATCTGTTTCTTTTTCTATTAAATGCGTGCTGGCTGCCTCATCTTTAACACCAAAGCAGAACAATTCAATTTCTTTATCTGCAAGCATAATTTCTTTTTCTTCCTTTGTATCTTTTATTTTTTCATCCTTGAGAAACTTCTCATTCTCCTTTTTGTTCTTCTCTTTCTCTCTCTCCTCTTTAGCATTTCTCTCTTTCTGGAACTGTCTCTCCTTAACTAACTTATCTTCTTTTGCCACAGCTTTTTCCAGCTTTGATTTTCTGTCTGAAGAAAGAGACTCATGTTCTATATTTAACAACATATCTTCATTTTCATCACTTCTGAAAAAGTTCTCTTTCCAAAATTCTCTGTCAAACTCAATACTTCTTTGAACCTCTTTAACATTATCTTTATGTTTATGTTTTTCCTTCTCCCCATCCTGTTCCTTTTTGTGCTTGTCTTTTTCTCTTTCTTTGTGCCTTAATTTATGCTTTTTAAGTGTTTTACCTTCCTTGTCAGTCTTTCTCAGAGTATACTCTGAATTCTCAAATGTTGAGCTATTATCTTCCTCTTTAAATTTAGGACTAGATTTTTCACCAAATTCTAAGTTAAAATCTTTCTGATGATGCCTGCTTTTTTCTTTGTGCTTGCAAGATTTGCCACTAGAACTTTCTACTAGATATTCAGAATCAGTGTTGTGATCATAGCGAACTAATTCAGATTGCAATGTTATTTCAGAACCTCCTGGTGATAAACAAGTTTTGGTGTTTTCTTGCTTTAATGGTGTTGACTGCTTTTCACTTAATCCACAGGGATGCTTCGGAGATTTGCCAGCAGTGATATGAAATAAATGTAAAGAAGAATCGTCTTTTGGGGTGAAAGACTTCTTAAAGGTTTCTTCCTCTCTAGTTTTATCTAAAGAATCTAACCCAGAAGTAGCTATATTTGTTACTCTAGCATTTTCTTTTTCTTGCTTTAGTTCTTGATTCTCTTTATTTTTGCTCTGATTTTTTACTTTCCTTTTAACTTTGCCTTTTTGCTTGTGTTCATTTGTAACTATATATTCTTTCTTCACTCTTACATCAGAATTTGATGTCTCTGAAATAGAGCAAGGAGAGACTGTCTTCTTGTCCTGAAGTATTTCTTCATCTGAACTTTCAGAACTTGAATACAGAACTCTAGATGGTTTCTGCTTTTTGCTTTTAAATGATTTTGAAAAGACAACTTTTTCTTGTTTCACAAATATGCTGTTCTTTTCAATTTCAGTCTCATCCTCTTTCCTTAGGTCTTTCCTAAGAATATGTTTATCATCGATCATTTTTTTCATTTCATCTTCATCATCATCTTTAAACTCATACTCATCAAGAGCAGATGGAAGTGGTGCCTTACTAGGCACCATTTGTTTGCTGTCATTGGCTACAGAGTCCTTTTCTGCTTCTGAATCCACGTTCCCCTCTACACTGGAAGGATTTACAGATGGAGCTTCTTCAGAATCTAGAATAAGAAAACCAAAAATGAACTGAATATTGATGGGACATTCTTCACACTTTAGTTCAGGACAAAACAGTTCAGCAGTCACACTGCTATAGAAATGAAAAAAGAAAAAAACACTCAAAGCACAGAATAAACCTTTTCACTAGAATTAAGCTTTTTAAGAGAAAACAAAAGGTCATGAAACCAAAGTGCTTCCCACACTTTACAGCTCTCACTCAGGTATGTAAAAATAGTAATTGGCATTTATATCCCAATCTAATCAAAGCAATACACTTTAAATATTGTAAACTTCACCTATTGTGCATAATTCCTGCATAACCCGACTCTTTCTCAAGGACATCTTACTATGATGTCTTATTCCTCTAGGAATTCATCAACTCTTATGCTCTCTAACTACTAAACTAAACTATGTTCTTCTACATGAACTATTTAGTTATGTTTCAACAGCAGATAAGCTTTTATTCTTGAAAGACAAAGAGCTGCTCATGTAAAGAAATTCCCTTATGAATCTTTATGCACCTGATATGGACAGCCTAAACTCGACTATGCTATAATTCACTGCATCTGGTCTCTGCTATACGAGTGCATAGCATGGAGCAAGTATGTTGTACTGGATGTCTTGGACTTGCAAGTCCAAAATGTAAACCTCTCAACTGTTCCTAAAATTAAATCTTAGGAAACATACGGAGTGTTATCACCACCTGATCATACAAAAATCTAGAACTCAAAAAATCTTTAAAAAGACTTTCTGGATATATTGTTTCCTCCAAATAAGGTTCTAAGTCAAGCCTCTTCAGCTGAATCTATCAGTTTGCTTTCTAAAAAGAATTGAGTATTGTAATATTCAGTACCATGACCTAGAGATTTGACATACTGAATAAAAAGTAACAGAAGAGTTTGAAATAATAGTGTAAGAAAAGTTATGAGATAGTTTCAATACATTAAAAGTTTGAATGAGGGGGGAAAAAAAACCCTGTTCTGCTGCAAGATTCCTCCTCATTTCCAATAAGATCCTCCATGGACCAACTGACAGTACACAATGGTTAAGACACATACCTTGCCAGCAGGCTTCTCAGCTACTTTGTATTCAACAACACACTATCAGTAAAATAGATCCCAGAAGTCCCTATTACTTTCTACATTATCTGTAGCACCCAAAACATATTAGTAGTTCTGTGCTACCAGCTTTTTATATATTCCCTCCCTTGCCCATATGTACAGGCCATCATCTTCCTTCCTTAACTCTAACCACTCCTTGTAGCTTCTGTGCGCCTTCCCTTCACCATTTTCCTACCAGATAGTTGCTGCTTCTCTCTTCCATGTCCCTATTTGCTTTGCTCTTACCAGTCTTTCCCCATTCCAAACACATCAGAGAGCTTACTCCTTAATGACTAAAGGTAAACCAATGAAAGTGCAGGAGACAGATCACCTATTCTCTAATCCTGACTCCTTGAGAAACTGCAGAGAACTTTCTGCTCCTCTTGGAAACCAGCCCATGGAAACTAAGCAATACCCTGCACAGACAGACAACTGTTGAGGAATCAATTGCTAAATAGTTACAAGTTTCTATTATGCATATGTAAAAACATTTTTCTTAAGATTAATGATTTACCTAAGCTTAAGTAGATTCTGTGGAGCAATGCCATAACTGTCCCTTAAAACAGAATGACTATGCACTCCATTTCAGACTATTCTTCTAATGCCAAAAAAGTTAACACTACATCAGAACATTTATTAGCTCTACATAGGGCAATATGACTTTTTTTTGCTTTTGCTTGAACTACAGTGAAACCTTGAATAGAAAACATTCTTAGGGGTTTGGTTTGGGGTTTTTTTTGTTTACTTAGCTGGTTTGGTTTGGGTTTTGGTTTTTTTATTGTCAGGGAAAAAGAAACTGACTTTCACAATCATGTGACACAATGCTCTCCCTCATGTAATTTTCACAAAAATCACAGAATGGTTGAGGTTGGAAGGGACCTCTGGAGGTCGTCTCATCCACCCCCCCTGCTCAAGCAGGGCCACCCAGAGCCAGTTGCCCAGGACCATGCCCAGATGGCTTTTGAATATCTCCAAGGATGGAGACTCCACAGCTTCCCTGGGCAACCTGTGCCAGTGCTCAGTCACCCTCACAGTGAAAAAATGCTTCCTGCTCTTCAGGGTGAGCCTCCTGTGTTTCAGTGTGTGCCCACTGCCTCTGGTCCTGTCACTGGGCACCACTGCAAAAAGCCTGGTTGTGTCCTCTTTCCACCCTCCCTTTAGGTATCTGTACATGTTGGTAAGATCTCTCTGAGCCTTCTCTTCTCCAGGCTGAACAGCCCCAGGTCTCTCAGCCTTTCCTCATAGGGGAGAAGCTCCAGTGTCTTCATCATCTTCCTGGCCCTTCATTGGACCCTCTCCAGTATGTCCATGTCTCTCTTACAATGGGGAGCCCACAACTGGACCCAGCACTCCAGCTGTGGCCTCACCAGTGCTGAGTAGAGGAGAAGGATCACCTCCCTCGACCTACTGGCAACACTCCTCCTAACGCAGCCCAGGATACCACTGGTCTTCTTTGAGGTAAGGGCACATTGCTGACTCATGTTCAACCTGGTGTCCACCAGGACCCCCAGGGCCTTTTCTGCAAAGCTGATCTCCAGCTGGTCAGACCCTACCCTGTACTGGTGCCTGTGGTTGTTTCTCTGCAGGTGCAGGACTTCACATTTCCCCTTGTTGAACTACATGAGGTTCCTGCCAGCCCATTTATCCAACTTGTTGAGGTCCCTCTGGATGTCAGCACAACCTCTGGTACATCAGCCACTCCTCCTAACCTTGTGTCATCAGCAAGCTTCCTGAAGGTACACTCTACCCCAAGCATTAATGAAGATGTTAAACAGGACTGGACCCAGTATTGATCCCAAGGTACACTGCTAGTTACTGGTCTCCAACTAAACTTCATGCTAATGATCACCACTCTCTGGACCCGGCCATTCAGCCAGTTTTCAATACACCTCATTTCTTTTATTCAAAAGAAACCGCATTCCTCAAGATTCTGCGAAAGTAGAAAGAAAAGTTCCTGCCTGGCACTCAAGCAAGTTAACTCATGGTCAAGAATCTTTTGCTTCCAAGGAGACAATAGTTCTTTCTGTGCCCCAAGAGGTGATACCTGCTCCTTAACCTGCAGAAATACAGTAGGGGCCAAGAATTACTGCCTCCATGTAAGCATGCTACTATCTGGTCACCTTCACGAACCAGTCCCCCATGGGCAGGGACTTTACTGAGTAAGTGTAACTAATAAGTTATACCCATGTGAGACATTAGCTCCCAATTCATCTACTAAGGATGTGAAATAAGTGACTTAGGGGATATTTTCTCCCAAGAAGACCTCATATCATAATAAATATGGTATTTTTCTCTGTATCTTCCTCTGGTAAAACCACCATTCTGAGATAGGGTTGATTTGGAGAGTGGCAAGGGCTTATTAGAGAGAGAGAAGGAAAAAAAAAGTCTGAATAAACATTTCAGATAATTCAATTGAAAGTTTTGAAAACTACCTGTAAAGCTAAAAGTGGAAAACAACCTTAGCAATAGCAATTGCTACCTGCAGCAACACTGTGCAAAAGATTAAAACCACCTGACTTCAGACAAATTGACACACCTGAAGTACGCAATTAAATGGGTTTTACCTGAGCAACTGTCCTCATCATCAGAGATGGGCACCTCCCTTTTCAATAGCATTTCCAACTCTTCTGTTTCAGCAACATCAACAGGTCTCTCCCCATGCTTATTAGCTTGAAATGGATTTCCACCATGTCGAAGCAAGAGCTTCACAATCTGCAGCATTAAATAAATGAAGTTTTAGGTTTTCCACAGCATATTACTTGACCAGCATAAAAATCTTTCATTGCACACAAAATGTGGATAATGTGATATGCAATCCTGAACTCCTACCTGTGAGACAGACTGGAAAGCAAGACTTCAGCAACTAGATTGCAAAGTCCAGGTGTATGTAATCTGCTCATCAGAAGAGGCAATGAAGAAGACTAAAAAAAGTTGTCCTCTTGTTACACAGACATAGCATCATCTTAAAGAAAAGCAACACTGGCCTTTTGTTTGTGCTGTTATAGTATTTCCTCACACAATTCATCTGGCTTCTCACCTACTAAGCTCTCTACTCTACAGTAGATTCACCTCCTTGCTTTTAATTTTATAGCACGTAACACTCGAGAACAGGAAAAGTTTTTCAAGTAGCAGTACTATTGGTTTCCACAGCATTTCAGAAAAGCCCTAACAGAGATCCAAGTCTTATTGGAGGAATAAACTACCACCATCCCCAACTGAATACAATAAAGCAAAATCATCAATTTCTCTAGCATCAAGGGCAATGAATTATTAAAGTTACAATGATTCCAAGGCCTCTGCATTTTCAGCACAGTAAACACTATGAGTTACTTTTTTTTTTTGTCCTACATGCTAGGAACGGGGAAATTCAGCAAACAATGATATGTTAACATGAAACTTCAGAATTTTTCCAATACATAGTGTCAGTGAGATTGTCCCAGATGCTAAGACCAGACAAGCAAGAGGTCCAGTTCTCCAAAACTCTACAATTTTATGCAAGTTTAATCTAAAGACCCACTTTTGTTTAGACACCCATAAGAAAGAGTTACTAAACAGTTAATAAAAATTTCACAATCAGATTACCATAATTCATTTCTCTAGCCTTTCCAGAAGATCCTTTCAAACTGAGTATCTTGTTTGGAAGGTATACTTGATCTAAGGATATTTTCTATTTTTTGCTTTATACAGCTGATCGCACAGATAGTAATGAAATAAAAAAGATATAAAGGGAGAGCAGAGTAATTTCTGCATCTAGTTTGCAGAAAACAAGAACAAATCCAGAAATTTATGTAAAATACCTACAGTGCTCCATTTTCTTCTCCGCTAAGTCATTATTGCTAAATTTTTTAAAAAATTATTAAGACTATATATACATCACTGCTCTATTTCAAAGTCCATAAACAAATATGTAAAAATAAATGTAAGATATATACCTTTAAATATTTTTATATATATATGTATATATATACACATACAGAGAAACCCACAGTATACTGTTTGGAGACATGTTTCTTTTGAGAATTCTATACAGTAGAAGTCTCTCTCTCAAAAAAAAAAGTCACCAAAATGTTTATTTATTAAAAAAGTAAAAGTGAAACTGTTAAATATTTAAGAAAACAGATACTGGCAGAAAATATCTCGTAACAGAAGTATAATGAAAAGCAAGATGAATCAAAGAAAACCAAAACAACTTTAAGATGCCCCCAAAACAGCAGAAGCAGAATTATAAAACCATATTACAGCAATCAGGACAGTTCAGATTTGTTCCAAAGACTGAGCATTTCAAACTACTTATTTATTCCCCTCCCACTCTCCCAGTACACTCACGTTTCTATGCCCACTACTAGCAGAATCATGAAGTGGCGTATCATCATCCAAGCCCTGTGTGTTCACATCAGCTCCTGCTGCTATCAGGACTTTAGCAACATCATAGTAACCGACATTACAAGCTTCATGCAGTGGTGTCCAACCTATAGTGAAAAGGGGTAAGTGTAAGTTTGAAAGGTCAAAGATTTAAGTTTGTTTTTTCCTCCTGTGCTATAGATCTCTATTGCCTTGAAACATTTCAAATTACACACAGTAGTTGGCAGGAAGATAATGCCATCCATCTGATGAATAACATGCTTTATCAACTTCAAACCTCATGCCAAATTCCAAATTTTACTGTGATTTTACTGTCATTAAATTGAACACAGAAAAAATCTGGCACAAAATTCCCAGGCTAAACACATTAGAAATTCTTTGACTAGTGAGCATTTGAACACAGTGTTAGGTATATATAAATAACATTATTCTATATAGAAACAATTTGAAAACCACACTATTTGAAAGACTAAGTATAGCAAATTATCATAACCGGTGCTCCTTTAGAGCCACTGAACATGTAGCAGGAATCACTAATAACATTCAGCAGCTATTAGACTAGATACCAAGCTATTAATAAATATTGGTGGAGAACTTATTATTGATATTTCCAAGAATATTAGTAATTTTTAGCAATTTTTATTTCCACATTGATAATCTGAAGTTCAGTGATCATTTTTTGTAGCAGAGCCTCAACTGAAGATGATGGTCAACCCACACACACTATATTGCTTACCTCTGTTTCTTCTCCTCAACTTGATGTCTTCTACTTCATAGCTGCCCTGAACTTCTAAGCCTGCTGTTGATGCCTTCTCAAAGCCCAGTTTTGGCAAGGCATTCAACTTTTGTTTCCAATATAAAACCAGTGCAAGTCTGGAAGAGTTTATTCACTTGAACTCTGTGACTAATCAGTAATGGTCTTGTATGTCCATGAAGAGGAGGTACAAGAAACCCCTAACTTAGCTAATCCCCCAGTAAGGTGATTTCTCACCTTCATCTCTCATTCAAGTTCTCACCTGCTACTCATTTAAATTAAAAAAAGAAAAAAAGAAAAAAAAAAGAAAAAGAAAAAAAAAAAGGCAGCTTCTACTTTATTCTACAGCAAAACACTTCTTCCTGATCTTCATATACTAGATTTCCTCTGCAGTTATCACTTCGGTCACTCACTTCCAACACTGCCTGGCTACCACCTCCTTCTCTCCACTTTCTTGTCATTTGACCTTTTCCCACTCACCCACAATCATGACACCCTTCTGCTCTCAGCCCTCTGATCCCTGTCTTCTTTCCCCTTATTAATTCTCCCCAAAATTCATTCTTCTCCATGTTTTACTGCTTTGCCTTTCTATCCTATCACAATGTCTGGCGTGTCAACTCTAGTCCTGACTTGTTCTCAACATCTGTTTCTTTACGCTTGTTCTCACATGGCAGTATCATTCTAGCAGATATCCCATGAGCAGGATTACCTCCTCCATTACTAATTCATTTTCTGCTCCTTTAGTTCTGTCAAATTCTTAGCTAAACAACTCTAACTTCACTGCATCCTAAATTCTTAATTTTTTCCACTCATGAATCACTGCTCAAATCCTCCCCCTCTTCTTGACTACTTCTTCTGTGCAGGATTTTGAAGTTCAGTGACCTCTGCTTCTCACTTTGGATTACCAATGGAAAAGTATCTCACTCGATCCCAAACACCTCCTCCAGAGTTCTGAATGAAGTCTACAACTACTTGCTCCCAACTGATTCTCAGAACCAGCTCTCAGCCATTCCTCTCATACACTCATCTGCCTTTAAAATTAGTTAAGTATCTGTACTAGGTCAGGCTGGGATGAAGTTACAAAGTTAACTTCCTTCATAGCAGCCCATACAGTGCTGTGCATTGCATTTGGGGCTATAACAATGTTCATGACTCACCAGTGTTTTGGATACTGCTGAACAGTGCTTGTACAGTGTCAAGGCTTTCTCTCTCCTTCCCCCCCACAAGAGGTTAGGAGGGGACACAGCCAGGGCAGCTGACCAAACTGACCAAAGGTATATTCCATACCATACAATGTCATGGTCAGCAACGAAAGCTCAGGGAAAGGAGAAGGAAGGGGGAGGGGGGATGTTTGTAGTTATGGCATTTGTCTTCCCAAACAACCATTACACCTGCTGAGGCCCTGCTTCCCAGGAATTGGCTGGATATTTGCCTGCCAATGGGAAGTAGTGAATTAATTCCTCTTTTTCCTTTGCTTGCATGTGCAGCTTTTGCTTTTCTTATCAAACAGTCTTTAACTCAACCCATGAGGGCTTTTTTCCATCTTATTTTCTCCTCCTTCCTATTGAGGAGGGGGAGTGAGAGAGCAGCTAAGTGGGTGTCTGGCAGCTGTCAAGGTTAACCCAAAACAACATCTCTTCTTGAAGTGTTTCTATACTCACTGTGATTTCTATGGGTCCGTCTTCCCCTGAACTTCCCCTGCTGCTTCTAAAATTGCTCTTTCAACAAGTTCTTCCCATCTCCCCTCTCAAGTTCTCTGAAGATCTCACCGGGTTCTACTTCTGCTTCCTTTCTCTTCTTCCTCTACAAATGAGTCCTGGGCAGCCTCATCTTCAAACACAAACTCATCTACCCCACCAAGAAATCACTGATCTGTTTCTTACCTAAAATCAAGATTTTAGTCCACCTCATTAATATCTTCTCCTGACATCAAGTTTGAGCTGACAACTAATTGTACCATATTTCTCTCACTGGGGCCTGCTACCTCAGCTCATCTCACTACTCCCATTGAGAATATAATTCTCCTTATTATCATTCAGACCCATAAATTGAGCACCTTTAGCAGGCTTCACTGTAGGTCTAGTCAAAACTCTCATTCAGACCTTCATTATGGTTTTGCTTCTATTATGCAATGACTATAAAAACTTGAAACTGCTAGTGCTGCCAGTTAATTATACCAATGAGTGTTCTCAACATTCTCTTTATTCCCTTGAGATGCCAGCAACTCCTCACAAATTTTGTCACTTTTTCTTGAGCATTACCTTTTGCATTGGGAGCACAGTCTTTCTGAACATAACCAAAAGCAACATGGCTCTTTCTTATATTTATTTCCTCACTTTGCTATGATCCACTTGTACTGTGGATGCAAAAAAGCCAGTGTATAATGGCTAATGTTGAGAGGTAGAAGGTTAGAAACAGCTTGTTATGCTGTTGATATAATGTGCACATGATACTTGTATTATTTTTTTTAGAGTTGTCCTTGTATTTAAGAGAGAAACATCTACTGAACTCTATCTTTTTATAGATGTCTCTTAGCCTCCAACTCCACAACAACCTTTATCCTCTGATTTAGACTTCCTTTCACTCTGTTCCATCCCTCCTTGTTACCCAAACCCCCTTCTGTGCCCTAAATGTCTACCCAATACTCCAGCTCCTAAGTCTCATGCCCGTTTACACTGATTGAGGAAAAACCAGAAGGTACTTTGGCTTATCTCAGTATGCAAATGTCTTTAATTCGGTGCCTAGCCAATCAACAGCTGGCACCTACTGAACTCAAAACTGCAGGTTCTGTCTTCTGTGGAAGCATTACTTTGGGGATCTCATATTTACTCTCCTGGAGATTTTTTACTAAAACATGTAGAAACTTAACTACTATGAGAGTATCAAAAGCAAAATAGGCAAAAGTTTGCCAGCAGGTTCCAAAAAATTATTTAGGAGGTCTTGCTGACAAATAGACAGGCAGCACAGATGTTTCCTTATAGAAAAGTTAATAAACAGATACTAAAAAAAGTAAAGAAAGATACCAAATAAAGTATACTAAAAATATGGTACAAGTTACAACTTTAACCTTAAAGTTTATCAATTGGTGCTGAAATCACAGCAGAGAATGACATACCAAAACTAGTATTAATCTAGCAAGATTAGAGGACAAGTGCAAGCTATACCACACCCATCTGCTTTGATGCATATTAGCTGTCACAGTAAACGACAGTGTACATTACAGTGCTACCACCTTCACTGTTACTAAACTTTGCATCTCCTCACATAGCCTACAATCCCATTATCAGTTACTGACTTGGCCTAGTATAATTCTATTAAGTTCAGCAAGCAAGCACATGTATTTTTATATATGCCTAGTGTGCAAAGGCCATGGCCACAACCGAAACGTCCAGGTATTACTATACCATTCTAATATACTATGGACTACAGTGTCCCAGTACTAGCACTGCCATCAGAAATCAAAATTTCCCATCAATTTTGTTACATTTTTCATTTGCATATAGCATTAACTGAAATTAAACCTCTGACAACAACTTCAGCAGTAATATTTAATTCATACAGTTAAGAGAACACATATCAACTTACCTGCAAAATCTTTTACGTTCACATTTGCACCTAAACTGATTAGCTCCTTAACCTGTTTAACATCCCCTCGAATTGCTGCCATATGCAGAGGAGTTTCCCCTCGTTCATTTCTCTTGTTAACTTTGTCTTTTTGTCTTGAAGAGGAGCTTGGAGTTTTCTTTTGTGTTGGTGTTGTTTGTAAGGGATGATTTAAGGCAGAATCTACAAAGTAAGTTTTTAAATGGTAACTAAGTCATTTAACACTATATTTACTTCATCTAACAATTGTATTCAAAGACTACTATTACCAGTGAATAATTATGTTTAAATAAGGGATGTATTTGACATTTCACATGTATCAATACAATGTCTCTTTCGCAATGCGCAAAAGGGTGTTTTGCAAAGTCTCACTATTTTTAAAGTAGGTTTCAAGGACAGACGAAGTCTATACAAAATACAAGGTTCACATACTCTGGTATAAATTCTGCTGAAACAAGACAAAGCATCACCATGCAGATCAGTACCTACCCTGCTAACCCTTCCTCCAGCATACTTCCACTGTATTTTTATGTAGTGGTATGCCAGTTTACGGATATTGGTTGTGCATTGTACTCCCTGCACTTTCTCAGTTGTGCCACTACAAATGTTTTTGGGCAGACTAGACAGTAAACTACTATTACTGAAGTTTTTCAAAATACTCTCAAAAATAAGGGAAGCCACAAAGGCAGATTTACACAAAAGGAGAAACTGCAGTAAGACAGCCTGTACTATATTATTCTGGTAGCCTTTGGTTACAGGGTGTCAGTTCAAATATCTTCTGTAATTAAAGTTATTAATATATTTGGCAGAATATAAGCTTTTGACAACAAAGTGCTTTAAGAATATAAATACATACTGAAATCATAGAATTCTAGCTAAAATATTTCCCTTCAAATATTATTCTATTGAAGAGTGCCTATTAATTAAAAGTGGAATCCCTAACCAAGGCAGTCTGGTTCTATTTCAGTAACAGTTTAAATAATAGTAAGCAAAACTTCAGGCAATGTTTCTAGTGGTTTTATGGAAAGAAGAGAGCCTGGAAGCCCCAAATTCTTCTGCCACTTTTATGATGCACAACAGGGAGCTAGAGTGTACCAGTCCGGCTGTTTCCATTGTCATGATTCCCTGAGTTTAATCTCTCAAGCAACTGAGAGCATATCCATGATCCAGGGACTCAAGCGTTTTCATATATGGGGTAGACTTCCCCACCAAGAGAGACTAAAGAATATTTTTTATTTCACCCATAAAGTATTCCAAAATCTGAGGAGCTTTTTAAAGATACCTCCTCCTGCCATGAAATTGTCTTGTGTTTCTCTACACAGATTTTGTTTTTAATATAGCAGGATAGTAAAAGATTAGGTAACTGACACCAAATTCTTAAGGAAAACCCAGCCATTCACTTTTAAATGCCAAATTTGTAAAAACATTACATGGGTAAAACATATACATACATGAAGATTTTTTTAAATACAACTGGATCAAGGAAAGCTTGAAATTCTGAATTAAAAAACAAGGTGTCTCTCCTCTCCCATTAAATCCCACGGAGACAATCCAGTTTTCTTCTAATTACAATTCTACTCCAAATGGAGGCAATGAGACAGTAGTTAAACTTCACAAAAAAACAGAGTATTTCAGTTTTTAATTAATGTATATGGAACGGTGTTTGAGAGGCAAAAATAATCAAAAGAAGAAAAGAGATTTTCAGGTTTTACAGCTACCATGATGCAAATCTTTGTGCATAAACAGAGAAGGTCAAGAATTTTTCATCAAATTACCTGTCAATGCACAATAGTTTTACCAGAATTACAAATAATTTAAAAAATTTTCAATAAAAACCAGGGATTGTTGAAAACCAGCAGGGTTCAGAATATTCTGATTGAGGTAGAATTAAACAGGCAGAAGGAAGAAAGCTGTTAACTTTGTAAGATCACCTGGACTGTTGTCTCTTGCTGTCATCTGCATGAGAAGTGCCATCTGTTTGCGCTCTGACAGAGGATAACCAAAAAGAATACTAACTGGTGTTGATTTCTTATTTCCAGCATCCTTCTTCATTTTCTTTTTCTCCGGACCTTCCTTCTCTGGAAATATTAACATTTAAAAACTGAAACTGCTGTTCTATTAGAGCATTTTTCTAGAAATAAAACATCGTTTTAAGGTATGTGAACTGGTGATTGGTGGCAGGTGATGAAAAACAGAAATTGCATCTCTAATTTGCTGCATTTGCATCAGTTTTGATTACCTGTTCTAATCATATCAGGATAATAAGCTACTGAGTTAAAGCACGTAAGTTAGCTGTAAGGAGGATTACTAAAAAATTCTAAAAGATGAAAAACCTGTTTTACAGCTGGAAGACTGTGTATGTCACAACTTTAATTTTCAGAGAATCAAGTCAGGCGCTTGAAAAAATTCTGTAAGATCAGCTAGTCAACTTTCAGCCCTGAATACTGACTCAAGATTGTGCTCTATTCTACTTCTCTCAAGACACCACGTTAAAAATTAGGAAAAGACTTTTTAATACCGGTATTTGTTAGGTAATTGGATAAATGATTGTTTATCTCAAACTCATCCTGTTACTTCACCTTAAAGCAATTTCTTCTCCAAAATTCATATCCTTCAAAAATATACAGCTATTTTATATACATAACTTCTTTCCTTTTATGCATATTTACTGTAGTTTAGTATTTCATGTCCAAGATTTAAACCAGGAGCTAAAATTACACACCTGAATAAACAGGTAATTTCTAAAGCTATTCAGTACCTACAAACTCCCACAGATCTTCAGATTAGTTAAATGTGCTCTGAAATGAGATAACTTTTTAATATCTAACAAATTTAAAAACTAGAATTTTATTTGTGTAATTTGGAAACTTTGGTCTATGTCTTCCATCCTTTTCAAAAGTTCTTCCTTCATTTTTCTGTATAAAGGTCTCCTAAACCAAACACAGACATTTAGAGTAATGTATTATAGAAAACAACTGATTTGTGATTAAGCAACTTCGACTAAATCACTTTTAACTGGAACAGTATTTAACGACCGTAACATTAAACAAGTACAAACTCTCAATGCATCAAATTTCCTTTGGCACAACTGTTTTCCATAGATCTCCCTACCTGGTCATTATTGTTTAACTGTATTTTCTAGAGACATATTAGTTTTCATTTATGTGTAGTGAAGACCATTCCTTTTCTGTAATTATCTCGTCTTTCCAGGCAACTGCTCTTTTTGTCTTAGCAAGTTCTTATCAAATTCAACATTTTATATTTTGTAAGCAGCTTACATTACTTACATGTTAGATCTAATGTTTACCTTTTTCTTCAAAGCCCCCAAGATTACTACTTGAATATGAATGCACTGGATGTAAAAGATGGCTTAAGAAACCTTAGTCACGTATTTGGTGACTTGGAATTAAAATTTTTGAAAGAGTTAAAAAAAATTTCTAACTGCCAGTGTCAAGAAGGAATGGTCTGAAGAGTACTCTAACAGATTTCTCTAACAGATTCAACCAACAAAAACAACATCTCCAAACTCTGAGCAAATAATTCCCTTGGCTGTCTCCTTAAAAGCCCAGGTTCAGTATTCGCTTTTCCAGAGATCCTGCTCACTCTACCACACTTTCTCCTTTTGGAAGCTTCCCTACCAACCACCTTTCCCAAAAGGCCTTTAAGCAGCCAAACAGGACTCTGAACCCTACAGTCATGAGTAAACCCAACTCGCCCTCCAGGCTGGACTACCAACCACAAAGATAGGGACAGAATTCAGTAAGGATGTCTACTGCTTGCTTTCTCCTCTGTGGCTGGCTGATGTGCTAACCCCCATAAAGCAAGCAAGAACATGAAACAAAGCTGAGATCTAAAAAATACAATGGGGAATATGTAATAAATGAAAGGGAGGCAGAGCCAGCGGAAGATGTTGGACTGACTAATCAGACTCAGCCATACTAGAATTTGGCTGGGAATTGGTTGAGGCTTGGTTGGGGGTTGTTACTATTGGTTAAATAAGCCTGGCTGCCACACTGATCTTTTCAGCTCTTTGTGTAGTAAGTTATTTCATCTTATTCTCACTGTGGCTGATTACCACCTGATGAGGCACTGTTCATCTGGTTTTAGTTAATCTTAGTATTTTGGGCCATACTAAAAAAAAAGTGGAAATGCAATTAAGCTACAGTCAAGGTTGAGGGAGGATTTTATTTTTTATTACTATCCCTATGATTATAGTGGTCTGCCAGTTTCCTGTCCTAGATCTCAACCTTAAACACCTGTATAAAAACTTCATTTTAAAAACAAAAAAATCTGTCATCTGCAAAGCAGAAAATCTTAAAACAGAAGACTCCACTGAGGCAAACCTTACTAACCTATTGCAGAGCACCAACAATTAATAAAAATTACAAACTAGAAGCTTAAGTCCTTTTGAGGTTCCTAACCATGTACCATTCCCTGTTTCATTAAGCCCCAAACTGACCCTTTTTTATCTTTTGATTTTTTCCACTTCTGCCTTAGGCCCTCTCTGTGGCCTTCCTTGTGTCATTCATTTCTTCTCATTTGCTGCCTTCCTAGCCTTCTCTAGATCTCATCTTCTAAGCTTGATTGCATACACAGGCTCTAGTAATGCAATGCTCTTGAGGCAGAGGAAGGCACGTAAATAGTGCACATCGTGGATTCCAAAGTGACCAAATAAGAAATACATGATTTTACAGACTAGGCAATTATGAGCAAGACTATTTAAAGAATGGAAAGCTACAGACCTAGGTAAATATTAGAAAAACCCTGCAAATTTATCCATCATGTTTAAAAAGGAAACAAGATCTGTTACAGAAGTAATTGATGAGATTTTTCTAAACTGCACACACCTCATACTCCTGAATATCTAAAAATACATTCAATATCCAAATCAACACTACTGCCCTGTCGGTAGAACATCTGCATAGGAAAATTTAAAGAAAACCTACAATGAAACTGTACTTTCAACTTTTCACTGCAAATATCCTCTCCAAGGATAATGTACAGTATACCCTTCATTGACTAATTTCATACTTCCATCAAAACAACACATTTCAGTTTGTCTGCCATGATCTGCTGTTTCTTAGCTTATGCTATTTACTGCTCATGCTTCTTTTCTTGAAAAACACATTCATTTCCATTAAGAATTATTTCTTACAATTTTATAGCTATACTCAGCTTGAGAAAATAATACATCAAAATAAATGAAATACATCTTTTGATGATCTAGCTTTTACTTTTTTACAATACAGTGTACTTTTCCAGGTACTTTTATCTGTTGGGTTTTGGGGTTTGGTTTAGTTTCTTTTAATCATTTTGTTAGAAAAGCCTACTAAAGTAAATGAGTGCAACTTAATCATCATTAAACATCTCATGTTTAGTGTTGTCAAACATGAAGATCCTCCCCTACATATTCCAATGCATTTCAGTGGTGGGGCAAATTATTCTTGTATTACTCTTTATTAACACAGTGTTTGCAAAGCATTTCTGAGACCTTACCAATTAAAAGTACCAAATAAGAATACAACTGCTCTCACCAAGTTATACTGTAATTATGCCCTTAACACTTAAAATTATACCTTTAAAAAAAGAAACAATTTTATTAATATTTATGTGAGACTTCATATGTGTTTTCAGTAAATCTAAACAGTTTAATAAAGAAAACTAATATGATCAACGACAAACTTAAAAAAAAAAAGTCTCAGGACTACAGCAGATGCACCTGATCATCCACTTACTGGAGTATGTCCTGTAAGAGACTACTGCTTTTCCCCCCCTGAGATCTTATGTTTATGCATGTCCTAAACATAGGAAAAAAGGGTGGAAGGAAGCAAATGGAAAGGAGTAGGGCATATAAAAGTGAAATTTTTAGACAGCAATAAATCAATCAATAAATAAAATAGGTAGTCAAAAACTATGTTTTGGGGTTTTTTTAAATCCAAGGAAAACAACCATGCAACTGTTGATAAAGCAGCTACACAACTTCACAGAAAAATTCTTATAAATTATTGGGAATCCCCATTATGATTATTGCAGAATATATTATAAGATTTTTTCTTCACTGCTCCAAGAATATCATCATGCAATACACTACATTTAGCAGGAGAAGACCAATTTAATGTTCAGGAACTTTGACTTTTCAGATATTCTTTATCTTGTGGTAACAGAAAACTTTTCACAGCTGTGTACTTGATGTTTATACGATTTGAACAGTAATAACTCCCTAATAGAGGAATAATATCAGTTTAAGAAATTAAGTTTAGGTGGAATTTCATGTAAAAAAATTGACTGTTAAATTCAATGAGTTTGTGGCGGTTTTTTAGATTTTGAGCATTTTGTTTTCAAAGCCTATGGAATACAAATATCTTCTTTTACATTCACTTTCTTGTCACTTTTTGGTGTTCTTCAGCAGTTAGAAACAGAACATCAGGGAATTTCTTCTTACTAAAAAAATAAAACTCTTCAAGCGGCTTCATGTTCAATTACTTTTATTAAATAACCTTCATAATATGCAGCCAAATCTACCTGGACAACATTCCTGTTAAGATTTTCCTTTTGCAATGTAAGTTTTTTAACCCAAGACTTTTTTTAAAAGGATTTAAAAATAGCCAAGTTGTGCTTAAATGCACCTAAATCACTGTTTCGCATTTATTTGTAGCAAAGCTTCATGAAATTCACTCATAGTACTTAAATGTACTGGCACAGGAAACATCAGAATCACCAGTGATTATTTTAGGGGAACTTACACATGACAGATTATGTCCCAAGGCAACCAATAATTTATATGGCGTTTTTTTATTATTATTTAGGATAAATTAGAAATTACTTGACTGAGAATTTGTAAATGTTTTAGGAAAATAAATTATTAAATAATGTAACATGGATTTCTCAAAATACATCATGCCAAACTAACAGAATATTCCATTTGGTAAAATAACCACCTTAGTGGATAAAGGAAATAAAAGCAAAAAGACCAAATTCAAACTTCACAGCTCATGATATTCTGGTTTCATGTAAAACTCCTATCACAATGCAAATTATAAGGAATAACAGGATTAAGAAATAGGACCATATGAAGCTAAAATATGAACTGCTTGAAATAAATGCTTCTAAAGAAGTTATAAGATTGAGTGATATACAACAAAAGACTAATATGCTTATTACCAACAACTGTAGAAGACAGGTCAAGATGATCAATTCTGCAGATGACAAAGTTAAAACAGACAGAGTTACTGAGATCTGTGGGATTGCAGTAATCTGACTGAAGTTATTTTAAAGAGAAAAACATCATGATTGACTGCTGCTTCCCAGCCTTAGTGAAAGAAAGATTAGAATGCGATGAAGAGACCTCACAGTATACTGTACGCTGCAGAGATATCAAGGTACTATTCTGATACCTAATTAATCAAGTTTATGGCATATTTATTTAACCAAACCAACACACACATACACACACACAAAACCACCTCCACTCTCCTGCCTCTAGCCCAAAAAACAGTTAAGGAAACTTGTACTAGGTGAACAGCAAGTCCAAATCCAACAACTAGTAACAGTGTGTACACAGTCCTTTTAACAGCCCCACTAGCCTCTCTAACTATGGAAAGCACAAGTATAGAAATTGTGTAACTATAATGTACACGTGGAATATAAAGAGGTCAGTTGTTTTGCTCTTCTGGATGTCAATTAAATGCTAAAAGAAATATGACTGTTCCTCTTTGGACTACTTTAAAGAAAGAAATTGAAGGGGTCAGAAAACAAAACTGAGGTGATACTATGAACAGAAAATCCAGAGAACATAATTTCCAAGGAAAGATCAACAAGTTAGCACACTCAGTGTAATTGTAACTCTTGCAGTTCTTCCTGAATAATAAACTATGCAACAAGACTAAAAAAAAAACCACCAAAAAACAGAACAAACAAAAAGCCTATGCTTATCTTCACGATAAAAAGATTCTTCTGATCTGCAGTTATGTTTTATTATTATCAAAAATTCAAATTTATCTCTTCACACTAATAAGGTAGAGAAGGCAAACAAACTTGTCCTTTGCAAAAGCAGCACTTGCCTGTTGTTCTTTTTTCGATAGCCACATCAGAGGTTATTTAAAAATAACCAGATTAATTAAATAAATTAACAACATTTAAATAATGCTAGTTAAGTAGTCTAAATAAGGGATGGCCTTTCAATCAAATCATGTTTTTGGATTGGGGGACTTCAAATCAGAGAACTTATTAAAAAAGGTATGAAAAATGCTTCTTCCACCATCCATTCCACCAGTCTTAATCAAAGCTTGTGTATAGTAGAATCCTTCATAAGATTAACTTAAATAAGGGTTAAAGCTATACCATGAAATTTGCAGTATAAACAAATTTGACTTGAGTATGCATATTAGTTTTTTGTGGTTGCTCTGGTCAAAGAATGGGGATGTAATGACAGAGCCCTCAGTTTAGGATAACCATCCAAACCAGGACAGTGTAACAGACACAACCCTGCACAACAAAAGAAACTAAGAATAGGATGCTGTTGATTATATAGAGGTTACTCAGTGTCATTTCAGGTGCTGTTGCTGTCCCACTGGCCTCTTCAGAAGGCCACAGGTCTCCTGTGACTCACATTATCTTTCAGCTCTCTGCAGACTCCTTAGCTACTGCAGGCATCTCAACTGGCATTGCATGACTACATTTAGGCAACTGGACTCGGTCCTAACCGGCATGAAATTATTAAGAAAGTAACCTAAAGGCTAAATCTGAAATTATTTAATACTAATTTACTGCAGCAGTTTCTTAGGCAAAAACATTGATTTAAATCTAAATTTAGATAAACGGGAGGGCTAGAATTGTTCTAGACTCTTATGGGACACTACAAATGCTGCTTGATTTCAATCTTGCAAAACTAGGTGTAAAATTCACTTTATATATAGTTTTGTAGGAATCAAATTTAAAAAAATATTTCCAAATTAAGTTAACATTCAGTTTGGCTGTCCATGTTCATTATTACTTACAGTTTCTAGACAATACCTGAACCCAAAAAAAACCACCACAAAAAGGAGCAAGAGATGGAATTGCAGTGGGCAATTTTTACAAAAATAAAGCAAAAAAGACAAAATCTTAGTTTATGAATGAATACTCTGGAGACAGAACTGAGACAGCTCTAATGATGTAAAGCTCTAAAAATTAGGTATTCCCATTCTTTGAGTGATTTACCTGCCTAAACAGGACAAAACCCAATTATCATGGAGTTTCTACAATTGCTAGCAACCCTATCATGTATTTTGGAAATAAACCATTTATTAAATTAAGCTATTAATTAAATGGAATTTTTTATCCTAGAGCTACTTTTTATGGCATTTCTTGATTTTGTTCACTCAGACACAGTTTTAAAAGACCCTAAATCTTTAAAAACATTTGAAAATCAAACTCAATGGTCTTATCTGTTACAGGGAAACTATTTAGCAAAGCAGTAAGAACATTTTGCTATTCTGAACTCTGAAAAAAACAAATTGGAACGCTATTAAAAATAAAACTGTCAGGAAAGGATAAAATACATCCTGGAACTGTAATCAACAGTGGGAAGAATGGAGTAGTACCACATATTTTTTCAGAATCTCTTCAATTATGAATTATATACACAACCTTTGACCATTTCCCTAGAATACCACTACAGATTTTCACAAAGTATCAGAAGAAAACTGAGATTTTATTTATTGGGGTTTTGAGGTGTTGGTTTTTTTTTTTAAACACTAGCACTACTAGCTGATGAGAAGCTTTTCATCACCTCTTCTTTTTCCCTCTGTCTCCAGTTACACTTTCACCTCCAAAAACTTACCTTCTTCCTTCTCAAACAACATTTGCCATTCTCTGTACATAGTTAGCAGGGAGACACTTTTGTCAGAGGTAAGTTTAGTCCAGTGATGGCAGACCTTTTCAATGTATAATGCCAAGTTTGTGTCAGAAGCAGCACTGCATTTCATGATCACTGTTGTCAGTCCTAATCCACCCCAGTGACAAACTTCGCACCAATCTAAGTGGTTAATTCCCACTGGTCTACTCTAGTTGGTGAGGTACAGAATCAGCATTACAAGTAGTGTTTTTTCATCCTAGTAAAGCTACTGCCTCTAAAGTTTCTGGAAAGCTTATGTATCAAGTTCCTCATTTGTGAAATGGGGTAGTTGCTCTTACCTTCTTACCTACTTAACCCAGCAGTAATGAAATGGACAAACTGTGATGTTTGCCACACAAGTAGCTAAAAAGTTATGTGCCTTCTATTGTTATATTAAGTATTTATTGCCCCTCCTTGAACTGTTTATTTCATCTCCCTACCACAACTTGTAATAAAAAGATTATGTAGTGTGTGCATTGTCTTTTTATGCATGTGTAAGTGCCTAGAATAATCCATCTTGTTTGGGGCAACTGCGACAATAGATGCTATAGCAAGAGAAACAAAAAATTACATTCCCTTACAAGATGCTATGACAATGAATTATTTAAAGTCGATGGTGGTAATGAGAGATGACAAAAGTTTTTCAACACAGAAAACATTAGATAAGTGCTAAATATTACTTCTAAACATATTAATTTCCATTACAAAAATAGTTAGGGTCTAATAAATTTTAAAAGGCAGATTCTGGGAGCATACTTCTAATTTATACACGGTCCTTTCAGAATCAAGTGGTATCGTGAACAGTGCAAGACTCTAGAATTCTGTAAAACCACTGAAAACAGAGATCTAAAGCCAAGAATATTGTTTTGTAATGTGACTATTTCAAATTTGGATTTCATATGGTACTCTCTTTACAGTAACAAAAATGTGTGTGTAATATCCAGGAGCCAAATATTCTGCACAAAATCAATCCTGGACAAAAATTAAACATGTACTGAGGTATATACTTCTATCTTGCATTTAAATCTAAGTGTATTAAGGGAATTACCTGTTTATGAAAATATTCAAATGTACAACGAGCACTGTATAAGAAACTGTAGCACTGAGCCTCTGAGAAACTTGGGGAACATGCCTTCTGGTGGCCTTCCAGAGGGCACAGATACTGTTTTGCTACCAGCAGAACTATTACTGAACTATGACATAGATAACTAATTGCCTAGACTCAGGGATAACTGTACTCTTGGAATACATCCAGATCAGATCCCTCCATCCTGATTTGAAAAGAGCCATGTTAAGAATGGTATTTTGAAATCTTGAAATCAGTTTCAATAGAATATGCGTAAGTTAGGAAGAACTACCAGCCTGTCCAGAAAAGGTAACCTGAACAGATCATAGGAACTTAGACTGAAAGAAAAGTTCACTCTCCATGGCTAGTTTAGTTAGTTCCATAACCTTAGCAACCTTTTCTTCTATATGGAGGACAGTACATCTACCAATCTTTCCCACTCCCCCTCCCCAAAAAAGGCTATGAAAGGCTGATAGCTGTGTCTCAAATCAAGGCACTTACATGTTTTTTCATCAGTTAACTTATTTAAACAAATGGACCTCTAGAGATGACAATGAAAAGAAAGATTTATTACTAAAATAGAAGCAAAAGAATGAGGTTAAGAACAACTGGAAAATGTAGATAAACTATGCTGGCAAGCTAGCTCTTGCTAATGATAGGATGAAAGCCTGTCAGACTGAGATGCAACAATCAGAAGCAAGCAAACCAATTTTTTACTTAGTATCCTTTTTTATAGGGAAAAAAATAATCAATATACATACATAATATACAATTAATTAAGTTAGGAAGTATTTTACCAACAAATAATTAGTTAAGGAAATAAAAAGGTTCTACCTGTGTCTGAATTGCGATCTTCATTTCTGGATGGACTAATAGTAAAAGGAAGTTTACGTTTCATGGAAGACTTTTCTTTCATCTCCTTCCCCACATCACTCCTATCCACTTTTGGAGTTTTGCTGTAGGATGCAATCTTGTCCTTGCTCTAATATAAATAAAAAGTATACTAAGTAATTTTTGCATAAAGCAGAATAGTCTTATAATATATACAGATGGAAAAGACTGCTATGCAAGAATGTATGTTCATGTGTGTAAATATGTGTATTACATAGTTTATTCAAAAACTTTTAAAGTAACCTTACTAAAAATAATCAATGGCATTTCTTTCTTTTTAAAAGCAGTTATCTCTGTGTTATTTCTACTTCCAGATACATCACTGTAGAACTGCTGTTCACTATTAGAACCTTGATTAATAAGCAAAGGAACAACATAAACTGGACAAGAATTTGCAACCACCCCAATTTCCTTCCCTCACCATAACATAATAATCACATTAAAAGCACATTAAAAGCCCACACTGCAATTCAGACTGTTAATAGTAACACAGTAACAGTCAAAAAAATGCTAACAATCCTCCCCTACCTCCACCCCCACCCTGTAATCCATCCATAAACAACTCCCTTTCTATTTCAACAAGAATAATAGTGTAGTGTTTCATTTTCTAAAGCAAAATTTACAAATAACTTAGAAATCTACAAAGAAACTTTTTAAACTGGTATAAAATTTAGAAAAAATAGGTACAAGCTATTTGGAATTTTTAGTTGCATAAATCTGGGATTTTTAGCGTATAAAAACTTATTTTAACAAATGGACCTCTAGAGATGACAATGAAAAGATTACTAAAATAGAAGCAAAAGAATGAGGTTAGGAAATTACTATTATTATATTTTAAGATAAACAGAAAAACCTGGATGGGCACAATATTAACTTATGTTTGATTACTTTGATAATATAGAAGGTCAAAGGATGTAAAAGATACCAGGTTAGTGAGAAGACTGCTTGAGAGAACTCTGCAAACCCCAATATTTTGGCCTAGCAATCAAGATGCAATGTAAAGACATAATGTTTTCTGCTCATTACATGCTGCAGAAACACATTATCCAGCTACATCAGCTATCACAACTCCCCAGCTTTATATCATTCTTAACATATCATCAGATGAAACCACTAATAGAATCATTTTCTAGAAGTAAACAAGGCACATAGACTGACTTGCCACTTAGTAAAAAACAAAAGGCTGCTCCTTGGTATTTTTGAAGCAAGAAGTTAAAAGATTTATTCTGACTAGAGGAAAACTAGAAAATAACTCCAAGTAAAGGTACTATTCTGAAGAGTGCCTTTCCTTTTTTAAAAAACAAACACAGGTTTGATTGTATCATCTGATACTCTGAGTTTAAACTGTTGCCAAAAGTGTAGGCAGAAGCGAATACAAAAAACCTGCAAACAAACTCTACAATCTTCAGCAAACAAATGTGTGTACCAGGGAAATCACAAAGAAGGGATCAGTCTACTTCAGGAGAATTCCTAAAGTAAAAGGCTGATGCCCACAGAGAAAACCTATCTTCACTCTGAGTTTGGAAACCTGAAAAAAACCCCAACAAACCCAGAACAACCAAACACCAAAACCCCAAACCAAAATGAAGACTAAAACCCACATACCAAAAGCAACCATCTTCCAAATATACAGACACACACACACCACCTTTTTCTTACATGTTAGAACAAGAAAATCTAAAAATCTAAAACACTTAAGACCCCCTAAGCCCTTGAGAGATAGTGTCTGTGCTATTACTTTTGAAAGAAGCTATCATTTGCAAATGCATCTGTAAGCTGACAAGAGCAGATCCAAACTCCATTAAGCCCATTCTGATCTCTTCCACTACACATGCAAGTTTCTTACTTCAGCCCAATCTCACCAAGAGCTCTCTCATCCCTTGAAGTGACCCAATTATTTCTCATATGTATGTATGTTAGGTACTATGCAATAGAAAGGATCAATTAAAAAGTAATTTAAAATTCCGAAGCAGGAAACATTGGTTTCAACTTGTTCTGTAGAAAAAAGAATCACTTTTTTTGGTACTAATCAGTAAAATACATTGGTACATGCTCACAAAGAGACACAAGCTGCTTAAATAATTTGATAGCTTTATCTTTATTCTTATTCTTAAATTGTATACATGCATTATGTTAAATATTACGACGATGCACTACTTTTTTTGGTGATCACTGAATATTAATTTTGTCATGATCTAATTAGGAGGAGAGACAGTTCAAAATGCTTACTTTCAGATAACTAAAGATGCATTGAAAATGAAAGAACGGGCAATACACAGAAACTGAAAACTGAGAAGTCTACAAAGTCAATACTATTTAGTATTTTCAGTGACAATGCTGAAATAGAGATGCAATTAGATAAGCAGATACAATCACAAATGGGAGAGAGGGAGAAGCAAACAGCACTGGCAAAGGGAAAGTAAAATGACTAGTGAATTTGAAAAACAGTCTAAATGCAAAACAAAACTGGAAAAGCCAGGATAAAACCAAGGTTCTACAAACTGATAAAAATAATTAACTGTACAATCACAAGACCTCATATGAAAAGCCAGAAAACTCTTAACAGCCTCCTGGATTCAATTTCAAGTAAAGGCAGGCAAGAGGAAGTAGCAAGCCCTGCAAGTAGAACAGGTATTTCGATTTAAAGAGTGAGTATTCCCTGTTCCAACTACTGGTCACTGAAACACCATGTACATCTCTTTTTCAGAATCCAACACCAGGTTCAAAATTCAGCATGAATAAGGTCTATGTATTAGTTTAGCGTGATCCACAGAAGCATCCTAAACCAAAGTTGACATCTTTTATAAAGCAACCTGTAACTTAGAATATCTGTGGACTTTCTGAAGAGGTTCATTAGTCTAAAGTCAAAATTGTTAATCAAATAAAACGCCGAAGACATGATAACGTTCAAATACATAAACTATTGCTGCATAGAAAAAGGCATTACAGACTCTCCATGTCCACTACAGTAAGAGAACATTTAATGGCTTTAGACTGCAACAGGAGATAAGTAAAGGTTACAGGAGACAAGTAAAGGTTATTTATCCTTCTATTAACTATATAACCCTATGCCAGTCAATGTAATTAAATATCAGAATAAACTGCCCAAGAAGACTGGAATTTCATCAGGCAAGGCATTCAAGAAAAGGTCTGGCAAACATCTGTCAAGAACAGAGTACAGCTTATTCTACTCTGGGGCAAATGGATGAACTGGATCTGCACTTCTCAACATTTAATGCATGCCTCACTGGAGGATGTAGTACCAAGGAAGAATCTTCTCTATCAACAAAACCATACTAGTGTGCTATGACAAGGAACACATTTTTAATCTGTTCAACAGAAACTGTCTCAGAAGGTTAACGAACAGTAGTCTGGAAAATTTCTTGATATCCCATTACAGCTCTGTTGTCTGGTACCACTACAATCAATGACAATACACAAAAGGAGACAACAGTGCCATATAATCTAGCAGATGTACTAAACCCTGGGAGAATAAGCATTCTTTTTCTGCCTATCAAAGATAATTACATACTGAAGCATGTTCTGCACAGTATTAAAATGGCTTAAGATGAGAGTTAATTCTTACAAACCCCAAATGTGTTTCTCCTTTGGACCACATAGCTATCATTTACCTCCTCAGTTTTGGCCATGTAAGTTCTAAAGTATAAATTCAGATAAATTAAAATTTCATTATGTTCTTAAGTTTATAAAATATCTCATGCAAACACTAAATGGTCTATCCGCTGTACATACTCTTACAATATTTTTATTTATTTTATGCTCCCAAGATGAGCAACTGAAATAAAAATACATGTACCCTAAAGCATATATGATACAAACTCAGCTTATTAACAGGAATGTTATTCCTAATGATTTTTTTAAGCTCTCAGAAGACCTGAACACATAGCTGATTCACATAGCTGTTTACTGGTTGCTAGAACAGCATAGTAAGCATTAACTTCCACTGGACAAATACAAGAGATTAAGTCTCATCAGTAACTTTACAACATTCCTCAGACAACAGCTAAGAGTGCACAATCAGTAAGAGCTAAACATTGTATCAACTACAAACAGAAACCCAAATCCTGCAAGTGTTTTTCCTTTTATCTTAATATATTAACCACTGGAATAGTCTTACACCATGTATTTAGGCCATTACAGTTTTTATTTTGAAAAGAACAATGAGGATTTTTTAGGGAGCAGTGTCCTTCAACATTACTGTTCATTCGTAAGATGCACTGTTTTGTATGAACATTATTTCACGTTAGGCCTCCTCTGCCTACAATGCATCTATGAACACACAAGGGAACACCAATAATTAAATTACTCGTCTTCTGTTCATTTACAGTCATACAGATTAAGCTCCACCAGTAGTTCAAATACAAAGTGGACACAGTAGCAATTAAGAGCAAGTTTACGAAGCAAAGTACAGAAGTGGTTTGACTGTACTACTATACAGAGAAGAAAAAAGCCAAAGCTACAGGAAAAACACAGTTAGAATGCATTTTTTGTACTATGGACCACTGCAGTTATCTGAATGTAGAACACCCCCGGGTCTTTTCTTGCTACTGAAACACACAAGCATCTCTGATGGCACAGTGAATGGTCGGTCACTCATTGGTCGTACAATACTGAGAAAAGTGTGGGAACAAGAGGTATTTTCCAGATTAATCACGACACTTCCCTATCAAAATGCCACTAAAGCAAAAGTTTTACTTTAGTATCCCTTTCAGCTGTAGCATCAGTACTTCCTTACATCAATTACATAAGGTTAACAAATCCATAACTTTTTCATAAGAAACTTCAATGCTTCAAAGACTATTGTTTTTCAATTCACAGTTGCAAATATTTACATATTGAGAAAAATCCTTATTTGCTTTAGAGAAATTTCCACTACTTCCTAAAGATATTTCATTTAAAATTATCACTGTTGATTTGGCCCAGTCAATCTTTACTTCACAGTTTTATGTTTGTGTACGTAATACAGATTTGCCTTCATGATTTTCTGTTGTTCAAACTCAACTTTTACCCTATTGGCTGTTGAATTTTAAATAATTTTCTAGGCTGAATCCAAATGATTGCATTTTGGCAGTATTTTGTCTATTTTTTCTAATACAAGGGGAAAGGTTGCAGATCATTCAAGGGACAGCTAAACACTTCTGACAATTACATGTCCATGTATTAGAGAACAGATCGTGTGACTGTTTAAGTGACTATTTAACATCTTAACCATGTATTCAGTTTTTCTCAAAATCTGACAAAAACAACTAAACTGTATTTATTATGCTAAAAAACTGAATACAGGAATATTCACTGCAACACTTAAATAATTCTGCAACTGTACTTAGGAGCTCCCATTTTCAATATTATATATCAATTTACATCATACAATCCCCAAACTAAACCCTACATCATTCTGGTCTCACATTATACATTGTGCCAAGTAGTTAGTGAGCAAGACTGAACGTAACAGTGCAAGCAGTTTATCAGCTTACTTTTTAGTATCAATGTAATTAGTCCACCATTGTGATTCCATACCTACATCCTTGGTCAAACTTCCATCTTTTTCTAGACTTTAATTTTCACAGTAATCCTGCTTTCACTGGCATCTTAATCTCAAATACCAGGCATGGTAGAACCTGACATTTGTCCATATTTCTAATTCCTGTACTGGTGATCAGTCTCAACAACAAACATTTCCTTGTTAGAGCAACCAGCTAAGGACAAACCTTCACTTGAACCAATATGAAAGTGAAAGGGTTTTACGTGACCATTAAAAAGAAAATATTGATTTACTACTTTCTGTATCAAATGAAAATTTGCTGTATTTCCTGGTGGTTAAATAAATGATACCATGTTCACTCCGTTCCCTGGAAAGAGTTATTCATATCTTCATATGAATTCATATGAATTCTTCTTTAATGTTCTGGCAAAAAAGCTATACAACTCTGTTTCAGAAGATTACCTAACTTTGCAGCGATCGCAGGGTATGGGGGTTACATGGCTTAGCAGATGTAACTGCTACTGTTGCTAGCAGAGCAGGAACAGTTTATGGAGATCAGAGGCAGGAGATTACCAGAGAGGAAGGTCTCAAGACAACCCACAAATACTGAACTGGGCATGAGGGTCACTGCTAAGGCAGTTCCTTTGGCCGTGGTTGCAGATTCAACAGCCACTCTGGAAACTAGTACCATTTTTCTACAAAGGCAGCAAGCAACAGGGAGAAGAGGTGAGAGGGAGTCAGAGGTGGAGAATGGAGGAGGAAAAGGGGCCTCACAAGTAATCTCTTTATTTTGATTGATTTTATATTTTTTTTTAAAAACTCACGACTGCAGAGCAATTTTTATGTAAAATTCAAAGCCTAGGAAGGAAGGAAGTAATCTGCACTATAAAAATCTGATAATCTATTTCTATATGTTCAAACCTCCAAACAAATGCATTCCAAGCATTTCTAGCCATACCTTTAGCAAAGAAACAGGGCAAAGGAAAACTTAAATTGGCACATTCCAGGAAACCCACTATTTTTGCTTTGATGAAAGTGAACAAAAGATGAAAATTCATTTTAACCTCTGTGTTATAGATTTTTAACTTTTTTTTAAAATTATAAACACAAATAAAGCTTGAAAAACTTGACGTAAGTCAGTTTTCCTAGCATGAGCAGCTGTTGACTGTGTGTTTGAGATTTTCCCATGTCAAAAGTTTTTTTCAGAAATACTGAAGTGTCAAGATAATATGCATTTATAAAGCCAGAAAATATTTTTTGGTTAAATAAATAACCTAAAATCTTTACAAAATGTAACCTATTTACAAGTGTACAAATAAAAAGGCAGTATTTAATACCACTAAATTTCACTGCAATAGCCTTCCTGTTCTGGCTGCTTGTAGGCCCCAGACATTCCCCCCTTTCCCAGTATTGAATGAGACTTCAATTAATTTGACCATATCCCATACAAGGACCAGAACAAAAAAAAGAAAACCCAACATTTTTTCATCCCTTTACTAGTAAGCTGATTTCCTTTCCCCATTTTACTCCGCTATATTCCTCTTATCTAAGTAGTTCATCACAGCTGGCAAAAACAACTACCTTTGCCTCACTTTACTGGGACCCATAAAGCAAACTAGGAAGAGACTAAAATGTCTAAAGTTTTCTATAAATGTTTTTGGAAGATAAACAGTTTGAAGTAGATGCTGGATCTTCTAATCTTTTCCTATTTTCTAATCTCTTCCTGTCTTATGTTCATTCATTAAGTGGTCTTACAGAGAATACAGACTTCAACAAAATACTAACAGTAAGCACGACCACATGCACACACACACACACACTCCTTTTCCAGAGAAGAGAGTTTCAAACATCATTTGGGAGATAAATGGATTCTCTCTCCTTAGGGCAATATACAACTCATCATTCACAATGCAGAATGTTATTCTACCTTCTGTTATTCATTAGTACTAGAGATAAACTTGTTGTCTACTGTACAAGTGTACTAGGCAGACAAAACTGAGAATGGGTTATTTGCAACTTGGCTACAGAAGTTTGAAAATGATGGGATACTTCGCATTTATAAACAACAAACCGCCCTTCAGTATTACGGGAGCTCCCATATTCCTTCATTCTTGAACACTCAAAAATGGATTGTACAATTTTTAAAGTGGACTTCCTTGTACAGGAGTTACTCTTAACCCTTCTGCAGCATTTGGCTTTCAAGTCCTCCTAACAGAGGGAATAAGTCCCTGTGTTACAAAGGAATATAAGAAAATTGTGTTTGTTCGTTCATCTGGGCTCTGTCACAGGCCTTCAGAAATGTTTCATGTGTTTGTTACAGAGAGTAAGACACTGTAAAATTAAATGAAACATGAATCGTTGTTCTTGTGAGTGTATAGAGACTTCATATGATGTAAGATATGGAAACTATCCACTAATTTAATTTACATCAAATAAACCAAATGCATCCAGCTTCCTTTTGAATTAAGTTGCAAGTTACAATAAAAGGCATAAATTCTGTTCCCTAGTTTAATTTACAGTTAAAGCCATGTAAAAACTTACACTTTTTTCCTGCACTTAAGATGTCAGAATACAGATTCATATTTATTTCCTCCCATTACAGCAACAAAAATCATGATAGAACACATGCTCTTCATTTCACTGAAATTAAATGGACGTGAATGTAATTTTGTTACCTTTCTTGCAGTTGGTTTTTCCACCATGGTGCTATCACTGTCAGAATTTTCAACCTGAACTGCTTTTGTAGACCCAAATTTGGGCATTTTATAGCTGTTTAGCTAGCTGTATCTTCTATCAGTCGGTTCATGGTGTGTCTGAAAAACAAACAAACAACATTACATAAATATATACACTGCAGTGTCATTTCAGGACAAACGTTGTTACTGCAGATAGTAGCAGAGCTGAATAGTACCCCAAAATACAACCCCCAAAAAGATGATGACCAATGACACCTAACTTCCAAGCATCCCACACATCTGCAGCTCAAACCTTGGGGTGAAAACCCAAAAGGTCTAACATTGCTACTACCAGGGACAGTGCCATCAGAAAACCAAGTCAGTTGCTGAACTGTCTCATCCTTCTAACTTGCCTCTTTGGCAGACTTAACACTTTCAGGTATTTGATGGCTCATTGGTTCAGTATCTCGCTTCATTGTTTAGGTAATAAGACTGGGAAGATGCACAAGATCATTTCTAGCAACATTATGAAGAGAAATTAAGCTTTCTAGCCTGGGAAACTGAAATATTGTCTACCCAAAATATGATGAAAAGAAAGTCAAATCTTGATGATTTGCTACCCTTTCTTTCTGTTGGAACAAGAGATACATATTAGAAGAAAAATCTTCTAAAGCTTAGACCAGGAACTAGAAACCTTAATTTCCAATGTCTAGCAAATTAATTACATAAGTCATCGCTCTATATATATGTATATAAAGCTCTAAGAGCTCTGTGGTGTTTCATCTCCAGGGTACACCATATAAGTGTCATTACAGACTCACATAATGGAAGAGGTCTGACTTGCCTCTTCCACAGAATGAGAGCCACTCTTCTTTTAAGAGTGCCTGAGAAGAAAGATCAAGTGAAAAGTAAAACTACATTTGACATCACTTCAAAGCTGGTGACGGTTTTATGGGTCTTTTTGAATTCATGTCTAATATTACAAATATTTATGTGATCACAGTAATTGCAGTAATCTTATGCCTCAGCTAGATGTCGTTTCAGGTGTGACATTTCTATTGTTGCTTTACAGTTAAGATTTTGGGATCATCACATAGCAAACTCGCTGCTGTTATAGGACCAGGGCCACTGTTTTGGTTTGGCACAGGTAACTGACAACAGAGACTGGTATTTTTAATTTGGCAGATGACTGAGAAAAAACTGTTTTGCAGACTAGAGCTGACACATAAAACTTGCATATTCAAGCAAATTTCTACACACCACCCACCCATCCATCCATCCCCCACAAGACCTGAACTATGGGAAATTCCCTTAGAGAATACTTGGCTAAGATTAATACAAAAATAAGATTGCATACAACAAAGTAACATCTTACTTTCTTATTCTTCCAGAACAGGAGGGGAAGAACAAAAGGGGAAGAAAAGTTCAAAATGCTCAATCCTGAAGTCAGAAAATTAGGAAATGCTGCACTAAGGTCGGCTCTTTTTCTCCCTTTCCCCCACACCTGAGGTTTGGGTTTGGGGGTTTTTTTGGTTTTGTTTCTTTTTTTTTTAACATTAACCACAAGCTTATGAAAAGAGGAAGAGCTTAATTCTAAACTGTCTCACATACAATAACTTCAATCTTGTCTCCACTATGATACAAGATACAATATTGTGAAATTCCTACTGTTCTACTCTTACCCAAGACAAAAGAAACATTAGCATATTCCCTTCATTTATGTAGTGTCAATAGGATGTATGCAGCCCTACTGATACAGAAAGTAATTGTTGATTTTTAATGGACATCAAAGCACATGGTTATTTGCCTTTTTATTTCCTTTTTGTAACAGTTGCAGGAACAAAAAAGGTTATTGGTGCAATGGAGAGTACTCCAGAATGAGTTTCCTGTCGTTTACAAAAACATTTCTTAATCCTAAAAGAAGCAACAAGTTAGTATCTTCACAGATGACTACTGTGCCGATTACACCAGAGTATTACCACAGCAGCAAGCATCTCTGTCATAAAACTGCTTTTGATTAGTTAGCCTCTCAAATCCTAAGTTTCATTTGTAACAATCGTCATTGTATATATCATCAAGATCAACATGTGAAAGTTATCTTTATTATTTTAATCAAAGTATTTCTCACTGCACATGCTGCTGTTTTCTTTCTTTTTTTCTGCTATTTGACTCCCTAAAACTACCTCCATTCCTGCTTTGCTTCTCTTCCTTTCCTGGTTTGCCATGCCATTCCCTATACCTTTCTGGTACTGACAGTAAGGAGCCCAACTTCATGAGCTTAGTGAAATTTATTAGCTTAGGCTTGCTCCATTCTTCTTATTTGCCTCACCAGTAAGGGCTAAACCACAATAACTGAACAAGAGTTCCTCCTTCACAAAAGGCCCAGCCTCCCTGCATGTCCTTTCAAGTCTTACTGAAGAGAAATAGTTTATTTTTAAAAATGGTAGACCAAAAAAAAATTTCAAGTTACAGGTATTGTATAGGGGTAAGAGGATGATGAAAACATTTTCAAAATAAATTTAAATTAAAGGTATTTTTAAATAATATAGTTAGCACAAATCTAAGTAAATACATCAATGTAAGTAAATGAAATGACAACAGCATAGGATGTTTCCATTTTCTTACACACATGATCAAAATTAAATGCGAATTCATTCAATTGTTGACCCCAAGTCAATTATGTTTGAAGAGAAAACTGCTTGTAAGTACACTAAAATTGAGTATCACATACTGGATTATTAAATACTTCAAATATTTGAGAAAAAAAAATTCATAAAGGGTAGATTTTTTTATTTCATAAGATACCACTTACGGTCCAGAAATGTAAGCAAACTGTTCAACCCATGATCACATAATATATATTACAATAAAATTCTGAAGAAGTGATTTTACCGACATTTTAACTTTATTTCTGTTTGCCTGCAGTTAAGTGCCATTTCAACTCATGCTCTGAATACAGTCAACAAACATTTGTGTTCAAAGTGAAAATGTAGAACATTATTAGCAGGTTCTTCCAGGGAAACCTAGATCTGTCTGCTTTGAGTTTCATTCAGGGTTGTTTCTAATGCAATTACTGGTTTATTAGGCAGTCTTGATGGCATATTTCAAATCACCAGAACCCTAAATTAAAAGTTACAACTCTTTACATTCAAATTATTCTCCTCTGTCACAACAAGCAGCACCATCACTTTTCATCTGACAAACAGGCACAGCTCTGTTTTTTTCTTTACCAAACTCATCTACTTCATGCTTTCAATAAAACAAACAATCTGCTTCCTACTAAAGAACTTCTCTGCATGTAACAAAATCAGATATTCTGATTTTATGTTTGGACGTCTTTCCTGTACATTCATTATCAGTTATCAATGTCCTATTATTTGAAATACTGTTAAACTTTTCTCTCATTTTTTATCTAAAGGAACTAAAAATCTCTATTTTCTCCTTAAAGTAACAAAGGTATGCATTTTGACAGTTCTACACGCAGTGATATAAAAAGCTAGGATTATTTCATTAAAAAACCCACCCCAAAAACCAAACAAAAAACCCCAAACAACCACCAAAATTTCAGATATAGCTAGTTACAGAAAATTAGGCATATAATAAATCTCTAATACAAACAAGTTACTGTATTAATTTGTATAAGCTTGCATTTAGCACTAATGAAAGGGCATGCCTTCACCTATGTAAAAAAAACCAGAATTCATGCAGTACTCGAACAGTGCTGCTGCCACTGTTATTCAATCCCTTTATATGAGTTTTTGTTTTCAGCCCAGTCCCCTGGGAAACTGAGGCCCATGTGTTTGTTACATGCATATGTATGATTCACCAATGACTTTCAAGCCTTTCAAATTTTCTTTAAATTTGACAGCAGAGAAAAGTTTTCATATATATTAAGCACTCACAAATTTCATGGAAGAAAGTGGCTGGTGGATAATAATGATGATAATGATAACAATAACAACAATAATAGTAATAGTCATTGTTTTCCCCAAGGGAGTTTGAATATGAGCTTCATGCCATATTGCATGTAAGAAAACTCCACCCAAGATGGCCGTTACAAACCACTTTCCTTCTTTTCCCATAGTCAACAGGTGAAGTTTCTGTTGAGACCTGCAACGTTACCACAGTCAATCAACCATGAGACATAAAACTGTAAGAAATTAAGCATCACTAGCTCTGGCGCTCAGAGAACGACTTGCTTCCTTTCTGGTTTACAATGCATGCTTACCTTCTTATTCCTGCATGTCTTCCCCATAACACATGCAGCAAAACATTACACAATGCTTAGGGAAGGTTTTCTTTGGTAGCCCTGTTGTACAGTCCATCTTGAAGGTTAGCTGACTGCTATTATAGCAAATCAATGGGGCACAAGACTGAACTTTTATGAGAATATTAGTAGTCAATGGGTTAATTCCAAAGATATTGCATTTATCCTTGAGCTCTAGAATGTGTTTGCATTTTAAAAGCAGAGGATCTAGCATAAGGCAACCTTCTCAACTACCTCTGTTCTTCTATATTTCCCATATCTTATTTCATCTGCGGAGAAAAAAAAAAAGGAACACCCCCCCCCAAAAAAAAAAAAAAAAACATGAAGAAAAATATCCCTCTCTTCCAACAGGGATTTACTCCAGACAGGGAAACAGTGAATCGACTGTACAAAATTTCTGCTATAAATATTTGACAGGAGTACTTCAGAATGTTTTGCTAAAATTAAACTTATGAAAATGACAGCTAAGACTCCATCTACTTTAGCAGGAAGTACAGAATTATCAAGAGCAGATCTGTAGAGTGGAACAGCTGGTAACAAAAACTCAGAATTTACCCTAGTCATATTTAGCAGTTTTGCTCTGGACTATTTCTAGTGCCATCCCATGTACTAAACACACATTAAAGGTTGGAGAACATTCAGCACATTCCTGAACACATCTCTCAGATTAAAACAGGAGGAATCAAGCTCTGGAGCCACTGCATAGAGCAAGCTGAAATACAGTGAGGAGAAATAAGGATAGTCACTCTAAAGGTATGTTCCTGATTCAAACTAAGACACTGACATTGCTTTCCTCATCGTGACCTCCTCCCTCCTACGCCCAAGACTTCGTCTCCTCCAATTTTATTTAGAAATTACTGGTATGCTCTAGCTCTCAAAACTATTAAGGGTCTATTATGGAAAGGAAAAAAGAAGTTGGTGGATGAGTATGAGAGACGTCTAAGAACAGCTGAACTGAGGGAAAGGCAGGCAAAAGCCAACATTACATATTCTGTTCAGAGAAAGCCAGCTGGCCAACCCGTATGTACATATTGGCTAATTAAGAAATATGTAGGTAGCTCACGCCTAGCCATGCCAAATGTTATCTGTATTCTGGTGGGAGTGTCAAAGGCAGCTGAGGTTAATGCACTGACAGAAAGTGAATGGGTATAGTACAAAGGACCAAAATCCACAGAAAACTGGGCTTTTTAAATACTGTAAGGAGCACAGTTTAAGCAAAAAGATGTTCATTTAACTAAGTTTAACACTCTGGGTTCTTTTTTCTTCTTATCAGAAAAGTGCAAATTACTTCAGTATTTTATTTCACAATAAAAGCACCCTTCAGCAAACAAATTAGAGAAGTGATTTCTTTCCACAAGAAAGGATAACAAACTGTAGCATTATTAGTGCAAAATGAAATGTTGTGATGGGAGATGTAGCGGCATTGTCAATTTTTTTTTTTCTTCTTTCAGAAGTCAGTGCTTCTATACAGGTAGTTACTCAAGCATAACCTACTGCTATACATGTTCAGACTGCAACATGTGTTACCAGATCAGCATCTACCTTTTCACCTACAGTGTTCAGTAAGAAAAAAGGGCTCAAGATGGAACAAAAGGTTATTTGGGATATTTTGGCTACAGGCTGGGGACACACTAAGAGGCATAAGACCAGGAATTTGGGACTGTAGGGAAAGAGACCATTCACGTACAACACGCAGTAGGAGGGTAGCAAAGTCCAGTAGTACAGAGCTAGGCTTTTCTGGCTTGGGAATTTAAACACCATATGTATAAAAGGAACATCTACATTTTTACCTGGTATTTCCCACACAGAAGTATGCCTGTGAGGAGTAAAGCTTCAGATTAGCTAAACGAGAGAATGTGACTGTGATGAGGAAGCAGCAGAGAGAGAAACTTGAATGGACAGGTAAGAATGGATTGTGCTATGGACAAAAGCACAAGAGACTCCATGATCAACACACAAGAACTTTTGCCCCAGAACATGGGGCACAAACCAAAATTCTTTAGTTCTGCCATTTCTGTGGCCCATCCTTTTAGTTTTAATGGAGAATGACAAGCTTACTACTGCAGTCAGTTTTCCATTAGCTCCTTGTACAGACATACTTACAGAAATGAAGTCTTAAACACTGCTGCTGTCTCAGAATAAAAATGATGGTAAAGGATGGGACATTACCCAGGGCATGCACTTAAAAATCTCATTAGAACATTATACAAAATACTGTTCTGAAATGTCAAAATTTTGGAGTTACTGTAGCCACAAAAATACTACTCCTTGTACCAAGGTCTTCACTGCAGAGGACTGTATAAACAGAGATACTCTATAACAATTGCAGCAGTTTATTTGATCTTTACAAGGAAGACAATGAAAGGGCTATTAAAGGCTTCATTTGAGCAAAAATAGTTTTAGTTTTCTTGTGCAGAGTCTTATGAAAACAGCATTACATGAATCCCCCAAAAAAACTTCCTCCCAATCATTTAGCAACCAGGGGTACTGCTGGAGTCCAGCATGCATGTTATTGCTAAGTAGGATTACTGAACAACTTAACTTCCAGGGTACTAAAGTCAAAGTAGAATGGGTAGGAGATCTATATAAAAAGCCTTTTTTTTCCAAAAACTGATAATACATTAGACATATGCAGCTATAATGGACTAAATATAAACTGCAGCACATCCCTACTGGCAAGCCTGCTTCCTGCTGCAGGCTAGAAGCGTATTGTCCTTTACAAGTTTAAAGGAAAACACATTTTGCATAAGAAAACATGAAATAGGAGGCTATTTCTGTATGTTATCCTATTTAGACTAGATTTTTACCATCACTACTTCCTTGACGTGGTGTACACTAAAATACCATCAAATACAATGAACAGAACAATTTACCAGGCACTTTTTGCCCTGCACTCCATGGTGTCTCATTGTACTTGCAATTCAATTCTCTAGCAGTAACCAGCAAACAAATTAGTAAATACTACTGGCTTTAGGTAGCACACCAATTTAGTATGCTGGAGAGAACAGTGTCTGAATGATACATGCAGTGGCTTTTACAGATGAAAGGTGACAAGAACATTTTTATATGGAAAATATTCACAAGCTCTTTTCACACGATTGCAACAGTTCAGTTCATGCAGATTCCAGTGTCAGAGTTATGATGAAAGAACTGAGCTCCAACACAGTCTCAAACTAACAGCGCCTGAGGTAACAGCCTGTTGCGGTATTAAGTGCAAATGCAGTACCCAGCATGGACATGAGTCACAAATTTGGCAGATTTTGCAGCATTTGACGATTAAAATATGACACAACACTTTTGGTCCAGAAGTGAGGAATTCTTTTTTATTATAATTTTCCTTTAAGATCTGCACAATACTTGAGATGACTTTGTGGCTAGAACATGTAACACTAAGATCTACTCCTTTCTTCACTATACCTATCGTGCAACCTCAGAAAAAGTGCCTTACCTCTCCCCTGAAGCAATTCCCCCTACCAGATTTTAGAAGAAAACGAAACAACAGCCTAACATAAACACACCTTTCAGAAATATATGCCATGAGATAACTTGCGTATGTGTATTTCATAGCCTCCTCAGATCCTAGCTAATGTATGGAATGGACTACTAGACTTGCTGTCCTATCAGAGAGTATTTCTACATTTTAATTTTAAATGTTTAGATACTTGAGATACAAACATATAAGGATCACACAGATTCTTCTGTAATAAGAAAAATAAAATCTTTGAACCCCATTTTATAAAGGTGTCCTTGAACAGTGAAATAGGAATGGGCAGTGACTACTCATAATCTCCAGAACAGCTTTTAATATACTCTGAAGTACCTACTCATCACATGCCAGACTACACTACACAGGACTAGGATGAAGTCCCTAAAAAACAGCTGACACTCAGGCAGCAAGAAAGATTTTCCAATACTTCAGCTGGAACTCACCACTACTTGCTACCAAAATAAAGGACGTATCTCATAGTCTAGGAATTTCTACTAGGAAGAGCAAAAAAATCAGAAGACTTACAACTCTTTCCTATGCAGAAAACAAACAAGACTCTGTGGGGATTTTGTTGCACTTGCCTATATAGGACTTTGGGCTCCTACCCAGAACACCTTCAAACCACTGTTTTAAGGGCCCGAGTTTACCGGTGCTTGGTTTCAAGTGCCAAGTTCCATATATTTCACAATACTCTTCAATTTATTTTCCATGCTAATAGTAGCACCTAGATTTGTCAATCTCTTTCTAACAAATACGCTCTATTAAAGAGCATGACTGAATCTGTAGTTTTCTGACTGAATTTTAGTAAGGTGCTTTTTTACACACACACACACGCTTACCAACGAGCACAAGGACTTCATTGCTCATAGAATTAAAGAATAGTTGAGGTTAAGGGACATCTGGAGGTCATCTAAGTCCCTCAGTTATCTAGTCAGTCAGACATTTTCAGCTGTCGTTGTACCTTACATAGACCAGGTGGAGTTTGTTACTTGATAAGGAAAAAAAAACAGTACAGAAACCATGGAAAATACAAACCTTCCTATTCTTGACTAACTGTAGGCACCTATAAATCATGCAGCAGTGTTTTACAAGCAGCACACTGTGGAATAAGACAAAAACTTCGGCCCAAAATTTCATTTACAAAATCTTACTTACTGATTGAAAATAACACACACCAATATGCCTCTAAGATGTGTTGCATGGATTGACTTGAATTTTAAAGGTACTACTGGTTTATAAATTACAGATAGATCATGCTTCAATAACAGCTGTATCTGAGCAAGAGATGGCTCCTCTTCCATGTCACAGCTCATCATCAGAAATACACCTGCACTTCTTTCTGTAATGTTTTCTCACAACTACACTTAAAATAAATGTCAAACAACTAAGGACTGAAACTCTTATTGGAGTAGCGTTGGACATTTCTCACCTCACACACTTTCAACTATATCTGCAAAATCTACCTGTCAGAATGAAATCAACACACTGGCACTGATTTGCTTCTTAAAGTAAAAACAAAACAAGACAAAACAAATAAGATTTTTAGGGTATCTTACAACTCTGATTTTATTTATACTTCCTTGATCATGATCAAGCAATATATTCATTTGCTGAACATTCCTTTCAAGCTAGTTTAGTCCTTAATGCTCCTGCTGAAATGTTCAAGTAGCACTAAAGGCAAAAAGTGGACTTCAACTTTCTGAGATCGTTCTTGCTACTGGCAAGAGCAAATTCTCATAGCAAGTGAAGAAACTTGCTTCTGTCGCTGTGTGAAAATTTTTTGACAACGTGGTGAAGTTCTGAGGAATCACTGACCAGAAACGTACGCAGCAAGTGGCTTCACTTGCTTCCAAAGAATTTATTTGTCACTCATACCACAATTCCCTGCTATTTCAGCTTGCCTTGATTTCTACCTTCTTAAAGAGAAGGGAATGTCTACGACACTTTTTTTTTTTTTTTTAATTTTACAAAACATCCTAAATAAAAAGGAGGACCTATCCTGGACAACACCACACAACTTACTATTCATAAATCAAAACTGGGAATAATAAGGCTTAGATGACTCCTCCCTTCACAGACATTACTGTGAATACAATACTGCTGGAAGATGAGAATGCATTATTTCTTTCATTTTACAGATGGCAACTTAAGTTCACAGAAATAATGAAGTCAGGAGTTTGACCAATTTGCCATATCTATAACACATTATGGACTTTATTTTTCAGATTATTTCACATTATACAGTACCTTACACTTGGTTAGAGCATAGCTACTAGAGACTTCAGTTTCCACTTCTGCAAGCAACAATTCTTCCCTACACTGCTGAAGGAAAAATGTGAAACAGTCTCAAAGCAGTTATCCGCAAGCAAGGAAAACAGTTGGCAAATGCTCATAAAAAGCCTGTATCTTACGCAAATTCCAAAACAGACTGAAATTTGGTAATTTTCAGGGTCAGTATTCATCTTTCTTCAACATGGGACCCTCTTTTCTCTTCCCGCAACCTCCTCCTTAGAGAACTTATACCAACTCCTGCAATAAGACTCCTCTTGGAGCAGTATCCTGGACTACACAATTGTAATTTATCCCCAGAGATCCATCCTGCTCATTACTTAAAGTGAAGTCCCAATCAAAACCCATCAACTCGTGATCCCACCCTGCTATCTGCAGAAAGGCAAATGAGCAGTGCTACTCTAATATATGGCAGATGGCATTTCTGATGCAGCAGAATATAAAGGTTAGTGACACTGTAGTATACAGCAAGAAGGCATGCAAATACAGACAAGAAGCACTCGTTTCACTTCTTTTGCAACACATTCCCATTCCCTTCCTTTACTTTCTCTAAAGTTTCCAGTCTCAAACAGATTCTGAGATCCTCCCACTGCAAATGTCATTCCACACATCAAGATTATGAAGTCAAAGCAGTTTGTTGGTATCAGACTTCTAAACTCACATGGAATTAATTACTGTTTATCTTGCCAAGGCACTGAAAAAAAAAAAAAATCATAAAAACTAACATTTTGTCAAAGTATCCTTACAGGTGCTATGCCAAACAATCAAGTCTTGCTTGGCATATAAGAGCTAAAAATTATTAACAGAACATGACAGAGGAAAAGAAACAAAAGGATCCCAGCTATCTATAAGTGACCTTTAATGTTCTTCCACATAGATAACTGAACATGGAAAAACTGAAGAAAATGAGTGTGCTAGGCTCTACTTCTACTTTAACACCTCACAGTAGTATACTAAAGTCCAAGTATCTAAAAAGGTGTCACTTTCAGAGGACAGGACACTCTCAAAGAATCAATTAGATTAATGGACCCAAAACCTGGGTAAACCTATCTGTATCAAGCCCCATGCAAAAGACCACACCAAAAGACTGACTCCAAAAGACCCTGTAAGGTGCTGAGAAAAGGTATGAAACAAAATAAGTAGGGAGGGCATGAATTCTTTCCCAGTTGACTAGAACATCTCCCAGGACACTGAACTCCTTCCTTTTTTTTTTTTTAAAGTGACTTTTTTTTTTTTTTTTTAAGATGCTATGGGAATCAATTTGTTTACATAATGTGGTTTAGGGTGAAAAACAATGTTGACAAACATGGCCTAAACTGACAGGGTGCCACAACCCTGAAAACAGGCGAGTAGGGAAGATGGCACTTGGCAACCTGGGATCCTCAAATAAGATTTGATATAAACAGACAGCTGCAACGGGGAAACATTGAATGAGAAGGTACCTGAAGGAACAAAAAGTAAGATCAAATACTATGATCTCTTCACTTTTCTTTTTGAACAGAAATAGTTTCACAAGTCTGAAATCCTAAATGTTGGTTGTTTAATAAAATAAACACACAGGGACAAGAACTGTCTTTACAACAGGTACTCTCTGATTTACACCTCAATCATACAGATGTTTGCATTTAGAATAAACTTTCAGAACAGAAGTCCTACCAGCTTAAGATTACGGAATTATCCATTATTTCAGAGAAGTCTTTGGAGGGCTGTGGGCTTGCTTAATAGTGAAGCATGTGGACTGGATACATACATTATAAACGAACTTGCAAAAACATAGCCTTAATTAATAATTTTCACAACGGGATTGGAAAAATGATAGTTTTTCTGGAAAAGCATAAAACAGTAGGACATTTGATATCACAATGGCATCCCAGATTGTACAAGAATGGCAGAATCTTCATCAATAAGCCAGTATTATCTTGCAAAAAAGGAAGATCATTCTATTACCACTATCTATTTTCTCATATAATTTCCTCTTAATACCCAAGAAAAGTGCTGCATTCCAAGCATTTAAATTAATATTTTATGACAAAACTAATTTTACATTAAACGGCTTAAATTACCAAAGCTGAAAGTTTGTGGCACTTGCATTACATAAACCAGATGGCATTTTTATCAGAGAATGGTTAGGAATTATTTAAAAGCAGAAAATCCTCCCTGATTCCAAGAGACTTGTGTTGAAGCTTCTTTTTATGCATATAGGTACACATCCCCTGCCCCAAATTGGGAGGGACAAGACATAAGAAACAAACGTTTAAATATAGGGTTATCTCCTGGCATTAGCAACAAACAGAAACAAACAAACAAAAGCATTGCCTTTCCCCAAAATAGTGATAAACCTGCCTTCCAGAACTCAGACATCGACACCTATTTCAGTGTGGCAGGAATGGCTCCCACAAAGGTGACAAGGGGCATCATTCCTTCTGAAACACATATACTATTTCTACAGCATTCCTCCATATGGGCTATTAAGGAACAGCAACCAGTACCAGAATACAGTATGAATCTGAAGGATGTTTGTCAGTATTGTCTTATCTCAAGTGCATTTCTCTACTCTCAGATTAACCCTTTGTCTTTTCATGGAAGATAATAGAATTATTGTTTTTACATATGGCTGGCTGTTCTACAAGGAAGCACTGGAAAGAAACAAACAGAATGATGAGGGTACAAATACAACTGGTTGAATAAATAATTGTTTTTCTCCTTGAAAGGAATTCTGCAATATCAAAAATATTATTAAGTTTCTTTTCAGACATTATTAATGTTCAAATGATAATTTCTGAAGAAATACTCTTATTAATATTTATGCTTCAGCTACTTTTCATATTTCTCCTTTGGCAGTAGAAAATAAGGTTGTTTCACTTTCAGTTTCTCACTCACAAGCTTACTCTGAGTTGCAGGCACTGGAAGAGACCTTAAGTTCTAGCACAAACAACGTAGAGAAGACATAGATGTACTTGTCTTTCTAAAAAAAAAATATGATAAACTGCAGTTTTAATAAGCAAATGAAGCACAAAGAAGTCTTACTTATGCAACTAGTGTCATTTAAATTAAAAAAAAAAAAGACTTAAGAACCTGTATAGCAGAACTTAGAACGCACTACAGCTTTACAAGACTACCACACACAGGCAGTACAAGAAGAATGCATCCTTTGACTATTAAAAATAAAATTAGTCAGGAAAAACACATTACCTACAACACTTGGAAAAAAGTTCTATTCCACATTTGAAAGAAAAAAACAGTTTTACAATTTACCATGCCTTCAGCAACAGGTTAAGCAAGGAATCCCAACAGACTAACTAAAATTAGAACTTAACATTTTGCTCACACTACCGGGGTGAATTCCAGGTTCAACTGGTCTTGACTATAAGCAATCTGCTCTAGCTGACCCTGCTCTAAGCAGGGGGTGGACTAGATGACCTCCAGAGGTGCCTTCTGATCTCAACTAGTCTATGATTCTATTCCATGAATTAGAAATGCAGATGTTCTTTACCTCAGCAGCAGCATGTCTACTGGCAGTTCTCTCCTCTTGCTGATACGTTCACCATATGAAAAGGTTTAAGTCTTCTATATTCTTCAGCAACTCATGCTATGTAGTCAGGACAGCATTTATTCTAACAAAGACTTAAACAGGTGGCTAGAAGAACCTGTGTAGCTTGTAAGTACTGATGTCACACTCAAATCATATCATTAAGACAGCTGCATAGAATACAAACATCATATTCCTACTTAGGGACATACCTAGCTGTTGAAACAAACATTTACATGGAAAAACAACCTCACCTCTTTACTCTGAGGATAAGACATACATAAGCTTCCAGAGTGCCTGAAGGGATGCCCCTTTATTCTGGATATCCTCTCAAAATAAAGGAGGTTCTTGGTCCTATAAAGAGGAAAGCTATTCTGGGAAAGAAAAGAAAGTGTCATGCTTGCCCAAGAACTCTGGCTCTTAGGAGCCAAAGACTCTTACTGCAAATTCCATTAGTCCTCCCTTTTAATCTACATGTCTAAAAACTTTTATGTTCACACGTGCTTCCTCTTGAGTCTTTTTTAGGATGAGCTACGGGTTCAAAGGAAGCACCTGCACAGATGTTTAGCATAACATGATACTTTAAGCTAAATGGAGAAGTGGAATTGTAAACTTCAGTTTTGATCTACTGGTTATTCCTTAAAGATGTAACTAAGTAGATCTTTGTCAACTAAGAAAGACTATTCCATTAGCAGAGTGCCTACCAAAGACAAACTTAAAAGCCTTTCTATCGGTACTTTGCCAAACTTAAGACAAGCAAGCCTATTGCCAATTAAGATGAAATTCCTTCTACAGGAATCTACATCCCCCCTGGAAACCTTCTAAAGATCTGCAAGACAAGAGATTTCAAATCTACTCTATACACTATTACTAGAACCTCAGTAATTTCTATGTAAATCTTCATAAGCTAATGATAATTTGCCAACCTGAAAACAAGAAAACCCACAACTTATCTGCAGCACTGCAGAAGGAACATAACCTAAAAACATGCAAACGCTCTTCACAGGATAAAAGCAGATGAACTGCCAACACCTACTCACAGTCCTTCAACTTTAGCAGGATTCACTGTGGGTAAAAGAGTGTGCTTGAGTGCTACCGTTCATGAGTAAGACCTAAAGTAGCAGATGCTGGGAAAAAAGCAAGCTTCTGAGTAGGCTTACTTACAGGTCTCCAACTGGTTCAGAGGGTTTTGTCCTGGCTAAATTGTGAAGACATGCAAAATATTCAACTGCCTTTGTTGCCACCTCTTGGCCATCACCACATATCACAAAAGTAGCAGAAAAAAATCATATGCCAGTTCCTTTATGGAAATAACTTCTCTTTGGGGGAAAAGAGATAGTGAGGGAACACATGAAGTGGAAGCAGAGAACAGAGAATAACCAGAATAGTTTGCATACAAGTATAACTATTTAGAGCTGTAAAACTAGTGAGTACTGCAATTAACCTTCATTAATGTTTTACTACCTCATCTGGAGAATCGAAGGGACTAGAAAGCAAAGAACCAGTTATTTTCAAGACAAAAGACTATATGTTTATTATATTTAAAAAGGGTAATAGTTGTCAAGACACCTGTCCCTCCTTGAAGTCAGAAAACGAATGGATTACCATTATCCACACTGGAAAGAGAATATCACTAAATGAACTTTCCATTTTCCCTTTACCATTGAACCGTAGTAAGAACCCCAATTAGTAGGTTGCTGAACAGTGCAGAGCACCACAGAAAGTTGATTTCTCTCAGTTAAGAGTTCTTTGTTGCACACAATCTTGAAGCAAACATAAACAAGAGGAAAATATTTCCATGAACTGGCTAAGGAAGCTATCTATCTATCAGAGCTTGAAAAGTTTCAAAAGCCAGACACCTATTAAGTAGGACTAATACAAAAGGCTTTGAAAGAGAGAGGAAACTATAGGAAATGTCTTCACATAATTAAGCTCATTTCTGCTGTCATCAAGCAATGGAACCTTCTAAGATTTCTACTGCAACAGTACTCCTGGAAATGCAAAGTGTTATTTGGTTTGTGTTGCATTTAATACCTTCTGAAGCTCAGAGAGGAGGAAAAAGTGCTTTCTACCTCTGGTGGTTTTTCCACCTCATGAATGCAAGACACAGGACAAGAATAAAGTCATTCCAATATTCTCCATCTCTACCAGGCTACTGGCAAGTAGAAAGCACATGACAAGAGCAGGGAAGTCTTCCTCCTCTGCTTGCATTTTTACTTTTTGCCTCTAATACAGCTCATAATTCTGTCTCTAACATTGCTAATGGCTCTTCATAGCCTAAACTAGTGTAAAACCAATCCTCTTGTGATACTATCATTACCTAGTGCACTCCGAGTAGCAGACATGAAACCGAAGAGTTTATTCATTTGTTGCTTGCTAAAGATAAAAGCAGTTGCAGCAATATAAGGATGCTTTGTCAGATCCAGGGAGATAACCCAAAGTAAGCCAAGGCAAAGTCACACTCTCAAGGCTTCAAGTCTCTATTTAAATGAATATTTAGGTTTTATGCAAGGTGGCAATAAAGGTCCTCAACTACATAGTAAAGATACAAAGTATGGCTTCCCATGCTTATGGAGGAACTTCCTAAGACTTCTCTAGGTTCTGCAATAATAATGAACTGGTAAGAAAAAACCTAAAGTTAGCAGGGCTCTGACTTGTTATTCTGCTAATAAAACTATTCAGTGTCATAACAAAAAATGCAAGACAGAGTTTGTGCTAATATTTATTTCATACCATCTGTCGTTGGAGCCTAAGTAGAGTCTAATGATGTAGTTAAAAAAATATAGTCTGATTTGGAGACTAAATGACCAATCAACATTTATACTACTCCATCTGCAATAGAACATGGAGAAGAAGAAACAACAGTCACGCCCAGCCCACCTCTTCATAGGATAAGATCCAAAAAATGTCAGAATTAAGTTGTTCTGAGTGTGTATATTAACAGCGTGGTAGCAGGTTAATCAGTACATATTTTGTGACCAATAGTTTTTTCCAATTTTAAAGAGGACCAACTATGCTAGTCTTCCAGATAATTTCATCAGCCTAAGATCATCTAAATCAGTTCAACAAATAGAATTTGTTTTCATATATCTGTATGCCCAATACTGAAGAAGTTGTTCTAGCTCAGCCGTTTCTAGGTGACCGTATTTTCACCAAAAGGATACCCAGGACTTTTCCATCTAGTTAAGTTAAAGCTGCAACGGTTCATGGGGTTTGTAGCAATTTAAACAGACACCTAATGGTGCAAAGAAGCTGCTCTTTGAGACTATGTTTGATTGCCTCTAATTTAATAAACACAGGTATTCAATTTTCAGTATATGCTTTTAATCCTAAAGTAAGTGGTAACACAGTAGTACCACCTGCAACTAATACCAAACAAACATTGAAGCTTCATACAAGCACTCATTCAGCCTGCTTATTAAAAGACCTTTTCCTCAGAGAAGTTACCTGTTGTGCAAGCCTGCTAGAAGAAACCATAAATGAACTTAAGTTTGTTGCACAGAGCTTGCCTTCTTACACAACATCTGTCCTAAGCTTTGCCATCTGCAGTATTCAGAGTTCACAAATAATTTTGAATAATCCTCTGCGTGGGAGAAGAACAGACAAAGAGATGGCAACAGAAAGGCAGAAATCCTTATATCTGAAAGACTGAGCTGTCATCTTTGCAGAAGAACCAAAGACTCTCTGATCAACTGTCTGCACTCGGTGATTACTAGAGAAAAGCCAGGAAATTAAAAAAGGGACTCGCATACTGTACACCAAAAAACTGACATCACCGCAAGAATGCCACCACAGTCTTCTGGGTGCCGAGAAAAACATTGGCACTCCTTGATATTTTAGCTTACAAGACAAATACAGGAAAGTCGAAGTATTAAGAAGACGGGGGTGGGGGAAGACACAGATAGTCAATGGGTTTATCATTACCTTCCCAACGAAGTATTCTGCTATACCTCAAACCCTGAAATTTTATTTCAACAGTTTCTCAGGCTTGCACAGAAACCTACTGATTTCACACAAGGTGAGATTAAGGTCCCCAGCTGATCAAGTCACAAGGTTAGCCAAGAGTCTGAGTTTCCATCTGAAGATTGAAGAAAAGCATGTGACACCCAACATCTGCACAAGCCTCAAACAATAAGAACAGGTGAAATGCCCTGACATCTCACATCGTTTTGAAGATCTATTAATCTAGGGACAATTACCCACTGAACTATAGCAGAGAATTACAGTGGAAGAAGGAAAGAAACCACAGGATGCTTAGCTCTGCAGCTGCACAGCACCTGTGAGTACCTCACCATATGCCTACCTAGAGTAACTAAGATATGACAACCAAACTGCCATCAACTTGCATACTGAAAAACAGCAAAACCCTTGCTGCTTCAAAACTAGAGTAGAAGTGCCCCCACCTCCAAATCACAAAATGTCAATAACAGTGAATTATTTTAATAAAAGTTAAAGATTTCTTATAGACATTATGATCTCACCCTTTTCTAGCATTCCAAGATTGAACAGTTTTTTCCTGGAACTTAAGTACATTTGGACTGTTCCACATCTGTCTGATAGCTTTTCGTTCCTGTAAACATCACAACTTACTCACTTGTCTTCATTAAAGAGCTGCTTTATTCCATAAACTACCTTATAATTCAGAGGTATAAAATTCAGATTTTCCTCCACATTACATGGCCCGCAGAAGAAAGGCATAGAACACAGTGACAGTGTCCAGGCAATTTCCACAAGACGTCTAGCTGGTAATACTGATATTAAACGACTCATTTTGTTGGGGAATTTAAATTAAAAAAAAAAAAAAATTAACAATCCTTTCATTTCTTATCAGCTACACAGTCCTTAAAAAAAAAAAAAAAAAAAAAAGACTGAATAGTAGCAAAGGTACCTGGAGCGTCTGGCTAGAACTAGCATGAAGAACTGTGCAACTGAGCCTGGCATTCTCTCATTTCTTGTCCTTCCTTTGTTGCCTAGTGTCACCTGTGCTGTGCGAGTCACTGTGCTCCACCTCAGCAGCGGTTGCCTTGTACTGGCAGACCAAGCAGCTGAACGAATTATTCTGCAAAACAACCGGGCACCCTTCAGCATTTAACAGAAGACGCCAGAAACGCCTCACCCGCTCGCCCCAGGTCTCGGTTTGACGCGGGCAAGCTACCCCGGCGGGACGGCACGGCCGAAATCGGCGGAGCAACTCCCGAGGCTGCAGGGAGCTGCCGAAATTCCCGAAACGGAGGCGGGGAGGCGGGGCGTGAGTGCATGTGTGTGTACACCGCCATGCCGCGCTCCGCACCCGCGCCCCGGCTGCCCGTGCAGCCCCCGCCACCGCCCCCTCCCTCCCCACAGCCCCGGCCCTGCCTCCCGCCGGAACCACCGCCCCGGCCCCCCGCCACCGCCTCCCGGCCACAAGCGGGCCCCCCGCCGGACGGCGGGGCAGGGGCTGGGCAACGGCGGGCGAGAGGCGCGGCCGCCAGACGGTGACAGCGGCGGCCATGGCTCCCGCCGCGGCGCTGACAGGCTGACAGCGGAGAGCCGCTGCCCGCCGCCGCCGTGCCCCCCGCGCAGGACAGTGCGGCGACGGGCCCGCCGCCTCGCCGGGCTGGGCGGGGCAGGCGCGGTGCCCGCTGCTCGGGAGGGCAGGGCAGCGGTTACACCCCCCCCTCCGAGGCGGGCGTGAGGGCTTCCCCGGACGCCCGGCTGCCAGCCGCTCGGAGACAGGGGGGCGGCACGCCGCGGGCGCCGCGGTGGTGGGTGGGATCGGGGCTCCCCGCCGCGCACCGGGAGAGGGTGGGGAGGTGCGCTCCGGTCCTTACCTTCTCCCGAGAGCCAGCGGCGGGACGCGTCCTCCTCCTCCTTCTCCGGCCGCTTCCCCCTGCCTCTCTCCCGTGGCGGCGCGGCCGCGGGGATCCGACAGGGGAGCCGGTGCTACCCGCCGCCACCGGCGGTGCCCAGGGGCTCCGGCTCAGCCCCCGCTCCGGCCGCTGTGGCTGTCGGGTTTGAAAACACCCCTTCCCCGCCCGCTCTCTCCCCCCCAACCCTCCCTCCCTCTCACCCTGCGCTGCCGTTGTCGCTCCCCTCCCCCTTCCCAACGTCGCCGCTGGAGTAGAGCTCCGCGGAGCTCCCATTGGCCGCGCCCCGCCCACGTGGCCCTCACACAGGGCACGGGATGTGAGCGGGCAGGCGTTGCTGCGATCGTTACACCGTTCGGGAGGCGGCTGGGAAGGTGTGGGGGGAGGGGGGGGACAACGTCACTACACCGCTCCGCTCCCCGTCCCGAGGGAGAAGGGCAGGGACGCGCCCCCTCCGCCGGGCTCCTCGCTGCTGGGCGGGCAGAGCGGCTCGTCCCCCTGCGCGCGCCAACGACAGGGAATAACGGGCTCGCAGGGTGCCAGAGGACGGGGGGGGGGGCCGTGAGGGAAGAGGGTGGCGACGGGAGAACACGAGCAGTGCGCCGGCGCTGCCGCGCCCTTCTTGGCCTCGGCCGCTGGAACTTTCTGGAAGTAGTGGCGGCGGCTAGGCTGCAGCGCACCCGGTCGCGGGGTAGGGACGGGAGCCGACCTAGAGGCACCGGCACGATCCCACACCCACCCACCCCCCCCCTCCTCCGCCCCGGCCGCTGCACCTGTGGCGGCCGCTCCCTCCCCCGGGAGGGGTTTTCCGGCGGCGATGGCGCAGTGAGTTTTAACAGGCGGCGCAGTGCGCGTGCGCGATGGCGGCAGCGCCTCCAAGGGAGGCGGGTGCGGTGGGGCGCGAGCAGTAGCGGTCAAGGAAGGCTCGCTGCCCCCGCCGGGCGAGCGTCGTCTTTGCCGCCGAGCGTACGCGGTCACACAAGGGCTGAGAGGAGCGCTGCGTGCCTGCAGGCTGCAGTTAGAGGGCCCGCGGCTTTTGGGAGAGGCCCCTGGAGCCAGGTGGGTGTGGCGCGGTGCTGGAGAGCCCGGGGGGGGGGGGGGGAAGCCGTTCGCCTTCGGGGCACCCGCGTAGAGCGGCTGTGGGAGGAGGAGCCCGCCGCGTCTGGTGGCGCGCGCGGTCAGCGGTTCCGCGCCTCGCTTAGGCGGAGTCCTAGTCCGCAGCCGTCCCAGCGCTTCTTATCCCGGCGAGTGAAGGCAAAGAGCTGCAGGACCTTCTGCGGGAAGCATGCGACCCTTAGCCCTGCAGGCCGGCACCGCCTGCCGTTTGATGCTTGGGCCCGCTTCCAGGTTTCAAAACAAAACCCTGGGTTTTTAGGGTGTCTCGTTTGCACCAGTAAGCCAGACGTCATGTAAAGGCATCAAAAGGGGTTACAGAAGTAGACTGATGGTAGTCCTAGTTGCAACCTTAAAAATGGGTCATTCATCTGCATTTGTGAAAGGTTTTGCATCTGCTTATTAAAATAATATTACGTGGTAAGGCTTAAAGAATCTGTGTGGTTCTGTGTGTGTGTATTCTTGAATAATATTCTCCAGGTGCTAAAGATAGGTGGGCTGTCAGGTGCATTTTGAGGAGGCAGCTAAACAAAGCCCTTCCGTTTGATGTAGTCTTAATTGCCATGCTCAGCCTGCTACTGGATTACTTTGTTACTGCATAGAAAGCAAGAACTCCTTAATATTTACTACGCAAGTCAGAAAGGTGAATTTTTCAGAATTAAAAGATTAATTTGATTAAGACCATCCAATAGTGTGGACTTCCCCCATATTCTGATCTCCACCCATCATAAATCTTGAATACTTCCATGCTACACAACATCCTATTGTTTGGGCAAATTTCTCTCTCTTGCTTTCAGAAATCTTACCGTACAAATGCTGGTACAGATCATTTGTGTTGTAAAGCAACTGCCTGCCTTTTCATTTGATTCTGTTAGTGTACTGTGAGTACTGTCAGCTGACCAGGAGCAAGTATGCCAGCACCCGTCACCACTTAACAAAGGGAGTTGCATTCACTTCATATTCTTTCATGTCAGGTTGATTACAAAGGTCATCACTTGTGGTGGTGAGCAGATTGCAAACTATAGACCATCAGTATAAGTGAAGTAAGAACTGTTTCCCAAGGTAGAATATTTTTCCTTCACACAGTACTATATAGGGATGATACTGATAATTCACCCTCTAAAACATAACAGGCTACAGGTGTAGTACAGTGGTGTAATACTGCATTCTGGTTCTTGTGCATCAGCACGAGTAGTGTGCAGTTCCGAGATTTCATTGTGTGTTGGTAGGTGCTCACAGCCAGGAGCTGAGGTAACAGGGAAGGAGTCTCATGAGCAACACCTTCTGAAGTAGATACTAAGATTTGGTAATATCTAATAGTAACTAAAAAATAGGGTTCCTTAAGCCTTTTATAAGAACTACTGTTTGGACTAACAAAAATCAAGTGTCAGTTAATTGTTCATTGCTAACCCTACATTAACTTCTTCCCCTTGTCTCCAGAAGCCCCTCCCTTTTATATACAGTACAGCTGCAAAATGCTTTTGTAGCTGCTCTGTGTTGGTATGCGTAGTACTTCCCTTGATCTGCCCTCCCTAGTGAAACGTCAGCTGTGCGAACTACTGGTCTTAAGAAATGTGCATAGCATCTGGGTGAACTGTCTCATTGCTGAGTTCAATCTAGTAATTGAATAACTGAGAATTTCAAGACTGCAATACAAAAATAGTAAGAACTTTACCCTAAGAACTTGGAAAACATCATATTGGTGAAAGCATATGCACTAGCCTGTGGCAGGTCAGCTGCTGAGCCTGGCTACTGTACTGCACAGGTGGAACTGAACTTCATTGCTGCTTTCTATTTAATGACAGAACGTGGTTCCAGATAACATTTTTATAGTGGTGTGTGGAAGTCATAGAAATCCTTTCCATTATGCAACATTGAACACATCATTGGCTATCTAGTGGAGTTTCTCATTACTCTAGACTTTCTTCCATCTTTACCAAAGAACAACCACCACCCACACACTCAGTCCAGTGGATTCTTTGTGTGTCTTCAGCTTCCATGTTGTAAATCTCACTTCCTTTCCCAAGACTTTAGCTATTTTTCTTAAAATCTTCTCTAGGTAGTCTTATATTCCTCCCCAGTTAAAGGGTGTTCTTTTACTTATTTTTCTTCTGCTTTTACATTTGGAGAATTAATATAACACATGAATTCTTTCATTTTTCTCTCATTCAGGGAGAGGGGCAAACAAGACCACCAAAACCACAGCATGGGTTCTGTTACTGCTGCCTTTAAGGAATGTGTTGACTGTTGCTGTAGTTAACTCATTTTTCATTTAACTTGCCACCTGGCATTCTTACAATCCAAGATACTAACCAGTAGATTGAAACTGCAGAATTTTAAGTGTTTAATTATTTGACAGGTTAGTGTCAGCTGCCCAGAATTACTATTAGTAACCCTCTGCTATTGAGGATTGAGAATAATGGAAATTATGTCCTGTTAATATTTGTTGTCTAAAATATTCAATACTACCAGTAAAAGCAAGCACAGGGTAGTATCTGCAGCTATTCAAGAACAGAAAAGAGAACTTGGATATATTAATTCTTACACTATTCTGGAACTCTTCCATAATGATCACCTTGTTAAGCAGGACTGTAATGAGGATTATCATTGTGAAAGTAACTTTGTATATAGTAAACAACTACATGTAACAAATAGTGCAGAATCTGTATTTCTAGTTGAGACATTTGAAGTTTGAAATGTTCAAATTTGCACAAAACCTGAAGTAACAGAAGATGTGAATTTTTTCATTAATGATTTATCCTAATAAAATGATTGCCAAACTTTTTTGATGTAAAACCCAGGACCATAAAGCCTCATATAATTGATGAATGAAGTGGGTAAGATGAGAGAGAAAAGTAATGGTTCGTTGCTTATTTCTCTTCAAATATTTCAGTTCTATAGCTGCCTACAATATTCAACTTAACAATGGTGTATCAGATTTGTACCATGCAATAACGATAACGTCAGTTACCCTTTTCTAGTCAAGTGATTGGCAGACTGTTACATGTTGCATCAAAATGACTGACATAAGTCTGTGGAACATCACTAACCATCTTCAACAAATGGGAAACTGTTGAGATCCATGTTCTGCTCCTAAGACAGCAAGATTTTCACATACAGATGGAATGAACAGGGAGAAAAGCAGGACAAGGCAACAAATCCTCCTGTCCAGCTTTATTAATGGGAGGAGTCTGGCATTCTAGAGCTTTGTTTTTGTATGCCTCAGTTTCAAACATGGCAGGTCTAAAATCATGTTTCCCTTCAAGACAATTATGCAATCCTATCAGAGTTACATAAAAAAGTGAATAATTGTAGCACATGACAGTTCCACAATGCATGCAAAATCCTCATTTATATTCAATGTATAATTTAAAAATAGTTGCCTGCTTTCATACTAGGTTAGAATGAGGTAATCCTGTACAAACTAGAGTACGGCTTTGTTATAATTAAGCAAACAGCTTAGTTACAGACTGGTATATTAAAATGAGTCTCTCTGCATCAAAATGTAATATGCTATCTCATGTCTCTAGAGAAGTGCCACATAGTGCCAGATGCCTGGCCTGCTACAAGGTGTGTGGCTATTAGAAATACTGGAGTGACCTTTCAGAAGAGCATTCAGCAACTTTCAGTTACAGATATTTCAATCCATGTACTATTTTCTCATATGCATAGTGTTCCATAGCACTTATATAGAAGATTTTTTTTTTCATGCTTATTGGGTGACTGCTTCACTCATGACTTGTATTTATTTATCAATTTTCTTTTCCATTTGTATGCAATTCAGTGATTTCATTTTATAAATTTAGTAATGTAGAAGGGATAGCAAGTTTTACATACAAATGATATACGTATTTATCTTGCTCTTAGAACTACCAACAGTAACACTACTTGTTTAACAATACATCAAGGAACTTCAGAGAGCCTACTGAAATAAAGGTGGGGCACAGACAAACTCTATGAGATAATCATGGAGGAAAATCTGTAGATACAAAATTTGACTCAGAAGAGGGAGGTTAGTTTAAGGAAGTACTGTTAATCAGAATATCAAAACAAACTAAATATAGAATACAATATAAATAATATAATTAAGCTTCATCTATCACATTAATTGTGGTAAGAATGTAAGTTCCACAGCAGATTTTCGAAGAGGCAGACACAATATGGTCTCAGGTGACTGACATGTTCACATTTCCTAGTTTACATTGAAATGCATGTATATGTATATACATAAAGCATTTGCCATATTTTGCGAGCATATGTATTAAGTGACAATATGCAGTCATTTTTTTTAACTATCTTCATCTTTTTTCTATTAGGAGAAATACCTCAATTTCAGACAGATTATAAAAGTAGCCGATACACTGCAGTAAGGTCAAAGAAAGATGTGTCAATCAAATAACTAGTTTCACATATTACACTTAGCCATGTATTAAACTCTTGTGGTATATTCTGTCTTCCCCCAACTGCATACCTTGGCTGTATTGCATAAATTTGTACAGGAAGTGGTTTCTTGTTGCTGTTCACTTTTAGTGCAGTACTCCCACCATTTGGGTCAGGCTTGGGTTTTTTTGTAACATGATAAAAAGATACTTTTCACATTTTTCCTGGTCACTGAATGGGAATAAAGAGAGTTAGACTCAAGAAGAACCATTTACTGAACCTACCACATTTTTTACACAACACAGCTTGGATCACCTTTTGTGTTTGTTTGTTTGTTTGTTGTTTAATTGCAGTTAAAAGTAACATGCAATAAAGTTTTGTCAGATAATCTCCTTTCAGTTTGTTTCCTTGTGCATTTGCCAGACTTGTAATTCAGTCAGTTTTGTTGCTTCTCCAGTGAGTCACTTTACAGTCTACAGAATTACTTTTCTTAAGATCTAGAGTTATGCTTTGCAGTAGTTAAAACAGTGGTTAAGTTAGAATATCTAACTGCTGTTGCTTCCTTCGTTTTTTAGAAAAGTATTAGAATGTTCATCCCTTTACTGAGATTAAAGTTACTTTATTATTTTTCAGACAATTCATACTATATTACAAAAATCCTTAGAGGTCAGCTCGAACTCCAAAACCTGGTCCTTTGGGTGGTTCAGTCAGAGAAGTAAGGCCACCAGCCGGCTCACAAGAAAAACGTCCACTCCTGAAAAATGAAAGCATTTTTATTCATTGCTGGTATTGTTATAACCTCAGATACTGTTTAATCACTGGATAGAAGACAGTTACAAATCTAACTTAAGGCTTTTTTTTCTTTCATTCTTCACATTCATCCTTCAGAAATATGTGGTGCTACTCTAAAATCAAAAGGATTCCAAATTCAAGTAGTAACAAATAGTTTCATAACTGAAATGCAAGATAGGACCACTAGTTTTCTCTTTATTTAAAAGTTATGTTGATCCCAGTAATACCAAAAGCAGTATCTAATTTTTAGACTTACACTTTTGTTAAAGATGCTTCCCTGTGTTTGGAAACTATAATTGTTTTAAAGATTATTGTTCTTGTATTCAAAAAAATCATTATAGAAACTATATAGGAAGAGGTAACTGTTGTGGTTTAACCCCAGCTGGTAACTAAGCACCACACAGCCACTTACTCATTTTCCCCCCCCACCCCCTGGAGTGGGATGGGGGAGAGAAATGGGGGGGGGGAAGGTAAAACTTGTGGGTTGAGACAAGAACAGTTTAGTAGAACAGAAAGGAAGAAGCTAATAATGATGATAATAAAATTACAATAATAATAAAAGGACTGGAATATACAAAACAAGTGATGTGTAATGCAATTGCTCACCACTTGCTGACTGATGCCCAGTTAGTTCCTGAGCCACTCCCCCCCAGTTTATACACTGGGCATGATGTCACATGGTATAGAACATCCCTTTGGCCAGCTTGGGTCAGCTGCCCTGGCTGTGTCCCCTCCCAACTTCTTGTGCCCCTCCAGCCTTCTTGCTGGCTGGGCATGAGAAGCTGAAAAATCCTTGACTTAGGATAAACGCTGCTTAATAACGACTGAAAACATCAGTGTGTTATTAACATTATTCTCATACTGAACCCAAAACAACACTGTATCAGCTACTAGAAAGAAAATTAACTCTATCCCAGCTGAAACCAGGACAGTAACACACCCAAGTCAAATTAATTCCTCCATTCACACCAACATAGGTGTAGTTGCACTAACAAAGAACAGTGGGAAATAACAGGCAATAAGAGTTCAGAAATAACCCTTTCACAAACTTGTCATCTTCCTGGGTTTCATCAGAAATCAGAAAAAAAAAAATCAAACAGGCATTTGTTGATTTACATGATCTAGACAAAAAATGCCAACAGGTGATATCATTCACCTATTAAGTACTAAGCCAAATCAGAATTGACTTTTTCACATTTCATGCACATCCTCTCTAGTCAGTCATCAAGAAAATGACAATTCTTTTCTCAGTACTTTCAAGTTCTTTTTGGCTTTGAATATACAGAAAGGCACTGAATGCATGCCATTGTGTTCAGTAAACTAATGAATGCTTTTTAGCTGTAGGTTGTGAACTCCAAATCACTCGAACAGGAATAGAGTTTCTCAAAAGGATCAGCCTTCAAGTAGTTGGCCAGTATTATATCAATATAGCACACCTTGGGCCAGGTTTGGGAACTTTGCCAGCCTTTAGCTCATCAATTATGTCTTCAATATCTTTGGGTGTCAGATCTTCCTGTAAAAAAAAAAAAAAACAAACCAAAAACATGGACAAAACAGAAAAAGAAACAAAATTCTGCTAATTGCAGGATTCAAAATTCATCACATTAGTGGCTCTCTTGGGTGTGATCCTAGCATAGATAATTTTGATCCTTTCCATAAACACACATACTGGTTTAACAAATTAGGACACTTAAAAAGCCTACTGTCATTTTAATGTTAAAATTTTTGTTTTACATATGTGTTTTCAGCTTCCTTGATACATTAGTGGGCTGATCTCTGCTGACCCACTATACACATGCCACTGCACATACTGCAAAATGGTGTCAGCTGTGACAAAAAAAATTGTGAGTACAGTTCAAGACAACAGTTCTCAAAAAATTAATCAGACTGTGATAAAATATTTTAAAAATAAGTTTTTTTAAAAAAGCTGGATTCAGTCAATACATTAATTCCTTTGGTCTATGGCATCCCAAGTGAACTGTAATTCAGAAGTCTAAAAGTTCAAAAATAGTGTTAAACCAGTCCAGGCTTTCCAACAGACTTCTTTAAAGTGCTTTTAAAAGCCTATCAAATACCTTTTTACAAATCCCAGAGTTATGGACAGACCACTGTCACAAAAATGCATCACCCCACTTGTATAAATCAAAACAGTATCTGAAAGGAAAAATACACTGATATGATGTGATACAGATGGCAGCAAGAGGCCAAGAAACTAAAAGATGCTCTACATTGCAAGTTGTCTCTGCCAATAAGAATTTAAAGTAACTGACCAAAACTTCAGAATCTAAAACAAGTGAAAATACAAGTAACCCAGCAAAGAAGTTTATTCTTTTAAAAGGGAATGTAATACTTACATAGTAATTGTCATTTATTTGTACCATCGGTGCATTTACACAAGCACCTAAACATTCCACTTCAGTCAGTGTGAAGAGTTTATCAGGTGTTGTTCCCCCAACTTTTATACCTAAACCAATAAAGAATACTAGGTTTAGCAATGGTTATTGTACATGATTAATAAAGCATGAGTCTAATTACTCCACAGTCTTCTCATTACTTGTATTTTGGCCTTAAAAACATTTGCATAGTTAAATCCTCTTAAATGAGTCCAAAATGTTTCCATTAAACAAAAGATTCTAATGAACTGTGAAGTCAGTCTTCAGATAGATTTTTGAGACCTCATTTACAGATATGATTTATTAACAAATAATCATGAAATGACAATTCCAAGAAATGTAACAGCTCTAAGGAACATTTTTAGTTATCAATACAATAGAATGGAAAAACAGGGAAAAACATAGCTTTCTTGTGCTGATACAAAATGTGTTAATATACAGTGGTGAATACTGAATTCCCAAATTAATCAAGATCCAAGCATTAACATTTAGCTACAAATTCATAAACGACTTCCAAGTTTATACATAAAGCCTTATTTCCGGAACAACTCTGTACACATACTTAGCTCCTATGCCACATTATTGTTCTAGTGATAGATACAGACCTTCCCCAGAGGGCACGTTAGCCAAAATAACATCTTGGAGTCTGATCCTCAACAAAATTCTCCTTGGAAGGAAGAATGCTGAAAAGCAGTTCTCCTCCATAGTTATTAGAAGGGGGGGGGGGGGGGGAACTAATAAAGTCTAAGTAAGGCCCGTGTCTCAGTAAGAGCTACACAATCATCCTTAATGCTTTTATTTCTCAAGCTAAGAGTTTCAGTTAAATTAAGCTATCTTTGCAGTAACACATGAAGACAAATTTCATCTAAAGAAATTCTTCACTGTGAGGGTGGTGAGATACTGGCACAGGTTACCCAGAGAAGTTGTGGATGCCCCATCCCTGGAAGCTTTCAAGGCCAGGCTGGATGGGGCTTTGAGCAACCTGGTCTAGTGGAAGGTGTCCCTGCCCATGGCAGGGGGATTGGAACTGGATGATCTTTAAGGTCCCTTCCAGCCCAAACCATTCTATGATTCTATCACCTTACTTAAAAAAAAGAAAAAGCCTCACAAACAAGCTTCATATAGCATATACCTTAAAAATCTTACTTTGCTTACAAAAAAGTGCCATAGCATTCAGAGTCCTCTCATATATATGGGATAGGGCTTAATTTCTCAGTCCAAGAGTCATATTAGAATAATGCATTTCCTGGCAAATTACCTTTAAAACCACTTTTAAGACCACTAAACAGCACTCCAGCCAATGGCCTTTTCTGCTCTACTGTACTGAAATCCTTAAAGAATAGAAAATCTGAAATTTGAAGTGCTTAGTACCTATTCACCAATGATTTCACACCATATTTTCAATACTATTGCTCTGTCCCCATCATACAAAAAATTTTACTTCAGTATCATTAAACAGAGGTAAAAAAATGTAAAAAGTATATTACAAATTTGTATCCTACCAAGTTTCTTCTTAATGGCTTCTAAAATACTATCAGAGTCTCGCAGCATGCAAGGTGTGGTAGTGCAGACCTGAATATGGTATTTCCCAACAGGTTTGCGATTATACATTGTATAGAAGGTTGCTACTTCATACACTCTCATGGAAGGCATTTCTAAAATTTCAGCAACCTGGAACAAGGGGAAAGCAAACACTATATTGAATTCTTACAGGGCATCAGTAAAGCCATTTAACAAACCATTTCAGTAAATAACAGGGAGGGGATGGGTATCAAAGCACAGCTGTTTTCAAATGTCAAGAAAAGACACCCGAGTTACTCATATTGGAGTCACCCTTCTTGAGCACAAACTCCAGTAAGCCATGGATTAGCACAGCAAGGAGTTCAAGTCAATTCCCTTCCAGCATCTAGCATCACACACAAGCTAGATGCAAGAAGTCAGCCGGGTTCCAGCTTTCATTGTCATTTCCAACTCATATTGCTCTTCTGCTGTATGAATGAATGAACTTTTACACATCTGCCCATACTAATCCACATAAGCTTTTCGGTAAGAAAATACTTATAGGCTGGTACTATGCTCACCTAATTCAGATAAAGCAGGTCTGTCTCAGGTTCTGTGACATACCAGGGCTGGCCTTAGAAATGCCACAGCTACATGTGCAGATTGATGTCACAGCTAGTAAATAGGGAGTGAAGCATGATCTCCATGGAGCCAGTTCCAGTGCAAATATCCCTGACCTCATTAACCTAGAACCCTGGCAAACTGCTCAGGTTGAGAACTGGCTCCATTTTCAAAAGGGAACTGTTTTACATTCCAGTCTCTTGCAGGCAAATAACAAACCATGGAAAATATATCTTAAGATTTTTAAATGAACAAAATTTTAAACACAGTATGAATCTGAAACTTAAAGTAACCAAAAATACTTTTCTCATTCAGTATTAATGGAGATTTGAGGCTTTATGCTACACTGTACAAACAAAGTTAAGTTGCCTTTCTTTAAATGCGCACTTAAATCCTTCAGTAATTTCTGTAACACTCACAATCCTCACTTAGCATATCTTGATTGAATTCAAAACTTTTCACTTTAAAATTGGTGATATGACAGATTATAACACAAAATATGTTAGATTTATTCATATGAATATAAACCAGAATTTTTTATTTCTTGGTATTTGATTACTGTCATGCAACCTATCACTTTGGAGCAGCGTAGTTGCTTACTTGCTTGTTTTGAAACAATTTTAATAAATAACTTGATAAGTCTACCGAGCATTTGCTGTGAGGCATTAACACTGCTCTGCAGAAGTCTTTACAGGCCTAAAGATTAGGTACAACACTGGGAATATGTATAGTACCACTAATCCGGGAGGAGAAAAACCCCACCGTTGTCATGTTTTTTCTTTCCCCAAATTCAGCAGTGAACAAAATCTTTCAAGTTTCTGTTCCTATTTCCAGGATGATTCTGGAAAAAGAGCCTATCTAAATAAGGCTCATATAATTTTTGGTTTTTTCTGTCTGTAAATGGGCTAACATTATGTAGATAGTGGAGCCCTGAGTTTTCTGCATTAGTTTTCCCTTTCATTTTTTAAAATGTAGTCTCAAAGGGAATTCTCACAATTCTGTGCCACATGTAAATTCCCACATTAGTACACTTTGATAAATAAATGCTAATATTCTAGTAAGATATTTAAAGAAAACCATAATAAAATAAATAAGTACTAAATACCTTGTTCATAGCTGATATGGGCAACCATCCATGCTGTCTTTGGGCCAAATCTAGTACTGCCATGACAGCTGCAGACTTGTGTCCCCCTGGGTAGTTGTTTATGATTGCTTCTATTCGCTTTTTAAAGGGAAAAGGGGGAGGGGGGGGAAAGTATCAGTATTGATCTAAAAACAAAATCTGTGTATTTAACTTTTTTTTGTCCGCATACCTTTTGGTTTTCAGGTGTGAACTCAAATGGAGTATCTGGATTATTTTCAGGACTATCTCTGTGCTTCAGGAAAAGAAAAAGAAAACATGTAAAAATAGGGCTGTCGGGAGATTATTCAGGACAGATTTACTGTTATAAAACATCTTCTCATTAGACAGTAACAGTTGAGTTGTTTGAATAAAACTGATATATTCCAGATAAAAATTTCATAGTAGTCAAATGATTAAATATGTCTGGGAATGTTATAAAAAATATTGATAATTATTTCATCACTCTTAAAAATAATGACTTATTCCTGTTATTTCCTATTAAAACCATTTCTTGAGGAATATGGTGTTAGCAAAATATACTTTTTTTTTTTAACACTGTTAATACAGTTTAGCAATTATGTTCAAACTCATCACAGTCCTCTGGTTAATACCTTAATAAACAACATGGGACTTAAATAGCAGCCCATTTTTTTCTTTCACCATGAGGCATTAACTGTAAAAACCTCAAAATTCATCAAGAAGCTTGCTATACAACTAAAACATTTGCACATTCAAACACACGTTAATCCACTTTAATATATTCTTTTGATTTGTAATGGATTTCAACATTTTCATTTTAGATACAACTCTGAATCAGAATGGAAGAAGCAGAATTTTGAATTAATTTTTCCAAAATAAGGTATTCTATTATAGTATTTTTAAGGTGGTCTTCTAGGGAAACATCGAATTGAAATTAGTTCTTCTCTTTTCAGAAAATATAAGTTTGGAAGTCTTGAAGAAAGTGACATTTTCCTATAATAAAATCTTTAGTTCTGATGAAAATCCTTATCCACCAGAAAAACTTCCTGCCCAAAATTTTCAGTTACCTCTAAGCAGCTCATTATGGTATCCTTGAAACACTCATAGCTAAGTTTCATTCCCAACTTTATACAGTTTTCAAATTGAGAAAGTTTCAAATTAAATGGAAAGTTTTGGGGAAAATGCAAGCTATACTTGAGGCTTGATGTTAAAAGTAATCTACAACCAGCTAATGATAAAAGGTTTAAAAATATATTAGGAGAAAGAAATCCACTCCATTAGCTTTCACTTTGATCATTTTTTCAAGTAATCTAGGGTGATTTTGTAGTTTCCACGCTGTGTTCATGTTAAGCAGTGAAGGATTTAAAGAAAAATCTTAACATTGCAAGATACTTGCATACTGAAAGACTTGTCATCAGTGCAGAACATAAAATATGTATGGTTGATAGCTATTCCTGGGTTTAGAAATTAATATGGAAATACTGAAAGGCCAAAAACTTAAATTATATCTGTTAGTCTAATGAGAGATTCCCTTTGCTTATCCTAACTATATCCTAGAGCAGACAGTACTACTGCTCCCATCAATTTGAGAGCTTGTACCCCTACCACAGTTCCAAGTCAAATATAAAACTACAGTCAATATATACTTCTCCACTAAGGACAACTTTCCTCTAATAAAAGGCATTGCAGAAAGATAATCAATATCCTTAGAACACAAAAATATTTTATTACGTATGAATTTATTGCTTATTGTGTGGTCTACAAGGTAACATGTTGAGGATTTCTTGGCTGGGCAACGGCATGTGAGCAATCCAGCCGTTAGGTGGGAATGAAGCATAAGTTTACAAAGTGCTGGAGCAGACAAGGATGCTGTGCCCTTGTACGCTGGGAAAAAGGAAGATAAGAAGAGCCTGACAAGCAACTCCTAGATGCCGAAGAATGAGATAAGTAACTGCTGGACACCTCGTGAAGAAGCTTGCACAGCCAATAGAGGATAAGATAGTGTCGCATGAACCGGGGTATTGTACCAATTAGAGTATTGTATAAGGCGCGTGCACAAGCACATAAGGTATATAACTGTGCTAAAAGTTGTAGTAAATGGACTTCACTTGATCACATTGGTCTGTGCGTGATTTCCCCTGTGGATCCTCCGCAACAGTAACATAAAACAGTTTTTAGGAACACAATTGCCACTATTTTAGACTGACCCTTCCAGATACAGGATTTGACTCCTCATATGTAGTGTTGCTGAGGGTTTTCTACCAATTTTAAGGAAAGTTCTCAAAAAGAGGCTGATGGAGGAAAAACTAATTGGGAATACTGTGCAACTTCTAATATTTTTTCCCTTACAGACCTGTTCTATGTCTTAGCTGCACAGATCAAATCCATGATAAGTACTTCCATAACTTAACTTTTCCTTCTCAAATTTGCATACCCATTTTATTTCAGTCTGTTATTTTGCCTTCCATAGCTATTTGATAGTTACAGTTGAACTTCATCTCAATTTCTTTTGCAAGTAAGTATATTTGATTTATTAAAATCTTCTTCTTTGTCTACAACAGCTCTTTTCAGTTTATCATCTCTAAACTGGTATCCTTAAATACCCTACATGTGAGGAAGAATAATAAAGACTTTATATCTGAAACTAGTTTGCCACATAGTCAGTTCTGTGCAGCAAGGCCCCAAAATACGTTTTAAAGGCTACAGCACAGGTGAATACTAAATAAGATCATGTCACCTTTTTTTGTTTTCCATATTCCTAAATGGGCTTCATCTCATTCTGTGCTGTGGAGAGTTTGATAGTTTTCATCAGTAGCTAATAGAGTTCTAGGTCTACTGAGCTGTTAGGAATTTGTCAGTCACATGTTCCTTAGCATTTCATTTGTCTGATGACGTACCATTTATCTGAGAGCTGATTTGCTCCTAAATGATATCAGTGTATTTCTGCCTTTTCTTAGGACACAGATTCTGGAGAACAAGATCAGAACTAAGGACACAGTATTGGAAGGAATACTATGTTAAATCACAGAGTGGTTGAGGTTGGAAGGGATCTCTGGAGGGTGTCTGACCCAAACCCCCCTGCTCAAGGACCCCCCAGGACCATGTCCAGACAGCTTCTTCTGAATAACTCCAAGGTGGGAGACTCTACAATCTCCCTGGGCAACCTGTGCCAGTGCTTGGTCACACTCACAGTAAAAAAAAGTGTTGCCTGATGTTCTCCAAGGCCATTGTCCCTGGTTCTGTCACTGGGCACCACTAAAAAGAGCCTGGCTCCATCTTCTTTGCAACCTCCCTTCAGGTATTTATAGGCATTGGTAAGATCCCTCCTCCCCCAGTCTTCGCTAACAGTCCCAGCTCTCTCAACCCTTCCTCATATAACAGAAGCTCATAAAAAGAAACTGATACATTAAGGCTTCCTCTATACACAAACTAAGTACAATTATGTCTGTACCAACTACAGCAATTTGTAGAAAAGCAAGGTCAAATTCTAGCCATGCTTTTTTTCCCCCAATTCCCTTCTTGTGATCCCCAATTTCCTGAAGCCTTACACAGTATGTTTTCATTCTACACATAGCTTGACTGTATTGCATTTCTATTGCAGCATTCAGCCTAACCTACTTAAAGTGTGAACAACTGCACTGTGAAGGCCTACCAAAGCCACACTGCCCCCACAGATGATGGTGCTCTCTCATGGAAGGTACTAAGGCTGCTGAATGTTCATCTCATTCTTTTTGCTACATCAACCTGGGCCATTTTATTATTCTTTTTCCGTGATTTAATCATCTGTCTTTCTTGACAGAGAGAATTATTAAAGAGCACTGAAGAATTACAGTAGAATAACTAGAATAATTGAGCTTTTATGTATACTGCGAAAAAGTCGGCCTGAAACTTGACCTATGCCTGTTTACCTGTGGTAAACATTAGTCCAAAACACTGTAAACCAAAATGAGAGAACTGTATGGTATGCAGGGGAATAGATGTTTAGGCCAACAACCTGTTAAAAGTCCCAATCAAATCAGCAACTGAAAGAAATTTATTATGTTCCCTCCAAGGGTAAAGTACCCTACATTCACTATTCCAGCAAAACTCAAGATATAAACCTTCTTAAGTTAAGAATGGTAGAAGTGCTCTCAGACCCAAGTATTTCACTGACCATCTTCACAAGTAACTAAAACTATAATATAGCAATATCTAACCTTCTGTACTGAATCCTGTGCAGCCTTATGACAAAGCCCACATCAGGGCAGTCGATGTGTTAAGGAAACTCAGTCCCTGTGTTGAAAACCACAAAGTAGAACAGTTAAGTTTTAGCTGTTAAGGAGGCTAAAGACAGATAAAAGTTAAAAATAGAGAAGGCATGTTTAAAAAAATAAAGGTAACTATTGTAAATAAAAGTATCTTTGAAATCAGGCCTTCCCTAGCCATCAGAAACATGATATATTTGGAACAGCTCTCTTAGGTTACAATGGGTAAACAATCTACCTAGTTTTAAACTTGATACACTCTTCTAGGAGTGTGATCTAGCTGCCTGTGATGGCACCAGACTGAGTTTAATTGTTGGGAAAGTCTCTTCTTGGCTGTTTCAGAATAAAAAGGAGTTTCAGTAGAAGTTCTTTTATTTCTGTATGTTTCTGGTAACATGTAAAGAAAAAACTTGCATGAAAAAAGTTTGCAAAGGGATACAAGGGCGTGCAAATCAGCACTGCCTTTTAATACTAGATTTTAAGACGACCAGGTCCTCTGCCAGTGTGTCCCCTGCTGTTACAAAACAAATATGCTGTATGCATTTCTATTCCTCACCTATAGATTTCCTATATGGAATGTGTAACAAGAAGCATCAATATGCTTTGCAAAACAAAACCAAGACACTCATGTAAATTGACATACAAAGAGGACTACCACAACAGGTTAGAGTTACTCCTGGGTAAGCCTACTACTCCTCCACAAGCAGTTTTAAACAACCTTTGACACTTCATCTGCTTGTAATATTCCAGAAAACTAAAACTTTTTCTAATGTGTTTTCCCTACAGAAATCTGGGGAAAAAAGTGCCCCATTTTTTGACTGTATACAAACACTTTGTGTTGGTTACAATAATGCCTTCAGCTCAACTCAGCAGGAAGAGTTTCCCCTGAAATTTGCTGTGTTAAATAACATCTGAAATTTGCTCTGAAGTTTTTTACTTATATTTAGGGCAAACAATTACACGCGCACACAGTGACATCCAACTATCTTCTTCCCATAGCCTTTTACTTCACAGAAGAATATTACCCTATTAAAAAAAACCAAACCATAAAACAAACTCCCACACAAACAGTTTCCTATGCTCTACTAGCAAAAATTCTGTTGTGGAATAAAAATAAGAGGAGTGAATGATGCTATTAAATAAGAGAGCTGAATATCACAAATAGCTAACTAGAACACACACTTTCTTTTCTACTTCCCTTTCTCTATTTTCAGGCTCCTCCCTCCAGCAAATAATTTAAGCAGTTACATAAATCTTGAAAAATGCCTGGAGAATTTAGAAGGCTATCTAGCTTCATATGCCAGACACCAATATCCATTAGGGTGCCAACACCACCTTTTGCCTGTCTTCATCAACCTCAAACTACACTTGAAGTTTCCTAAGTTGTTGGCCTACACCGTTCCCTCTATTCGTTGAATACTAGCTCTCACTCCATAAATCATCAATGCCTGTTCAGTTTTCTGGAAAGTATACAAAGCATGTACTGTAATCCCATTAACTTCATCTTATGAGAAAAGCTGTAGACAGCTGCAGAAAGGCAACAACAGCAACACAAAAAAATCTGTCTAAAAATGCTGAGCACCTGCTTCCAATGCAGTGGTCAATTCTCTAGTGAAGTGCTGATTTCTACTACATGCTGGAAAAATGCAAAATTATTCAGTTGTTGAATTGCAGACTAGATAAAGCTCTGAATGGAGCAGAATGGGACAGAATATACCTCTGAGATGCTTCAGGTTCTCTTTAGAGGCAGACAGAAAACATCTGCTCTATTAAACCATTCTTATCTCAACCCAGAAGTTTTACCTTTTTTCCCGATTTCCTCCCCCATCCCACTGGATGGGGGAAGTGAGTGAGCGGCTGCGTGGTACATAGTTGCTGGCTGGAGTTAAACCACGACATTTACACATCTAAATTTGAGGGTTGGGGTTTGGGGTTTTTTTGCACTCACTATTGCTATTTATACATACTATGATAACGCTTAATGGCCTCAATTATAAATCACTATGCATCATGCTATATGACATATAATATGAACAAGCACTACACTTTTCATATGCTAGTGAACAGGGCTAGACCTGGACGTAAGGGTAATTCTGTGGCTAATTTTAGAAATCAAGAAATTGCACCTGCAAAAAGTTTCATGGGCTAAAATTACAAACTCAATTAACTTCAATAAAAAAAGAAAACAAGAACTGTTTTATAATTAAATAAGTTTAAACAAAGTCTCATCTTCAATCACACACAAATGCTACTAATATCACCATTACTATTAATAAACAAGAGTCTTCACTGTGTAAGAAACACAAGGCCAAAAAACTAAAATAAAACCTTCTGATACTCTATCGCGGCTCTAATAAGACGTTCCACTGAAAAAATGCTTTTTTGTAAATTCCAGCAGGCTTCTAGAGCAAGCTCTGCCCATCAGAATCTTTTAGGCAGATTAAAAAAGTGTATGCCAAACTCTTGTAACACATCCCCCTTCCAGTAAGGTAGAAAATTACTTACCACAAATAAGGTTCCTCCACTGGTATTGCACACTGCTGTTCTATGTAAGTATCGAATTTGTCTTATCTACAAACAAAAAGTAGATAGTGTTAATAATTTACATAACTGCTAGAGACTGCTTTCAGAACCAGCTTGATTTCTACTCTAATTGTAAGCCATTAATTCTAATGTCATCGCTAATAATTTGAATTAAGTCAAGAGAAGAATATTAAGGGCTCTCCTGTACTAGTACAAGAGGACATCTCTTAACTCATCTTGACCTTTTCAGACAGTGTAGAAGTTAAAGGAGTTAACTTCAAAGAGATAATACTCTGCCACAGTTTAATCTAACTGCCTTGGATACAAATTCTCATCAGATATTTAATGAAGAATTTTCCAATTTGTTACTTTATAGCACATCCTTTAAAAAGTCTGCAGAATGTACCATTATTGAGGTTCTTCTCTAGTAAGCATTTACAAGCTTCTTCAGATTTTATCTAACTGAACAGTGAGATCAGGCATAAGAGAAAACAGGCATGAGGTCAGATCTGAAATCGAAGCCCAGGTACCAGTGAACTACAGCAACTTAATCAGCTCACTCTTTTCAGCAGCAGATCACGTAGCTTCACCTGCAGCGTAGTTTCACATGATGGCTGCGGTCTTTCCCTGTGATATGATCAGCCCTTCCAGGAAGCACTGGATTTTCTATGCAGTTACGTGTATTATGTTGTATGCACCTACTTCCTCTTTGCTCTCCACTTGTGGCTCATCTGAAAGCAGCAGCCAGGAAAGCAATTTATCTCCTGCCATTCTTTGTCAGATGCCACAATGAACTGTGGGATACATGAACGACTCTGTGGATTGCAGATCATTCCTGTGTGCCACCCCTTCCAGGAGACCCTTGGCCTGTTGTCCTTATCAACTAACATGAAGCACATCAAATTAACTGCACCAGCATGCCAATTTGAATGTCCTCTGTGAACCAGACAACATGTAAAATTCAGACAAAAGACTAAAAAGTGTAAGTAGAGCATGCAAATACAGCTGAAATTCTGTAGACAATGCTGAAAGGGGCATATAAATGAGAATTTGATGCTCTGGTACAAGACCTACTAAATGCTAAGTAAACAGAACACATGCAGTTTTGGCTGTGAAGGGACCACCACCACATTGTAAGCCTCAGGTTTGCAGCTGTAAGAGGCAGTCTCCTACCAAGAGCAGCACTTCAGATGAAAATGCTTTATTCTATCGAAAGATGCTGTACTGTTTCCAAGAACCAGAATCTGTAATTTCAGACTTCGAGAACTAGGACAAGACCCCATTTTTTGCACTGGCCTAAAGGATTTCAATTGGTGTGAAAAACAATCGGATTGAAAAAACAAACTTACGGGTTTTCCTTCCAATGGTTAATCTTACATTCATGAGCAAGACATAAACGCTATTTCCATTTGTGAAGCTTCCCAATAACCCGCAGTAAGCGCCAAGCAGTTACTGCTAGAGCCTTTTTCACTTGAGGCAAGCAGTGCAACTCTACAGCCGGTCAGGCAAGTCCAGCAGGCCCCGGGGCCGCGAGGGAGACACCCGGCAGCGGCGCCCGTTCACCGGCCGCGCCGGGCTTGAAACCGGGCCCCGCCACGGGGCCCCGCTGGCCACCCACCCCCCCCCCGCCGCGGGCTCCCTTTTCTCCCGCGGCCTCCTCCAGCCGAGCGGGCGCCCCGCCCCGATCGGCGAGGACAGACGCGTCGCCGCCGCCGCAGCAGCCTCCCCCTTACCGATCGCGCGGCCGCGGCCCGCAGGGGAGCACGCAGGAACATGGCGGCGACGGAAACAAGCGCCGACCCTCGGCCCAACCCTCCCTTCCTTCTCCTTGAGGCCTACGCTCGCCCTCCGCGCAGCAGCAAGGAGACCCGCCCCGCGCATGCGCCGGCGACGCTCGGCTGCGCGGGCTCGGCTGCGCGGGGGGGGGGGGGGAGGGGGCGCGCCCGCGCGCCCGCCGGGCGGTCGCCTGGGCGGGAGCGCGCTGGCTGAGCGCGGGCGCGCGGGGGCCGTTGGCGGTTCGTGGCTTCCCTTGTGAAGGCTGGTCGTCCGGAACGAGGGGGTCGCCGCACGCTTTACTCCGCTGTCAGGTATCACGACTGCCTGCTCTGGGAGGAGACGTTATCCGGACTGTCCCTCCTGCAGGTGTGGGATTCCTGTCCTCTCAGACGTACAAGGTTTGCGTCGAGTAACGGCACACGTTTATAAAGAAGGAGCATGACGCTGCCATAGGTAACTGCCCATACCCTCTGTGCTCGCGGAAGCTGGTATAGCTCCACTGAAGGAGAGAGAACTGATCAGATTTTCCTCATCTGAGGACCAGGCCCACTGGTTTGTGAGATAGGAGCTTTCACAACCCACTGGACACAACAGATATATTTCAGTTCTTTTGTTGATGATCGGTTTGCTTCCATGGCTTGAGTACTAGAGATGATAAATTTGCATCTCTGTTCTACAGTTTGCTTGAAGCCAGTGGTAGCAGTACCAGTAAATGATGGAGAATGACAATGAAAATAGGCTCAAGCCGTATATGCAGATAAAATGCTTGTAACCTCAGCATCCTTAATACAATACCCACTGAATGAATAAGAGGAAGTTTTGCATTAGCTGTGGGGACATGAACTCAGTAAAATATTGATAAATGGTTTAGCCAGTTATTTTGTTTTCTATCATGAAGTTTGATATATATTTAAATATAAAAGTAATCTGTGCTTAACTTCAAAGATGAATTGTTGGCATTTGTTCATGATATAGTCTGTACTGTATACAGATGGCATTACAGATTAGCAACACATGATAAGTTTTTTCTTTACCATGTACTTCTTTTATGACACACTGCACTTTATTCAACATGCCTACACATTGTGTGTGTTCCTAGATGTTGCTTTAGTGTTACTGAGGTCTAACGACCAAGCTTATACATTAATATGAAACATTTTTCCACTGATAGAATAAGGGATGATGAAAAACATGTTAATGCTGTTTAATATTTGCACAAAGGCATTGTACAATTTTATAAGTCCCTTGATTAGATTTGTACTTTCTACAAATGCAGTTGTTTCAATATGCTGCAGCAGTTTAAATTTCACCTTTATGTGGAAGTACATTTCACATTATGTATGAAAGTGGAAATGCAATGCACTTAAAGTTTAGGAAGAATCTTAATTTAAACTGTCCTTTATTTCTACTACTCACATTAAAATGTACCCATACAGATAGATATTTGTGCCAGGAATGACATAATTGTAGTTAGTATATAGTTAAGACTTTGTTCTCCAAAGATGAAGACCTCTTTTAGAATGTGATTAGGAATTACTATATTTATTTTACAGATAGGAAGATGTGAGGCAAATGTGTACTGATCCCTGGTTAGTCACAAGAAGTCACCAAGAGCTGGAAAAGAACACAAGTCCACCGACCTATAACCTGGCATCTTATTCTGTGGACCATGTTTTTCCCACTAGTCTGAGAGAAATTCAGTTCCCAGTGATCAAGCATTCATAATCCCTGGTTTGCAGCATGGGAAGGAAACTAGGAACAAATGCTTCTCACTTAAACTATTAGTAGAGAGAGATGAGGAGGTAAATGCATTCACACACTTAGCATTGGACACTTAAATACTGAGGCTAGGAACTTGCACTCCTTCTGTAGTTAACTGACTCTCTCCTGCCTATGTACAGAGCCTGAAGAGCTACTTTCCTAAGTTAGTCTCTCAAGTCAGGTACCAAAAACTGTAAGGAAGAGGAGCTTCCCAATAGTCTACACAATTTAATTTTAATTCTTTACATTGCTTCTGTATTCAGGCTAAATATTAATTTAAGTTTACTGTTGGAGCGGCGGAGGAATGCACATAAGTCGACCCAATATGAGTGATAGAAGTGATTCAACTTTATTTGCACGGATAGCTCATATTTATACAGTTTGCGATAATTATGCCTACTAGTCCTAATATGATTGGTACATTGCTAATGTTTATTCATTACTAAAACACACCCACTTGTGATTTGCAGCTATGCGTGTTCCGTAACTTTCTCATGGGAACTTCTTCAAAAGTTACTTGTGAAGTTATGCCAAGGTCACACCGTCCCTGTCTTTCTCCTGATAACAGCGAGACCAGCTGTTGTTTTTCTCCCAATATCAGTAAAGCCAGCTATTTTCAGCCAAGGCCTAGTCTTGTTGCTCAAACTGACATCCTTTCACACAGAACTCTGCTCGCACAACTTTTCCACAGGCCCATGTCCTTTTTCAGCAAGCCACTTCCCAACAATTCCCCCTTTTTCTTTTTGTGCGAGCAGAGCTTGGTGTGTCAGCTTTGAGACTCCTTTTATCATGCACCCATAAGCAATTTTAACTATTACACAGATTAATATCAATATACCCAACCATCGTAAGGCTTCCTTAATCAATGACATTAGCCGTGGTGTTATCCCGCCAAATATTGACTCTAACACCCCATCAAACCAACTAGTTTCTTGCTGGATCTTTGTGTATGTTTCTCCAGCCAATCTATTTGTTTGTGTATAGATTGAGGTAAAATTTTAACACCTGCTGTATTGCCCTTTGCAAAGATCTGTGAACACAACTAATTAAGCACAGTAAAAACAACATTATACGTAAGAATAAAATACATATAAGAATAAAAGACTGTTCAGGTAATGCCAATGACACACAAAAAGAGATTTGATTAATAGCTTTAGCTAGTGACACCCAAACATTCTTACTGTCCCATGGCGTTAACCGATGTGGATCAATCACCGGTGTCACTGTCATGCTGCTTACTACAGTCAGTGTGTTCCATATCAATCTCAGCATAAGGTTTCAATTTTATGGGTAAATCAGGAACGTATCTGCCAGACATGGAGGATGTGATTTTTTGTCCAATTGCTGTCAAGGCTTGCCGTCCCGGTGCACTTAGTTGTCTTGTAGAAGTTAAGCTATCGCTGCCCCTCAATAAATCCAGCAGCAGCTGTAAGTCTGTATTTGTAATACCAAAACAAGGTCGAATCCACTGTAGGTCTCCGTTTAAATCTTTCTCCCTCTTTTTATTTTTGAGCAATCCAGGCTTGCTTAATCCAGTGTCTTTGCCTTTCTTCTGCAGCAGCTATTACAAGCGACTCCGCATCTATCACGGGTGCGGTTGGTTTCCCCGTCTCTTTTCCGCATTTCCTTTAACAATTCTAACATTGTCTCTTTTTGTTCTATTATTAGAGTAGCCAAGTCCTTGTTTGCATTATTTGAATCAGGGTATATGCTAGGTATAATTTGTTCATGTTGAACGGTGGTATCTGAGGGCTGTGTTTTCGTAGGCAGATTTTTACTCACTCCCTGATTCTGTAGGGTTTCCTTTAATCGTACGGTTAGGGAGGCTTGGGAACTGTCGGATGGCTGATTAATATCGGCAGTCCCAGGGAGTGGAGCAGAAGTCAAGGGCACGAGAGCAGGCGAACAAGCTCCAAAAAGTCTCTCTCGCTGCATTATGTTTTTCTCCCCGCTTTTCCCTTTCGCTTGCGGTTGGAGAGAGAGAGCAGCAAAAGCAGACGCAGACGCTTTACGATCTGCTTTCATTTTTTACAGAGTTGTCTTAATCAATTTCCATAAAGTTGCAAGATCTTTAACTTCTTCAGACCCGTCACTGATTTCATCCCATAGGGAGGTTCCGATAGCATTCCAGGTACTAAGCTCAAAAGCTGTACCCACACTAATTGAAAGGTTTCTGTCCTTGCTTCATTAGTTTTTTAGCTGATTTATCATCGTCAGTTACCATATCCCATAATACATCTCCTAATCTACGCCATTCACTCTCCTCAAATAATAAATCCGGATTCTTAAAGCATCCCTTAATGCGACCCAGCGCGACTAACCCCGAAATTTGCTTAATGCAATTCACTCCCCGCTTTTCTAAAAAGCACTGTAATAATTTTAGGGCTACCTCTTGATCCATTGCCGGCCGGCTTCTTGATACTCCTGGGTGCTACCTTGATTAAGGCACCTCGGTTAAAAAGTCTTTGCAGCCTTTTTCCAGTAGCCCTTACTGACGGCGAACCCCTTTTGGACGGTCCAGGCATGAGAGTTAACACACCAACCAAGACGATCAGCGTTCGGTTAATCTTTTGCCCCCCGGTCGCTGCTACCGGTGCTTCTCAGTGTCCGTCGCTCCAATTCCCCTTTCTTCGGTCCCCGTTCGGGCGCCATTTGTTGGAGCGGCGGAAGAATGCACATAAGTCGACCCAATATGAGTAATAGAAGTGATTCAACTTTATTTGCACGGATAGCTCATATTTATACAGTTTGCGATAATTATGCCTACTAGTCCTAATATGATTGGTACATTGCTAATGTTTATTCATTACTAAAACACACCCACTTGTGATTTGCAGCTATGCGTGTTCCGTAACTTTCTCATGGGAACTTCTTCAAAAGTTACCTATGAAGTTATGCCAAGGTCACACCGTCCCTGTCTTTCTCCTGATAACAGCGAGACCAGCTGTTGTTTTTCTCCCAATATCAGTAAAGCCAGCTATTTTCGGCCAAGGCCTAGTCTTGTTGCTCAAACTGACATTCTTTCAGACAGAACTCTGCTCGCACAACTTTTCCACAGGCCCATGTCCTTTTTCAGCAAGCCACTTCCCAACAGTTTACGATTGTTTTGATGTGCAAATAAACTGCTGTAGGAGACGCTGCTTCTCTCTTCAACAAGGCTTTGAAAAGCTGGTGTGACTTCCATTGGCATCTCCTGACTTTCTCGTGTTAATCATCCGTGAAGTTCAAACACCATTAAAAAAAGGGATCAGCACCTTTTTGCAGCAGCTTTGAACTTTCTTTATTCAAAAGGGCAGCTAGAACTATAATTAGGTACAACTAGTCTTCATTATTTAGCTCATTTATTTGTTATGTCTTCCTCCCACAGTGCCTGTGAACCTCAGATCTTGTGCTGGCAGAGATGGGAGTCTGAATGTTGCTTTACTTGCTTTAACAAGCTCCAAGTAACACAGCAGTCCCTGTGGCATGGCCCACCCTTGAAGCTGGGCTTCAGGGTGCTGACCAAATGCAACCAGTGATATTGCAGCCTCTAGCATCCCAAGTCAAAAATGTATCAATGCATTCTCTCTACCTTTCAGGCAAGCAATCAGAGACAAACCACCCTGTACAGTTACTACTTGCATGTATCTTAGTTCTTGTCACTCCCCCACTGCAGTCTCTCCCCACCTCATGCTGGGTACATTTTTAATTTTTTTTTTACATTTTGTGGGTTATTTTATTACCAAGTTCTGCGGGTCTGGGGGGTGGGAGGAGAGGTAACTGTAACTTTAAATGGAGATAAATGCAGGAAGAACATCATGGGATGGAATTTTAGTCTGTTTTCTTTTAAGCTCCTGACAGTCAGTGTGTTACTGTCATTTTACAAAGATCATGCTTGACCAGAATGGTGACAACTTTAGTAACAAGTTGCATTGCCTTGTCATACTCTTTAGGAACAAGTTTCCTCTTTTCTGCAGTATGTAGCCTTTCGTCTTTCTGGGATGCCTTCCTCCCCAAATCCTTATCTGTGAAGGACTAGCAGATGGAAAGGCAAGAACTTGAGAACAGCCTGGTGCATATTGAGTGGGTGAGGTTGAAGTGGAATAGAGTAGAATTGCTAAAGTAGATTTGAAATTTCTGCAGAGATTCTAAAGAGAATAAAGGTTCAGACTACAAGCTCTTTTAGAAGGAGGGCAGTGCAGAAAAGGAAAACCAATGACCTACTGCTATGGGTTTGTGTGGCACGGGTTTTTTTGGTGGTTGGGGGAAGGGGGCCACAGGGGTGGCTCCTGTGAGAAGCTGCTAGAAGCTTCCCTGGCTCCAAGTCAGACCCGACTCTGGCCAAGGCCGAGCCCATCAGCGACGGTGGTAGCACCTGTGGGAGAACAGATTTAGGAAGGAGAACCTGCAGTGAGTGGGGGAGTGGGATGTGAGAGGAACCCCTCTGCAGACACCGAGGTCAGTGAGGAGGAAGGAGGGGAGGAGGGGTGCCTGAGGCGGTGGATGCCCCTGCAGCCCCGATGGTGAACGGTGGAGCAGATGTCCACCTGCAGCCCATGGAGGAGCCCGCGCTGGACCAGGTGGGTGCCCCCAAAGATGGCCGTGACTCCATGGGAAAGCCCGCGGTGGAGCGGTCTGTGACTGAAGGGCTGCAGCCCGTGGAAAGGACCCACGCCAGGGAAGTTCGTGGAGGACCGTCTCCCGTGGGAGGGAGCCCCCGGTGGAGCAGGGGATGAGTGCGGAGTCCTCCTCCCCCCGAGGAGGCAGGAGCGGCAGAGACCAGGTGTGGGGAGCTGACCCCAACCCCCATCCCCTGAGCTGACCCCAACCCCCATCCCCTGTTCCCCTGCGCCGCCGGGGGGAGGAGGTGGAGAGAACCGGGAGTGGGGTTGAGGGCTGGGGGGAAGGTGTTCTAAGGTTTGGGTTTACTTCTCAGTGTCCTTGTTTTGTTTTGATTGGTAGTCAATGAAATTGGTTTTGTTTCTTCCCCAAGTTGTTCCTGTCTTTTGCCCGTGACCATAAGTGGTGCGTGATCCCTCCCTGTCCTTACCTCAACCCATGAGCCTGCCTTTGTATTTTCTCCTCATCCCACTGGGGGCAGGGGGAGTGAGCAAGCAGCTGCATGGTGCTTTATTACCGGCTGGGCTGAAACCACGACACCTACTTAAAAAGAAATTAAAATGCATTAAACCTCTTTGAGTTGAGGTTACAAAAAAATTAGTAACAAAAAAATGCAACACAATGAATGTGTGCATGAAAGGAGACAACATCTTCATTTTTTTTCCCTAGAGGCAATAAAGTTCTGCCAGGAATGAATTTGACTTCTGATCAAATTATTATTATGCAGTTGTTATATATTGTGCAGTTTAAAAGGATGTTTTTACTTTGCCTAGTAAGCCTTTTAGGGCTCTTTCTAATGTGTTAGTACCTTGTCTGAAAACAAATGCTTCTCACCCTGTCAGGTATCCTAGGGCATGAATATGTTTCTGCCATCCTTGTCTATTATCCCATTTATTATAACAGTTATACTGTATTTCAGTAACTTTTCTTTTACTTATTTTTTTGTCCTGCCTACTACATAAACCATCATGGATGACCAGAAGCTGGTTTTTATTTGCACTTTAATCTTTGATCTGTTCACCTTGGATGGTCCTTCCAGGACTTAATGCTTCTGTTGGCATAGCTCTCACTATCACCAGTTCATACCAGGCTTTCCCTTGCATCAAAGTGGGTCCCCAGGGAAGGAGTCTGTTCTACCCAGTGTAAATCAAAACATGCAGACCTAGTCCGAGCTACATCCACAGCTCTGTGGATAATAATTACAAGCACAGAAATTACATTTGTCTTGTATCCAAAGCTTTGAGAGTAATTAAGTCTGTTGGGAGCAGACAGGCTGATTTCATACCTTTGTGGATTATTAGGATCTAGCTGTTCCACACTGTGATACCCTTGGTGAAACAAATTGCTGTCAGGTTGACAGGAGCATCCTGGTGCACAGGTCCTGCTTACAACATGAGAGCCTCCACGGGTGTGTCCCCTGCACACTTAAACCTTCCCAGGACCCAGCTCTGATGCCTTGAACAAAGGCAGAAGGAAAATTTTACTGTATTGCTGTATTAACAAACTTTTGCTTGCTTGAAAACTTCAAAATTAGTACAGGATGTACTAATTAGATAAGAAAAACCTTGAGCCTTGTCAATGGTATGTGCTAAAGGTGCCAACAGACAGGAGGCCTCAGGCCTGATGTGCCTTGGGCCCTGATGATAAGCTTTGAGTTCTGCTCAGTTTTTGTAATTAAAACTTGCCGAGGTCAGTTAACTAGGAGAAAGAGATGACCCACACTGCACATGAGCAAAGGGTGCGCACTATGTAAATGATAATATGAATATGTATGGCTGGAATAATATAAGTTTCTGCTTGTTGTAGGTAACGGTGTGCATGATAGGTGGAGCAATCTTCCGTGCACCCAGTGCTGCAATAATGTCTGCTTTCTAAAACTCCAAAATCGAGTCTTAAGAGAGTTTCTTTGACCGGGTCTTTTGGTAACAGCACCGAGCCTGTGTGCCAACAGTGTGACTGCACCAGAGTCCAGGCCAGTCTTTCGCCACCAAAGCTGATATAATGATTCATGATTGCCACACTGAAACAGTAGACAGAGGAGCTGTGTACAAGACCCAAAAAGATATATGCCTTTACCCATCTGTAACTAGCTATTCCTGCCACTATAGACTTTGAGGTTTCAAATTTGTCATTTGTTTTCCTCTTCTGTCCATGTTCCTAAGGACTTTAATCCTTTCTTTTAGTTTCTGATGCCTGTTTACCACACTACGTTTAATCATCTTCAGTCTTATCAACAGTCTTGCAGAGTGAGCAATGCCAAATTGTATGCACATTGAGAAAATGGAAATAAGACAAATCCATTAAAAAAACCAACCCAAAACCACCAAAGGCTACTAAGCACAAACATCACCCCTGGGCTGGCAAGTGCCTGAGCTTCGAGCTGCTAGGAACTGGAAGAATTTGCCATGATTATTTATTTGCCATATTACAATGTGCCCCATGTTCTACTGTTGGCCACTGCTGGACTGGATGGATCTTCAGTGTGACCTCCTGCAGCCATTTCCATGGTCATATATTATGGGGGCGGGTTTTAACATACATGTGCAAAACAGAGGCCTATGCTGATACCATGTTTTAGCAGGCAAAAACATAAATTCTAAGTCCCAGTGAGGATTTTTTCAGATGTTCCATTCACTTCAAAACACATAAAAGGGAAACTTTTTAAAGCCTTAAGGTTAGTGTTTGTTAAAAGACTAGGTTTAAGTCCTAAACAATGCACATATGCTTGAAAGGTTGGCATTTGTGAGACTGCACTATTATCTGCTAACAGATACTGCCTTTTCTTGCAAGCCTTGCCTTTGTTTCTTTATGGTGAACACTGTATTTAAAACAGGGTTTAAGCAACAACTACGTTAGAGCTTCTTTGCAAAGGTTTGGCAAAACAATTTAGTCTGGCTCGTTATCATGAAACAAAAAGATGAACTAAAGGGCAGGCTTTAATAGAAGAGATAGGTAGTCACTGAGCAAACTGCTAATTTCTATTGGAGACAATAACCTTGTTTTGTCACAGCTTCTGTCTCCATCTTGTGATTCTTTTGCATTACAACAAAAGTAGTACAGTGCTGCACTTGTGAATTTTAAAGGCCAACTTGATAGAACACTTACAGCTAAAATTCAGAATATTCTGAGGAATATGCACAACTACACAGGTAGCATCTGGTAGCCTTTTAGATTAACACTGTTTTAGATAGACAGTGCCAAGACAGGACACACCACGGTGTCCTGGTTTCAGCTGGGATAGATTAATTGTCTTCCTAGTAGCTGGTACAGTGCTATGTTTCGTCGCCAAGTAATGTTTAGTCTGAAGTCAAAGATCTGAAGAAACACAAGAATTTAGGAGGGGCACAGCCAGGACACCTGACCCAAACTGGCGAACGGGGTATTCCATACCATGGGACGTCACATCTAGTGTACAAACTGGGGGCGAGGGCGGTGAATAGGTGGTGAGCGATTGCCCTGCGCATCATTTGTACATTCCAATCCTTTTATTACTACTGTTGTCATTTATTAGTGTTATCATCATTGTTATTAGTTTCTTCTCTTCTATTAAACCGTTCTTATCTCAACTCACGAGTTTTACTTCCTTTTCCCGATTTTCTCCCCCATCCCACTGGGGGGGGGGGGGGGGGGGGAGTGGCTGCGTGGTGCTTGGTTGCTGGCTGAGGGGGGGGGTTAAACCACAACACACAGGCTTGTTATTTATTGCCACCCAGTGGACGTTTCTGTCCGCTGCGCAGGTCTGTGCTTCTCCGGACAAGATGCCACGGTTTGAGCAGAGCAAACAAGAGCTGAGCTGGTGCCTTAGGTGAAACCCATCTTCAGCATCAGTTTAACCACGGCTATTGCACTGTGTACTGAAGGTAAGGAACGAGCACCGGTTTTATTTAGCTGTGGGGGTAACTTTTCCAACTGTTTTCTAAGTAAACGTGAGTCTTTACTCTTCAGGGCTGTAGGGAAAGAACAAGCCCTACATCAGTACCTGTAGAGTCAAATATATTGGATTGGTAGAGCCGACTTTACTGCTGTTTGGATAGTTGCATTTTTCATGAGAATACAAGTAGCAGAACGTCTAGCAAAAGGTTCATTTTACTGCCCCAAGTTTGTGATTGAGGGAGCACTATATACTTATATAAAACAAGTTGCAAAAAAAAGTGTATACATTTACTTCTAAGTCCAGTGATTATACTTTACAATCAAATAATAGCACCATCAAGACAATATTACTATTGAAATATCCAGCTTCAGTCACAGCATTGGTATCTAGGTATAAAAAGACACATGGAGGTGTTTCTTCTGAAAAAAATTGGATGTTGACATAATTCCTGGTCAGTTGGAAGGACTACGGAAGCATCAGTGTGCACGTAAAATCCTAGTGAAATACAGCCCCAAATAACATAAATAAGGACCATACTGCAGACAAGCTTAGTTGCAAAAATTATGGTGACCATAGCCTAGCGATACAGCTGTTTTCTATCGCAACAGGGAGTTAGCTGGTTTTTCAAATTCAAAAAAAATCCGGATGTTTTCTTGCTATGGCAGCATCAGTCCTCCACTGCAGAAGTCCAAATACATGACATACCATTCAAGGCCTTTCACATTGTGCCCATTTTATTTCATAATAAAAACTTGGACAGCCAGCATTTAACTATGGTAACACAACCACTATGTTGAGTATAGTTAAGGTTATTGCTTTTAGGAAATACTTTCCATGGCATTTAGAACCATGACTCATAACACTGAAGAATGTTTTCATGGCTAGTAATAGGCTGCAATTAGTATTTTTCCTGAAAAAAAAAAAAAAAAAAAAGTTTTTTACTGTTATGTAAGTCTAGTGATAACCTCAGGGGCTATATGATATTTTTATTTCACAGTCACATGGTAGAATAGTCTATAAAAATTGAACTGGGTTTTATTTATACTTATGTGAGCCAGTGTACTCATCTTCTCACTGTCCCTATGAGGCAGGACAATGTTAATTAAAAGCCTTTAAACCTGTGGATATTGCTTGCCAATATCTAAAAATATTTTTTAAGAGACTGGCATTGATGAACGAAACATATGTGTTATGTCTGTCAGATTAGCCAAGAAAAAGACCTTCTTTTTTCAGATTGCCACACTATTAACCTTTTTCCTGCATCAGGGCAGTCATAGATGGAGATTAAAAGAGATACTTACATGGTCACAGAGGCCTGTGAGCAGGAAAATCATTCCCTGATTTCTCAGTTTCCCATATAGTGCCATAACACAAGGCTGCTCTGTTAAAAGACTGCAGCTGGGTGCTACGGTGCTGTCCTTCTACTTTACAAGGAAACCAGCAGAGCTATGTCATGTTCTTGCCATACCGTACTCCGTAATTAGCGTAATTACTGCAAGGGCCCACCCGAAGGAGGAGCAAGGACGATAAAAGGACATAAATTGAAGCTCAACGTGTGCATGCCCACCGGAACTGTGGACCCCTCAGCTCACTGAAAAAACGCCCAGTGCGAGTTTTCTGTCTTCCCTTTTCTCTCTCGGTCTTGTTCTCTCTTCCCTTTTCCAGAATTCACACACCTCGTCCCTTTAAGACTTAAAACCGTTGACCAAGTACGGGACTGAGTGGATCCAGCTGCCCCTGAGCTCCTCTCTGAGAAGGTGTTTAGAAAGCAAGGTGGGGCAGCTCTGAACTTCATGACCCAACCGGAGGGCTCACCTCATTCCCTGAATCGATGTGTATGGGTAGCACGGGTTAGACGGTTTACTGTGGTAGTCTCATGACAACTCTTGTGATAAACTGCGCCGCCTACACGCCTCCTCAGTTCAGTTTGCTTCTGCTATGAATGTTTAACTTGTTTTGTGTAGTTTCGTCTCCATTTAGCCCAAGGGAATTCCGAAATCAACACCACTCCCTGGTCTGTCCATGCTGGATCATGACAAGGTGTTGTCCTTTCCGGGCATAAAAATGGGATGCTAATCTTCAGTGCTTTTCTTCTCAGGCGGTTTTTAAATGCAGACTGTGTATTTGATGTATTTGTTACTGCTGACAAATTAGCAAAAGGCTTCAACAAGCATGCTGTCCTGTTCGGTCTTAGCTTAATTTACACAAAAGGCTTTAAAGCAAAATTCCTTAGGTTTTCACATTGATAAAAGTGACTCAGATGAGATCTTTACCCTTGGGCTGCAGACTGCAATTCAGGCTGCCAACGTGCAGGTAACATAAGAATCTATTATTCTTTCTGCCTGGAAGATAAAGACTAATGTGTATGGCAAGACCTGCAGTGCCATTGTACAAGGCTAGGAGCTGAAATAGTTCCTTTCCCTTCAGTTGTTAATCCACAGGGTAGATGCACAGCTAATCCCTTGGTCAAGTATAGTAATCGCAGACAGGAGATGTCTGATTAGCCACCTATTTCTTCTGCTATGATAGTAAAAGACTCTACCAAATGACAAAGGTATAAAAGGTATCTATGAGAGGAAGAGCTAGGCTGTAGATAAAATAATGCCCAAGGGGCTGAAAAAATTCGCTACTTCCATGGCTCTTTCAACTGATATTCCTAGTGCATTTGAAAAGAATTAATTCTCTCTGACCTGTGGTGCACAAAATCTCGCAGGACTGAAGCACAACTCAGTGCTGCCCCAAGATCGCCTCAGTCTCCTTTTGCTTCTTTTGCTGTAGTCAGAAATTAGTTTGGAACTTATCTGAGCAGGAATCTTAGGCTCAGAGATATCCGCCATACTTTCTGAAACTTAAGTAAAATAGCTAACATCCTCGACTTGGCATCCTCGACTTCAGACATTGAAGGAGTCACTGAGTTTGGCTTTCTGAGTTAGAGCAGTGCAAATCTGGAAGCATTCAAATAAATAGCAAGTCCTGAGGGTCATGACCCTCAAAAATACTCATCTCTCATATTCACATGTCAGAAATGGGTATTACTAGATACATGTAACAATACCCCGTGAAAAAAAGGTTTCAGATGGGAATTCAGTCCTTATTCTGATACTGTCACATCATCGAAAAAGCTTACAGATTTATGTCCAAAGTAACTATACTAGAGTTTTCAAAAAAAATCAAAGTGGGAACAATCTAATGGAAAATTATTTTTAAAATTATTAAAAATACACACCATAGTTTTTGTGAAAACTGTTGCTGGTGTAAAAATCTCTAGTTTTTTGAAAGTACATTTCAAAGCAGACAGATCTGAATTGAGACAGCAGCATCTAAAAAATAGGCAGCCACTATTAACTATTGCCAAATATACCTTGGAGCTGTAATGTAATTCAGCCTGGCTTGGAACAGAACTCTTCCTGGAAATGTCAACCCCCAGTGACAATGTTATAATGACATAATTTAGACCCTGTGCAAAAAATAATAAAAAAAGTCAGTTTATACCTTTGCTGCAGTGAGCAGAAGCATATTTAATGACCCTTGGAGGAGTCGCTACTCATTCTGCACACCAGAGAACAACTATTTGAAACCGGTACTCCGTGAATGAGGTTTTTCCCCACATTTTGTCTATTTTTCAGGCACATACAGTTGAATCAGTAAGGTAGGGAAAACTTGGGAGTTCAGCAGCTGGAGAGCCTTAAATCAGTTCTTGAAGACATTAGGAAGTTATTAAAGAGGTAAGAGTGGGAGGAAAAAATTAAGTGCTTCTTTCCCTATGGCACTGTGGTCCTGGGTGTTGTGGAAAACTTGAAATAGCACCAGGGAGTTTCCTCTTAGGCATTTTCGCTGAAGGTACATTAGTTCTCCATCAAGAAAAGAATTTTGTTATTCTCTCAATAGTTACATGTATTTTACTTTCTACTTCTAACAGTAACTGTAACTTATGGGACCAGTTGGCATCCACCCAAGGGTACTGAGGGATCTGGAAGAAGCGCTCACCAAGCCACTTTCAATCATTTATCAGCAATCCTGCCTAGCCTGGGAGGTCCCAGTTGACTGGAAGTTAGCAAATGTGATGCCCATCTACAAGAAGGGCCGGAAGGAGGATCCTGGGAATTACAGGCCTGTCAGTCTGACTTTGGTGGCAGGGAAGGTTATGGAGCGGATCAGCTTGAGTGCCACCACACGGCATGTACAGGACAACCAGGTGATCAGGCCCAGTCAGCATGGGTTTGTGAAAGGCAGGTCCTGCTTGACTAACCTGATCTCCTTCTATGACAAGGTGACTCGCTTAGTGGATGAGGGAAAAGCTGTGCCTGTTGTCTACCTAGAGTGTAGTAAAGCCTTTGACACCATTTCCCACAGCATTCTCCTGGAGAAACTAGCTGCTCACGGCCTAGATGGCTGGCCTCTTTGCTGGGTTAAAAACTGGCTGGATGGGTGATCCCAAAGAATTGCGCTGAATACAGTTAAATGCAGACCTGTGCCATATCTTCCAGTCTCGTACACACCTGGGATTTGCCAGGGTATCTCAATTGGTGGTGGATGTCCATGTGTGACCAAGCCAATGGAACACCTTTTTTAAGGACATTCCACCTGGTGTTTGCCCTGCAGCAGGACACAAAAATGCCCAAAACATTTTCTGCACTATCAGGAGATTTAGCTTTCATAGCTGAGCACAACTACTCATAGAATGTCTTAGAGAACGGAACGACTAAATACTGCCATCATCGCAACACCATGGGGTCAGGTGTACCTGCACCTATGACTGCCCAACTATACAGGAATGACTCAGACCTCCACTCTCTGCTATGGGGGTATCTAGGCTCTCCTAATACAGTAAGATGGCTCTTAGTAACCCAAATACATCTCAGAGCAGAAGAAACAAGTTAGTCCCTCTAATTAGCCTCGGTAGTGGCCGAAAGGACTCAGCCCAGCAAGGTGTCTTACTGCAGCTGCTCCCGTACGTTAGTGCCGCCCCCGTGTTTGGCAGCTGGTCTGACAGTACCAAAACCTGTTTTGCCTTCCAGGTGTGTCTTTCGTGGTGGGTATCTGTGGCCGTGCTACCCATCTCCAGACACTAGGTATAACAGAGCAGGAACTGTCTATCATCCAAAGTTGTAAGATGATCCCCGCAGTGGCGAGGTAAGATGATCAGTTAAGTCTCTACAGAAGCTTTGTGGTGATGAATGGAGCAGTGCAAAGCCTTGCTGTGGGACAGCATCTAGCCTTTTCTGTTAACTTGTCCAGATGATATTTGTAAGTTTTCTGCAGTGAATGGATAGCATATTTATTTTGTCCCTAACCTATATTACATGTGTCTCCACCAATTTACGGTCTTCTAAACAAGAGAGCACAAATGTACAGTGACAATATGTGTGACCTGGTTCATATGAAGCCACAATTTGTACAACTGAAATTTCTGGAATCAGTTCTGGAAAAGGCGGGCTGATTTTTCTCCCTGCTGCTGTTCACTATTGAACAGTGGCAGGTATGTGTTACAATGGTCTAAAGTAATGTAAATTTAATCCAATTCAGCTCTTGAAGTGATTAGAAATGACAGGAAAAGAAATAAAAGAACATCTATAAAATTTCTGTCTGCCTGGTATGGACACCCCAGTGGGTTTGGAGAAACATAAGGACTTCTGGCTCAGTGAGCCTCAGAACCTCTCCACATTTGTTCATCAATTGTTATTCCTCATTAAGACCCTTTTATTGCTTTAAGACTTCAGCTGCTAGTGAGGCCCATTATATTATGAATCATATAGAAAGAAAACGTCTCTTCTCTGGGCAAATTGCACATTACATAGGTGAAGACTAGTGTTTTATGTTCTCTGTGTACATTCTCTAAACATATGGTCTGTTACAAATTTAGAGTGACTCAGTATATGGGGCTGGAATTTTCTCCAGTCAAACTAAAAGGCTAGTCAGCCTCCATATACACAGCCAGCAATACGTTTGTGGAAAACTCTGTTTCTAAAAACCACTTCACAAGAGATATGTTGAACTGTTTTGTCCAGACGTCTGTGCTACAAAATACTGCAGGACTTGTTTTAAACACAGACTTTGAAAAAGTTTGCTCAGTGCTTAAGGTCTGTGTGACTTCTGAATAACAAACGAGCTTACCTGAATTGTATGAAGGAACAGTAGCCTGCAGCTGTCTTGTTACTACTTACGTAACAGCTGCTTCAGCTACTGTGCTCATTTAGAAAAGTCAAACGATTTATGTGAAAGTGTAATCCTGAAAGTTTCATGTTCAACTGATTTTTTCAACACTTAAAAACCTATTATGAAGTAATTAACATTGTAAAAAAAAACATTTTCTAAGCAAACAGCCCTATCATGTAGGTTACAAAGCTTGTAAGCGGTTGGAATTGTTCATTCCAAAAAGTGAACATGCTGAAATATTCAGCATCTTCCTCCTTTTGAGCACAAAACCCCATGACCTGTATTTTCCATAGCATGTGTAACCCACTGTAGCTGTGCTGGGATGATTTAACTATTTCTCAATACTCTCAAAATGCTTGCAATTTCGCTCGCTCTCTTCTATTTCTCAGCTTTTTCTGTTAGGGAGCCTTACAGGAGAAGAACTATAATCTTCACATTGTAGCCTTCACTTCTACAGCTATTCTACATATATTTTTTTTGTTGGCTTATTTTTTTGAGCAGAACTGGTCATTGTCATGCAAATATAACTAATATGGTGAGGCAGATTCATCGCTGAAGAGGAGGAAAGCAGTACACATTTCCTGACATGACACGCCGGTACATGGGCACTCTCAGTGAATTCCCAGGGTTGTTGGACATCTGGCTGCAATGTGTCAGCATTCTACCATAGAGAGAAATTGGGAGAGGAATAGAGAGAGCTGTGACAAGTTCCGGGCACTGCCACCTTCCCAGACATCAGTTCTGGGCTCCATGTGCACAAATGCTGCCACTTTTGCCTGAGAGCACAAAGCTGGGGTAAAGCTTGGAGGCACAGATGTTAGTCTGGGTCTCCTGCGCTGCGGAGACAAAAAAAAGTGAAGGAGAAAGACATGGCTCCTGCACACAAGAAGTTTTTCTTTTGCAGTGTCTGGGTTCAGGATGCCTGAGGTGTGAGAAAAGAGGCATAGATGGTTCCCTGTCTGATTTCTCTGTAAATCTTCAAGAAACTGACTACACATTTTTAATTAGACATTTAAAAAGAATTACACAGCAAAGAAATTAGAGGCTAGAGAAATTTCAGCACAAAGAAATTATTTGAGTCAATATTTCAAGCCTTTCCCTCTCAAATGCACTCCTGATTTGCGAGAAAGATAGACAGAGAGAAGCGGCTGTGATTTACTTATTATTCCTAATAAACCGTTTTAAAATTTGGAATTTTTTAAAGATTATTTTTATAAAGTTTTTGTCAATAGAACTTGTTTGGCCCACTGTTATAATGAAGCTTCTTGCTTCATGAAACTTTTCAAAGAAATTTGGGGTATTTTATTTTTTTTTTTACTTTACGACAGCAATTAGCTTCATCTTTTTCTTCCAATTTTCCTGCAAGCTTAACTATGTTAGTGTTGTAGAGTTGCCAGATGGTCTTTTTGCAGGTACTATATAAAAGTCCCACTATATGACAGTGTACTCAGATCTTGAAGAAATAACTCCTTTAATTAGGGTGTAGCTAATTTTGAATGTGGTGTTAATTTTCAGAAACCAGCAAGGGGACTGAAATTCTTTCTTTTACTGGTTCAGCCCAAATTTTGGAAATTATTCTCTACAGACTGTATAAAAGGATGATCCCGATTCAAGACATAGTGAAGCAAGTGAAAAAATGCTTTTCCAGAGCCGGACATGTTCTCTGCTAATCAAATCCCTTTGAGAGCTCATGCTGTGAGTGCATTCCCTAAACCTGCAAACACACTCTGAGAGCACGTTACAATGTATGTTATACGGTGACAAATTATGAGACACTTGCAGGTAAATTTTATATTTGCTTTTAAGTCCCTCTTTGCAAAAATTGGCAATAATTACAAAACAATTATATGGGAAAAAGAAACCTTCCAAATAGGCATGGTCATGTGTACATTGAGATAAACCAAGAATAGTTAGTTATTAAAATGTCTTTTTTTGTTACTTACAGGTCTAAACCCCATCTTTCAATCATTACTGAAGATAAAGTTTTGGCATGCAGGGTTACAGGACTTAGCTGCTAATGTTCAACATCTGGTTTAGACTGATTACCAGACATATTCAACAGCTGAGTAAAACATAATCGTGCATCTTGATAGTTTCACATCTCTTAGCCTTCAATTTCTGAGCTGCTAGTAACCACAAGGCATTTATTTGATGCTTGGTGTTTTATTAAGTGACCCATAGTTGAGTGTTATTCTTTAATGTTAAAAGGCTTTTCAAAATCCATTTGAGTCTACTAGTGCTCCCAGGAAATTGTGCACTCACTAATTTTTCAAGATGAATATCCTGGACTTAATGGAGCATAGAGTTCTTTCACTACCAGTAGGCAAGAACTCCAATTATACATTATTTACCTATTAAGATCAACTTAACAAAAAAGAACCGGCACTTGCAAGATCAACCATTCTAAAATGCTCGGTCGTAAGCTAAGGAAAAATTAGCAAATTGTTATAAAACAGCCATCTCCTACCAGCTGCTCTCATTTCGTTTTCTGCAATAGTTACTACATATTTATGACCACTTTATGCATGCACAAATATACACATATGCGCAACAGATATCTACCTGTGCTATCACAGAGTGAGCTGGGATGGGATTTCAGCAAGCCAGCTCACTGTTGAGCATGTTGTAGGCTGGCTCCTGCAGCATTTCCCTCATAAAGACAATACCCTCTGGAAGTCTCTAAAATACTCTGTAAAATAAGAGTCTCGTGAGGATGTAAAGCAAAAACCTTCCTGATCCTCCAGCTAGCTGGCGGCATATTTTGATGACAAATTATTCAACACCAGAGCTTCTTTCCATTTATTGTTCTGTTTGCAGGGAATGTGGAAAGAGACACTTACACTCTTGTAAACTGAGATGATCAATGTGGGATTTCCAAATAAAAAGCTGATGGCAACATTACAAAGCTCCGCTTATGTGCAAACATTACAAATGATCATCTAATGCTTCAGCTGCTGAAAAAAACCAAAGAATAGGTAAGTTATTGTTGACTTCCACACTTTCAGTCACTTACTCTATGACTCTTAGTGCTGTTTAAAATCCACAGCCAATCTTTGTGATCTTTGCTTCACAGTAGATTTATGGCAAAGCAGTGCCTTCATTGTTTTGTCTGCGATGCTGATATCCTTTATTTTGTAGTTCATTTATTTTGTTACTCTTTCTATTTTTATTTTTCCTCATCGGTTTTATCGATGAAAAACATTCCCTTGAGTTGTGACTGAGTTGTGTCCTTACTCTTTTCATAATGCAGTCGTTAAATGACCTGCTTGCTCAAAATTACGACAGTACAGAGCGAAAACAACAGATAAAAAGATTAATTATGCAGAGTTCATAATGTTTTCAGAATTAAAATAAGTCAGAGCTTCTTCGCCTCTCTACTTTAGCAGCACAATTAAGTTCATCTCCATGGAGTTTTAGCATCAATGCACACAAGAAGACAAGGCCGTCTTCTCAAAAGGTGTAATAAAGTATAAGTTTATATCACACCATTTGAAGTTTTAAGGAGATAACAATGGCTATGCTCACTCCACCAATACGTGACTATTTTTTTCCTACTCACAGATGAAATCAGCATATATTGCATGCAGTTGCTATGGGCCATTGTAGCCTAGTACAAAACACGAAGGCATAATTCTTTAACCTGACAAATTGAAAGAAAAAACACTGACCACTTTCATGCACCGTCATGCAAGGAAGTTGCTTAGACCTACAATTTCCAAAATGTCATCCTTAAGATTCGATTCCTGAATCCTTGTTTACAGCTTTAAATAAGAGTAATCTGATCACATTTTTCTGAGCAAAAGATTTCTTAGCCGCTATTGAAATGAAACTGCCTTTACCCACTTTTCGTCACATACATGGTCAGCAGGTCTGCAAGCATGATAGGAGCTTCAGGGATTTGATGGGTTGGTGGTGTTCAGGTAGGGATGCCGCGCTGTGAGAGAAGCAGCAGTGAAAACGTGCAACTGGACTTGTGCCAGCAGCTTTTTTTTCTTCTTTCTGAACACAGAATTAATGAAAAACATATGCTATATTTCTAAATACAAATTCATGATAATCATAACCAGACTTTCACATAATAACGAAAACTATGTACGGTCATTTTGGTCTGGGAAAAGGCTAAATGTACATTCACTTCGTGAGGAATGCAGATTTATTGGTAAAAATTCACAGACATAAACAACATGAAAGGAGAAATACTTTCCTACACTCAAAAACATAGAGTTATTCTAGTGACCAATATATTCAATAGGCCTTAGTTCAGCTTGAGATAAGCAGGCATTTACGTTCCAGATTGTAAATAAGATTTAACTGCGGCTTAACCATCAGCAGCAATCAGTCGGCGGCAAGGCCAGCAGTGGTGACAGTAAGTTGGCGGCAAAGCACTAGATTGAGTTGGACAGAGAGGTTCCCGAGGCACAGGAGCCCCGAGGAAGAGCAGAGAGACCCATCCAGAGCTGGCAGCTCTCACGGGAGAGGCTGATGCAGTGTGGACGTCAGCAGGGGCAAAGCCCTGAGGAGTGCCAGCGACCAGGGCGCGTGGCGTCAGAAAGGGCGGCAGGTATGGCGCGGCCCCTCTTCCCAGCTCAAGAAGGCTACTCAAGTGGAGGGCATCGGCCCAGAAGGAGACCCAGGTACGGTTGCCACTCGGGTGAAAGCCATTGCTAGGAAAAATGTGGCGACACAGACAGAGCTGCCACGCAACCATGCAGGTGCCCAGGTCTCCGGCTGCAGGGAGCGCCTGAGTCTATCACTGGTGCCGGAGGGCAGCGGGGACAGCTTCTGAGTGTGGTGTGACCTGGTGGGTGATCTGCTCAGCCTGGTGGCTGAGCTGAAGGAGGGAGGGGAAAGGTTGAGGAGTATCAGGGCTACCATCCCTGAGGCAGAGGCAGCAGATGGAGGCTCCGCAAGAAGAGGAGGACCCCCTGCCCTCTTGCCACCAGGCAGTAGGGGACCTAAGAGGTGGAGGGGAATGGATACAGGTTCCTGCTCGGGGAGGTAGGAGAATCCTGCCCAGGTCTCCTTCACCTTCCCAGTTGCCCCTACACAACAGGTATAGGGCTCTGGAACTTGAGGACCAGGTCAATGAAGATCAGGGTGTAGATGAAGGCCTATCCGGGGGGGGGGTGCCTAGGCTAAGTCAGGCAGCCCCACGCATTATCACAGCCTCTGAAAAAAAGAAAAAAAGAGGGTAATTGTCGTAGGCAATTCCGTGGACCTGACCCATCCCATAGGGAAGTCCGCTGGCTCCCTGGGGTCCAGGTAAAAGACATTACCAAGGAAACTCCCTGGTCTGGTTTAGCCCTTTGATTATTACCCACTATTGGTCATGCAGGTTGGCAGTGATGAGATTGCAGGGAGAAAGCCAAAGGCAATCAAAAGGGACTTCAGGGCACTGGGGCGATCAGCGGAAGGATCGGGAACACAGGTAGTGTTTTCCTCAATCCCTTCAGTGGCAGGGAAATGTACTGAAAGGAACAGGAAAACACACCTGATCAATATGTGGCTCAGAGGCTGGTGGAATTTGGGGGTTTTTTGACCATGGGGAGGTTTATATGGCACCAGGCTTTGCTGGCAACAGATGGAGTCCAGCTATCTCAAAGGTGGAAAAGGATTCTCACTCGTGAGATGGTGAGGCTCATAAAGAGGGCTTTAAACTAGGTTTGAAGGGGGAATGGGATAAACCTAGGTGCACCAGAGACGAGCCCAGGGGCAGCATGCCAATGTTGGGGGTGGATTTGATAGCCCAGCTCAAGTGCATCTATGCCAATGCAAGCAGCATGAACAATAAACAGGAGGAACTGGAAGCCATTGTACAGCAGGATAGATACGACTTAGTCACCATCACAAAAACACGGTGGGATGACTCCCATGACTGGAGTGCTGCAATGGATGGCTACAAGCTCTTCAGAAGGGATAGGCAAGGTAGAAGAGGTGGTGGGGTGGCTCTCTATGTTCGGGAGCATTTTGATTGTACAGATCTACACGATTGTGATGACAAGGTTGAGTGCTTATGGATAAGGATGAGAGGGAAGGCCAACAAGGCAGATATTGCGCTGGGATTCTGTTATAGACCACCCAACCAGGTTGATGAGATGGATGAATCATTCTACAAGCGGCTGGCAGTAGTCTCAGAATCGTGTGCCCTTGTTCTCGTGGGGGACTTCAACTTTCCAGAGATCTGCTGGAAATACAACATGGCAGAGAGCAAGCAGTCTAGGAGGTTCCTGGAGCGTGTAGAAGATAACTTCCTGACATAGAAGGTAGGTGAGCCTACCAGGGAGGAGCCTTGCTAGATCTACTGTTTACAAACAGGGAAGGATTGGTGGGGGGTGTGGGATGGTCGGAGGCCATCTTGGGCATAGTGACCATGAAATGGTAGAATTCTCAATTTTCGGTGAGGCAAGGAAAGTGGTCAGCAAAACCACCACTATGGACTTCCAGAGGGCAAACTTTGGCCTTTTCAGGACACTGGTTGAGAGAGTCCCTTGGAAGCCAGTCCTGAAAGGCAAAGGGGTCCAGGAAGGCTGGACATTCTTCAAGAAGGAAATCTTAATGTCCTGCTTGACCAACCATCAGGTCCTTCTATGACCAGGTGATCTACCTAGTGGATGAGGGAAAGGCTGTGGATGTTGTCTACCTTGACTTCAGTAAGGCCTTTGACACTGTCTCTCATGGCATACTCCTTGAGAAGCTGGCGGCTCATGGCTTAGACAAGTGTACTCTTCGCTGGGTAAAAAAAAACCTGGCTGGATGGACAAGTCCAAAGGGTTGTGGTGAATGAAGTTAAAACCAGTTGGCAGTCACAGATGGTGTTCCCCAGGCCTCGGTATTGGGGCCAGTTCTGTTTAATATCTTTAGTAGTGATCTGGAGTTCAGGGGTTCGAGCGTACCCTCAGTAAGCTTGCAGATGACACCAAGTTGGGAGGGAGGGTTGATCTGCTCGAGGGTAAGAATCTGGACAGGCTGGATTGATGGGCTGAGGCCAATTGTATGAAGTTCAACAAGGCCAAGTACCGGATCCTGCATTTCGGTCACAACAACCCCATGCAGCGCTACAGGCTTGGGGAAGAGTGGCTGGAAAGCTGCCCAGCAGAAAAAGACCTGGTGAGGCTGGTTGACAGCCAGTTGAATATAAGCCAGCAGTGTGCCCAGGTGGCCAAGAAGGCCAATGGCATCCTGGCCTGTATCAGAAATAGTGTGGACAGCAGGAGCAGGGAGATGATTGCTCCCCTGTATTCGGCACTGGTGAGGCCACACTTTGAGTACTGTGTTCAATTTTGGGCCACTCACTACAGGAAAGACATTTTGGTGCTGGAACATGTCCAGAGAAGGGCAACCAAGTTGGTGAGGGGCCTGGCGCACAAGTCTTATGAGGAGCAGCTGAGGGAACTGGAGTTGTTTCCTCTGGAGAAGAGGAGGCTGAGGGGAGACCTTATCGCTCTCTACAACTATCTGAAGGGGTGTTGTAGTGAGGTGGGTGCTGGTCTCTTCTGTCAGGTGGCTAGTGATAGGATGAGAGGAAATGGCCTCAAGTTGTGGCAAGAGATGTTTAGATTGGATATTAGGAAAATTTCTTTACTGAAAGGGTTGTCAAGTATTGGAACAGGCTGCTCAGGGAAGTGGTTGAGCCACTATCCCTGGAGGTATTCAAAAAAGTACATAGACAAGGCACTTCAGGACGTGGTTTAGCAGCCATGGTTGATGGCTGGACTCAATCCTGAAGGTCTTTTCCAACCGAAATTATTCTATCATAACAACTTATCAAGTGATCAGATCCAATGACCCAGGGTTAGTGTAATGCCTCACACCGTTCCAGTGAGGAAAAAAACCCACCCCAAACTCCAAAAACAAGCAGTTATACTTAAAGATGAAAAAAAACCCACTACATAGTAATTTTTTATTATTCTGCAGAACTTTAGAATAACACTTTGTATAGCAACAATTCATAGCAATCTATGTACTCAGAGGGGCCTAAACAATATTACTTCACTTAAAAAGTTTTACGTGCAAATAACCAAGTATTTAAAGACATGAAAAGGAATCATTTAGCTGCATAGAACTGTCCTCAGAAAAATTATGTGATATGTTGGTTTGGGTATTTGTTTGAATCACCAAGTCAAAAGAAGCAGTACCAAGTTTAACAATAATGGTTACTCAGTGGTTTTGGATAACACTTTCAAAAACTGTTAGGTGAAAAAATATTTAAAAACAAATTCTAAATGATACAATGTGAAAATGGCAAAAAATACACTCCAAACATTTTTTTATTGCAGGAGACAAAAAGGCCACAAACAACCCGTACATATTACTAGCTACAGACAGATGTAGAACATGGCACCATGTTCAATTGTGCAAATCTTGAATCTACATGATCTAAAACTGATCATACATTCTGTTGTACAGATAAAGTCATACAGGAACTATTGTACCATATTTGATATGAAATACAACGCATTACTAGGCACAAATACCAATGTTCACATTAGAACTGTGCAAATGACGGCATTACTCAGTTTTTACTATTCTGAATCAAATACATTTTATCTAAACTGTATACTATGTTTTACTGGAAAATATATTAAGTTAATGTTAGGAAAATTAACAGGAGGCTACATTGTTTAGAATTAAGTGCCGTGTGTAGAAGAAAGAGTTGCGATTATGGTGGGTTTTTTTACTGTTTTTGATGCTGCACTCACTGGCTCAGTTTGACTTCTAGAAGAAGAACTAAAGGTGATCAGAACTTAAAATAAAGCACTTGTACCCATCATAAAACAGATTTTAAAACCTGACCATAAAAAACATGATGTTTTGATAGTCTAGCGAATGTGGAAATTTATTCATATTCAAGAACTGTTCTCTCTTGACATTCAGTGCAACTAAAAATAACCCCCAAAATCCCATATCTACTTTGTCACCAATTACTCTAAGACTTACAGATACAGAACACAGCAGTGCAAGAAGAAGTCCTTAGATACTTTGTCTTTGCTATGGAAGTATCAAAAAGATGAAGTCTGTACTATAGTTTTGTGTTCTTACATAATCAACCATCAAAATACAAAGGTAACTTTAGCTGTATATCTCTACTATTAAAAATAGGTACCAGATACAGTACTTTAGTTTCTAAGAAGGAACAGTAATAGTCTAGACACTTTGAAGTGGAAGTTTAAGTAAAAAAGGGTAATGTGAGAGAGGGATAAAATGTCAGCAGCGTAGTGTTTACAATAGTGTTTGTGGAATCCCAATCACTGTGTTCAGATATCTACCATGCTTAGCCATGAAAGTTCCAAAACTCTAAATGTGTTACATATGCTGTATCAACTAAAAATAGTAGTGGAAATGTCACCTGAAAGCAATTCATAGGATTTAGGAACCCTGTGACAAAAAAAAGAAAAGTCTTAATTGCCAGAATTTTGCTCACTTTTTAGGCTATAAAACCAATAGATCTTTGGCGAAAAACCAATCAATCACAGCAAAGTCTCAGCTGCATAAACCACATTCTGAGGTCTGACTAGCTTGCCCTACATCACTTTCCAGTTTCTCAGGACAATGACTCAAGTTCACTTATTCCCAGGTCAGGATTAAGGTGAAATGTCAGCCGGGATCCCTTAACTCACAAAACTCAACTTCTATTTGCTCAAAACAAGAATTAGTATGCTCATAACAAGAATTGACATGAAACTACGTCAGTAAACTGTGTAACATGCTCAGCACACATCACAACATATAATACAAGCCTTGCTTATTTGGGGATCAGTTCACGGAAGACAATAAGGAGAGCCTTCCCATTGGGTCACAAGGTTCAGAGCATACCCTCCTTGCTTTCTAGACTCCTTCTCAGAGAACATCCTAGGGCCAGCTGGATCCAGTCGTAGTCCCAGACTTGGTCAATAGTTTATGTCTAAAGGGAGGAGGTGTAGGGATTACGGGGGAAGGAAACAAACAAACCACCAAAAAACCCCAAAGAGAGATAGAGAGAGAAAAGAGAAAGATTTCACCAGTTCTGGGTCCAGCAAGCTAAGGGGTCCAGTTCTGGAGGGCGTGCATATGTGGGGCTTCATTTTGTGCCTTTTTATAATCGCCTTGCTGCTCCTTCAGGCAGGCACTCAAACTCATTAGGTTAATTAGGTGTCATATGCAGTTTGTGCTTCTAGAACCCTTGGGAAATGGGTCAGTGGGCTTGGGGGGGTCATCTGGGGATTAAATTCTCCCTCCCTGCAGGTATGACCATTCTTTGACCTTTGGCCATTTATGGTGAGCTGCCCCACTCAGCATATCAGAATACAGAATTACGCACCCTCTGACACTTAGCTAAAGCATGAAAACTGTGCCACTGCTTTCTAAGTAGTTAACCAATAATGATTCACCTATGCTGCTAAGTGCTCAAGACTGACAGAACACAGAAGAGAGCCTGCCATCTCTATCTATTTCTTGGAGCTTAATCCATCTATAACCAGACTTCTCAGGTGCTCAATGCTTTATGGCAAATGGCAGTGCTAGTATTTGGATCACAGACATTTTAGGGGTTTTTGAGCTTGCTTTCAGAAGTAGGGCAGAAATGGCTCAAACTAAAGTGGTGTCTCCCCTCTTAAGCTAATCATCTAGTTTGAATTAACCAAAGGGGTGTGGATTCTTTTGATTCACTTTTTTGCAGAGCAGAGAGACTCAAATGACATTACTTACGAAGACAGCCTTGAAAAGCCTTTCAACAAAAAAAAAGTGCCTGAACCTATCCATGCTTTGCCTTGGCTTACACAATGTTAGTCTTTTGAAGAGGAGGAAAGCTTTCTGACGTTTTTACATAAGGCCCAAACAAAAAAACCCAACTACCTAAGACACTTTGACCAAATAACCTTAAAATGCAGAGATCTCTCCATGAGAATGGTTTTTATGCTGTGCTTACACAAGCTGGATATGACTAAATAATTTAAAGGACTATCAGCAGTCATTCCCTGTAATCTTTCTATAGTTTTAAATATTAAGAGCCTTTACCTTTGCAGACTAAATTAGAAGGATGGTCTGGAAACCAAAGATACTATGTATCTAGTCAGGGTGGTTTTACTTAGTGAAGACATACAAAATAGGAGTATTTTGCAATTTATGCTCCATTTTTCAGTATGTTATTCCTACAGGCAGGAACGTGTCTTAGACCAAAACATACTTACCAGAAGACATTATGTCAATAATTAAATGCAAATTTTACTTCTATTTCCAAATGACAGAATGCATCTTCATAAAACTGAGAAATCATTTAGCTGAAACTAATTCCTGATCTTCCCCCCAGGAAACCAAGCAGCAAGCTTCCTCTGGACTTCAGATTAGTTTCAACTTGTAGGAGAACAGACTACTAATGACGAAAACAGAAACTTTTACAGAAGACATATCCTGAAACCAACACCTAGATCTTTTCTCAAAAGGAAAATATAACTATTACACTGCCATCTGTCAAGAAAGCCCTGCTGTTGGACTTTTTGATGGAGAAGGAGTTCTAGAAGCCCAAACCAGCTGTTTCTACCCGCTGAATAGAGCTACACAGAGTATTCTTTTGGCTCCAGATCACAAATCACTGATTAAGATATTGGAGATGCAGGATAAGCAACAGTATCTCCACAAAAAGGCAGGAGTTTGCTATGCCTGTGCGAAACTGAGGATTGTGGTAGTTCTGCAGAGGATTCCAAGTGGCAGCACCTATCCTAGAAAGAGACTTTCTGTATGAGGACAGCAACCAATTCACAAATTATGCAGAGGTCAATTTCGACATGCACAACAAGTGTATGCTGCAAAAATAGAACTAAGTTCTCTTTTAGTATTTTGTGACAATTCATTGACCGTTAGAAGAGAGGCATTGACATTGGCCTTCTGAATAGACTATCCTTGTGTATATATAGAGACATCGATATATGCTTGTTTTCAATCCACTTGTTAAATGCACAGTGAAGAGCGCTCCAGCCATCTAATGACAGACTGATATAAAAATCAATTCACCTTGGAAGTCAATCAGTACACATTTAAATGGATCAACTGAAGAGTGACAATAGCTTGGTGAAGTAAAGTCTTTATTTATATAGGACACTTATCACGGCATATATTTGTATTTGGTACTTGAACTATCCCACTAGCTTGGTCACTGTGTCAGACAATTTGTGGAAAAGTGTTTACATAGAGCAGAGTATATTGCTGAGTTCTGTGATGGGACCTGGTATTAATTTGGTGATGAAATTTTATTAAAGGTGAAGTGAAACAATGTAGACTTAAAAGTTATCTTTTTTAATTTAATAAAAAGAAAAAGACTAAACCTGGAGCGCTGTTCCTGAAAGCCTTGCAAATTTTTTTGCTCTATTTGAATTTAACAGATGCCAGCTTAGTCTAACAGCTCTCAGACTAACATGGCATGTCCCAGCAGGAATCTCTTCCCTGTGGGCAGCAACATCCCCTAGATACTTGGCAACTATCAGGACCTGCAAAGCAGTGTCACTCTGCCTCACCACATGACTCAACATCTGCAAAGTGAGCAGTGACATCGTACTCCACAAGGCTACTTTTCACACTTGTCCAAGCGCAGTTGCGACAGAAATGTTCAACACAGCTGGAGGTAGCAACACCGTAAATTCCTACTCCCTTACAGCACAAAACTTGTTTTACTGTCAGTGATGGCCAGTTACTGGGCTTTTGTCAATCTGACCTATGATTAAAAATAAGGATTCAAGTAACCCAGAAAGCTTGCAAAAGCCAAAGGTTTGGGTGATATATTAAAGGCAAGAGCAGACGAGATGTTACAGTCTAAAACTTGCTATCTATTCTACAAGAAAATAGTGTGCTTGAAAGAGTGAAGGGAAAGAAATATTTCCAGGAATGAATGGAGGCAGACAAGTTAAACAATAGCTACTTTGACTGCTGCCTCATACTGACTTACAAAACTTAAGTCAATGATTGCATTAGTGTCCACATCTTTCTTCCTGTGAAAGGATGAGTCAAAAAAATCTTACATACTGTCAATCATTAATCTGATTATACAGACCACCCGATGTCTTAATGTCTTATTGGCACTGTTTGCCACTTCAGCATATGACTGGAAAAGTGAAAGCAATGCTGGAGACAATGTCCTAATGAACCAAACGGAGCCTGCCCTAAGCACCTGGCCAAGGGACATTAACCTAGCTGACAGCACACCCTGAGAGGTCACAAACCTGCTGGTGACAGAGTCAAAGCAGCTGACTTCCAGACAGGTAGTGCCTGAGCTCCTTTATAACGTCATGTTTTTTGAATGGGTACATGACTTGCCCTCAACTCAACCAGAGAAACAGGGAACTCAATATCCTTTCTGAAAACTCTGTATTATAATGCTGCACAGCAGCCCAAGAATTACTTGCACTTTGAGGTGTAACCAAAGTAATCCCCCATACTAGCACTGCAAGACAAAACGGCAGAGTGAAGGGCAAGGTTTAAAAGGTTCTTAAATACCTTCTCTAATATGCTGTTTGCACAGCGTGGAAGGCGGAATGCCAGTAGACAGACATCAGCTGCGAGGCCAAATTATTTCATTCAGAGGTAGCATGAGTTTGTTTTGAAGACATCATAGCACTACTAAAACTGTCAAGTGCGTGCTGCAACACTGAACTCAAGCAAGTTCTCAGTTCAAGAGACAATCTTACAAGAGCACTATCTTCCTTAAAACTATTCATCTAAGACCAATTCACAGTTCCATTTTTCATTTGGGGTTTTTGGTGTTGTGTTTTGCCTGATAAGCAGAATAGCACATTCTCTAAGTATTTTGAGACAGAATGTTACAGGGCAGGAAACAGTACTCAAGAAACGCGAGTTCTAGAGTTTGCAGTTCTTCCGCAATATTGTGAGAACATCTTTTATAAAAGACAGTCAAGAAATTCAGGTCAAATTAAAAGAACGCAAGTTTAAATGCATCATTCCTGAATTCTGACTTTATAGAACATATCTTTATACTAAGCATGGAAGACGACATCTCACTCCCCCACCCCTCTTTAAAATGTGCTCCAACCATTCATTTTGTCTTCCCAACATCTAAAAAAGAGTCCGTCATATAAATTTTTTTCCACTGATATTAAAAAAATCCTGTTTACTTCTAGCTTATGTTAGTGTTGCTTCTATTACTAGATTTCCATTATGAAAAGTAAGTTACTGAACGGTAAAGGTTAGCATATTCAGAAAAAAATTGTGAAAAAGTAAGCCATCTTCACTCACGGCTTACTTTGTTCTTTCCAAGATAATTTCAACATTTAGTCAGGACTCCTGCACAGACAAAGGTATTAAAAAAAAAATCAATACTTTATATCCACATGTAAGAATTCCAAATATCCCATTTAGGCAGTCTACCTTGGTCTAGTTTTTTCCTCTATCTTCTGAAGGTGAGTTTAAGCATCTACATCTGATTAATAAAAAATTCATATGATTATGCATATAAGCAAAAAATTTGGCATACATATACATTACACTGAAATGTATTCTCTAGCTTTACTCTGAAAAACCACTGGCGGTTTTTGCATTTTCACATGGAAAAAAGCCTTTATGAATGCTTCAATAAGCATCTATGTCACTAGTATTCCAAGGTTAAAATTTTATACTCATTTTACAAAGGTCAAAGAGCAACACAGCCTACCTAGAGGAGGATCTGTGACTGTTAAACAAAAGTGATGATCTTTAAGGTATGAAAGATATTCCTTCTTTAACTTCACCTTTAGGCAACGACACATTTAACAGAACATAGTGAAACAGATACTTTTTCTTCAATAGATTCGGATTACATATGAAACAAAGCAACACACTTTGTAAAACTGGTATTATGTCTATTAGAGTAACACGTTTATAAGCATAAATTTTCCTTCTAAAACTTTGCTTTCTATTCCTCACTTGCTATAACAGAATCCACATTTGGTCTATTTTAAAATATTTTTGAAACGTTTGGATTTTTTTAATCAAGATTTAAACTCTTTATTATAAATCTGGAGTGAAAATGTCCTGACATGATAAAAAAAGGTTAGAGGACAGACAAACCAATTCTATACCCAGTTGTGTTGATGAGGCTCTTGGATGGAGAAACTCCTGACACATTTGGCTGTTGTATATAAAAAAACCTGTGACACAGAGGTGGTAGAGAAGTGAGAATATGATATGGAAAACTATTTTTAGACTGCGGCAGAAATACTGAAGCATACAGTATAAAAGAATCACAAAATGAAGGAATGAACATGAGCTAATTGCTTTACAGTTTGATCATACGGTGGTTAATTAAGGACTGTCTTGGGAACAAGATGTCCTCATCTACTGTGATCTAGCAGTTGAAGTTGTAATACCAGCTCCTTGGATTTCTTGCTACAGTATTTACCTGTTCAAGTGTCTATCTAAAAATTTTGCAGTCCCTATGTTGATTGGGAACGGCATGCCAGAATGCTACCTCTAGTCAGGTAGCCCAAGACTGTGGTCTGCTTTTGGCTAGGTTCATATGTGAGAGCTTAAATTTTATCCTTGTTTGCATCACTTGAAAAGCTTTGCAAGATATTCGGCCACGTCTCAAGGGAAGGTCAGAAACATAACTGCAGGCAGGTCACAAGCCTGATCTAAGCAGTTTTGGCAGAGCCCTGCGAATAAGGTCTCTTTAAACAAAGGCAGCTGGGAAACAGTCACAGGAACTCTTCCACCAGCTGAGGTATGGGGTTGCCACAAGCAGCAGGAATATCTGATAGTGACACTGCTGTTTCCGTAATGAACATCTAACTGCATCTCCAAACTAAATCCAGACAGAACTGTGATATCTGCTCTTAATTTCAATAAATGTTGAATTCACTCACGTTAGGTGGGCAAACTGTCAGCTTGTGTCAGCCTTTCCAGCTCCCTGTAGAGTGAGGTTCAGCTCTCAAGAGGTAGCCGAAAAGCTTTCCAACAAACAATTTTTCTGGAAAAGAAAGATGGCTAAAAAGTAAATTTTCCATGGCAATGGGTCGATTTTAATTTTTTTATTTTGTTAGAATGCTTAAAATTAGAATGCAAGTTGACGATTTGAAAGGACCTGAATCAAATTGCATACAAGCAAGCTTAGTAGGGAAACTCTTCCAGCTGAGCCAAGTGCTCATTAAGCTGAATCGACAGTTTAATTTGTGGTGTAGTGACAGGCCATTCGGCCTGGTCATGCTGTTTGCTTGCCTGCGAACTGTGATAAGTCAAAAGACAGTTAGAAAATACTGACATACAAAGCATAAACGTCTGCAAACTAGGCGCCTGCAAGTATTGCAGGAAATGAAAATGGCATATTGTGCAAAATGATAGAATGGGCCTGTTTTTTTACACTATCAGAATTAAACAAAAGAAACATCTTATTCTTGCGATGTGATGAGCATGAACCATGAAGGATCAATGTAGTCTTACGGGTGTGACTGTGTTGGGATGTTGGAGACCGTAACTTTGCTCCGCTATGCTCTGCATTACCATGTCATGTGGAGTTATTTCTGCTGCTTTGCTCTTCCTTGGTAGTTAGAACAGATGTCCAGCACAAATGGTGCCTACTAGTGGTGGGGGCCTCTGGTTGTTTCCAAACAACAGATAATAATCACTAGATGTAGGATTTGTTAAAGCTTTAAAATCATTCCTTGCTTTTTCTGAATGAGCATGTGCAGGATCATAAACTTTCCCAGGCATTCTCTGTTCTCGAGTAACTACTTAATTTTTGCAGTCTACAGATCAGGACCTACTAAATTTTTACATACAAAATTTGGAAAATAGCTTGGAGTGCTGCACACTGAAACTTCCCCAGGATGTTAGGGGAATAAAAATAGATACATGTTTTTGTTTGTTGTTTTTTGGGGTGTTTTCCTCCCCCACAATTAGGGCTGTATGCTTTAATATGTTTTATTTGGGAGTAGTGGTGCCAGATCAATTTTGTGTCAAATGTTATTAACCTATAACTACAAGAGGCCTCTGATCTGCTACCTAACCCCAACAGCCAGGATTGTCACGATGCTTTCCTACTCCTAAATGGAAAATCAGTGGGCCAGTGCCCACTGACTCCTTCCATTGTGCTTGTCATGACCAGTCCTGACTTAAGCCAGTTCTTTTCATATAAAAACACACCTGAAGAACCCTGGAACGTGAAAGCTGTTTCAAAGCCACATATATAATAAGGGAAAATTTGAACTTTCTTAAATGAGAGGCAATTTTTTTTCCCCAAAGCTTTCCAAACTGTCCAAATTCTGCTCCCACTGAAATGAATAGGGGTCTTTCTTCAGTGGGAGCAGAACTGAACAAGCAGTAACACTTTGGCATATTCTGCCCCAAGCATTATGGACTGGGAGTATGCATATGCAATAATGTCAGAAAAATGGCTGAAAAACACATCTATACTGACTGACTTTTTTTTCCCCTTTTTCTTCTTTCCAATGGCATACGTGCCAAAACATCTCACCAAAGAGAAACCAGCAGTCTGCAGTGAGTCACCAATCAGCTAGTATGCAAAAATGAGCAACAGGCATAGGCACTATTTCTGCCCCATGCTGTGAAGAAATGCCGACTTATACACTAAGCACTTCATTAAAGATTTCATTTTAGGAAGGCAAGGAGAGGAATGCACAGTGTGATTTTATTTGGGAAAGAGATTGTCTACGATTTGTTTCTGTCTGTGGCCTCTAGGACTAGAAATAAGGCATCGGTTTACAACGGATGCTTCTTTGTGTTGTTCCTCTCAGTCTTAGGTCGGGGTTGGGTTTTGGCTCAGGTCAAAGCGTTCAGACGCCTGGAGATCGTGTGTTGTAATGCCACAAAGATCATGACCTAAAAATAGAGCATCTTTGTCCTGAGAGATACAGAAATGCGCACATGTATCCTGGTTTTTACAATATTGTTGAAGTGTTCTCTATGTGATCAGGCCCTGTAAAATAAGGAACATTGTGAGAGCAGAGGAAGCATATATGCCCAGAAAAGTAGCGAAAATGAAGTTATGGTTTGTTATGTATAGTGGGTTTATCTTCTTGCCTGCTGCTTTCCCAAGCAGCTGTCATTGGTGACATAGAGTATTCCCAGGAGAGAATCCCTACTGCCCTCAGTGAGCACAGTGGATGAGCCTGGGGTTAGCAGGTGGTTAAATCCTGTGGCAACTGCTGTAGTGCTAGGAAAAGGAAGAGCAAAGGAGCATACATCCACGAGAGAAAGGTGAACAGGAGAAAAGGACTGACTTTACACTTATAGATGGCTGTATAACAATAGCAAGTAAGCTATAAGAGTAGTTTTCAGCTTCCTGTAGGAAATCACACTCACACCCAGGGTCTGCTGCCTAACAGCAAGCATTTTTGGCTGAATAGTTTTTTCAGTCATGGATTCTCTCTGGATCGATTGGTGACAAGTGGTTTTTGTTTGAAATCTCACCGTACTTGCCTGCTGTCCCCATGAAACAGGTGTAGCCCAGCCAGCCCTGCAGTAAGGCCCTGCATGGGTGAGTGTACCTGAGCCGTGCCCCTGATGAATATGTACTCCAGTCTCAACACTGGCTGGTGTATGAAGGAACCTCGTCTCCTGTGCCTGGTACAGCTGACTGCCTGCTACTGAGCTTCTGTCAGCTCTCCCACATGCACATCAGCCTGTACAGGCTTAGCACGTATGTTTGAGAAAGAACAGAAAGTGCAGAAAATTAGCAGAATGACCTTTATTTTCTTTTCTGCTGAGAAAGACCTGTTCTGTGGGGCCTGCAGCCCAGGGAGCGAGCAGCTCTGTGCCACTGTGCCTTTGGCATCTGTCCAGGCTGGAGGAGGGCTGGGTCAGCAGAGACTCATGCAGCAGAGCTTCCCATCCAGGCAGCTGTTCCATAACAGCTGGCTGGACCATCTGATACCTTGTCAGCCTGTGCTGCTCTGCTTGTTAGTCCCCAGCCCTTGCTGCAGCTCTGTGTGCTGCCTGATCCCACAAGTGGTATTGCAGCAGCATCCTGTTGTTAGAAGAGATGAAATTTCCACCAGGGTGTAGGTTAGAGCATGCTTGGCGGTGTTACTTCCTTGGCAAAGTGGTTCCCCATGCACTGGTGACTTGAAGCTTTGCTCTGCCTTGCTGAGCTTCCTCTTTTTAACTTAATAAATACCATTAAACCATTACAGCCCGCCTTTCCTTCTTGATAGCAGCATGTTTGGACCCATAGAGTGTTTGTTCTCCACTAGGCGTGGTTAAACTCCTCCAGGTAAGCTCTCTCTGGTAACAGGCATCGCTGAAGAAACTGTTTTAAATGTCTTGTGTCTTGCTGAGGTTCAGTCTGAAGTGCTTGTCCTCTTGTGTGGTGTGCTGAGTCTGTCCAATTCACTTCATTTTTTTTGTGTTCACAAATGCAGATGATAGATGTTTAGTCTTAAGTGAGACCAGTAGGTAATTCAGTGGGGTGTTGAATTCGGCATTTTCAACATGATGTGAGTGCATTTCCCACAGGGAGTTCTGCCTTACCCCATCCTTGTTCTGCATGGGATAAAGATGCTACGTAATGCACATTGCTGTTGTTCCTGAGAGCACCTTGTCTGGTTTTGCTTTAATTGCATACTATTAACACTGCAGCCTTAAAATCGGTTTTAGCAAGAAAGTTCCAATCTCCAGCTGCAAGCTTTACACAAATACAGATAACTGATAAATGAGCACTATCATGGCAGCAAGTCAGGTCTTCTAAATCTTCTCTTTTTCTCTTTGTTTTTTATTTTTTCCTTTAATTATTTTTAAGACTTGAGTTACAGCTAAGGCAGTTTCCCATCTGCTATGTCAGACTTGTGTTCTGTTACGTGGCACCTTGTGCTCTACGCGCCATTCCTTCTTGCATGACAGAGGCAGAGAAATAAGACTACTTGTGCTCTGCAGGCCTGCAAAATAGGGTAGACTGTCTGTGTGAGTCAGCACAGGCAGGACACAGGAACAACCACAAAATCATGGATGAAATGCAAAGAGTAAATTTATTTTCATTACATTGCCAACCAGGGGATCCCTGAAGCAGCGTGCAGGCAGAGGCACACAAGCGGGGACGCAGACACCTTGGAGCCCAGCCCATGCTAGAAGATCACTGAACCTGCTGGTTTTGCTTGTTTATCAGGGAATTTGCGCAGGCGCAGTTTACTACTGTGCTTTGATCTTTCCCACAACAGGGCAGGAATCTCAAGCATGTTTGATAGATGCCTCTGAGTCTACCACAGGCCAATGTTATCTGAACACAGATGTTCTACTTGTCCAACACACACGGCCAAGAAACAATTTGAATGCTATATATTTTTCTACACCCCAGCTGCAAGTTACTTGAGCCTGCTTACAATCCTCCTCGCTAATCTTCTGGGTTTTTTCCCCACAATGGGGGTCCAACAGCAACATCTCAGTTTTATATAAAATACTAAAAACTGTGAACAGTCATTAAAAAGAGTTAAAACCAGAAAACATTTCTGTTGAAATATATAAAAACACGCATGAAGATTCACAGAGAAAGCTCTATGGACGTATTTAATGTTTATGACCTAGAAAAAAGAAAATTTCACATTTATAATGCCAGCTTTCCCTTGAATTTTGAATTTGCAACATTGCCATATAACCTCTGTATTTCACCCCAAGAGAAATGATTCTGAATACAAGTATTCATGTATTTGTTACATAAATGCCAAGGCAAAACAATTAAAAGCTCAGTAACACCACACATCCCCTAAAATCTTACCCCATTTGTTGGGCAGTTCTGGAGTTCCAGCCTGCTGGATCTGCCTCAAAATCTGTTCAGCAGCACAAGCGGGAGTGGCCAGAGGCAGCAGGATGCTTCTAGGATCACCCAGCAGACAGGCAACACGGTCAGTTACAGACCATCTCTCCATCGGGTTTACAACACGCCAAGCCAAAATGCTTCCAATGACAGAAAGCAATTATACCTTAAATCTGGCGGTCAGTGAGAATAAAGGCATATCATTGTTTGCATCCAGTTATGCAAAATACAGATTGCCCAGGTGTGGGGTTTTTATCTTTTTCTGTCCTTTTCCTCTCTAGACTCACTCACCAAGTTCTTTATAATCCCCATTGTGGTTTAACCCCAGCCATCAACTAAGCACCACGCAGCTGCTCACTCACTTCTGCCCCCCCAGTGGGATGGGGCAGAAAATCATGAAAAGAAGTAGAAGTCATGGGTTGAGATAAGAATGGTTTAATAGAACAGAAAAGAGGAAACTAATAATGATAACACTAATAAAATGATAGGAGTAATAACAAAAGGATTGAAATATACAAATGACGCACAGTGCAATTGCTCACCACCTGCTGATAGATGCCCAGTTAGTCCCCGAGTGGTGATCCCCCACTCCCCTCATTTTATATACTAGATGTGACATCCCATGGTATGGAATACCCCTTCGGCCAATTTGTGTCAGCTGCCCTGGCTGTGTCCCCTTCCAACTTCTTGTGCCCCTCCAGCCTTCTTGTTGGCTGGGCATGAGAAGCTGAAAAATCCTTGACCTTAGACTGAACATCACTTAGCAACAACTGAAAACATCAGTGTGTTATCAACATTATTTTCATACCAAAGTCAAAAATGTAGCACTGTACCAGCTACTAGGAAGACAACTAACTCTATCCCAGCTGAAACCAGGACAATCCCTCAGCAAGGGTAGAAATTTGACCATCATGTGTGCTGTAGGCAGTCCAAACTGCATGTTCCTCCCCTCCCAAGTTCTTCATATTAAGTGATTTAACTACAGTAAGCACAGATTTGCCACATGCTCTTGGCATGACATCTTTCAGCAAGTAAGTACATCATTAAAATTTGTGCTACTGACATAGGAAAACATACTTAGATACAAAACATTGCAAGGAAATAAGCAAATCCCTTTCAGACAAATCTATCTAAGATGTAAGGCTGGCAAGACCCAAATTTTTCTTATATCCTTTCGTTGCTTAAGTATTTTTAAACTTTTTTCTTACTGCAAAGATGTTGGAAGGTGTGACTCCACAGTAGTGCTCGTGGGAGCTCTATAGGCAGAGTTCAGTATCATACAGCTCTCTTCTGCTGTATGGTACGTCTTACAAATAACATACTTCCCCCCCCCCCCCCGAAAGCATTAAGTAATCTACTTCTGGGCTTTCCTTTGTATATTCAGGCTTTCATTGTTTCATGTGTGTTTCTGTATGTGGCCAACCAACTTCTTTACTAAGCTACACCTCTTTATGACTGCTGTTTATTCCTTTATTGCTCATGAGAATTACGTGGTGTGTCTAAAGCTATCCCCAGAATAGGACAGCCCACGTAGACTCTCATCTCTCCCAGACAAACTCAACCCCAGAACTGGCTTTCTTTAAATAGTGGTATAACTGAGAGGGAATGGGAAGGAATTATTCATTCATTAACACAGCAATGCCTTCTCCCCCCCCCTCTTTTTTTTGAAAAAAATGCTTTCTATAGCTCCCCTATTATTACATTTATGAGGCTCAGGTACCTCAGCAAGACTGATTTTTCAAAGCAGAGAGCTTGCCCCCTCAGACACACCTCAAGCCACGGTAAGTTTTGTAAGTCATCCAAATGTATTTCACATGCCAGTAAATTGGTGTAGTCTGCATCACACAATCACTTGTCTTCAAAAAATGGGAGAAGATTCATTCCAGGTTCATTAGCTGATGGGCCCATTGTGTGTGAATTTGTGTTGGCAACAGCCTCTGATAATACTTACTCTTCAGAGTTGAGAGCCTCTGGCAAGAGTCACTTCAAACGGAGATCCTCACAGGCAATCATCTCAAATTACTACGGGATGTTACCGAAGTAACCTTTCTCTCTCCTTTTGCCAGAAGTAACACAGCCTTCGTATAACAAAATATCAGCTGCAACGTTAAATAAACTAGCAAGCTTTTGTTGTTAATCTGTTTCTTCTGGAGGGGATGAGGTAAGTTGAAAGTTGCATGGTTATGTAACATTTTGTAGAGACAGTATCTCTGTGCTCTAACACTAATTGTGCTCCAACACTAATCGGAGTATTTACAACCCTCCCTTTTGTATTCTGTACTGAATAGCACAAATTCCTGTGTGGGACCATTACTGCAGGAGGTTGCACAAAGAGCCCATTTGATAGGGACTAAGCAGCACTGAATCTCAAGTGAATAAATGAAGCAGGTGGCATGCTGCCACAGTATTAACGTGCCCAACAGCCGAGGGATTATCTTTAAGGCTGTGGGAACGCATTGGTCTGCTTCTTACTGGAACAAATTCCCTTGTTGATGAGGAATCCTGAAAAAGATTCAAATGATGCAGGTGCTTAACATAACAGAAGCTTGCATTGTAAGAGACAGAATACAAAATTCCTTTTAACATCACTGTAAACAGGGTGCATGTTGAGACGGAGATGTTTCTTGGCACAGGTCGCCTCAAGTCGCATCCAGACCGTTTCTCCATTTCTTGTTTTCCAGAGAGTCACAGAGACAAGCGGGTAACGACTCAAGGTCGGATTCGTTATAAAGCAAGGTAAAGCTGAAGTCAGCGGCTGCTCCTCTGTGAGCTGCAAACGCGGAGGTCGGTAGCAACGTTATTCGGAAGGCAGGCAAGATGCAAACCCCTACAAAGCTGTGGCACTTCTTACGCTGGTATTAACGGCTTTTGATGCTTGCCGACTTCCCACTGTCACAAATTTCACCTCACAACGCTTAGCTTAGTCATTCGCTGCTTTAGTCGCTGCTAACGCTTACATTTCCTCGTAAGCCTGCCCCAAGGAGCCATCAGGTCGCTGCCCGTCAGCCCTCAGCTACTTCAGGAAACCTCCCCAAGTTCTATTCACTGGTTATCTCCCCGCCGGGAGGTCACTCGCTGAAGCAGGAGGGGCACGGGTCCCCACAGGCGGCCCCAGCTGCCGCCAGCGCGCCTCAGACCTCACCTCCCGCACTAACCTCCACCCAAGGAGGTGGGTGGAGGATCAACAAGATCCGCCACCACCCCGGGCCTGGGGACTTAAAAACCGGCGGGCGAGGGAACCGGCGAGCAGCGGCTCTGGCCGTCCCCCTCCCGGCCCGCCCGGCGCTGGGAGTTGTAGTCCGGAAGCACCCCTGCCGGCAAGGCGCCGCCGAGGAACCAAAATGCCCGGCGTGCACCGCGCGGGGGACCCGTCTCCTCCGCCCCGCCTCTCCGCCCCTCAGGCCGCCGCGCGTGCGCAGAGCCCCTCTCCTCGCCGGCCGCCGAGCGCAGGCGCTTCCCGCCCCCGGCCGCCCCGAGACCGCGGAGCCAGGCGGCGGCGCCTGCGCGGTGGCGAGCTCGCGCCGCTCCTCGGCCGTCCTTGCGAGCCGGGAGGCGGCGGGAGGCGGCATGGGGCGCGAGGCGGGGCCCTGCGCGTGAGGCCGGGGCCGGGGCCGGGGCCAGGGCCGAGGCGGAGCCGCCGCGCCGGCGAGCGGGACCCCAACGGTGAGTGCTGGCAGGCGGGGTGTCTGTGTGTGTGTGTGTCTGTGTGTGTGTCTGTGTGTCTCCGGCCCGGCTCCCCCGCCGTTCCCGATGAGGAGCGCGGAGGTCGCTTCCGGGTCTGGCGGGGGGAGGGGGTGGGGATAACGGTCGGCGGAGAGCCGTCCCCGCGCTCCCCCCCCCCCCCCCCCCCCGCCGCGGCTGCCGGGCGGGGGAGGGGCGAAGCCGTTGGGGTCCCCGCCCCCCTTCTCTCCCCTCCCCTTCAGCCGGCCCGGGGCGCAGCCGGCCCCCGCGGGGGGATCCGCTCGGTCTCCCCGGTGGGGATCAGCCCCCCTCCGGCGGCGGGGCGGCCGGCCGGCCGGCCTGCCTCGGAGGAGGAGGAGGAGGAGGAGGAGGAGGCGGCGCGGGGGGTGCCGCGCTGGGGACAGGCCGCGCGTCCTAGCGGCGGCTTCTTCGTCGGGCTGCCCGCGGCGGGGTGGGACGTGACCCGGCCCGTGTGCGGGCGGCCCGGTCGTCCCTCCTGCCCCTAGGGACACTGGCGTCGTGCGCCTCAGGGTGGGCGCCGGGCTCCTTGCGCACCCGCTTTTCTTAAGCGTTTCTGCACTCTGAACCGTGCGGGGTTCACCGTAGCTCCGGCTCCGATGAGAGGTGTGCTGAGCTATGGGCTAGCTTTCTGTGAGGTTATTTCGGGGTTTGTTGGGTTTTTTTCTGGGGGGGTGGGCGGAGACGTCGGGTTTTCTTACTCGTTTACCTTCACCCAGAAGTCACATCTTAAAAACCGGAAAACTCTTACCATTATTGCAGTTTTTCTGCATCTGGTATGTTTAACAGATTCTAAGGATGCTATGGTTTCTACCAAATAACCTTGTTTGTAAAGCCTGTGTTGCCGTTCATCATATGCCAGCGTGTGATGTATGAGTAAATAAGCATATCTTACTTTTAAGTTCTTATGTATGTTAAAACATATGACAAGGAGAATGCCAGCAATCCACGTTGATTGTTTGAAAGTATCTGTTCGCGAGAATGGCGTGGTTTGGATTCCACCACTGCCCCCTCCGCTGCCCCAGTGTCCCTGAGGTTAATGGTCATCTGTAATGAGCAATAATAAGAAAAAATAATAGGCGAAGGCCTTTTCACCAGCTGCATAAACCAGATGGATTTATGTAAATCTCTTGTTCCAGCACAGCAAAACAGCCATAATTGCATTCTTACACCTATTTCTCATCTGGAAAGCTCTTGAAGTGCTTCCCGTGCATGTTCGGCACTGCTATAATGGCACCCGTTCAAGGGTGGTGTTAAGGCTCTGTTGGATATGTTGCAGGGCTGTAACAGATGTGAATTTATTAGTGAGCGTAAAGAAAAATGGGAGAGAGATTCCTTAGATTTGGGTTTTGATGTCATTTGAGGTGTTGCATACAGCTTCCGATGAATGATGCCGTACGGCTTCTTCAGTCCATCTATAGTTACACAGTTGGTGTGACACATAATTTTGAGGGGCTCTTTTCTACAAAGAAGTAAACCAGAAATTAAAAAATCTTCCAGACTGTTGTGGGTTTGAGTGTTTACTACTTCTAAGTGTTTGTAATTTACTAAGTCCCTTGCTGTAATGTTCTAGGTAGCTAGGTCAAAAATACGGTGTTTATTACAGAGAAGCAGGGAACTCTACATTCCCTGTTCTAGTGATCTCATTTCTAACTTTGAGAAAATAAGTTGTGTTCTTTAGTCTTCCCACATCTCAAATAGAAGATAGGAATAGCTGCCTCAAAACTTTAATACTCCAGGTGGAACTCTGGCATTGTTCTGTCTTAGTTAAGGTTTATTCAGGTGTGGGAGGGCATGTTTTGTGTTTTGGTTTGGTTTGGGTTTTTTTTCCTCCCAAAATAAGGGTTTCACTGTAAAACTCCTGGTGTCATTGTTGTTATACAGGGAAGAAAGTTTTTCTGTAGAGTAGCTTATTTCCATTTCTATGTATGTATGTCTATACCAGAATATGTTGTCTTGGTATTACAATAACTGCGTTCTTGCTTCAGAGCTGCATGGCTTAATTCTGTGTGTGTAGTTTAACCAAAACTGATGTGCGTATGCACTGTATCTAACACTGCGCTTCTGATCTCAGTTGTACCTTTTAGGCACTTCCCTAATATGTTTTAGCTGTATAGTCTTACAGAAAAGTTCTGAATAGTTTCTGAGTAAACACTGCTGTTTCTTACAAGCTCTTTTTAGACTAATATGGAAGATGCTGCTGTTTAGCAATACATACCAACAAAAGCAAATCTACTTTCCTTCTGTAAAGCTTGGTGTCACGTAGCTGGCCTCAAAATGCCAAAATATAGTACAACATTTATCTTCAGTTTCTTATATGTCTAGTATAATCTACTAAGCTTTTCTCTGAACTAATGCATCTGATTATTTTGAATCTGTGAATGATTTGCTACCCTTAAAACTAGTCATGGTTTGCCATGTGCCTGCTTCAGATTTTCACCTAAAGCATTCATCAGCTCTTTCTGCTGTTCACCTGAGCCTCATGGACCATGGTTTTCAAATTGTTGCTCAAAAAAATAATAATAATAAAAAAACAAAAATCAAATGAGCCCCATAGTTGGGCTGGAAGTAGCATGTGGGAGACTTGCACTTAGACTGCATCCCCAGACATGGTGGTGTTGAGAGGTGATTGCTGTCCAAATAATAATTATGTCTTCTGCCTGCCATGGCCGAAACTGGAAGGATTTTTCTTTAGGCCCAAGTAAGGAGTGGCGATCCAGTAAGTAGACTCATGCAACACTCATCTCAAATATATCCAAAGATATTATAGTTTATTCTGTCCTGTTACTCGAAGATAAGGTACTAGGAAAAAAATATTTTATTTAGGTTTCACCAATAAAGTGCTGTGACAATTTTGAACTAGGAGGGAAGAATTTGTGAAAAAGCTAAATACAAAGTACAGTGGCTTCAGTGGGTAAAGTAATTTATTAAGAGGGTGAAAAACAAAGTTAATACCTAAACAAAATATGTCTGACCAAAAATATTTGGGAAATATAACTGGGGTCCTTAGTGTTGTTTATTATTAGTTGTGCATTGAAAAAGCAGAAGGCATCTTTTTTTCTTGTCTAATCTATGAATTTCAAGTATGAGTGGGAGACTGAGATCTACCGATTCGAAAACATGAGATCACAATGTAGGAGCGATCAGTTCACTACCTACAAGTAGTATATCCTATGGTAAGTAAACAAGATGTATTTAAATAGAGAGCATGGTTTGGTATTTTTCCCTTGTGTAGCATCTATAATACTAAGTAAACAAAAGTACAAATAATGAACATGTCCCAGTTTCTTCCAGAAGCAGCTTGGCATAGCATCCTGACTAAAAAATAGCAGCTAATTATTTAATAAACACGGAATTTTATAATAATAAAGATAAATAAAGAAAAAGTGCTCACTAGTTGCTAAAACAATAATAATGTGAATTTGAATTAGTGAGTTGTTTAATAGCATGAATTAATGTGGCATGTAGCCCAGTTTAAAAAAAACTTTACTGGAGAAAAGGTTATATTTAGTTTTAAATAATCAAATTCAGTATTGCACAGAATTAAATAATGCAATTTTTCTGATATAATAATAACTGAAGAGTGTAATGTATGTCACTTCATCCTCATTGGTGTGCCCTAAATTGTTAATAGTTTGTCATCTGTCCGTTTGTTTTCAGTGCTGGGAAGATATGTAGAAAAATAAACCTTAAGCAATCAAAGCAACTATAAAATTTCTTTAAAAGAAGGTCTGTGATCCTTGGTGTTGCAGATTAATTTACGGCATGACCTTGTAGGCTATCCCTGGCTTGCTTCCATCCAGACTACTGTCTTTCCTGGAGGAAGCAGGGAGTAGCTTAATGATTCTTGCCAGCTACAGCCCAACATGAAGCACTGGGAAGACCTTGACTAAGTGTGCAGAGATGCACTATTTTAGCTTACTGGGGATATGCTTTTTCATAAGAGTAGGTGCTGCCCTCTACTTCAGTGCAATTGAAGGGGCAGCTTTGCAACTAGCAAGAGCAGATTTCTCATTGCCACACTGCCTTCTTTATTCTCCTTCTTGCTCACAAGGAACTGAGCTTTTTTAGACTGGCTATTTTGGTCTCTAGAGGCACACAAGGGAAGAGAGGGATGAGTGATGGCTGCTTGCATGAGGTGGGAGGGGGCCAGATGGCTGCTGTAGAGGAATAGTGATGAGGGAGTGTTTGGTGGTAAGGTTTGACATTCCAAATCAGAACGTAAGTTTGGACCAGACTGGAAATTATTTTAAGGAAAATAAATGTAATTTCATGTTGGTTCTTTTGTACATTTGCTAGCAGTGAATAACTCTTCACTGAGTCAATTCATATAGTTATGTATAGATAAAATGTATTTTTGTTTCATTTTTGTCCTCTGTAGTATGAAAATTTCACATGTTTCTATGATCTAGCTTAAGTCAGTGCACGAAGTTTACTTCCTGTTTTACAATTTCAGTAGGATCCCTGGGCTTTTATATTATGAGTAACTGAGCTTTGGGCTAAAAGACAGGCATCTGGCAGAAAGGAACTCTTGGGACTGAACACAGATCTCTGGTACTAGAGCTTGAGCTGGATACATGGTTTTTAAAAACACAATGTATGATGATAATACTGTTAACTTGACATTTGTGGAAAAAGAGCTATCACAGAGACAAAAACTGCAGCTTCTCTTTTTCATAAAAAAATTAGTAAGAATTCAGCAAGAACATCACTTCTTTTTAAAACCATACTAACTTTTTAAAATAGGAGTTACACCTAAGAGTTAGAAGCTATAATTTTAATGTTTTTTTTCTATAACAACTTTTGTGAAATTTAACATTTAACTTACCCTGGTAATTAGGCTTATTGCTAATTTTAACATTTCTAGCCTGTCCAGGTATGTTTTTTGAATATGAGTATCACCAGTCACAGTGCAGAATTTTTTTTGCATGTTGCAATGAAAATAAATTTTCACTGATTTTTATTAGCATGAATTATTACATTGAATGCTAAATGTAAATTCCAATGATAAGCATGCCAGCAATGAAACTCTCTCATTTCATGGTACGAGTAGTGTTTTTCTGTCGTGTTACTATGGAAGTCCATAATTCTTGGTTATTGTTTTCCTCTGTCCTATACACTGCTTTCACATACTTAACATTGAGTGTATTAATTTAATGTTTCCTGATGTAAGATAATTAAATTGGCAGATATTTTACTATATTTGTAATAATCTAACTCCAGTAGATTTTAATATTGTGAACCAAATGCTATATAAAAGCATAATGCTAACCTGTACAAAACTTAAAATACCTTTTTTTTTAATTGAATTCTAGGAGAAGTATTATCTGACACCCTCCTCTTTTAATTTTCAATTGTGGTGGCTTCAAAGGAGATGCTGTTCTTTTAAGATAGCCTAAAGAGCTTCTCATATTTGATGGGATTTTAAAAATTGATTTAATGGACTAAAAATGTAAGAGTTTAGGGAAAAGAAACCACAGAACCCAATTGATTGAATAGATTTACCCAGAAACCCCTTGGATTATTTCATTCTAGTGGTTTTAGATTTTCTTGTTCTTTAGATGTGTTAATCTTTACAAATTCTCTGAGTTTTCTTTGTGCTGGCCCCTTGTAAGCTAACCTTAGATACAGAGATCTTTTCCAGGTCATGCTTCTGAAGTTTTAATCCTGAAATTTGGGGTTGCAGTTCTCCAAAATTTATACAACTCATACCACTGGTGATTAGGTGTGTTTTTATCAGTCATGTTTTGAAAAGAATTTTAAAAGTTGTTGGAGGAAATGAAATGCAACTTTCCAGCTGAAAGAGGAAGCGATGAATATGTGGAGTTCTTGCTTTGTTGTCTAGATGGTTTGGTAAATTAATGTGACTGACATAGTAAGATGTAGCTCCAAATGCAAGTTCCTTGACAAAGATAGTTAAGAAGGACCAATTTTCTGGCAATGACTTATCACACACGTATCTTGGAATATGCCAAAATCTGTACACTCTACCAAAAACAATGGAGAAGTTGCATCGGTTGTTACCTGTAGTTCTCTTTTTGTGTGCTACAATTCTATATTTTGTTTGTTTTATGATAAAACTGGCTTACAGTTTTCTATTGTGGTTGGCTTCTTTTGGTTGCTAGTTCTTTAAAACTCTTTTCATAAGTCAGTTTTTAATATGCTATTTCAGTCAGGCTTTGAAGACATCTAAAAGTTACAAAATGTATATCACAGTATTTTGCAGTTAGTGTGTATCATTAGAATAGTCAGTTACAGATGCATATTTTTGACGGTTAATTACATCTTGTGGTTTTTAGTACTTAAGAGCAAGGATTTCGCCACTCTTAAAAATGCCTTATACCGACAGAGGCAGTTTATTTTCTTTTTGGGGTGGGGGGAGGACAATGGCACTATTTTGTCTTATGCATACTAGGGCTTCCATTAAACTACCTACACTAATTTTATTTAAAGTAGCATGGTTTTTCTTGTGTAGACAAAGCTATACAACAGCTTTGGGAATGGCAGTCAGAACTTGTTTGGTCCTGTGCTATCAGATACTGAACTTTTTTGCCAGCTGTGAAGCGTATGTATTTTTGGATTCTATTTGTGTTATTATTCAGTTCATTTTTGTTATATTTGGCAAGTAAATTGAAAACAGCAATCAGTGTGTATTTCATAAAGTATTTTTTTTAACAGTACTCTGAAGCCATAGGATCGCTGAAACTTACTGCAGTAGGTGCTACAGACTGAGCTGAAGCTTGTTTTAGAAAACATTTGTGAATTTAATTATAAATTCTCAGGATGTTTATACATTTTTCTAGAAAGCTGGTGTTTCATCTAAGTTTTCTTGTAAGGCTGTTTGGCTATGTAAATTGGCATAGAAGACAAATATTGTGAACTTGTGGATCCTGCTGCTGTTTCAGTCATAGGTAATTTAACTGATCAGTCTACCCCATAGTTGCTCCTGAAGATGCATTTGCTGGCTGTGGAGGCAGATTTCTGCTTCCCAGCCATTCACTGCAGAGAGGAACTGTGGAGACCAGCTGCTGCCCCAAGCTGAGTGGTGCCACACCTCGCCTTGAATGTATTTGTGAATGTTTTCAGTGTTCACATGCATGAGATTTTGCAACATCTCAGCCCTGGAGGTGGTGATGTTAATCTTAATTAATAATCTACTGATCTTATAAATGTTTAAATTGACTTTCCCCTTGGGTATTGAGTGAATCTGGGGCAGAGGTGGAAAACAGAATTTGTTAATCCCAACTCTACAGGTGGTACTGAAAAAAATAACTAAAACTTTAGAAATTTACAGAAAGGCTAAATACGTCATGTGGTCTTGATGAAGAGTTGTCATTTACATTGATGGGAATATGTCTGAAAAGAGGAGATGATGTAGTCCTTGTGCAGAAACTTACATACCGTGGTAAAAAAAAAAAAAGAAAAGATAATTATCTTTTACATACAGTGTGAGTTTGACAGGCATCAGCATCTATTCCAGCAGGTTGCACTGCTATAGACTTAACATGGATCAATAAAACTTATTTTGTTGGCATGGCTCAAAACAGATCTCCAAATGAAATAAGCTACATCAGAAGAAAATCTTTTGGTGCGTAAAACTTCATCTACAATAAGGCTTTGCTAAAAACTGCTGTGCTGGGAGCACAGAAACATTATAGTCCTATCTATTGTAGTTTAAGTTGTGAAAACGTTTGCATACAACCCAGTCTCCAATTGATTTTACTCAGTATGGACCCAACAAAACAACCAGTTTCTAGGTCAATAGCCACAGATGTTTGCTTGATAATATACAAGACTCTTTAAGCCAAAACCGAAGGTGCTACAGATAGACATAGTTATTAAATAATCACTAAAAATAGTCAGAGAAGCTGTTATATAAACAGTTTTTCTGGATCAAAGTCTTTACTTTTCCTTTCTGCCTTTACAGTAGAGTGGGTTTTATCTCAACCACCATAGTTCTGTTTTAATTTAATATTCACTAAAAGTTGGGTATGATTTGCCTGTGTTACACTGGAACATGTAGGATTTTAAACATGAAAAAATATACATGGAAACTGATCATCTGTGTCGTGTATCAAACTATGAAGAGATCCAAGCAAAGCTGTTCTTAGTTTCTCCTTATGTTATAGAGTTGTCAGTTCAAGTGACAGCCTGTAATTTACAGATCTCTTCATCTGTGTTCAATACATGGTGGCAAAAATTCATTGTAAAGCACAAAAAACCAATTTGCACAGTTTTAACCCTAAAGGTTTGTGTCATTAATATACTTTCAGAAACATAGAAGTATAGGCCTTAGAATTGAATATTCTTTGCCTTTGGTAAGGTAAACTAGACTGTTCATGCTGACCTCCTAGTTAAAGGATTATGAAGTGACTTCTGTAACATGAACTTCATGCTGTTTGAAAAGTCTATTAATAAAGTAATGATCACAATTCAGCCAATTCAGTAAAGAAGCATGGCACTTCTAATTGATTTTTCTACATCCAGTCTGAAAGATAATATCTCAATAATGGATTAAAAAGCGACACTGTTTGGATTCAGCATGCAGTACCCCATGCAGCATGTGCGCTCTTTGTTGCTTACGTATTAAGCAGGTTTATGCAGCTGACAAAGTGTAGCTGGGCTTCGTCTGTACTGAACTCAGTGTACTAGTAGGTGGTAGCAAGTGACTTTTAAAGGACAAACCAGCAGACACACCTTAAGCGATGTTTGTAGGGGGGCATACCTGTTCTGGTTTCATTGTCACTGGCATGGATAAGAAAGATGATGATAGCACAGCGGCATTGGCATCTGCCTGCGCGTGTCAACTGAGTATGTTCCCAAGATTTCCATAGAGCTTGAACTCTTACCTGCTGGCAAGAGCCTCACAACGTGTTACTGCATCTCTGCTGCTGCTGTTGCTTTTACCAGGTGAATTATTGCTGTTACAGAAATGCCAGTGTGTTATATTACGTGTTTCTGGTTTGTTGGCATATCCCAACTTTGTTACCAGTATTAAATCCAAAGCAAAGTGTCTCTAATATTTGCTGTTTACACTTGGCATTTCTAGTATTTTAGCATGCATTAGCTAATGACTCTTAAAACAACCACAACACAAAACAAACACAACCCCCCAAAACAGGCTATACATAGCCTTAGATTTTTTTAATTGGGTGATGGAACTGACTGTACAGAGCTCTGGCCTCTCTGGAAAACTAGATTCCATTCTCTGTGTGATCTGTCGCGGTTAGTCTGTAGATGCTTTTGAAAGAATAGCAGAAACGCTTAAAAATGCAGTAAAATATTTGGTGCCAAATCCATTGGCTTCTCCTCTGCTTCATTTTGGTTATTTTCACTCTGATGATTACACTTGCTTTTTTGAACAGTGTTTGTAGTACATTCAGCTCCACCAGTCATGGTTTTGTGGTGTTTATTTGAACTGACTCCACCAAATGGACAGCTGTTCTCAACTTGGCTGAGTTCAGGTACTAGAGTGTGACTGAATGATGCCGTAGTTGAAATCTCTGATAAGGGGAATTTGTCATTAAATAAACCCATCCCATGAACTGATAAAAGTAAAAAATCAGTCTTAGTTCACTAGATCATCAATTGCTGTACGACTTGCTGCAGACATTTGGTGACAAGGAATAGACAGCTCTTCGAAAGACTTGTCAGAAAACTTGAATTGTATAAAACTTGTGTATAGTCCTGAGGGCAAACAAAACCTGAGGTGATACTATGTTTATAGTGGTTGTTAAAAAAGTAAACTGCACTCCTTTTATTGCATTTTCCTCCCTTCCTCTGTTAAGTGGTAAAAGTAAAACTTTCTGTTCTGTTTTACAAGCTTTAGTGCTGGCACAAGTGCAGATTTGGAGAGATGCACAGGAGAAAAGGGACAGGGTTGTCACACTAGGAGTAAGTCTAAGGGCAATTATATTGGGTTTGTGTGGCAAGGTTTTGGTAGCTGGGAGGGCTACAGCGGTGGTGCCTTCTGTGAGAAGCTGCTGGAAACTTTCCTTATGTCTGATAGAGCCAATGCCAGCTGGCTCCAAGATGGACCCATCACTGGCCAAGGCCGAGCCCATCAGTGATGGTGGTAGTGCCTCTGGGATAACATATTTAAGAAGGGAAAAAAGAAAACAGCACAACAACTGCAGCCAGAGAGAGGAATGAGAACATGTAAGAGAAACAGGCCTGCAGACCCCAAGGTGAGAGAAGGAGGAGGGGGAGGAGGTGCTCCAGGCGCCGGAGCAAAGATTCCCCTGCAGCCCGTGGGGAAGACCCTGGTGAGGCAGGCTGTCCCCCTGCAGTCCATGGAGGTCCACGGTGGAGCAGATCTCCACCTGCAGCATGTGGAGGACCCCACACTGGAGCAGGTGGATGCCTGAAGGAGGCTGTGACCCTGTGGGAAGCCCACACTGGAGCAGGCTCCTCTGTGGCCCCGTGGAGAGAGGAGCCCACTCTGGAGCAGGTTTTCTGGCAGGACTTGTGACCCTGTGGGGGACCCACACTGGAGCAGTCTGTGCCTGAAGGACTGCAGCCTGTGGAAGGGACCCCCCGCCCCCCCATTGGAGCAGTTAATGAAGAACTGCAGCCCATAGGAAGGACTCACATTGGAGAAGTTTGTGGAGGACTGTCTCTCATGGCAGGGACCCCACGCTGGAGCAGGGAAAGCGTGAGGAGTCCTGCCCCTGAGGAAGAAAGAGCGGCAGAGACAATGTGTGATGAACTGACCCTAACTCCCATTCCCCGTCACCCTGCGCTGCTGGCAAGGAGGAGATGGAGAAAATCAGGAGTGTAACTGAGCCTGGGAATAAGGGAGGGGTGCAGCGAAGGTGTTTTCAAGATTTGGTTTTATTTCTTATTATTCTACTCTGATTTGACTGGTAATAAATTAAGTTAGTTTTCCCCAAGTTGAGTCTGTTTTGCTTGTGATGGTAACTGGTGAGTGGTTTCTTCCTGTGCTTATCTCGACCCATGAGCCTTTCATAAGATTTTCTCTCCCCTGCCCAGCTGTGGAGGACAGTGATAGAGCGGCTTTGGTGAGGACTTGGCCTCCAGCCAGGGTCAACCCACCACACCAATCTAAGCAGTAGTGGGTGTTATATATGTTGTACAACATGGCATTTTTCAGAAGTATAGGAGGGTTTGATACATTTGCAGAACAATTCATATTATTCAATTCAGCTCTCAATAGTTCAGTCCTTATCAAAAGTTACCACATTTTCATTTGGGCTGAAAAGTTGGGTTTCTTAGGCTGATATTTTAAAAATTTAAACAAAAAGCACTAACCAAATCCTTCAAACTGTTTCTGAGACTTGAGCTAGCAGGGGAAAATATTTTATGTAATAAAAAATATTTTGGTAATCAGGCAAGCGTTTTTAATGCTATTTGTAATTTAGAGGGGAAACCTAATTTTGGCTGGAGAAGACCTCCCAGATTTCCTTGCTTATGTGTGGACCATAATTTTCAGAAGCCTTACTTAGAACTGAGTGTGGGAGAAATAGAAGGTGGCAAGAGAAGCCTGGGAAACAGTGAGCAGCCAAAAGGTGAGATTACATGAGGCACTGGGTGTGGAGAAGGGGAGTGGTGAAACTGAAGTTGCACAGGTCTAGGTGCTGAACACCTGCATGGTGAGGAGGAGGAGGTTGTGAGAGAGATGAGGTACAGTCCTGATGGGGGAGGAACTGGACTGCAGGAGAGGGGAATGAAGAAGCTAATGGAGAGGGACTGAGCCTGGGAAGCAGTGGGACTAGACCACAGAATGGGAAACTAGTATAGTAGGCTTGACTACAATTACTGGAGAAATTGGTATTGGGTTACTTTGTAGTGACAAGACCATGGGAACCAGGAGCAGGATTCACAGGGGCAAAGTCTAGAGAATCCCGAATAGTAGACCAGTACTTTCCCAAGAAGTTTGAAGAATGAGAAAATATTCTCTGGGAGGGCAGTAGCAGTTGTGATGCAGGTTGCTGATTAGTCAAGATACTCCTGCAAAAGTCTGGCCTGGTTACAACGCCCATTTGCCTCATGATGCAGAGTCCAGACCTTCTGCTTGTTACTGCAGAAACATGCAATGTAAAACAATTAAACAGCAGTCATTCCAGTTGTTAGCTGGCCAGTTATTTCCAAGAATGCCTCCTATATCTGGCTGTGATCTAAATATAATGCACCACTTTGAAACTGCTTCCATGACAGTTGATTCAGCTGGAGAAAGACACATGGCAGGGCTTGCTGAAATATCCCTGAAGGATGGGAATGAGCTTGGGAGCCACATGTGGCATAGTTTGTGTAACCTCTGTATACAGCTTTGGTCATTACCCTGTAGCGAAGATTTGCGCCGAGGCTTTTCTCCTAGACTACGTGCTTTAGCTTGCTCTGGAACAGGCAGTGGGATGTAAACTGTCACAGCATGCCTTACCAGGGGACTAGGATGTTATGGCAAAGGAGGTGGTGTGACAGCACAGCCAGTGTAGGAGGCAGAATCATGGGACAGGGGCTTTTCCTATGTGACTATGGTCAGTCTCTTTTCAGGTGTGCTTTCTCTGGAGCAAAGCACTTAACTCTCCCCAGGGCATCCAAGTTTTGTTTTCCCCAAGATGTCTACTGGAAACAGCCTGCAAATTGCATCCTGATGGAGCTCTATAGAATTTGTACGCTAGAGACTGTGATACTGTTTTCCCTGAAGTGAACCAAATTGGAATGCATATGCTACCACATATCTGGAGATTTTATCTTCCTGTGATTATGAAACTTGATTGTAGTGTGATTGGAAATCTTGTTTCTGATATTTTAGAATGTCTAGGATATTATTTATTTTAAGGTTGACTCCCTACCGAATGAATTAATGAAGAACTGGAATACCCTCAATAATAGGGAATAACCTGGATACTGCTACATATTCTGGATGTGAGCTGGCTCCTCCAACAGTCCGCTCAAATAGGGACGTGGTCTATAGCTCTCTGATTGTTGAGAGCTAAGTAGTTCTGTGTATTTGTATATCGCTACTTCTGAGCTGGTATGGAATCTTAGAGCAGAACTTGAAATACTTTGGATGGTACTGCAATTGCGGCAGACTTTATCCACCTACAGATAAATGAGAGAACACACAAACGTGTTTATGTTACTTTCAGAGCTGACCTGATGCTGGCATTATTTTTGAAAAATGTACAGCTTGCTCCTATGTGACTTGAGTTGTGTGATTACACACTCTAAAGTAAATTTTCTAACATTCTCATAGCATCACATATCCTGTAAAGTAATCTTAGGTTTAGGAGCCGAATGCTGCTAAACAATTTATATTTTATTCTGCTTATCCAAAAAGTCTTGTGAAGGCCCATCTTGAGGCTTTAATTCTTGCCAGTTATGAAGAGTGCGTGACTCACAAGGGAGTTACTTAATGCTGTGTTTATGTGATTACTTGTGCCTTGTGAAATTTTAAACTTGCTTTACCTGTCTACGTGAAGCACTTTTCTTTCTCCTTTCGTGGCTATGTTGCCTTATTAAAGAAGGGAAAGGGCACTGTTTATGTACCTGGGTTCTGCTTGTTAAATAAAATAGGTGGCCTCTGATGTCATTTTGCTATTTGACTGCATGGCAACATTTCAGTCTAAAAAGTGTTTGAGTGAAAGCAGTGTTTTGTATTAAGCTTTTCAGTATGTTGTAAAAAACGCATCTTTTTATTTCAAAACACAGCTTAAACTGTTGTGTTGTATTGCAGTAATTTATTATATTTGCAGTAATAAAACCTCAGAACAATTTGAGTAAAATGTAAGTTGTTTATTAGTTTTAAGCTAGTAAAAACTGTTCTTTGCCTAAGCTGTTGCTGTAGCTGACAACCATCAGTAGTTAGAAGATTATTAATTTGAGGCGTATTTAACCATATCCTCTACTCTTGGAAGGACCATGGTTTTAATGGCCTCCCACACTTTGTGATAGTCTAAGAAAGATGCAGAACTTAGATGTGTCTCAGACATTGTATAGTCTTGGTAAATAACTTACTTCTAACTGTCTTCTCATCTCCAAGTCATCTTGTCAACCATCTCAGCAGTTGTATGAGTACCGCTCATAGTTTCTGAAGTGCTTGGATGTGCTTAGACCACAAGTGATAGTTTTTGGTTTTTCCTCTTATGATTCATTACTTTCCAAAATGGAGCTATGTTTGTTACTAGGATAATTTTTGTCCAAAAGCAGACGTATGTTCAGATCTTTTGGTGTGAAGGCCTACGATGATGAGGCACTGCTGTATTCGGGGTCTTGCTTTTGGGTAGTTATGATGGAGCAGGTCCTGGTAGCTGAGTAAGTGTTCGCACTCTGCCTCCATCCTTTGATTACTGACTTCTTGGGACTATTTTCAATGTAACACAGATTTTCAGAGTGTGTCTGTTTGTGGCAAAATAGGATGACCTAGGGACACCCACCATGCTTCAGATGTGGTCTTGCGTAATGCTTGTTGCAGAAAAATTCTTTGTGTCTTCCATTCTTGCCCAACAGCTTTACAAAATAACATCTGTGCATGCAATCACCTGCTCTAATTTGCTTCTGCTGTTGTAATTGGTTACAAGGCACAAAGTGACAATACAGATTCAGCACAAAACAGAAATGATGGAGCCTTCTGTACTGAATGAGAGAGCTGTGAGTTTGGTCTTTCAGACTGTGCCTCTTTAATGTGTTCATGCTGACTTAGATGACACACTGTAATAAGTGAGATCTATTAAAGATGGCTGTCATATCTCTCTGTCTCCACTCTTCTCTGTTTCTTCCAAACCTCAGCTTTTTAATATTAATTTTTACTTACTAGATAAGTAGCTCAGGCTGAATTTTTCAGGAAAGAGTTCAGTTATTTTCAAAAATGAGGCTAGGAAAAAAATGCGTTATTTTGCTCATGCAGGCTTCTTCCTCTCCCCAACCCACATTCCTGTGCTTGGTGTATGGTCTTGAAAGATGGTGGTGACATGATGGCTAGGAGGTTTTGTGTTAAGGACATACCTTAGGCTTTCCATGTTTAAAATGTCTTTTAATTTAGTCTTTCTTCGGGGGAATAGAGGAAAGGTCACAATACCACGCATATTTTGTGAATGCTGTTTATTTTTGACACTCAGTTATTCTGAGGGTTCGACTCCATGTTGAGCAGGAAGATGGTTCAAGAAACTGCGTTTTGGGGAGTACTGAAAAGAGTAGCTAAGTCTGAGGAGGCATTTGGAACTGCAAGAAGCTCTCTGACACTGTCATGTAACAGCATTTGTGGCTCCTGTGGAAGAAGAATCAAATGCTGAGTGAATAAGAACTGGTGGGAGTCAAGGAGCCTGCTGTTGTAATGAAGGTGAGGAAGAAGATGACTTCTTGTGATAATAGGGAGTGACTGAGAGCCAGTGAGAGAAATGGGGACAAGGTGAGAAGATGAAGTAGATAATCATGAGGAAACAAAAGACTGCAGCAGAGAAGAACATCCAGGAAGAAATGGGAACTGAAAACTAATAATAACTAATAACTAGAAGAAACAGAGGACAAAGAGGGAGAACTTTATCTGCAAGGAAATGGTGTGCAGCAGGAGAGTAGGAATCAGCTGAATAAAGAGCAAGGGGAGGGGGAAGTGGGAGACTGAACTTGGGTCACAGAGACCAATGCAGATAAAGAACATGATGTGTGTGATGTACTGAGGGTGAACAAGAGGAATCAATCAAGATGGGAACCATGGGAGTACTGGCACCATGTTGTAAAGAAACTGAAGCTTGGGGAAAATACTAAGAATAAAATGAAATCTGGGGAGATGAAGCTGTGCATGCAGTATCACAGAACGGAGCTGCCCAGAGAGGGAGGTTGCACGCCTGTCATCGTGGTTCTGCCACTCCTCTGCTTTCCATCTTTAGTGCTTGTTGAGCTCTTCTGCTGCTGAGCTAGCTCGTGGAAGCCTGTTGGAACAGCTAACACATTGAATCATCTCACAAAGGGGTCTTGGGAGAGGAACCTACTGGAATTGGGGGACTGTGTTGATGGGAGGAGTAGAATGACCTTCCCCACATTGCAGTAGTGAGCTGTTAAATCTCCTGACGGATGAGGACTGCATAGGTGAAGAGAAGCAATTTGAAGCAAGGAGCCTGCTGCAGAGCAGAGGCAGGACTGAAGGGGTAACAGATTGGGAAAACAGGGTCAAGTCTGGGAGGGTGAAGTTGGCAGAAGAATCAGCATGTTAGAAATGTTCTTTCTCAAAATGCTGAGAGGATTAATGATATTTTCAGTCTGACGATTTATTGCTGTTGGCAAAAATGTGTAAAAAGCCAGAGAAAGGTGCAGATTTGTATGGTAATAGAACATTAACATCCATTAGTAAAAGTGGAAGAGGTTTTCGCGGTAGGCCTAAAGGCTCTGATTCTGCTGATAAGTATTGATATAATTTGAGCATTGTGGAATTTCTCCCTTATTTAGAGGCCTAGGAAATTACGCATATAGGAAAGTAATGCTTTCTCAAAGCTGTATAAGAAAAAATATGAAACGTAAGTGCAGTCTTAATTCATTGCATTTACAAATACATACCATTATTTTAAGTCAGTGTCTCTGCTTTAGCCAGAATAAAGAATGAACAGTATTAAAAGACCTCATGAATATTTTGTTTCTCATCATAATTCTGTGTCTTACTGTGCCCTATTCAGCATCTGACCTGAGTAACTGTTAATTTCCACAAGCACTCTGTGAGTGATCTCCTGGAGTGAGATACTTTGTTTCATACATACATGAGAACTGGTGGGAGTCAAGGTGCACCTTAAATTTTCACTGTGTTCTGCATGCAGAGAAGTGAAGGATGAGAGTTCTAAAAAACAAAAACAATAACCCTTCCCAAAACCCACTTAGCTGGACACATTTGTAATTATTAACCTGGCAAAACACTATACCATATTATGTTTTTCTATATTTTACCAATCTGTAAATAAGACCCTAGGAGTTGAGTAACACTGCTGGAGAGTGTTGTGGAACGTATGGGCTAAGCCTGGCTTCATCCCAGGAGCTCTGCTAGGTTCCAGAGGCAAAGGTTTGTGTGTCCTCATTTTCCAGGGTGGTGTTTATGTGCCTTTGAAATGACATTGCCCTTTTCCTCTGTGCACTTGCCCATCTTGCCCACTCTAGAGGTGGACTGGTTTGTAGGTGTGGTCCATCCTGTTTGCTTAAAAAAAATATGTAATAGTTCTAATTTCATTCTATGAGTTACTGTTGAAATATTGTCTATTGTTTAGCAGCTTTTGGTGGGGTGTTTTGGGTTCTGTTTTTTGGGGTGGAGGGGTTGGTGGATGAAATGCAAACAGGCACTGTGCAGGAATTTTATTGATCATTCTGATACCCAGATGAGATGCAATACTATTGCCAATCCGTGTCATTGGTAATATTGAAAATGCTTATATAATTGAAAGTTTTGACCTTTTTTGACACCAGTAAGTCTGAAGCCTTAGTTACCTGGACAGTTCTCCTAAAATGTCTTGTATGAGCACGCCATTTACTTGTTTAAACACAATATCAAATTACCATAGCAGTGGAATATTTGATATCAATTAAAAATATAACAAAACCCAACAAGCATGACCAAAAAAAAGAAAATGGCTGTGCCTCATGTTAATGCTGTTGTCTTTTAAAGAGGCTGTCTGCTTTTGTGTAAGAAGTTATAGTCAGGTTTATGTGATGTATCAGGAGTTCCTGCTTAGCCAGTATGTATCATTTATTTCCCCAAATGAGATTTTATAACATACTGGGTATCCATGATTGTTTGCCTAACTTAGCAAAGGGTTGACTACTTTCTTAATTGTAATCTATATATCAGCATTAAATAGCAGGAGTACCAGAGGTGATTGCAGAGTCCAAAGGCTAGTGCAGAAGCCACAGCTACTATATCTGGATATACTCTTGTCATAACTAGAATACTGATGGAAACAGGTTTAATATGGCTTTTCTGTGTAATCTTATAATATGTTTTGATTTTTTTGTGAGGCTATGGCTAACACAGCCACCTTGATCACTTTAAGTCTGCAGTGCAGGACACCTTCCCCCAACTTTCAGCTTTCCTCGTGCTTGCCCTGGCACTTGTATGGCTGCATAGAGAGCTAGGCTGTGGAACTGATGTAGCTTTCAAAAAAAAACCCCAAACCTAAAAAAGAATCTATTTTTCTTCTGTTTGTCTTCCAAAGGATCAGTTTCTTTTCAGCAGCAACATAGCAGCACAGATTTAAGTCGGATTAAAGTTAGCATGTAACTGTGACTTGACCTGTCATCCAAGCATACCAGTGGGTGTGGGAAATAGATTTTTCTTTTTCTAGGGTTTGCTTTATTTCTGTTTTCCTTTCATCCCTTGAAAGAAGGGCTCACATGTGAGAGTGACCATTTGGACACAAAGGGCCAAATTCAACAAAGTGGACTCCAGAGGTATTATGTCCTATACAGCATATCTGTTCTGTGGAATTTCTGAAATTTATCTGTGCTAGGAAGAGTTTTTTGCTTATGAGTTCCATTGTTGAGAACTTATGGATTGGTTTCCCTCAGCAATTTTCGTATTAGCTTTTATTTGGCCATAACTCTCAAGCAAACAACATACCAGCATCTGGGTGCAGATGACCTGAAATAGCCTCTTCAAATGTGAAGTTGTTGTATACCAGAAAAACTTAATCATTCTTTTTGTGCCTTCTTTAATTTGCATAAGCATAATTAGAAGATGGATTTGCTTTAACTGCCCCCCCCCCCCCCCCCATTGCAACAGGCTAGGCAAGTTCTTATTTGCATCTACAAAATATGCTTGGGAAAGATGAAAGTGATTTTTGCCTTAAGTGCAGTGCTCAAAAAGACTCTGAGCTTCCAGACAAATCTATTTTATGTCAAAAATTTAAAGTTAGCTAACTATTTAATAGTAAATATTACCAATCAGTATGCAAGCTGCCTATGAATTTTGTTAGAATTATTTCAAATATTAAAATATTCTGATACTTTATATATAAAGTTTTCTATATTATAAAGTAGAAATGGCTAAAATAGCAGCTCTCTTATTATGTTAATATGGCTTAGGAGTTAATGGACAGATTCTGCAAACACTGAGCTTAGGACCTAATTTTATATTACTGTGTCTTGACATTAAGTTGGAACATTCATTGTAGAAGGTATTGCTGTTTGTGTTTTCAGGATAGAGCTCTAAACAAGGTGTTCTGAAACCTATTGCTTAAAATTGTGTAGAGTTTCTTTTTTGTTTTCCCCTGCTGCAGGTGTGATGGACAGGTAGCAGAAGATTTCACTTTGATATCAGGGAATCAGAATGACCGAGTGCTTCCTGCCTCCCACTAGCAGCCCCAGTGAACACCGTCGGGTAGAACACAGTGGGGGTCTTGCTCGTACTCCCAGCTCTGAAGAAATCAGTCCTACAAAATTCCCTGGATTGTACCGCACCGGTGAGCCTTCACCACCTCATGACAGCTTGCATGAGCCTCCAGATATAGTATCTGATGATGAAAAGGAGCATGGGAAGAAGAAAGGAAAATTTAAGAAGAAAGAAAAAAGAAGTGAGTAGGCAACTTCTCTTATTTCATGCTTATAATTCCTCTTTCTCTCTTTCTTTCTGTCTCAAAATGGCTTAATATTCCTGATGGATCTTGTTTAGGTGTGAAGGAAGTTAACTTGTACAAACAGGCTTTGTGTAATACCTGTTTCTCTTCCAAAAAACCCCACACCTTAACTAAAAAATGGATTTGTTTTTTATTGCGCAGATACAGGTGCCAAGCATGTGCCCAGAATTACCAATAAACATGTTTATCCAAAATCTTTAATGGTGCATTGCCCGGCATGGTTTTTTTTCTAATCTCATTATCTGTGCATATTCTAAGTGGAGGTTTCGAAGTGTGTTTCCAAATAGATGCTTTTTGAAATTGTAGCTGAGGTGCTAGCTAAAATAAAAATGCAAGTTTGACCTGAATTTTGTACTTTTAAATTTGGAAGAGTCTGTTTCAACAACTTTGACCCTTCTCAGTTATGTCTCCCATATTCAGAGTTTGCTATTGTATACCGTCTCATGTTTCCATGTGCACACTGCACCATTATTTGAGGAGCAATAAAATCTGTGTCTTTTTTTTCTCTAGCTTCTCAGTTCAGTCTGATCATGCAGTTTCCTCCAGCAGTGCCGAAGTATTATTGCAGAGTTCAAAAATGTGCAATCCAGCATTGAGATCTGAATTTACTAGAACCGACAGTAAAGGTTAGAAGAAAGTAAAGCTTTGACTGTAGAATCTATTCTTTGTCAGTGTATCAGTGTCCAGAATGGAAGTTTTCATTTAAAAAGCATACTCCTCCTCCAAAAGAACAGAAGAGAAATCTTACTTCCCACCTTTAGATTTGTGCAGAAAATTTTGGAAACATGAAATAGTTTTTATTCAACAGAGTTTTTCTACATATTCAGAAAGAACAAAGCACTTGTAAATACTAAACTGATACTGAGCACTCTCAATACCAGAAAGATCCTTACTGTCCAAGTCTCTGAAACCTAAATTTTACAGCCCAAATGTTAGTACTTTTTTAACTGATGTTTGTTTTAGTGAAATTTCAAAATAATGTTCATCTTCTACAATACCTGTATCTCTGATGTCTGGAAGTTCTGGATACCAGTGTAGCTTGCCACTTCTTTGTGAAATTTGGAAGATCAAAACCAATGAGACAGCACACAATATTCTGGCGTGTTAGGATGAATATGGTGACTATTTGTAATATGCATGCACATATTTAAATAATTACTCTTTAAGAACCTGCTGCCACTGCACTGCTTTTAATCAAACCTGTTTCCTGGAATGCATGATTTGTTTCTAGCACAGTTTAGAAGGACTGTTGTTACTAACAAAAGACAGTGGGCATCAAGGATACTGTAACTCAAAAATATATTATCCTCCAGTTAAAATCAACAGTTTAAATTCCTGCAGGTTTTAAGAAAACTGACTCTTTAGGTTTTTTCCTAGTGTAAGCAACATTAACCTAATACAGAATATTGGATTGGTGATGAAAATTTGGTATTGATTGGATGGGTCTAAATTCAGGCTATTAGAACCTGTTTTCTTCTTTGCAAATCAGCTTTTTGTTATAACTTTGGATTAAATACCTCTAAATTTGGAATTGTTAGAGGTCAGCATTATACACAGTGTGGGTTTCTTTGTGGTGTAATTCTGCGTGTCTCATGGTGATAATCTAATTAAAGGCTGAAGAGGAAGAATACTTCTTCAGCAAATGCATGCAGGTCTGTGCACATTAGCACTGTAAGAGCTTTCTTCCACAAGTCGTTACAGCACATTTTACAGCTGATTTAAAGCAATTTTTGTTACTTAAAAGAAACTTCAAAGGTATGAAAAATCCTCAAGAACACAAAAATGCAAAATGTAGGAAGAATCAAATTCTCTCTTGCAGCTGTAATATAAAAAGCATTCAGCATTTCTTAGCCCTAATATAAGTATGTGATATAATTGCCAGTCAGGTATAAGGGTAAGTTACATACAAAGCTTTCAGTATCTCTCGTACAGTCCAAAAATGTTCATTATTGTAAATATACCCCAAACAGACATTTTACTTAAGTAAATGACAGGGGCTCTTTACAGTTGCTTAACACGGTTGATTTTAAGACTTCCCCTTCCAGCTTCGCCTTTTGTTATTCCTTCCATACTTTTGATTGTTCACTTTCTTCCAACTTTTAAATTCTATTGCATGTGTTCAGATTGTTTCTTTTCACTTTTCTGGCCAGCTGCTTTGATTTTGGACAATACACAACCTGCTGCAGCCATGTAGTTTGGGCTTTAAACAAATATAATTGAACATTTCAATGAGAAAAAGACAAGCATTGATATTAAATTGTGACAGAGTGAATGGTTGTTGAACTTAAAATATGAGTGAATTAATGACAAGGTCATCCAAACTCCTGAAACTGTATGTAACTTTAATCCTACAGAGATTTTGGGGTATTTTAATAATACTCTAAATGTAAACTTCAGAAATGCCTGAACAGCAGGAGGGTATGTGGAGAGGGAAGGACAAATATCCCAAGGTTACTCATTTTAGTTTTTCAGGTAAACTGTTAGCTTCAGCATTATTACTTATTTCAAAAAAGCATTTTTGTATGCTAGGAAGGGATCTTTTTTCCTATGTGGATAATATAATAATTTGATCTTTTTCATGTTAATGGCAATAACCTAATAATACACAGCAATTATCCTGGGGAAAAGTTTGAAAAATTTTTTGGAGGTGATAGAAAATTAAATGAAATATTGGGGTTTTCATGTGGTATGACAACTACTGGAAAAAAGTTTCAGCCACTGATTTCTACTCTCCACTCCTCTGTGACAGCCTGAGTGTTGATTAGGTGTGGAGCAAGTTAGATTAGGGGACTTCTTAGGGGTTAAAATTAGTTTTCTTTTTACTGGGATAGTTTTAACTCAGATCCGTTTCCTGACTCAAAACAACCTTTGTCCATGCAAGAACTTGTGCTGTGGCAGACTGCGAGCAAAAAGAGATTTATTTTTTTTGAAGCAGTAATGTTTTATATGAGACAGTGACCAGAGTAATTGATTTTTTAAGAAATTATTAACCTTCTGTCAGTAATCACATGTTGATAAGTTCATAAAATATGCAGTTCCTTGCAGAAGAAAAAAATTATAAGTAATACTTAAGAAGAAAAAGCTATTCTACCCATTACAGTTTCTGTAGATAGAGAGTCTGTATGTAGGTAGATCTTACTCTGCTGATTTGTTTTAATTCTGTGATTGATACCGTTGGACAGGATGGGTTCAATATGCAGCTAGGATTTTTTGTTTAGAGTAATTTTCATTTTCTTTGTATAATTCTTGGGAAAATGGAGAATTGGTTGAATTGTAAACTAAACTATCTTGTGAAAGGACAGTAGTATCATTGGTATGAACTCTTCTGAAATTTTCAGGAAATATTTTTGAAGACCAAATCCCTAATGTGTTGGGCAGAGGGGTGCTATATGTTCTTTTGGGATGTAGATGAGGGCTGAAATATTCCTACTGTTAACTTGGGGACCTGCTCCGAACAATCTTTGGTCCAACTTGGGTGTTAACCTTTATCTTCTTCCACTGAGTTGCGGCTCTAGCGATGTGCAACTCTCTGCTAGGTACCACCAGGTGGAAGATACCAGCCTATTCTCTCTTCCATCATCTTATGGGATTTTTGTCAAAAATAATTTCTGCTCAGGAAGTGTGGACATCCAGCAACCATGCAAAAGCTCTAATAGTATTTCCAGCTGTTCCAGGTAGAGCAATGACATGATAAGTTGTCTCTGTGCTTATGATCCTTCATTTCTGTGCAGAGTGCTAATGGAGATGGACTCTACAGTAGCAGTGGATATGACATGTCTATGGGGGAGATCTGTTAGAAATTGTAAGGAGGTCATTGTCATCCTACAAAATAACCAAGTAGCTGCTATTACAAACAAAACATTATTTTTACTGATCTGGTGTGTGGAGAAGCTCTGAATACAGTTTCTAGATCTACAGAATAAGAAGTTACTAGAATTTTCTACCCCTGATAAGCATTAGAGGCTTTTCCCATCAAGGTTTATCTTTCTGTGTTGCTACATACTATTCTACTGACAAATTACAATGTATATCTATATACCACTGTGTATTTATTGAGGAAAGTACCATTTGCAAACACTGCCTTTCAATGCCACTAATTATTTTAAATCAAACTAAAGTAAGGCAAATTTCATCTTTCAACTTCATTTGCTCTTCTTGCGTAGCGCTGCGCAGTAACTGAATGCAGAACTCGTTTGGGAGTGCTGTGCTCACATCAGTGATTTGAATGTATTCTGAAAGCAAACTGATATATTGAAAGTTGGATAGTAAGTGTTGGTAGTGTCTGTAAGTTTGAAGTTTCTATTAATAATAACGTACATCTTGTGGGTGAGGAGAGCAAATAGAAGCCATCTACCTAAGGTCAATATGCATCCATGTGTTTCTTACCATTTTATTTAGAAATGGTATACAAGTCGATGGCAATCCCTCTGACTTATTGAAATAGGTAACTAATCCTAGCATTGCACATTGGTCCATATAGCCATACTTGACCTGCTAATTTTTCCTTATGTAAAAGTGATCCATGTTTTACAGATGCATGCAAATTTCCCCAGGGAGCCAAAATCAGATGTAGAGGTATAAATGACTTAATAACTCATCAGAGACCTGATGTGCAAAATCTGTCTTGTGGTAGGTTTCATAAGTGGCAGTTCTACGTAATGCAATCCTTTGTGTTAACAGTAAATACTATAGCATGAATTTATAGCTTCATTGTAAGAGTGCAGAAGTATTCCCAAGTATGCAGACTGATAGAAACAGTGGCCTCACTGCATGACAAAGCTTTTAAGCCTGTAAGTTATTTTTTTCCAGAGTAACACTGGAAATTTTTTTTTTTAATTATTATTTTTAAAAGAGGTTTTCATAATTTTCAGTAAGTTAAGGGCTATACTTGCAGCATCACATGTAAAATAACTGCAGTGAAGGCACACTTGTGGAAGGTCTAACAAAGCCCAAGCAAGGAGCTGGTAGATAGTCCAGTCCTTATGCCAGTGGAATTGGAGTATTTATTAAATTAGCTCTGGTCTTACATAGGTACAAGGAAAAGTCATTGGCATACATTAAAGTGATGGAGAAATGCAGACTATTAGTACTAGAAGTCTTGAGGAAACAGCAAACAGAAATACCAGTTTACTAACAGTAGGTAATACTTCTTTCCACATTTAAAACTACCTGACTTGTCAAGTGCTTTCAGTAATTTTTCTTCTGTATAAATTTAGGTTGTTTATATTTCAATATATTGCATCACTGGTGAAAGGGATACAGTAATTTTATGACCAGAAGTATGGTAAAGAAAATTGGTCTACTCTGAGGTACACACGAACCCCCTCTTGCTATGGGTGAGAGATTCTCTGTGAATCTGTGATTTGTATATATTTCTAAACTTTGTTGACTTACATTGCTGAGACAAATTAAAATGGGCTGGATTTATATTTAACTTGCTCCTTCATGTCTTCTCATGAAGTCAAGAAATACCAGTTTCAGTAACGTGCTATTGCTCGTGTTACATTACCACAGATCTAGAGAAGCACCAAGGTTTGGGTTGCAACATGGAGTGTTGAGACATGTAAGGCAGGTGCCCTGTTTGTTGGTGACACTGACCTCCAAGCTTGGGTCCCCTGTGCTGACCCAGAGGATGTGCTGACACTGTTCCTAGTGTGTGTGTGTGGGAACCCTACACTGCTTAACTGGGAGCTGTTACAGCGACCGAGCAGGAAAGATTGAGGGCAGATTGTTCTGGGCTGTCTGGTGAAGGTCTGGCTTTCTGTTTGGAAATTACATCTGTGAACCCCATTTGGAAACTCAGTGCCAGCCCCATCTCATTCTCACAAAACACAATGGTGATGTGTGCTCCTCCTTTGTCCTGTAGCTGGCGCGTCAGCAGTTCTTTCCGTATCATAGTGAGATTTGAATCCTTGAACCCTTAAATGCGTTTTCTTACCCATTTCTGATTTTACAAAAAGTTTACAAGAAGAGTGAATGATGGCATAGCCAGTAAACTGGGAGGATGAGACCTGGTTGCTAGTTGTCCTCCAGTTAACAGTTGCATTTTTATATTAAAATTCACTTGGCCAGGAATAGTGCTACGATCTTTCTTCATCTTCTATGAAAGTGCATGTTTGGTAGTCCTAGGGAAGAGTCCAGGATGGGAAAGGTGAGCTGGTCAAACATTTGTAATTATTTTATGGCAGTTCCATGCATTAATACATTTCCTATATTTATTTGACTATTAAAAGCTACCTTCTACAGAGCAGCCAAGGAGGCTTCAAAATACAGACAGCTCCTTGGATGTGCTGAAATAACGCTGAGAAACTCTGCAGCCTAATACAGTTTAGAATTGGAAGAATAAAAGGCTGAGTATCGCCTGGTTCTTTTGCACAAGATCTTTCACCTGTAAAAATTACAGTTTATAATCTCATCCGTGATGCTCTCCCTTATAATCTAAGGGGGTAATTTTCCACCACCCAAAACTATTCATGCGGGAAGAGCACTTGGCTGTCAGCGTGCCTCCTCACTTGGGCAGAGGCACTGCCTGTAGGTAGTGGAAGAGCCTCAAAGGATCTGTATAACTGGGGCTTCACGCTGAAGCAAGAGCTTGCTGCCCGCTGCCTTGGGGGACACAGCTGGGGCAAATGGCATGTGAAATGTTGTCTTTGTTGATGAGGTTTCAGGCTTACTTTTCTTCTGTGGGGTACTGCATATTTAAAATCACAATTAATTGAATTGGAAGTTGCGTTGGTTTGTATGTTGTTGGGTTGGTTGTGGGGGTTTTTTATTTGTAATCCACCTTTAAAGATTTCCTTGTTCTTGCCTGAAGGATAGGCAGGGCTAGCTGCGGAGGCGTAGTTAGTTAAAAGTACTGGTGCGCATTTCAGATGGCACTTGGTGTTTTGCTGCTGAAACAGTGTACTCTGCCTGTGGATTTGTTTGAAGCTCTTGCATATACTTTTTAAGGCAAATATGCAATTTCACTGACAGGTATTGTGTTAATGTTAGTGGAATTGTTTTATTTGTCTAGTGGAAAAGTAAGCGTGCTTGGGCTTTTTTTTTTATTTTTTACTTTTTTTGTTATTTTATTTGAGGCTGAAACTTTATTAACTTCATACTTATCTTAAAATTAATAATATTCTGGAAGGCAATTGGGGAGTCAAGTGGCTGAAGATTAGTTCATTCTTAATAGAAGTTTGTTAGACTTACATGTATGTAGTAGATGATCCTTAACAGCAACTCTTATACTGTTGATTACAGGAACTAGAGAAGTTGCCAGACAGTTGTTTTTATTTTGCATTTCCTTGACTATTAGATGGGAAACTAGCCCATCAGATGGACATTGCCATTATGAGTAAGTATATAAAGTATTAATTGTTTAGATCATTCAGGAGCTGTGTGGCTTATCTTTGATGTCATTATGCAACCATGATTTAATCCTTGTCCACTTAATTGTGTAACAACTAAAGAAAACCTTCTGAAGAGTCAGGCAGGTGCTATTTTTTAATTCATGTTGCTGCTTCTCTTTCCTCTTTACATATTACTACTTATTCTTTCCCTGTTACAATATGCTATCTAGAAACTAAACAGACTTAACAGCTGTCCTCTTGCCTTCTCCTCCTTTGCTTAATAGCGGAAGGTTATGCTGCATTTCAAGAGGACAGTTCCGGTGATGAAGCTGAAAGTCCTTCAAAGTTGAAGCGGTCCAAGGGAATACATGTCTTCAAGAAACCCAGCTTTTCCAAGAAAAAGGAAAAGGATTTTAAAATAAAAGAGAAGCCCAAAGATGAAAAACACAAGGAAGACAAACATAAGGAAGACAAACATAAGGAGAAGAAGTCAAAAGACTTAACTGCAGCAGATGTTGTAAAACAGTGGAAAGAGAAGAAGAAAAAGAAAAAGCCAATTCAGGAGACAGAGATACCTCAAGTGGATGTTCCAAGTCATAGACCCGTGTTTGGCATTCCTTTGTCTGATGCGGTAGACAGGACCATGATGTATGATGGCATCCGCCTGCCAGCAGTTTTCCGTGAATGTATAGATTACGTAGAGAAGTATGGCATGAAATGTGAAGGCATCTACAGAGTTTCAGGTACTCTGGGCACACTGACATGCAGGTTCCTGAGGTCTTTACTTGCAGTTTTGATATTATTTTACCATTTTCACCATGTAGAGACTCTGTTTATAGCTGCATTGATTTTAATTATCAAAAAGATAATCAGGTAGCTAAAGTTAAGCAAACCCATAGGTCTGAAGTACCAGAAAAGTTGCTAGTATGGTGGTACTGCTGCTTAATGGCAGTAAAAATATGCTTGTTTTTGGCCTTTTGTGATAGGATAGTAACGATGAATAAAATGTGTTAGTATGGCTAGCTTGTATTTTTTTTACTTCTGCATTAGAAATACAATGCTAGTTGATTGCAAAAGCAAAGATGAGATATAACCATTTTATTACTTAAGCATTCCACTAAGTTGCTTTTTCCAGTTACTTCCATTGTATGTTTATTTTTCCTTAAACAACTTTTTTTTGAGCAAATACACTAATAAGCAGAAAAATACAAGTTTCACTATTTAAGCTTAACAACAGTAGGCTAATTAACCATTGTAGTTGTGTAACACCAGCTTATATAAATGAAACATCAGAACTGTAGTCATGTTAAATAGAACAGTCCCTTTATTTGTGACCTGCAGCTGCTATACAACTCGTGTAAGTACCTCTGTGGGTATGTTTAAGGGAGCAAGAACAAGTGAGAAAAGGACTGTGAGGAAAAGCATTTTAAATAAGTTACCTAGCACTGTAGAACAGTAATGAAATTATTTTAAAGGCTTCATTAAGCTGTCTTCATGCTGTCGATCTGCATGGTATTTGGGAAGCATGCATAAATACCGCAGCAGCTTAAGTTGTTTCTTCATCTTGCCTATTGGGACATTCTGGTTGTGTGTTTTTTCAAGACACGATGTGTTGCGAAGGTTCATAGAAGAAGGTGTGCTTCTGTAAAGCATTTTTGATGTTTGTGCTTTCTAGGTGTTCTCCAGTGCAATAGCACCCTCTTGTGTGTGTAAGATTATTTAAATTGAGGGCTCAGACAGACAATGATTGCAGTGGCTTAACCACCTACCTGCTGTCGTGATGACTAAGACGTGAAACTGAGCATATTTTACCTGGCATTTACCATGGGCTGAGTACACCCAGTTTTGCTTATTGTGTATGAGCCAGACCATGGCAGTGCACTGAGTTGGTGTAAACCAAGTGGGTGTTTGAGCTTTAAGAATGAAATTTCCCCGAGTTTAGGAAGATTACAATGTCACTGAGTTATTAAAACACCTTACTGAAAAACTTGGCTGGGTGGAATAATTATGTGGACACCACTTTTATTCATGCAGTGTCTCAAATCAAGAATCCTGTGTGAGATTCCTCCACTGAGGAGGGCCAGCTGGAAGTCTGGAAACTACAAAGTTTAGGTTTTGTTTTGACAGAGGGAAGCTGTTATAGGTAGAACTTGTTCCGCAGTATTTGAGTTAACTTATTTGCTGCTTGGTTTAGGGCTGTATAATGGAACAGCCTGAAAGATGCTGACTGCAAATACACAATGATCTTATGTTACCCCCACCCTTCCTTCCTCACCCCATTTTATGTTCCTTGATGCAAGTGAATGCTGGAGACAGTTCTGATTCAGAGCTTCAGCAGTGCTGTGGTTTTGCTTCACAGTAGTAGTCAGTGCTTTTAGAATCAGTGATCATGTAATTTTTCAGTCATGATTTTAACTTTGTTCCATGTGGATAATCTTTAAAAGGTTTTCTTCAATTAGCTTAAATTGTAAGGAGAGGTGAAATAAATGCATCTCAAAAAAAAAAAAGTTTAAATATAACTATTATACATTTACAGTTGAAGATTTCTCTTAATTCTTGATCTAAATATTTTAAGGAATAAAATCAAAAGTTGATGAGCTAAAAGCAGCCTATGATCGAGAAGAATCTCCCAATCTGGAAGAATACGAGCCCAATACAGTAGCCAGCTTGCTGAAACAGTACCTACGAGAACTGCCTGAAAACTTGCTTACCAAAGAGCTAATGCCCCGCTTTGAAGATGCTTGTGGAAAGAGCACAGAAGCTGAGAAAGTTCAGGAATGCCAGAGGTTGCTGAAAGAGTTGCCAGAGTGTAACCATCTCCTAATTTCTTGGCTGATTGTGCATATGGACCATGTTATTGCAAAGGAACTGGAAACAAAAATGAACATCCAGAATATTTCTATAGTGCTCAGCCCTACTGTTCAGGTACGTGCACCACACAGCAAGTGTTAGAGCAGAACTTCAGCCCAAGAAAGACTTTGTGGGAGTTCTCTTGCAGGTGGGAATCAGGTACTGTCTGATACAGTTAAGCTAAATTACAGCTTCTCTTTATACCTTGGGAACCTAAAATGCTGGGAAAGGGGGAACAAAAGACTTTCTGGATGTAAGCTTGCTTACTATGAGTCTGACATTGGGTTACTATGAGAGTATTGCAACGACTGCTGTCAGGGTTTTAATTCTGTTGTGAACAGAAGTAATTTTAATGTTGAATTTGTCCAATAATTCAAGTAGATACACAATTTCTGTGGGCTTTTGATTCAGTGATATTTTAGAAAAGAGTATATTGTTGCTTAATTTTAATATCAAGCCAATGAACCCTGTCCTGCAAATAGATCTTCCTGGTGCAGTAATGACTTCAGTATAATGGCTTTGGTGTCTGCAGTCAAATGGCTGGGGAAAAAGCCTGACTTCTTAGTTTTCCAGTAAGATTTTGTGTTTTCTGGGTTGAGTAATTCCTTAATAAAGATCTTGGATATATTTAATTTAAATACAGCTCAGAGTTAGTCCAGTGCATAATGGAAACATGGCATTATTGGGTGTGGGTCTTCTAGAAGAAAACCCACACTTTAGAAAAGCTTGGTTTTATAGTTAAGAGTCTAGGTGGAGGCCCAGTAGTGAAAGGGCTGGGTATTATCCTTGGCTGTTTTGCTGTGCCAGTCACTTTCTAGATAACAAAAGAAGTAACAATTCATGTAAAACAATGCAGGCCCAATCATGTTTTGTTGTTAAGTAGATTTTAGCAATTAAAATGCAGGTAGTGACAGAACTCTAACCTTTCTTTCAGGATAAATTTTTGAATTGTAGTGGAAGTTACAGTATCAAAATAAATACTTGCTTCTGTCTCATGTTAAAACAAGGAATACAGTAGCAGCTCCTTTCAAACTCCTTTTTCTACTATATTAAATCATCTGAGAGAGAAGTTGCAGAAAATACTTACAGGTTAGGGGAGGAGAGAGAAGGTAGCTAGTAACCAGCCATAGCACAGTATGGCTGGTGTTCCCTTTTACCCATTGCTGTCACTAACTATGTTTACATGAGTAAAAAGAAAGATTTTAATATATTCCTTTATCTACCAGTGATGGATATAATTGTGGTAGGTTAAGATATGTGAAAATTCTGAGTTGAGTTTAGCATAAAAATGCCTCAGATACACAGGTGAGAGAGACAGTGAAGTGATTCCTTGAGGCCAGCACTGCGTCATTTAAATTATCATTTTTAATCCAGATTTTAATCTCTTAGGACAAAATAACATGACTACAACACACAGAAAGGCATACCAAAGGCTGTTCTGTTTCTGGAGAAAGATAAAAGTGATGTGAATAAATCATCTTAACCAATACTTTGTCCTTTCTTTACAGATCAGCAACCGTGTCTTGTATGTATTTTTTACACATGTTCAAGATTTCTTTGGGAATGTGACCCTAAAGCAGGTGACAAAACCGCTTCGCTGGTCAAATATGGCAACAATGCCAGCACTTCCAGAAACACAGGAAAGCATAAAAGAAGAAATAAGACGACAGGTTGGCAATTACTTTAGCCTTTTTCTGTTTATCTTTGCCCTGGCTTTTATGCATTCAGCAGTAAATTCTCCTAAACTTTTAACATACTCTGTAATTCCATCACAATTGTCCTGTCAGTGGAGACTACTGGAAAGAGACTAATGATATTCTTGCCCATATTATGTGTGGAAAGTTGTTATGGTCTTATGGTTATAGCCATGTCTTTTGTGGAGTGCTTTGCTATGTAGTTCAGTAGTTTTCTTGTGGGAGGAAGGGTAGGAGAATGTGGTAAAGAGAGTGGTTTCTTTAATATTGCTCTTCAGCTAGTTATAGATTGTGTCCTGAATGTATGTGAACACTTGTTGGTCAACATGTCAAGCTTTGAAAACCAGAACTCTAAGCCTGTTGCCAGGAAGCCAAGAAGATTCTTCCTTTCAGCCTGTCCTACTATGATATATTAAAGACACTGATTTCTCTGGCAATATTTCTAGGAGTTCCTACTGAACTGTTTACACAGAGACTTGCAGGCAGGGATAAAAGACTTATCCAAAGAAGAGAGACTCTGGGAGGTGCAAAGAATTTTAACAGCTCTTAAGAGGAAACTAAGAGAAGCTAAGCGCCAGGTGGGTAACCTTTCTATTTATTGGCCAAGCATCTAAGTCATGGATCCCTACTTTGTAACAATGCAGAGACACCCAGTTAGATCAAACCATGTTTCAATATTTTTACTGCAGATTTTTTTCATCTTGACTTTACATGGCTGATGAGAAATCGCATTTTCTGGTTAGCTGGCTCTCCCTAGGGACAGCAAGGTCTTCACACTCCTTCACAGCTGTTTACAAAAAAAAAAACCCCAAAAAAACACCACCAACCAAAAAAACCTTAGTGTTTGACAGAACATGTATTCATTATATGCTTAAGTTTGACAGAGCATGTATTCATTATATGCTTAAACAGTGTGTCCTGGAGTACCAAGAGGAATTACTGGAAGATTCAAGGTTAACAAACTTCAGAAACATTTTTTTTAATTGCTCGTATGTCCCAGAGAAGGGACAGACCTTGCTGAAAACTTCAGACAGCTGAGATGGTGAATCTAGATTTGGAAAATCATATATTAAGAAAAAATCTTTTTTACAGTAACTAGAGTGACTGGGGAAGCTGTCCTTTTAAGTGTCATTCTCTTTCTCTGGCAGGAGTGTGAAACAAAGATTGCACAAGAAATTGCTAGCCTTTCAAAGGAGGACATCTCCAAAGAAGAAATGAATGAGAACGAAGAAGTTATAAATATTCTGCTTGCACAGGTAGATCTTACCTGTTTGTCTGCTGGTCTTTTCTTGTTCTGTATCTTTCAGAAATATTAAACATTCTTTTGTTCCTTCTAATGCAATGGGAAATTGCAGGCTTAAAGGGCTCTCTCTATCCATTAAAATACAAGGCTTTGTTTTGATGGTAAATAAAGTAGGGAAGGAATGCTGATTGCAGGAGTAAACCCAAGGTTGAGTAGACTCTTGTTAACAGCAGAAAGGAGACACTGTGCAACAACAACAACAAAAAGTAGCCTTTGTTGTTAATGTACTTAGAAAGCACTTTCAAATCCAACCAGTTTCAACACCTTTAACTACTTTCCTGCTGATCAAAGGAAGTATGGCAAGTATTTTGGCTTTTTTGCCTTCCTTTGCTTCCCTCAGTAGCTTTGATATTCTCTCCACTGTACGTTCCTCCTTATATTCATCTTCAAAGATGTATTTTATAATTCAGTTTTTCTAGTTATTTTACTGGTTAGCCAGAGCTTTCCCCTGTGATTTAAGAAAATAGGCAGCCAAACATGCCAGAATTTGGTGCATCATCTCCACAACTATTCAATACAGTGATCATCTTGAGGATTCAGAGCGGATTGTTGGTTTTGAACTTACATTTGCTTTGAGGTCTCGATGAATCAGTTCAAAGCAGGCATGCTAACCAATTCTACTGTAAGTATTTTAGAGAACAGCATCATCTCATACTTATCATATGTTCCTGTAGAAAATAAAGTCAAGGCTCTAAGTGAACTAATTGATCATTGCAGGAGAATGAGATTTTAACAGAACAAGAAGAACTGCTGGCCATGGAGCAATTTCTGCGGAGACAGATTGCCTCAGAGAAGGAAGAAATAGATCGCCTTCGAGCAGAAATAGCTGAAATACAAAGGTAAAAGGGAGACTGCTTACACTGGAGCCCCCACCAGGCAGCGAGCACTCTGATTAAAAGTACATATATGCTCTTCTGAAATAATACTCTAAACTGCACTTAAAAGCTTACCCTATGAACATCACATTTGAAAGCCACCTCTTTTTATTGAAATCTCAGCAATTTTGGACCTTTCAGGATATTTTCTGTTAGTGTAACAATGGAATTATGATCTAAAGGAAACTAGACCTTGTGCACTACAAAAAATCCCCCAAGGACTTCACTGGTTTATCAAATAAAGCTTTAAAAGGAAATTCTGATTTTGTTTTTAAACTGTTCCAGATTAGTGGATGTAAGTTAACTCTTTTCTGCTGCTACAGTTCTGGCAGACCCAAGGAAGTGTTTAAATTGGAGTTTGTCATTGGTCTTTCAGTCGCCAGCAGCATGGCCGAAGTGAAACCGAGGAATATTCTTCCGAGAGTGAAAGTGAGAGTGAAGATGAGGAGGAATTGCAGGTCATCCTGGAAGATTTGCAGAGACAGAATGAGGAACTGGAGGTAAGATTTGAGTCTATTAATTAGCACTCTTCTCAGTGGTTACTTGATTTAGTCTGTGCAGAGATGTTTGCGCATGTGCAAACTGGCAGTTTTGCATCAATTTTGCCTAGGCATATAGCCCATGTGCTCTGTTTTTAAATCACTGTTGTGTAGAAGTCCACGTTGCTGTCTGGGTTAACAGCAAAGCTTCACTGTGCAATGCTAAGTGGCCTCCCTAAGCTACAGCAATTCTTTGTCAGGAGCCCTGATGTTTGTTTTCCTTACTTAAAAGATAAAGAACAATCACCTGAACCAAGCTATTCATGAGGAGCGAGAGGCCATCATAGAACTGCGAGTACAGCTTCGACTACTGCAGCGAGCTAAATCGGAGCACCAGGTGCAGGAAGAAGAGGAGCCAGAAAAACATGGGGGTGTTTCTCAGCAGCAAAGAGACGGTGTCCTAGACACAAAAGCAGCCAAAGAGCAGCCAAAAGCAAGCAAGGAGCAGCAAGTCAAGCCATCGCCAAGTAAAGACAGGAAAGAAACTCCAATTTGATCCGTCTCCTTGGATATGCATAAAATCAACTGAACTGTGCAAATTACTGTAATTTGAGTCAAACTGCACAACTTACTGCTGGCTGTGTACATTCTGTAAAGAAACTTCTCTTTTAAGCCCTGGAGACTTTTGTCTCTAATACTTGGTGGCTTCTACTCCTCAGACTCAGGTGAGTTTGCAGAAGCCAGAAGAGTTTTCCAATTAGTATCAGATTATTTCAAGACTTGTTTCCTTCAGGTGAATTAAAATAATTCAGTAACAGTTTCATTTTAAACCAAAATCATTATTTACATTCATTGGAGCAGAAGTGGAAGATCTCATTTTCAGTAAATAAACAAGAACCTACCCACACTTACTAATTATTTGCCTTGTGAATCTATTCATCCTCATTTACCATTATTTCTGCTTATTAACCTAGTCACTTCTTGCTTGTGCCTTTGATACCTTTCTGATGCAGATTATATACAAGGGAGCTTTAAATTTATTCTGGGTTGGCTGAAAAGGTGGGAGACTGGGGTATTGTGTTTACCTAATATGCCCTTAAGCTTCATTTTTGTTCTGAGATGTACTGAATAAATGTAAAAACTTGAGAGATGTTATTTATGTCCCTGTATGACAGAAATGTTCGTCAAGAGCTATTCATGTCTTTTAGTGATGTAGGTAACCCACTTACTCATTTATAAACCACCGTCATCATACCTGTTTAAGACAGACCTGTTAAGGCTGTGTTCACACTGCTGCCATATAGCCAAGAGCTTTTTCTTCATCCATTTAAAATGTTTCAGTCCCTTGGAGAAAACCACTGACAGATGCTTTAGGCAGCGAGGGGGATGGGTTATGTCACTTGAGGTAGATCTGCCTGACCAAGCAATATAGCATTTCCCTCTGCAGAAATGCAAGTCTCTTGTGCTTTCCAAATAAGCCTGAAGAATGATGCCAACAGGAGGCACTGGGGGTTCAGCAATAGCCTTCCCCACCCCCCCTCCCCCCCGTTGTTTAACAAGCCAACAACAACCACCAGGGACTTGCTTTTGGTTTGGCTGTTTTACTGCTTCTACCCATTGAAAGCCTCCATGCTGGCAGTTAAGGGCCAGCTAATGTTTTAGATATACTCATGAGACTCATCCATAAGTTCATATGTAGACAGCAAATTCCACAGCGTGCATATAGGCTATCTTATTTTTTAATCTGGATATTTATTTTCAGCACCTGTTGGATGTGGTTGTATTCTTTATCTATTGCACTGTTGTGAATCATTGGCCATGATTTGATTTTGTACAAATAATGCTTTGATATGTTACAAAAAACAGCATAGTATTTTTTTAAAATTTGGAAAAAAGGTTTATAAACACAAATGTGGTCAGATGACAAATGTAAACTAAAGCATTATCCCTTGCCTTCGTTACATACATTTTGTATTTGCTGGCAATATTTAAACCTGTTTGTTTGTTTAATTCACACTAATTCCTATTGAAGTGTCATGGATTTTTCTAATGTTCTTCAGACAAATCTCCTAATATTGGTTAACTTTTATTTTGTTAGGATTGTATTGATCAAGCAAATAAATTCAACAGCCATTTGAAAGTAGCTTCTAATTTATATACTTCCTAATGTATAATATCTTTTTTCTAATGCAAATGATAGTTAACTCTTCTTGGGTAGCTACTTGCAGTTGAGAAGTTTATATGAAAAATTAACTCAGGCTTTCTAAATACATTTCCTCTGAAAGAACAGTCTGCAACCGAGTGTCATAGAAAGCTTCCATAACTCAGCTGCAGATCAAGTTTAATTTGACCAAATTAAAGATTTTAAGACTTTGCTTCTATTACTGCTAGAGATTTCAGCTGCAAAGGTAAAAACCATCCTATGTATTCACATCATTATTTCCAACACATGAACACCTCTCTTGCAACAGTACAATGCACTTGAAGCGTCTAGGTGGAGGTGGAATTGCTGCTCCTGCAGTAACACAGCAACTGTAACCAGAAATTTAGTTTAAAAACACCTGAAAGATGTCTCTTTAAAATTTTCTTGCACATTCTTTCAAATCATACATCCAATAATAAAACTCCTGTAGTTGAAATCGTAACTGCAAGTCAATGCTGGCCAAATCAAGCACACCCCGATAGCACTGAAGCCCGACAGCCCCAGGGAAGTCCCCAG